>NW_025791657.1:11792258-12476757 GCF_921293095.1 Ischnura elegans
GATGAAGGACATCCGTCATGGGCTGAAGCTAAGTGACCACCCTTTCAATATCAAAGGAGCTTAGTGTGACTTCAGATAATCTACATAGACGTCTTTGGACTTGACGAAACATGACGAAGGAAGATGAATATAAAGGAGTCCATGTTGAGTAGCAAACATCCCCGATTCAATTGTTCACATCTAAAAAATAAATATACATGGTAATGTAGGCATTGAAAAAAACACTCTCACTTATAACCACTAATATGAGTACTTACGGGATGAAGGACCTGCGTTATGGGCTGAAGCTAAGTGACCACCCTTTCAATATCAAAGGAGCTTAGTGTGACTTCAGATAATCCACATAGACGTTTTTGGACTTGACGAAACATGACAAAGGAAGATGAATATAAAGGAGTCCATGTTGAGTAGCATACATCCCCGATTCGATGGTCACATCTAAAAAATTTATATACATGGTAAATCAGGCATTGAAAAAAACACACTCATTAATAACCACTTATATGAGTACTTACGGGATGAAGGACATCCGTCATGGGCTGAAGCTAAGTGACCACCTTTTCAATGACAAAGGAGCTTAGTGTGACTTCAGATATTCCACATAGATGTCTTTGGACTTGACGAAACATGACGAAGAAAGATGAATAAAAAAGAGTCCAAATTGAGTAGCAAACATCCCCGATTCGATTGTTCACATCTAAATAATAAATATACATTGTAATGCAGGCATTGAAAAAAACACACTCATTAATAACCACTTATATGAGTACTTACGGGATGAAGGACATCCATCATGGGCTGAAGCTAAGTGACCACCTTTTCAATGACAAAGGAGCTTAGTGTGACTTCAGATATTCCACATAGATGTCTTTGGAATTGACGAAACATGACAAAGGAAGATGAATATAAAAGAGTCCACATTGAGTAGCAAACATCCCCGATTCGATGGTCACATCTAAAAAATAAATATATATGGTAATGCAGGCATTGAAAAAAACACAATCATTACTAAGCACTTATATGAGTACTTACAGGATGAAGGACATCCGTCATGGGCTGAAGCTAAGTGACCACCTTTTCAATGACAAAGGAGATTAGTGTGACTTCAGATATTCCACATAGATGTCTTTGGACTTGACGAAACATGACGAAGAAAGATGAATAAAAAAGAGTCCAAATTGAGTAGCAAACATCCCCGATTCGATTGTTCACATCTAAAAAATAAATATACATGGTAATGCAAGTATTGAAAAAAAAAACACTCACTAATAACCACTAATATGAGTACTTACGGGATGAAGGACCTGCGTTATGGGCTGAAGCTAAGTGACCACCCTTTCAATATCAAAGGAGCTTAGTGTGACTTCAGATAATCCACATAGAGGTCTTTGGACTTGACGAAACATGACAAAGGAAGATGAATATAAAAGAGTCCACATTGAGTAGCAAACATCCCCGATTTGGTTGTTCACACCTAAAAAAGAAATATAATTGGTAATGCAGGAATTGAAAAAAACACACTCATTAATAACCACTTATATGAGTACTTACGGGATGAAGGACATCCGTCATGGGCTGAAGCTAAGTGACCACCTTTTCAATGACAAAGGAGCTTAGTGTGACTTCAGATATTTCACATAGATGTCTTTGGACTTGACGAAACATGACGAAGAAAGATGAATAAAAAAGAGTCCAAATTGTGTAGCAAACATCCCCGATTCGATTGTTCACATCTAAAAAATAAATATACATGGTAATGTAGGCATTGAAAAAAACACTCTCACTTATAACCACTAATATGAGTACTTACGGGATGAAGGACCTGCTTTATGGGCTGAAGCTAAGTGACCACCCTTTCAATATCAAAGGAGCTTAGTGTTACTTCAGATAATCCACATAGAGGTCTTTGGACTTGACGAAACATGACGAAGGAAGATGAATATAAAAGAGTCCATGTTGAGTTGCAAACATCCCCGATTTGATTGTTCACACCTAAAAAAGAAATATAATTGGTTAATGCAGGCATTGAAAAAAACACACTCATTAATAACCATTAATATGAGTACTTACGGGATGAAGGACATCCGTCATGGGCTGAAGCAAAGTGACCACCTTTTCAATGACAAAGGAGCTTAGTGTGACATCAGATAATCCACATAGACGTCTTTGGACTTGAGGAAACATGACCAAGGAAGATGAATATAAAGGAGTCCATGTTGAGTAGCAAACATCCCCGATTCCAATGTTCACATCTAAAAAATAAATATACATGGTAATGCAAGCATTGAAAAAAACACACTCATTAATAACCACTAATATGAGTACTTACGGGATGAAGGACCTGCGTTATGGGCTGAAGCTAAGTGACCACCTTTTCAATATCAAAGGAGCTTCGTGTGACTTCAGAGGTTCCACTCAGAAGTCTTTGGACATAGCATGGCGAAGAAAGATGAATGGGAGAGTCCATAATGAGAAGCATATGTCCGGAATTTGATTGATAAGATCTAAAAAACAAAGACATATGGTAATGCAAGCATTGAAGAAAACACACTCACTAATAACCACTAATATGAGTACTTACGGGATGAAGGACCTGCGTTATGGGCTGAAGCTAAGTGACCACCCTTTCAATATCAAAGGAGCTTTGTGTGACTTCAGATAATCCACATAGACGTCTTTGGACTTGACGAAACATGACGAAGGAAGATGAATATAAAGGAGTCCATGTTGAGGAGCAAACATCCCCGATTCAATTGTTCACATCTAAAAAATAAATATACATGGTAATGCAGTCATTGAAAAAAACACACTCACTAATACCAATTAATATGAGTACTTACGGGATGAAGGACATGCGTTATGGGCTGAAGCTAAGTGACCACCCTTTCAATATCAAAGGAGCTTAGTGTGACTTCAGATAATCTACATAGACGTCTTTGGACTTGACGAAACATGACGAAGGAAGATGAATATAAAGGAGTCCATGTTGAGTAGCAAACATCCCCGATTCAATTGTTCACATCTAAAAAATAAATATACATGGTAATGTAGGCATTGAAAAAAACACTCTCCCTTATAACCACTAATATGAGTACTTACGGGATGAAGGACATGCGTTATGGGCTGAAGCTAAGTGACCACCCTTTCAATATCAAAGGAGCTTAGTGTGACTTCAGATAATCTACATAGACGTCTTTGGACTTGACGAAACATGACGAAGGAAGATGAATATAAAGGAGTCCATGTTGAGTAGCAAACATCCCCGATTCAATTGTTCACATCTAAAAAATAAATATACATGGTAATGTAGGCATTGAAAAAAACACTCTCCCTTATAACCACTAATATGAGTACTTACGGGATGAAGGACCTGCGTTATGGGCTGAAGCTAAGTGACCACCCTTTCAATATCAAAGGAGCTTAGTGTGACTTCAGATAATCCACATAGACGTTTTTGGACTTGACGAAACATGACGAAGGAAGATGAATATAAAGGAGTCCATGTTGAGTAGCAAACATCCCCGATTTGGTTGTTCACACCTAAAAAAGAAATATAATTGGTAATGCAGGAATTGAAAAAAACACACTCATTAATAACCACTTATATGAGTACTTACGGGATGAAGGACATCCGTCATGGGCTGAAGCTAAGTGACCACCTTTTCAATGACAAAGGAGCTTAGTGTGACTTCAGATATTCCACATAGATGTCTTTGGACTTGACGAAACATGACGAAGAAAGATGAATAAAAAAGAGTCCAAATTGAGTAGCAAACATCCCCGATTCGATTGTTCACATCTAAAAAATAAATATACATGGTAATGCAAGCATTGATAAAAAACACACTCACTAATAACCACTAATATGAGTACTTACGGGATGAAGGACCTGCGTTATGGGCTGAAGCTAAGTGACCACCCTTTCAATATCAAAGGAGCTTAGTGTGACTTCAGATAATCCACATAGAGGTCTTTGGACTTGACGAAACATGACAAAGGAAGATGAATATAAAAGAGTCCACATTGAGTAGCAAACATCCCCGATTTGGTTGTTCACACCTAAAAAAGAAATATAATTGGTAATGCAGGCATTGAAAAAAACACACTCATTAATAACCACTAATATGAGTACTTACGGGATGAAGGACATCCGTCATGGGCTGAATCTAAGTGACCACCTTTTCAATGACAAAGGAGCTTAGTGTGACTTCAGATAATCCACATAGATGTCTTTGGACTTGACGAAACATGACGAAGGAAGATGAATATTAAGGAGTCCATGTTGAGTAGCAAACATCCCCGATTCGATGGTCACATCTAAAAAATAAATATACATGGTAATGCAGGCATTGAAAAAAACACACTCATTAATAACCACTTATATGAGTACTTACGGGATGAAGGACATCCTTCATGGGCTGAAGCTAAGTGACCACCTTTTCAATGACAAAGGAGCTTAGTGTGACTTCAGTAGTTCCACATAGACGTCTTTGGACTTGACGAAACATGACGAAGGAAGATGAATATAAAAGAGTCCACATTGAGTAGCAAACATCCCCGATTCGATGGTCACATCTAAAAAATAAATATACATGGTAATGCAGGCATTGAAAAAAACACACTCATTAATAACCACTTATATGAGTACTTACCGGATGAAGGACATCCGTCATGGGCTGAAGCTAAGTGACCACCTTTTCAATGACAAAGGAGCTTGGTGTGACTTCAGATATTCCACATAGATGTCTTTGGACTTGACGAAACATGACGAAGGAAAATGAATATAAAGGAGTCCATGTTGAGGAGCAAACATCCCCGATTCAATTGTTCACATCTAAAAAATAAATATACATGGTAATGCAGTCATTGAAAAAAACACACTCACTAATACCAATTAATATGAGTACTTACGGGATGAAGGACATGCGTTATGGGCTGAAGCTAAGTGACCACCCTTTCAATATCAAAGGAGCTTAGTGTGACTTCAGATAATCTACATAGACGTCTTTGGACTTGACGAAACATGACGAAGGAAGATGAATATAAAGGAGTCCATGTTGAGTAGCAAACATCCCCGATTCAATTGTTCACATCTAAAAAATAAATATACATGGTAATGTAGGCATTGAAAAAAACACTCTCACTTATAACCACTAATATGAGTACTTACGGGATGAAGGACCTGCGTTATGGGCTGAAGCTAAGTGACCACCCTTTCAATATCAAAGGAGCTTAGTGTGACTTCAGATAATCCACATAGATGTCTTTGGACTTGACGAAACATGACAAAGGAAGATGAATATAAAGGAGTCCATGTTGAGTAGCATACATCCCCGATTCGATGGTCACATCTAAAAAATTTATATACATGGTAAATCAGGCATTGAAAAAAACACACTCATTAATAACCACTTATATGAGTACTTACGGGATGAAGGACATCCGTCATGGGCTGAAGCTAAGTGACCACCTTTTCAATGACAAAGGAGCTTAGTGTGACTTCAGATATTCCACATAGATGTCTTTGGACTTGACGAAACATGACGAAGAAAGATGAATAAAAAAGAGTCCAAATTGAGTAGCAAACATCCCCGATTCGATTGTTCACATCTAAATAATAAATATACATTGTAATGCAGGCATTGAAAAAAACACACTCATTAATAACCACTTATATGAGTACTTACGGGATGAAGGACATCCATCATGGGCTGAAGCTAAGTGACCACCTTTTCAATGACAAAGGAGATTAGTGTGACTTCAGATATTCCACATAGATGTCTTTGGAATTGACGAAACATGACAAAGGAAGATGAATATAAAAGAGTCCACATTGAGTAGCAAACATCCCCGATTCGATGGTCACATCTAAAAAATAAATATACATGGTAATGCAAGCATTGAAAAAAACACACTCACTAATAACCACTAATATGAGTACTTACGGGATGAAGGACCTGCGTTATGGGCTGAAGCTAAGTGACCACCCTTTCAATATCAAAGGAGCTTAGTGTGACTTCAGATAATCCACATAGAGGTCTTTGGACTTGACGAAACATGACAAAGGAAGATGAATATAAAAGAGTCCACATTGAGTAGCAAACATCCCCGATTCGATGGTCACATCTAAAAAATAAATATACATGGTAATGCAGGCATTGAAAAAAACACACTCATTAATAACCACTTATATGAGTACTTACCGGATGAAGGACATCCGTCATGGGCTGAAGCTAAGTGACCACCTTTTCAATGACAAAGGAGCTTGGTGTGACTTCAGATATTCCACATAGATGTCTTTGGACTTGACGAAACATGACGAAGGAAGATGAATATAAAGGAGTCCATGTTGAGGAGCAAACATCCCCGATTCAATTGTTCACATCTAAAAAATAAATATACATGGTAATGCAGTCATTGAAAAAAACACACTCACTAATACCAATTAATATGAGTACTTACGGGATGAAGGACATGCGTTATGGGCTGAAGCTAAGTGACCACCCTTTCAATATCAAAGGAGCTTAGTGTGACTTCAGATAATCTACATAGACGTCTTTGGACTTGACGAAACATGACGAAGGAAGATGAATATAAAGGAGTCCATGTTGAGTAGCAAACATCCCCGATTCAATTGTTCACATCTAAAAAATAAATATGCATGGTAATGTAGGCATTGAAAAAAACACTCTCACTTATAACCACTAATATGAGTACTTACGGGATGAAGGACCTGCGTTATGGGCTGAAGCTAAGTGACCACCCTTTCAATATCAAAGGAGCTTAGTGTGACTTCAGATAATCCACATAGACGTTTTTGGACTTGACGAAACATGACAAAGGAAGATGAATATAAAGGAGTCCATGTTGAGTAGCATACATCCCCGATTCGATGGTCACATCTAAAAAATTTATATACATGGTAAATCAGGCATTGAAAAAAACACACTCATTAATAACCACTTATATGAGTACTTACGGGATGAAGGACATCCGTCATGGGCTGATGCTAAGTGACCACCTTTTCAATGACAAAGGAGCTTAGTGTGACTTCAGATATTCCACATAGATGTCTTTGGACTTGACGAAACATGACGAAGAAAGATGAATAAAAAAGAGTCCACATTGAGTAGCAAACATCCCCGATTCGATGGTCACATCTAAAAAATAAATATATATGGTAATGCAGGCATTGAAAAAAACACACTCATTACTAAGCACTTATATGAGTACTTACAGGATGAAGGACATCCGTCATGGGCTGAAGCTAAGTGACCACCTTTTCAATGATAAAGGAGATTAGTGTGACTTCAGATATTCCACATATATGTCTTTGGACTTGACGAAACATGACGAAGAAAGATGAATAAAAAAGAGTCCAAATTGAGTAGCAAACATCCCCGATTCGATTGTTCACATCTAAAAAATAAATATACATGGTAATGCAAGCATTGAAAAAAAAAACACTCACTAATAACCACTAATATGAGTACTTACGGGATGAAGGACCTGCGTTATGGGCTGAAGCTAAGTGACCACCCTTTCAATATCAAAGGAGCTTAGTGTGACTTCAGATAATCCACATAGAGGTCTTTGGACTTGACGAAACATGACAAAGGAAGATGAATATAAAAGAGTCCACATTGAGTAGCAAACATCCCCGATTTGGTTGTTCACACCTAAAAAAGAAATATAATTGGTAATGCAGGAATTGAAAAAAACACACTCATTAATAACCACTTATATGAGTACTTACGGGATGAAGGACATCCGTCATGGGCTGAAGCTAAGTGACCACCTTTTCAATGACAAAGGAGCTTAGTGTGACTTCAGATATTCCACATAGATGTCTTTGGACTTGACGAAACATGACGAAGAAAGATGAATAAAAAAGAGTCCAAATTGAGTAGCAAACATCCCCGATTCGATTGTTCACATCTAAAAAATAAATATACATGGTAATGCAAGCATTGAAAAAAACACACTCACTAATAACCACTAATATGAGTACTTACGGGATGAAGGACCTGCGTTATGGGCTGAAGCTAAGTGACCACCCTTTAAATATCAAAGGAGCTTAGTGTGACTTCAGATAATCCACATAGAGGTCTTTGGACTTGACGAAACATGACAAAGGAAGATGAATATAAAAGAGTCCACATTGAGTAGCAAACATCCCCGATTTGGTTGTTCACACCTAAAAAAGAAATATAATTGGTAATGCAGGCATTGAAAAAAACACACTCATTAATAACCACTAATATGAGTACTTACGGGATGAAGGACATCCGTCATGGGCTGAATCTAAGTGACCACCTTTTCAATGACAAAGGAGCTTAGTGTGACTTCAGATAATCCACATAGATGTCTTTGGACTTGACGAAACATGACGAAGGAAGATGAATATTAAGGAGTCCATGTTGAGTAGCAAACATCCCCGATTCGATGGTCACATCTAAAAAATAAATATACATGGTAATGCAGGCATTGAAAAAAACACACTCATTAATAACCACTTATATGAGTACTTACGGGATGAAGGACATCCTTCATGGGCTGAAGCTAAGTGACCACCTTTTCAATGACAAAGGAGCTTAGTGTGACTTCAGTAGTTCCACATAGACGTCTTTGGACTTGACGAAACATGACGAAGGAAGATGAATATAAAAGAGTCCACATTGAGTAGCAAACATCCCCGATTCGATGGTCACATCTAAAAAATAAATATACATGGTAATGCAGGCATTGAAAAAAACACACTCATTAATAACCACTTATATGAGTACTTACCGGATGAAGGACATCCGTCATGGGCTGAAGCTAAGTGACCACCTTTTCAATGACAAAGGAGCTTGGTGTGACTTCAGATATTCCACATAGATGTCTTTGGACTTGACGAAACATGACGAAGGAAGATGAATATAAAGGAGTCCATGTTGAGGAGCAAACATCCCCGATTCAATTGTTCACATCTAAAAAATAAATATACATGGTAATGCAGTCATTGAAAAAAACACACTCACAAATACCAATTAATATGAGTACTTACGGGATGAAGGACATGCGTTATGGGCTGAAGCTAAGTGACCACCCTTTCAATATCAAAGGAGCTTAGTGTGACTTCAGATAATCTACATAGACGTCTTTGGACTTGACGAAACATGACGAAGGAAGATGAATATAAAGGAGTCCATGTTGAGTAGCAAACATCCCCGATTCAATTGTTCACATCTAAAAAATAAATATACATGGTAATGTAGGCATTGAAAAAAACACTCTCACTTATAACCACTAATATGAGTACTTACGGGATGAAGGACCTGCGTTATGGGCTGAAGCTAAGTGACCACCCTTTCAATATCAAAGGAGCTTAGTGTGACTTCAGATAATCCACATAGACGTTTTTGGACTTGACGAAACATGACAAAGGAAGATGAATATAAAGGAGTCCATGTTGAGTAGCATACATCCCCGATTCGATGGTCACATCTAAAAAATTTATATACATGGTAAATCAGGCATTGAAAAAAACACACTCATTAATAACCACTTATATGAGTACTTACGGGATGAAGGACATCCGTCATGGGCTGAAGCTAAGTGACCACCTTTTCAATGACAAAGGAGCTTAGTGTGACTTCAGATATTCCACATAGATGTCTTTGGACTTGACGAAACATGACGAAGAAAGATGAATAAAAAAGAGTCCAAATTGAGTAGCAAACATCCCCGATTCGATTGTTCACATCTAAATAATAAATATACATTGTAATGCAGGCATTGAAAAAAACACACTCATTAATAACCACTTATATGAGTACTTACGGGATGAAGGACATCCATCATGGGCTGAAGCTAAGTGACCACCTTTTCAATGACAAAGGAGCTTAGTGTGACTTCAGATATTCCACATAGATGTCTTTGGAATTGACGAAACATGACAAAGGAAGATGAATATAAAAGAGTCCACATTGAGTAGCAAACATCCCCGATTCGATGGTCACATCTAAAAAATAAATATATATGGTAATGCAGGCATTGAAAAAAACACAATCATTACTAAGCACTTATATGAGTACTTACAGGATGAAGGACATGCGTTATGGGCTGAAGCTAAGTGACCACCTTTTCAATGATAAAGGAGATTAGTGTGACTTCAGATATTCCACATATATGTCTTTGGACTTGACGAAACATGACGAAGAAAGATGAATAAAAAAGAGTCCAAATTGAGTAGCAAACATCCCCGATTCGATTGTTCACATCTAAAAAATAAATATACATGGTAATGCAAGCATTGAAAAAAAAAACACTCACTAATAACCACTAATATGAGTACTTACGGGATGAAGGACCTGCGTTATGGGCTGAAGCTAAGTGACCACCCTTTCAATATCAAAGGAGCTTAGTGTGACTTCAGATAATCCACATAGAGGTCTTTGGACTTGACGAAACATGACAAAGGAAGATGAATATAAAAGAGTCCACATTGAGTAGCAAACATCCCCGATTTGGTTGTTCACACCTAAAAAAGAAATATAATTGGTAATGCAGGAATTGAAAAAAACACACTCATTAATAACCACTTATATGAGTACTTACGGGATGAAGGACATCCGTCATGGGCTGAAGCTAAGTGACCACCTTTTCAATGACAAAGGAGCTTAGTGTGACTTCAGATATTCCACATAGATGTCTTTGGACTTGACGAAACATGACGAAGAAAGATGAATAAAAAAGAGTCCAAATTGAGTAGCAAACATCCCCGATTCGATTGTTCACATCTAAAAAATAAATATACATGGTAATGCAAGCATTGAAAAAAACACACTCACTAATAACCACTAATATGAGTACTTACGGGATGAAGGACCTGCGTTATGGGCTGAAGCTAAGTGACCACCCTTTAAATATCAAAGGAGCTTAGTGTGACTTCAGATAATCCACATAGAGGTCTTTGGACTTGACGAAACATGACAAAGGAAGATGAATATAAAAGAGTCCACATTGAGTAGCAAACATCCCCGATTTGGTTGTTCACACCTAAAAAAGAAATATAATTGGTAATGCAGGCATTGAAAAAAACACACTCATTAATAACCACTAATATGAGTACTTACGGGATGAAGGACATCCGTCATGGGCTGAATCTAAGTGACCACCTTTTCAATGACAAAGGAGCTTAGTGTGACTTCAGATAATCCACATAGATGTCTTTGGACTTGACGAAACATGACGAAGGAAGATGAATATAAAGGAGTCCAAGTTGAGTAGCAAACATCCCCGATTCGATGGTCACATCTAAAAAATAAATATACATGGTAATGCAGGCATTGAAAAAAACACACTCATTAATAACCACTTATATGAGTACTTACGGGATGAAGGACATCCTTCATGGGCTGAAGCTAAGTGACCACCTTTTCAATGACAAAGGAGCTTAGTGTGACTTCAGTAGTTCCACATAGACGTCTTTGGACTTGACGAAACATGACGAAGGAAGATGAATATAAAAGAGTCCACATTGAGTAGCAAACATCCCCGATTCGATGGTCACATCTAAAAAATAAATATACATGGTAATGCAGGCATTGAAAAAAACACACTCATTAATAACCACTTATATGAGTACTTACCGGATGAAGGACATCCGTCATGGGCTGAAGCTAAGTGACCACCTTTTCAATGACAAAGGAGCTTGGTGTGACTTCAGATATTCCACATAGATGTCTTTGGACTTGACGAAACATGACGAAGGAAGATGAATATAAAGGAGTCCATGTTGAGGAGCAAACATCCCCGATTCAATTGTTCACATCTAAAAAATAAATATACATGGTAATGCAGTCATTGAAAAAAACACACTCACAAATACCAATTAATATGAGTACTTACGGGATGAAGGACATGCGTTATGGGCTGAAGCTAAGTGACCACCCTTTCAATATCAAAGGAGCTTAGTGTGACTTCAGATAATCTACATAGACGTCTTTGGACTTGACGAAACATGACGAAGGAAGATGAATATAAAGGAGTCCATGTTGAGTAGCAAACATCCCCGATTCAATTGTTCACATCTAAAAAATAAATATACATGGTAATGTAGGCATTGAAAAAAACACTCTCACTTATAACCACTAATATGAGTACTTACGGGATGAAGGACCTGCGTTATGGGCTGAAGCTAAGTGACCACCCTTTCAATATCAAAGGAGCTTAGTGTGACTTCAGATAATCCACATAGACGTTTTTGGACTTGACGAAACATGACAAAGGAAGATGAATATAAAGGAGTCCATGTTGAGTAGCATACATCCCCGATTCGATGGTCACATCTAAAAAATTTATATACATGGTAAATCAGGCATTGAAAAAAACACACTCATTAATAACCACTTATATGAGTACTTACGGGATGAAGGACATCCGTCATGGGCTGAAGCTAAGTGACCACCTTTTCAATGACAAAGGAGCTTAGTGTGACTTCAGATATTCCACATAGATGTCTTTGGACTTGACGAAACATGACGAAGAAAGATGAATAAAAAAGAGTCCAAATTGAGTAGCAAACATCCCCGATTCGATTGTTCACATCTAAATAATAAATATACATTGTAATGCAGGCATTGAAAAAAACACACTCATTAATAACCACTTATATGAGTACTTACGGGATGAAGGACATCCATCATGGGCTGAAGCTAAGTGACCACCTTTTCAATGACAAAGGAGCTTAGTGTGACTTCAGATATTCCACATAGATGTCTTTGGAATTGACGAAACATGACAAAGGAAGATGAATATAAAAGAGTCCACATTGAGTAGCAAACATCCCCGATTCGATGGTCACATCTAAAAAATAAATATATATGGTAATGCAGGCATTGAAAAAAACACAATCATTACTAAGCACTTATATGAGTACTTACAGGATGAAGGACATCCGTCATGGGCTGAAGCTAAGTGACCACCTTTTCAATGACAAAGGAGATTAGTGTGACTTTAGATATTCCACATAGATGTCTTTGGACTTGACGAAACATGACGAAGAAAGATGAATAAAAAAGAGTCCAAATTGAGTAGCAAACATCCCCGATTCGATTGTTCACATCTAAAAAATAAATATACATGGTAATGCAAGTATTGAAAAAAAAAACACTCACTAATAACCACTAATATGAGTACTTACGGGATGAAGGACCTGCGTTATGGGCTGAAGCTAAGTGACCACCCTTTCAATATCAAAGGAGCTTAGTGTGACTTCAGATAATCCACATAGAGGTCTTTGGACTTGACGAAACATGACAAAGGAAGATGAATATAAAAGAGTCCACATTGAGTAGCAAACATCCCCGATTTGGTTGTTCACACCTAAAAAAGAAATATAATTGGTAATGCAGGAATTGAAAAAAACACACTCATTAATAACCACTTATATGAGTACTTACGGGATGAAGGACATCCGTCATGGGCTGAAGCTAAGTGACCACCTTTTCAATGACAAAGGAGCTTAGTGTGACTTCAGATATTTCACATAGATGTCTTTGGACTTGACGAAACATGACGAAGAAAGATGAATAAAAAAGAGTCCAAATTGTGTAGCAAACATCCCCGATTCGATTGTTCACATCTAAAAAATAAATATACATGGTAATGTAGGCATTGAAAAAAACACTCTCACTTATAACCACTAATATGAGTACTTACGGGATGAAGGACCTGCTTTATGGGCTGAAGCTAAGTGACCACCCTTTCAATATCAAAGGAGCTTAGTGTTACTTCAGATAATCCACATAGAGGTCTTTGGACTTGACGAAACATGACGAAGGAAGATGAATATAAAAGAGTCCATGTTGAGTAGCAAACATCCCCGATTTGATTGTTCACACCTAAAAAAGAAATATAATTGGTTAATGCAGGCATTGAAAAAAACACACTCATTAATAACCATTAATATGAGTACTTACGGGATGAAGGACATCCGTCATGGGCTGAAGCAAAGTGACCACCTTTTCAATGACAAAGGAGCTTAGTGTGACATCAGATAATCCACATAGACGTCTTTGGACTTGAGGAAACATGACCAAGGAAGATGAATATAAAGGAGTCCATGTTGAGTAGCAAACATCCCCGATTCCATTGTTCACATCTAAAAAATAAATATACATGGTATTGCAAGCATTGAAAAAAACACACTCATTAATAACCACTAATATGAGTACTTACGGGATGAAGGACCTGCGTTATGGGCTGAAGCTAAGTGACCACCTTTTCAATATCAAAGGAGCTTCGTGTGACTTCAGAGGTTCCACTCAGAAGTCTTTGGACATAGCATGGCGAAGAAAGATGAATGGGAGAGTCCATAATGAGAAGCATATGTCCGGAATTTGATTGATAAGATCTAAAAAACAAAGACATATGGTAATGCAAGCATTGAAGAAAACACACTCACTAATAACCACTAATATGAGTACTTACGGGATGAAGGACCTGCGTTATGGGCTGAAGCTAAGTGACCACCCTTTCAATATCAAAGGAGCTTTGTGTGACTTCAGATAATCCACATAGACGTCTTTGGACTTGACGAAACATGACGAAGGAAGATGAATATAAAGGAGTCCATGTTGAGTAGCAAACATCCCCGATTTGATTGTTCACATCTAAAAAATAAATATACATGGTAATGCAGGCATTGAAAAAAACACTCATTAATAACCACTAATATGAGTACTTACGGGATGAAGGACATCCGTCATGGGCTGAATCTAAGTGACCACCTTTTCAATGACAAAGGACCTTAGTGTGACTTCAGATAATCCACATAGATGTCTTTGGACTTGACGAAACATGACGAAGGAAGATGAATATTAAGGAGTGCATGTTGAGTAGCAAACATCCCCGATTCGATGGTCACATCTAAAAAATAAATATACATGGTAATGCAGGCATTGAAAAAAACACACTCATTAATAACCACTTATATGAGTACTTACGGGATGAAGGACATCCTTCATGCGCTGAAGCTAAGTGACCACCTTTTCAATGACAAAGGAGCTTAGTGTGACTTCAGTAGTTCCACATAGACGTCTTTGGACTTGACGAAACATGACGAAGGAAGATGAATATAAAAGAGTCCACATTGAGTAGCAAACATCCCCGATTCGATGGTCACATCTAAAAAATAAATATACATGGTAATGCAGGCATTGAAAAAAACACACTCATTAATAACCACTTATATGAGTACTTACCGGATGAAGGACATCCGTCATGGGCTGAAGCTAAGTGACCACCTTTTCAATGACAAAGGAGCTTGGTGTGACTTCAGATATTCCACATAGATGTCTTTGGACTTGACGAAACATGACGAAGGAAGATGAATATAAAGGAGTCCATGTTGAGGAGCAAACATCCCCGATTCAATTGTTCACATCTAAAAAATAAATATACATGGTAATGCAGTCATTGAAAAAAACACACTCACTAATACCAATTAATATGAGTACTTACGGGATGAAGGACATGCGTTATGGGCTGAAGCTAAGTGACCACCCTTTCAATATCAAAGGAGCTTAGTGTGACTTCAGATAATCTACATAGACGTCTTTGGACTTGACGAAACATGACGAAGGAAGATGAATATAAAGGAGTCCATGTTGAGTAGCAAACATCCCCGATTCAATTGTTCACATCTAAAAAATAAATATACATGGTAATGTAGGCATTGAAAAAAACACTCTCCCTTATAACCACTAATATGAGTACTTACGGGATGAAGGACCTGCGTTATGGGCTGAAGCTAAGTGACCACCCTTTCAATATCAAAGGAGCTTAGTGTGACTTCAGATAATCCACATAGACGTTTTTGGACTTGACGAAACATGACGAAGGAAGATGAATATAAAGGAGTCCATGTTGAGTAGCAAACATCCCCGATTTGGTTGTTCACACCTAAAAAAGAAATATAATTGGTAATGCAGGAATTGAAAAAAACACACTCATTAATAACCACTTATATGAGTACTTACGGGATGAAGGACATCCGTCATGGGCTGAAGCTAAGTGACCACCTTTTCAATGACAAAGGAGCTTAGTGTGACTTCAGATATTCCACATAGATGTCTTTGGACTTGACGAAACATGACGAAGAAAGATGAATAAAAAAGAGTCCAAATTGAGTAGCAAACATCCCCGATTCGATTGTTCACATCTAAAAAATAAATATACATGGTAATGCAAGCATTGAAAAAAACACACTCACTAATAACCACTAATATGAGTACTTACGGGATGAAGGACCTGCGTTATGGGCTGAAGCTAAGTGACCACCCTTTCAATATCAAAGGAGCTTAGTGTGACTTCAGATAATCCACATAGAGGTCTTTGGACTTGACGAAACATGACAAAGGAAGATGAATATAAAAGAGTCCACATTGAGTAGCAAACATCCCCGATTTGGTTGTTCACACCTAAAAAAGAAATATAATTGGTAATGCAGGCATTGAAAAAAACACACTCATTAATAACCACTAATATGAGTACTTACGGGATGAAGGACATCCGTCATGGGCTGAATCTAAGTGACCACCTTTTCAATGACAAAGGAGCTTAGTGTGACTTCAGATAATCCACATAGATGTCTTTGGACTTGACGAAACATGACGAAGGAAGATGAATATTAAGGAGTCCATGTTGAGTAGCAAACATCCCCGATTCGATGGTCACATCTAAAAAATAAATATACATGGTAATGCAGGCATTGAAAAAAACACACTCATTAATAACCACTTATATGAGTACTTACGGGATGAAGGACATCCTTCATGGGCTGAAGCTAAGTGACCACCTTTTCAATGACAAAGGAGCTTAGTGTGACTTCAGTAGTTCCACATAGACGTCTTTGGACTTGACGAAACATGACGAAGGAAGATGAATATAAAAGAGTCCACATTGAGTAGCAAACATCCCCGATTCGATGGTCACATCTAAAAAATAAATATACATGGTAATGCAGGCATTGAAAAAAACACACTCATTAATAACCACTTATATGAGTACTTACCGGATGAAGGACATCCGTCATGGGCTGATGCTAAGTGACCACCTTTTCAATGACAAAGGAGCTTGGTGTGACTTCAGATATTCCACATAGATGTCTTTGGACTTGACGAAACATGACGAAGGAAAATGAATATAAAGGAGTCCATGTTGAGGAGCAAACATCCCCGATTCAATTGTTCACATCTAAAAAATAAATATACATGGTAATGCAGTCATTGAAAAAAACACACTCACTAATACCAATTAATATGAGTACTTACGGGATGAAGGACATGCGTTATGGGCTGAAGCTAAGTGACCACCCTTTCAATATCAAAGGAGCTTAGTGTGACTTCAGATAATCTACATAGACGTCTTTGGACTTGACGAAACATGACGAAGGAAGATGAATATAAAGGAGTCCATGTTGAGTAGCAAACATCCCCGATTCAATTGTTCACATCTAAAAAATAAATATACATGGTAATGTAGGCATTGAAAAAAACACTCTCACTTATAACCACTAATATGAGTACTTACGGGATGAAGGACCTGCGTTATGGGCTGAAGCTAAGTGACCACCCTTTCAATATCAAAGGAGCTTAGTGTGACTTCAGATAATCCACATAGACGTTTTTGGACTTGACGAAACATGACAAAGGAAGATGAATATAAAGGAGTCCATGTTGAGTAGCATACATCCCCGATTCGATGGTCACATCTAAAAAATTTATATACATGGTAAATCAGGCATTGAAAAAAACACACTCATTAATAACCACTTATATGAGTACTTACGGGATGAAGGACATCCGTCATGGGCTGAAGCTAAGTGACCACCTTTTCAATGACAAAGGAGCTTAGTGTGACTTCAGATATTCCACATAGATGTCTTTGGACTTGACGAAACATGACGAAGAAAGATGAATAAAAAAGAGTCCAAATTGAGTAGCAAACATCCCCGATTCGATTGTTCACATCTAAATAATAAATATACATTGTAATGCAGGCATTGAAAAAAACACACTCATTAATAACCACTTATATGAGTACTTACGGGATGAAGGACATCCATCATGGGCTGAAGCTAAGTGACCACCTTTTCAATGACAAAGGAGATTAGTGTGACTTCAGATATTCCACATAGATGTCTTTGGAATTGACGAAACATGACAAAGGAAGATGAATATAAAAGAGTCCACATTGAGTAGCAAACATCCCCGATTCGATGGTCACATCTAAAAAATAAATATACATGGTAATGCAAGCATTGAAAAAAACACACTCACTAATAACCACTAATATGAGTACTTACGGGATGAAGGACCTGCGTTATGGGCTGAAGCTAAGTGACCACCCTTTCAATATCAAAGGAGCTTAGTGTGACTTCAGATAATCCACATAGAGGTCTTTGGACTTGACGAAACATGACAAAGGAAGATGAATATAAAAGAGTCCACATTGAGTAGCAAACATCCCCGATTTGGTTGTTCACACCTAAAAAAGAAATATAATTGGTAATGCAGGCATTGAAAAAAACACACTCATTAATAACCACTAATATGAGTACTTACGGGATGAAGGACATCCGTCATGGGCTGAATCTAAGTGACCACCTTTTCAATGACAAAGGAGCTTAGTGTGACTTCAGATAATCCACATAGATGTCTTTGGACTTGACGAAACATGACGAAGGAAGATGAATATTAAGGAGTCCATGTTGAGTAGCAAACATCCCCGATTCGATGGTCACATCTAAAAAATAAATATACATGGTAATGCAGGCATTGAAAAAAACACACTCATTAATAACCACTTATATGAGTACTTACGGGATGAAGGACATCCTTCATGGGCTGAAGCTAAGTGACCACCTTTTCAATGACAAAGGAGCTTAGTGTGACTTCAGTAGTTCCACATAGACGTCTTTGGACTTGACGAAACATGACGAAGGAAGATGAATATAAAAGAGTCCACATTGAGTAGCAAACATCCCCGATTCGATGGTCACATCTAAAAAATAAATATACATGGTAATGCAGGCATTGAAAAAAACACACTCATTAATAACCACTTATATGAGTACTTACCGGATGAAGGACATCCGTCATGGGCTGAAGCTAAGTGACCACCTTTTCAATGACAAAGGAGCTTGGTGTGACTTCAGATATTCCACATAGATGTCTTTGGACTTGACGAAACATGACGAAGGAAGATGAATATAAAGGAGTCCATGTTGAGGAGCAAACATCCCCGATTCAATTGTTCACATCTAAAAAATAAATATACATGGTAATGCAGTCATTGAAAAAAACACACTCACTAATACCAATTAATATGAGTACTTACGGGATGAAGGACATGCGTTATGGGCTGAAGCTAAGTGACCACCCTTTCAATATCAAAGGAGCTTAGTGTGACTTCAGATAATCTACATAGACGTCTTTGGACTTGACGAAACATGACGAAGGAAGATGAATATAAAGGAGTCCATGTTGAGTAGCAAACATCCCCGATTCAATTGTTCACATCTAAAAAATAAATATACATGGTAATGTAGGCATTGAAAAAAACACTCTCACTTATAACCACTAATATGAGTACTTACGGGATGAAGGACCTGCGTTATGGGCTGAAGCTAAGTGACCACCCTTTCAATATCAAAGGAGCTTAGTGTGACTTCAGATAATCCACATAGACGTTTTTGGACTTGACGAAACATGACAAAGGAAGATGAATATAAAGGAGTCCATGTTGAGTAGCATACATCCCCGATTCGATGGTCACATCTAAAAAATTTATATACATGGTAAATCAGGCATTGAAAAAAACACACTCATTAATAACCACTTATATGAGTACTTACGGGATGAAGGACATCCGTCATGGGCTGATGCTAAGTGACCACCTTTTCAATGACAAAGGAGCTTAGTGTGACTTCAGATATTCCACATAGATGTCTTTGGACTTGACGAAACATGACGAAGAAAGATGAATAAAAAAGAGTCCACATTGAGTAGCAAACATCCCCGATTCGATGGTCACATCTAAAAAATAAATATATATGGTAATGCAGGCATTGAAAAAAACACACTCATTACTAAGCACTTATATGAGTACTTACAGGATGAAGGACATCCGTCATGGGCTGAAGCTAAGTGACCACCTTTTCAATGATAAAGGAGATTAGTGTGACTTCAGATATTCCACATATATGTCTTTGGACTTGACGAAACATGACGAAGAAAGATGAATAAAAAAGAGTCCAAATTGAGTAGCAAACATCCCCGATTCGATTGTTCACATCTAAAAAATAAATATACATGGTAATGCAAGCATTGAAAAAAAAAACACTCACTAATAACCACTAATATGAGTACTTACGGGATGAAGGACCTGCGTTATGGGCTGAAGCTAAGTGACCACCCTTTCAATATCAAAGGAGCTTAGTGTGACTTCAGATAATCCACATAGAGGTCTTTGGACTTGACGAAACATGACAAAGGAAGATGAATATAAAAGAGTCCACATTGAGTAGCAAACATCCCCGATTTGGTTGTTCACACCTAAAAAAGAAATATAATTGGTAATGCAGGAATTGAAAAAAACACACTCATTAATAACCACTTATATGAGTACTTACGGGATGAAGGACATCCGTCATGGGCTGAAGCTAAGTGACCACCTTTTCAATGACAAAGGAGCTTAGTGTGACTTCAGATATTCCACATAGATGTCTTTGGACTTGACGAAACATGACGAAGAAAGATGAATAAAAAAGAGTCCAAATTGAGTAGCAAACATCCCCGATTCGATTGTTCACATCTAAAAAATAAATATACATGGTAATGCAAGCATTGAAAAAAACACACTCACTAATAACCACTAATATGAGTACTTACGGGATGAAGGACCTGCTTTATGGGCTGAAGCTAAGTGACCACCCTTTCAATATCAAAGGAGCTTAGTGTTACTTCAGATAATCCACATAGAGGTCTTTGGACTTGACGAAACATGACGAAGGAAGATGAATATAAAAGAGTCCATGTTGAGTAGCAAACATCCCCGATTTGATTGTTCACACCTAAAAAAGAAATATAATTGGTTAATGCAGGCATTGAAAAAAACACACTCATTAATAACCATTAATATGAGTACTTACGGGATGAAGGACATCCGTCATGGGCTGAAGCAAAGTGACCACCTTTTCAATGACAAAGGAGCTTAGTGTGACATCAGATAATCCACATAGACGTCTTTGGACTTGAGGAAACATGACCAAGGAAGATGAATATAAAGGAGTCCATGTTGAGTAGCAAACATCCCCGATTCCATTGTTCACATCTAAAAAATAAATATACATGGTAATGCAAGCATTGAAAAAAACACACTCATTAATAACCACTAATATGAGTACTTACGGGATGAAGGACCTGCGTTATGGGCTGAAGCTAAGTGACCACCTTTTCAATATCAAAGGAGCTTAGTGTGACTTCAGAGGTTCCACTCAGAAGTCTTTGGACATAGCATGGCGAAGAAAGATGAATGGGAGAGTCCATAATGAGAAGCATATGTCCGGAATTTGATTGATAAGATCTAAAAAACAAAGACATATGGTAATGCAAGCATTGAAGAAAACACACTCACTAATAACCACTAATATGAGTACTTACGGGATGAAGGACCTGCGTTATGGGCTGAAGCTAAGTGACCACCCTTTCAATATCAAAGGAGCTTTGTGTGACTTCAGATAATCCACATAGACGTCTTTGGACTTGACGAAACATGACGAAGGAAGATGAATATAAAGGAGTCCATGTTGAGTAGCAAACATCCCCGATTTGATTGTTCACATCTAAAAAATAAATATACATGGTAATGCAGGCATTGAAAAAAACACTCATTAATAACCACTAATATGAGTACTTACGGGATGAAGGACATCCGTCATGGGCTGAAGCTAAGTGACCACCTTTTAAATGACAAAGGAGCTTAGTGTGACTTCAGATATTCCATATAGATGTCTTTGGACTTGACGAAACATGACGAAGGAAGATGAATATAAAGGAGTCCATGTTGAGTAGCAAACATCCCCGATTCTATTGTTAACATCTAAAAAATAAATATACATGGTAATGCAGGCATTGAAAAAAAAACACTTATTATTAACCACTAATATGAGTACTTACGGGATGAAGGACCTGCGTTATGGGCTGAAGCTAAGTGACCACCTTTTCAATATCAAAGGAGCTTAGTGTGACTTCAGAGGTTCCACTCAGAAGTCTTTGGACATAGCCTGGCGAAGAAAGATGAATGGGAGAGTCCATAATGAGTAGCATATGTCCGGAATTCGATTGATAAGATCTAAAAAACAAAGACACATGGTAATGCAGGCATTGAAAAAAACACACTCACTAATAACTACTAATATGAGTACTTACGGGATGAAGGACATCCGTCATGGGCTGAAGCTAAGTGACCACCTTTTCAATGACAAAGGAGCTTAGTGTGACTTCAGAAGTTCCACTCAGGAGTCTTTGGACAAAGCATGGCGAAGCAAGATGAATGGGAGAGTCCATGATGAGTAGCAGAAGCAAGATGAATATAAACGAGTACATGTTCTGTATTATATCTATGTGATGTACTGATTAAATCTGAAAAAGATAAACAATGTTTATCATGGCATTGTGAAATACACTATACACTATCAGTAATAACTGCCTTAATACACGAATGTTTATAAATACTTACTGGATAAAGAATTTCGTGAATGACCATGAGCTGTAAGGAATGTCAGAGAGATTACATAAGGAATCTCTAATGCCTAGTGGTAATTGTCTTGGAGGAGAGTCACAAATATCACTATCACCCAATGCGAGGGCAACAAAGGGTAATGAAGGCAAAAAATAGTCACAAAATGAACATGATCACTACATGATAAAATAAAGAGGAGCACTAAGGAATGTCAGAGAGATTACTTAAGGAATCTCTAATTTACATTATAACTTCGCCCTCTTCCTATTAAGGCATGTCTCTTCCTGTTCTCTGTTGTCATTTTTGTTAGACACACGACATGCAAAGTGCATCCGTGTGGTAATAAAAAAATTTAATATCGCCTCTGTGAGGTTAGCCCTATGGTCCCCACATCCAACTAGAGGTATATTTGATTTCTCCTCAATTTCATTGATGAGTTTAAAAACTGAGTCCACACTCAACCCTTCCCTATTAAAGTGTGGACCAGCAAATTTTTCTAACTCATTTATTAAAAGGAAAAGTGTCCCTGATGCATAGGTTAGGTGGCCCCCATCTTGGTATGCAGTGAATGCTTCCCTTTCACTTATGGTGTTGGTATTTGATACCAACTCCTCCTTGCATCTTTCGCATTTGGTAAATCTAATTGCCTTCCTGGCCACATACCCAGCCAAATAACTTACAATGCCATCAGATGGACACATTGCAGCATAGGTGTGCTCAGCCATTACTGGACTCCGCAAATCTTCCACGGACACACCATTATCAATGATTCTGTCCAAGGTTGACTGGTAAAGAGACCATCTCTCATCTCTAGGTGTTATGTCCGTAAGCCTGAGCAAGGTCTCGAGTACATCCGGGCCTGACACATTGCAGCCTTTGGGTGGCTTCACCAGGCTGTATGTCCCCATTAATCGGAAGACCTGCACAAATTGCACTGAATCAGGATGATCATTAGCGCCACATGCTGCCCTCATCATGCTAAAGATCCTCTGCAATGCATAGGGAGAAGAAAACATGCCATTAGTTTCCAAGAGATTTTGACGAGAAAGGTACACTTTAACAACCCTCATGAAGAATGCCTAAATTGCAGTGTGCTTTGTAACTATAAATTTGGTAATAGGGTAGTTTCCTTCATCAAAGAAAATGAAAGGCATTGATTGCGATTCGTTACCCACCATTAGTGTATTCATAATGCACATATTTTTTGGTTTTTGAAATACAGGTTTAGACGAATGGCAAGGGTCAAATTTTATCCTCATTTGAAAAAGGCCAGATTGGCGCCCATACGATTCCACTCCACGTGACGTCACAGGGACCTAGTTTCTACACGAGAGGATAGGAGTTATACATCGTCTGAGGTTACCAATGCATGCATGAGGCACAGAGCTCAGGGAAACATGTCTTAATAATCACCCATTAAAACTGTCTAAGGTCGGAAAGTTTTCTTCGTTTGATAAGGTATTAATAAACCTTTTTTAAGCCAAGCGCTACCAGCCAGCAAGGTACTCAGCTACCCGCTAGCATCCTGCGTCCTATCAGCACTCAGAGCCTCGATCAAGGTCACCTCACAAGGCGGGAGGGGGAACCAGAAATGCGCTGCATGGACTTTTTCCCATCATTCCTACTTACGCGTCGCGTTTTCGCGCGCTTGAAATTTTTTACTTTTCATTTAATCGCGAAAAATAGGTATCCTCATTTAAAAATCTAAAAGCATGAAATACGTACTCCAGGAGTAATAATCTTTCGATTTAGGCAATAAAAAAATAATAGGAAACCACCCTATTGAGTCCTTCCGTGAGGCACTTACTTCTAATGCATCCTGATTCTGACGAGCAGTCATCAAATATTCATAACCGCAGTTTGCGGCAAGGAAATCGTGTATTTCCATTGTGGCCTTCAGGGTTACCTTTAGCCCAAGATATGCGTTCCCAGATAAGAAATGATATTCATTTCTACCAGCCTCCAATTGCCACTCCTCAAGGTAGTCCAGGAACTCCTCAATAGCCTATAAGCAAAAATAATATGTATGTAGATGTAGGCAAGAACATGGATGAAGATATCATTTCCACACAAACACCTATAACAGGTATTCATCCTCACCCTCCAATGCTCTGTGTTCTTTCTCAGAGCTGTCCCTGGAACCCTGGAATTCATCGCCAGGATTAACCATTTCACCCTCTCAATGACAGCAATTGTGGAATTGCAGTCATGCAGAAGAGGATGATGTGTCTTGTATGCCACCATAGCAGCAGCCACATTACGTCCAAAAAACTGTAAATGAAGGAATGGAAAATAAAGACATCACTGTTAGCAAAAAAAGTCGAACTTAAATAGTCTGAAATGTTTTAACCCATCAAGATGTTATGGGTACGTAGTCATGTACCTGAAATGCCCTGGCAACATTCATTTTTTGGTTTGGCCTAGGGCGAATGTGGTCCTCGGACAGCTTCGGGCATGCTTTCAAATGGAACCCCTTAGGTTTATCCATTTCGATGACAGCATCCCAATGCCTGATCTTCACAGGCCCATCTGGAGTCTGAAGAGGAAAGTAACAGAAAGGACTTAGAAGAGGCAAAGAATAACTTGGTTATAAATAATGCATGCATTAAAAAAGCAATACCCAAGAAACATCTCGAGAAATGAAGAATTTCTCATGTTCTTAATGAGATGAGGGAAGTCGGATATGAACCACAGGCACCTTGACTGACTGCAGGGATGTTCACAGCTGCAGTTTTTGCCATTGATTCTAAACCTTCTCCACATGCTTCTATTCCATTGGGCTCCATCGCACGTCACTGCATCCACATAAAAGTTGGCTTGTTCCACCAACATGATGCCCTCCAAAATTATGTGGCGCAGGACAGTGCTACTTGCACAACCTTTGCTTAGGAAGCAAGCCAAGGATTGCACCCACCTGCCTCGAAATGGCTGAAACATAAGCACCAACACATGATCCCCCCTCATTGCGTTGGTGCAGTGGAGTGTAGTCCCCCAAATCGGTGAAGCCTTCCAACTTCAATGTTTTCTTATCAAAGGATAAAGCCTTTGAAAGTTTCATTTCATCCACCAGTAGAACACCTAGAGTTTAAGAAAAACAGATTTACCAAAATGACAGAAAGGTTAATATATAATTTCATTAAACTTCAAAGGCAACCCAAACCTCTCCTTTCCTCCACAGCTAGCCCTTCAGCCTTCTCCTTTAAGCAGTGGAAAAATTGCCCCCTGAAATCCGTATGCCCCCTTCACATTACGGATGTACCTGCTTAAGGTATTAGCTCCAGGGAGACAAAGGATGTTGCTTTTCCTGAGGTGTTCATATGCTTTGCGACTTTTAATCCTAAGAAGTAGGCACTCATACACCCAACTGAGTGTATAGCGCCTATTCTTAGGATTTTTTGGCTGAGGTGCAGCAAAGCATGCCCTCACACCTTCTTGCTGGCGCTCTGGAAGGTTAGATATGTTTGCAAGGAGCTGAGACTCCGATGATGAGGAGCATTTCTCCTGTAACTCCTGCATCGTGGCCTTCAAATGGTTAACCTTTAAAGGAGACGAGGTATGGCATCCCACTCCATTACTTTATCAAAAATAATCAAACTAGTACAAGGGGGCCAAAAAAAATACAGTAAGAGTAGTTTTCGCGAAATTGGATTTTGAAATTTTTATGGGAAATTCATTTCCCTACGCAAGGCGAAGTTTGTCACAGATTCATTTTGTTCACACACTAAATATACTCTACATCCTTTCATCGAAGCAAGTACATTCGTGAAGGAATGGTATAATAATTAAAATGCTAAAATCAATAGGTGTCAAAACCTCATTTTGGTGGTTATTATGGCATGGAATGACCCTATGGTTATTATACATGCTTACCTTGCTGGTCAATCTCCTATTCTTTGCACGGCATATCTTCAAGGAGACCCTTGCGGGACGCCTGGACCCTCTTTCTCCACCATTCCTCTGCTTCCTTCTCCTATCCATTGTTAGCCGCCATGCGACTGTGCAGGCTGGGCTTCTCATTTTTGCCCTTCTGTTCCTCTCACCGGCAGATTTGGCATCAATGGGAACAAAACCCAGGCAGCCAATAGATGTTCTGGCCATTTGAAGAGGAACTCAATTGTCAATTATGCTATGTATAATACAATATCACAGTGGAGAAATAATCTGAATCCATTAAAAACTTATACAGTGCAACCTCAATATAACGACACCCCACGGTGCACTAATAAACACTCGCTATAGCGAATTGTCGCTTTACCGGAGGTGGAGCAAATAGTAGCCAATATACCTGTTGCGAACAGATATACAGGAACAGGAGTGGTGCGGCGACAGATAAACATCTATCCAATAAACGTAAGCATAAATCCAGGCGAAAGGTGATGTTTTTTTGCATCGCTAAATTTCCTTACTCAAATAACGACTAACTATTCAAACAATTTATAAGCGCCGCACTGAATAAAAATCATGCAAAGCATTGTTTCGTCAACCATTATATTTATCGAACGACAGTTTACCACATAAATTTGAAACTGAGCACTCCATTAACTTCATTTCTAACAGATCGCTAGCAATTACAGAGGTTAAGGAGTCTTGATGAAAGTCTTCCGGCGGTGAAACCCTCGCTATGGCGAGAGCCAACACCGAAAGGGTCTCGTAAAAACAAATTTATTAACACGCTTATTATAGGGTCAATTGACGGTTCATCGGCTATCTCTCGTAATAGCGGGGGTGTCGCTATATCCCCTACTCGCTTTAACGAGGTTCCACTGTAATATTCTTTACAGTGAAACATGATTTGATATACATCTATGCAATGGAGATCATCCAGCGATTAGTTGAAGAAAAATTATCTCAACTGAAAACATAGGAAGAAAATGCAGGCAAGTTGGATACACAAAAAAGTTTACATTCGGCACCTACGCATAATATCATACAATAATGTATGATTCTACTTCAGTTATGGCCATGAGTAATTTGAAATGATGATATCTTGACACCAGACATAATGCAACTAAAATATTCCATGTAACAGAAATGCCTCTCATACCTTTCACTGTTTGGCACTCCAGGACATGCCCTGAGTCCATCTACTGACATGAGCATTGGCCCTATGTCGCCGACATCTGTCACTCTTTCTTTCCCTGGAACCATGACTTCCAGACCATGGAATATGAACTGGCGGAAAAGAAGTTATGATTAGAAGTTTATCACATATTATTGAAATTAATTGCCTTTTCCTGTCAAACTTAAAAATAAAATAAGTCGGATAAAATTTATAAACCATACCTTAACCCTAATGTCCTGTGATATTATCACGGTTGTCTCTGTAACGAAGTCATTGCCAATGCGGACAAACACGACATACCTTCCAACTAAAGCCCTAGCCCAATTTAATCCAGGCAGTTTTACAGAGTCAAGGGAATTAACAAAGCGAGAAAATTCATGTCTTCCGAAACTTGCAGCTTCCCGAGACTCAGCCGCATTTGCTAGTAGGAGAAGACCGCTTGCTTCCGGTACGTTCTCCACTGCCTCATTATTGTCTCCTGAGGAGACACCATTGTCGGAAGGCAACAGTTCTCCCGGATAATTTTCTCCCAGGACACAATCATGGCACACCGTCCTAGACGTGGGTGGTTTTCTAGGACGAATGTTTTTTGATAAATAATGAGGGAGATTGGGGAAAATAGATGGAACCGCATCTTGAACTAAAGCTGGCCGGTCCCTCTCTATCCTGTGGGTGGTACCATCGGGTAACTTCGTTTCAAACCACCGGATTATGTCAGAGTCTCGAAAATGGAGCTCGCAAATCACATTGTGCTCCTCAAAGACCAAGTCTTTTCGCGGAATCGCCGCTCTCCATTTCTGTAGCTGCGCATTGCTCTGAAAGTAAAGCTGGTCATTACTATTATTGTTCCGCATTATTATTCGAGAATCAACTTCAGCATGTTTATATATGGCCCGGTGTCTATTTTGTTGTTCATGCAGAAATTAACACACGCAATGACACTTGGTTATAGATCATGCAAAATGAGATGCATGGCTAAATTTCTCATCAACTGCGAGAGAACAGTCTCAGCAAGTAATTAACTTAGGAGGTATATTCAATTATAATTCCCCTTCCTATTACTGGTATCACCAACAAACCCCAGCACTATCCCTGTGGGATTTACCCTTACATATATACTTCCCAAGCATAAACCAGACTCGACGCCTTTGATCACAGAAGCTCGAAGATATTTGCCTAAAATTGAACGTGTTCTGTAGTCCAAGAAAATCTCATACTATGGAACCACATAAATTTCTTCAAAAGTTAAATACTCATCCATTAACTATGATACTAAATGCCAATTGACATCCATTATGGACTGCTAACTTTGCTACAGCGAAAGCATTTTATACAACGAAATACATCTATCAAGAGGTAAGACCGCGCTTAATGGCACTCCTGCGCGATAACAATTTCTCTCTAAATATCAATGAACCACCCAACAAATGAAATTATCAGTAATAAGACACGCCATTTAATATTCCAATTCTAATATCGCCGTGATAAATACATGGCAAATTATGATCGACGAGATGTAACCAAACAAGGCTTCCCACAAAAAACCGTAATGGCTGCCTCATTCTGCACCACAAAGAAATGACCGCATGGCGATTATTATGGCTTTTCGGATTTCCTGTGCACTTGTACACATGTTCCGTTATGGTTGGTCTACAATTTGACTACAATTTAAAAAAACAAAACAAATTTAATATAATAAAGGCGCCTCACATGAATATGGCTGCCTCGATTTGAATCACTAAGAAATGACCACTTGGCGAGTACAATTGCATTCCCGGTAAGACCCAAAGTTCAACATTACTTAGAATAAAATTAAGGGAATACTGAACATACAAAACAATGATTTTAGAATACACACTTCACAAACATCCAACAGAATGATACAAGAATTGGTACTTACAGAGGCTTTGAACACTGATTTGTTCCTGACGCCCAGCTTGGCATTATCTGCCCTCGTTTTCGGGTAGCCCCTCTTGCATCCTGGCATAAAACAGCTCCAGCTTTTATTAACCATTGCGGGATTGTGGCAAAGAGTATACTAAAACCAAGAAAAAATGTAAAAACACCAATATTTCGCACAACCACGCACAACTCTCAAAGCTGTCCCACGCGGTCCGATTGAAACCGTTCATTTCTGCTTCCAAGAGAATATACTGCGCCTCTATCACGCTCACACCCAGCTATTAATAACGTGCTATAAATAGTATGGGCAGTTTTGCTGAGGAAGGTGTAATTACTCTACAACTCTCAATTTTGTCGCTGCCTGACACGAATCTCCCTACTACCGCCATGTAATTTTAACGTGACACACCAGCCTCTTTTCAAAGTAGCGACACGAAGTGACAAATTTTGTAAACCTATCAACCGGAAGTTCGGGAAACAATCATGTGCATGCAGCACCCTATGTTGACGATAGTCCATATGCATGTTCATGATCATGACTCAAGGATAGACATTTTCAAACAAACTGCTAAATTACCATAAAGAATTTGCATCGGTATTATATACTTATTGTTGTTTGTAAATGTCTGAGTCTGTGCCAATGAACCGCATACTTTGTGGGAATAGTTGATTTCCTTCTTTCATTCAAAGAAAAAAGGGGATAAGGTGCATTGAGAGATCCAAAACGTTTATGGAGATGCTCCCCAAAGTGAAACAACAAGCTATGATTGGTTCCATTGCTTCAAAGACTGTCATTTCAATGTTGTTCAAATGTCCATGTGAAGGAAGACAAAAACCTCCAAATAGGCTGGATTAGAGGCATTGCTAAAAGAATATCAATGCCAAACTCAAGAAGAGCTGGCTTTGTATTATGAGTCTACTAAGCCCTCATTTCCAAGCAATAGCATACATTGGCCATAATTCAAAAGGAAGGAACTTGGGTCCCTAATGATTCAAAAGTAATCGAAGCATGACAATGGTCGACCTGAACTTCCAAAACCCATTAAAACCTATCTGGAATGTTAAAATGTGAAGAAAAATAAGAAGGTGCATCCACCAAATTCCCCAGACATTGCACTGTATGATTAAAACTTGTGTTATTTGATGGCACAAGGTCTGGCAGATCAGGAATTGAGTACATATGACAATATACAGTTATACATCAAAAAATGGCTTGCTTCATGCATAGCTTCAAATGATGAAAACTTTAACAATTACGGTGTTTGAGCCCTGCCACAATGATGGGGAATATAGCAGCTAGTGATGGACAATTTCCTTTCTTTGACATGTCACCCGTAAGAAATGCTGAAAGCTCCATTTATATCATAGGGTACATATAACCTAACTAGCCAACCAGGTTTTTAAAATTATTTATCTCATCAACCATTTAAAAACAACACTAATACTTCAAGGGAACAAACATTTAAAACTGTAAAATTAGGTGAAAAGTTTTTCACCACAGAAATCTGCATGATGTCGAAGATATTCCCAGAAAAAATCAGCAAAGAGCATTAATCATTCCCTCATGCATTCCATTAAAAATATATTCCTGTCAGCATAATCCAAACTTATTGAACAAAATTTATCAACATAAAAACAGAATCCCTAAGTAAATGTCGCACAATTACCACACAAAATATTATAAAAAAAAGGTTTCCAGGAAACTTATTTCGAAAAAAATTATAAGAATCAAAATACTCTGCACCCACATTATTACAACTCATTTGAGTAACAATCCCCTAAAATTTAAAGCCGGAGTCCCACGGTCAAATTTACATCAAAATTTCTGTCCAAAAATTTTGATGCAAATATTTTGATGTAACTGGACGTGGGTGTCCCACGATGCATCTCATTTTGATCAAAAACAAACGAAACATATTTATGTACACAAATTTGGAAACTTGTGGAAGTGAAGGATTCCGTCTTTTTTAGCAGGCGAAATTGTCAGAACCGGCCTCTTGAACATTAAAGAGGCAAAAAAAAGAAAACAGAAGGAATGCTGAACTTGGCCTTGGCTGGAAAGGGGGTACGAAAGCATTGGAATAAGCATGCTAAACATGTTGGAGAAGGAGTTGGTCGCCGATGTTCCTGTATATTTTCGATAATAATTGACGATAAGTGAGGATATTTTCATGTCCCTTATCAGCTAGGTTGAGGGTAGAATAAAACACCAGGATACTAATGTAAGGCAGTTTATTCCCGCGAAGAAAATGTTATTAAAAAATGATGGACATTGTAGTTGAGGAGATGTTACGAATACTGCTGTATGCGTGCACTTAAATCACATTTTTCTCTCCTAATCTAGCAGTTGCTAAAATAAGGTCCTTATCCTATAATCATAGTAATAGAAAGGGGCAGCTGTAGTGTTTCACAGGTATAATCGTCAGTTCATATTAGTCATTTCTCCAGCTGCTCACACGCATTATATTCCCTCCACAAAGCTAACCAGGAGAATTTGGCCTCGATACCTTAAATAAATCTTTTATTCTTTCCAAAACATCCCTCCTTGCATTGCGATTCTAAAGATCGCTTCCTTCTTATTAAAGATCAACTTATTATTACGGATTTCCTAGTTGAGACTTTCCATCGCCTATCAAGACCAATTTTTGCTACAAATCCATTTGGTCCAAAAGCCAGTTGGATGAAATTTTGACCGTGGGACAGGGTGCGCGTCAGTTGCATCAAATTTTGATGAAAATATTTTGAGGCAAATTTGACCGTGGGACATCGGCTTAAGAATGAAATATTGCATTTCATATACCTTGCCACGGTTGTGAAGACTGTTATGCAGGATAAAAATCTCAAACCATAAAAATGTTTTTCCCAACACTGGTAACCTTTAAACTTCTTAACCGCATACGTAATTCATAGAAAATTTTCAATTTTCATTTTGCAATAAGGGAACAGCTTTTATAGACACATGTACAAATAATCTTTATAAAGGTACTAACACAGATGGTTTTATCCATATGTTTGGTGATCTCATTAATCACAGTTGACGCAAAAATAAAAAAATATATTAAAATACCCATTGGAAATTGGAACAAAAAAAAATACTTAAGGACTACAGAAAAGGTCTATCACATCAAAATTCCTTATTTGCTTTGTAATTGTGCAATTACTTAAAATACTTTCCAGGATAATTTTGGCGTACTAAAAATTAATATTTTTATATACCTTGCTACTCTTGCATTCACTGTACCCACCACCTATTCATAAAAAACACCTTAAAAATGAACAATCCATTTCAGAAATGCAGTGAAAATATTTTGGTATACAGTGTGTTCCAAAAAGAATGACCCGATTTCAACTTGTAATAATATTGAAACAAATGTCACTAGGCAAGCGAAACAGAGACAGATGTGATCGGCATTGTTTAGAGTTTTAGAAAAATCTGCTGAATGTCACTACGAGCGATGTGGAGCGTGCAACCCTTAGACCATTGGTCTAACAATACGGTGCAGCCAGTCTCGCTGAAGATGATGTACAGGACCGCGAGAACAGACTTTACACTGTTGGCCTCCTAGGTCCCCTGACATGACACAATGCGATTTTTTCCTTTTGGGAAATGTCAAACAGCATGTTTACGTTCCTCCCTTACCTCGTGACATTGATGAACTAAAAACAAGAATATCAGCTGCTGTAGCTTCAGTGACAGAAGACACCTTGCGCTCAGTTTGGGATGAATTCAGCTATCGGCTAGATGTTGTCCGCGCAGCCAATGGAGGACATATTGAACTTTAATGATGGCTTTTTATAAACTTTTGTCTTTTGTGAGTAATTTAGTATAGAATATGTTGATGTTAAGCCCTTCTTCCTAATAAATAATCTTATTTATAATCGGGTCATTCTTTTTGGGACACACTGTAGTTCACCAAAACCTCAAGAGATGATAGTCGAGGGTAAACAAGAACTCGAACAAAAGAAATATCATACGTTTGCGTGCACTTGAGACTATGCTTGACAACCGACAAACAAACTAATTTCTGGGTATCTCACATTTCGTACATTAGCAGTAAATTGTCTGGAATTTGTTTTTTCACTTAAATATGCTCCGGATACCCAATCGAATACTTAAAAAGGGAGTGTGGTACAGCCTAGTGGGTGGACTTCCTTTTTGAGTTGATCAATGGTGAATTTGAAAGCCATACATTGGTACACACATGCCATTAGTGCACACATTAAGTTTTACCAGAAGACAAAATATCTTCAGTCGTGGCCTTTGAAACACCAACTGCATAACTAGGTCCTTGCCAATGATTCACACACATGGAACAGTTTAATCATGTCCCCAATTATTGTAGATAAAAAATTGGTTTGCTCAACTCTCTTTCGATCGTTAATCGAAGTGCCTCTACTTAAAAGGTACTGGATTAAATGGCCTCATGCAGTAATACAATATATTTTTCCGCTAATGCCACTAAGCGATTATCTATTACCAAATTCAGTTATTCCTTACAAATTTTTGTCGTAACAATGTCATTCCGCAAATAATTATCTTCCAAGATTTCTTACTGCTGTTTAAACAAACCAAAGAGGGTCACTAATAACTCTCCGAAACTTATAACGCACAAGTCTTCAAATAAGAAAAAACGAAAAGTACTCACCCTACTGTAATTTCGTGGCGGAATTTTTCTCAGAATTGCGTTTGATTCTAAACAAATCTTTTTGAAAACACTGAATTCAGTGAGTTTCGTCAAACAAAGGGGACACATGGTAGCGAGCAGGCCATCTCCCACAGCAACCTGAAATAGAAATAAACAAGCTGTGTGTCATCAGAATTTTCTTGGAAAAAACGAAATTATAATACAGCAGCACAAATTACAGGGAAACTCTCTCAAGGAAACTGCATTCACTTCAATGATGAGTGAAAATGAAAATACTATGAAATTATCCACGAAAGGACCAAAAACGCCAACAAATAATTCACGTAACACATACATCACGACGAAATAGCATGGACTGAGAATGTTTTCAACAAGTTTTGACACGATTCCTTGCACACAACATCACATGTTATTTGTTAATATAAGACAATACATTAAAACACCGGTCTAGATTCGAGTATTTCTAGTTTCCATTTTTACCGCAGAAAGCACACCTGAACAACAGGCCTGATATCCGCGTTTGAAGACTAACTTCTTTCCATTTGATTAAATTAAATAAATGGACACTGCATTTGTAATTGATTGCACTTTATTGATTGATCGTATTCTACAATTTCATTTGATTATTCAATCTGCCGGCAATAAACGGAATTGAAGCCCAACTTCGTCTTGCACCCGGTCGCATTATAACGTCTTGAAATCAGAAAAAGGATTCCAAAATTTCCTTATTGTGTAAATTATAAATATGTTTTTAAAAAACCATGTTAACGCCCACTAAATGAATATAAAATAAACGCCCATTTGCCATTAAAAATGCTGGAATATCGCATTTTTCGATAGAAAGCCCGTTGTATACGTAGTCCTCTAGTGGTAAGATACGCAGATAAAGTACGAGATCTAAACTAAATCTTGCTTACCTGGTTTGATATAAACTCGGGTGTCAATGGGCATGAAATTCGTGCAGAACATTTACTTTCCATTCTGTTGCGAAGTGATTTCTGTTTGAGGTCGTATTCAAATGTGGCTTTATATGCCCTTGTCCTTGATCAGTCTCAATTTTTCGTATTGACGTGCGTCTTGGAAACGATCGTAGTGTATGAGGAATTTGGCAATCTTTACCAGTGCTGTGTGGATGATTTCTTTGATGAGTGAAGTGGTTTTAAGATTGAATGAGTTATTTCATTGAAAACATGAGTGCGACCATTGAGAACTCCTCGGAGTCTTCAGGAAGGATTCACGAGGGTACCCTGTGCAGACTTTGCATGAAGAAAAATAATTATAATTACAACATATTCACTTCAACTATAGCAAGACAGATAACTGTAGCGGATGCCTTGTATGATTTAGTCGATTTAAATGTAAGTGATTTGCATACCTCTTGTTTTATTCCGTTCTATGAGTTCATATTTTCCACGGTACGTCTGAAATCTCTTGCAAATGTTTTCATTCCTTTCTTAGGTTGCTGTGGGAGACGGCCTGCCCGCCACTTTATGTCCATTATGCTGGGGAAAACTCATGGAATTCTCTGATTTTAGAGATATTTGTCATAAATCGGACGCAAAACTGAGAAAATTTTTGCCCAGAAATTGCTTCAGGGTGAGTGCTTTTATTTTAGTTTTCCATGGGAAGCCTGGTGAAACTATCGAGTAATGTTAAACCATTCACGCAAGCAGGAAAATGACAATAGATGTGAAATATATTTAGGATATATTCCTTTTGCTTTTGACCACCTGTTTGGATTTAAATTTTAGGTCTTTAAGTTCATTAATAGAAACGTTTGAACTGCGGACGTTATTGAAGTTTATTTAACATTTTCAAATTGTATTATTACACGAAGAGATGAGAGAAATGCAAAAGTGTACAAGGACTAAAGAATAATATTTCTGTTTGAGACACGATGTGGTGGAAGTTCTTAATGTTAGTAAAATTGGACATTGCTATATTTCCAATGAGTTCTATTTTGACACTATACGTTTCGTTGTTGTTTATTTGATACTGGTACTCGTAATAACGGAACGCATAATGTCAAAACTCGGTGGAAATATTGCAATGCCCTATTGTACTAATAATTTAGCCGTACAAAAAATATCCAATAAATCAGAACATTCGTGGAGTAGAACTGCAAGTATAATATAACTTTATTTCGTATCCAAACTAAACGAATCAACCATAAATACCTATCGTCTCTTGTAATGAGTAATTGAAAAGCAATGCAATTCATTACATATGTAAAATAACCCTGTTGCTTTCTTTAACAATAACGCCTATTTGTCGTCTGTTTAGTAGGCTGTTGGCTCCCTGTGTCTTGTCCGAGTGAAAACAGTCAGGTGACTGTTGGTAGGTTGTAAATTGGAATGCCTTGTCTGTTTCAAGTCTGTGAGAGGAGTGTAACTTGTCTGTTCTTTCCCTGTTGTGGGATACGGCAATCTCTGTTCCTTACTTGTTGATTCACAGCCAACCAGCCAGTGGACTGTGCACTGTCATTTCAGTGCCTGTTTATGTGGCTATTACATCTCTGTTTACTGTCCGAGTGACAATGGGCAGGCGACTATTGGTAGAATGCTAATTGGAACAGCTTGTCTGCTTCACACCCATGAGATGGTGACTTGCCTGTTCTCTCCCTAGTCGCAAACTTTGTTCCTTACCTGTTTGCTGCTGCTAATTTGGTAATAGACAAGACATAATTTATGTAAAAATACAATTCAAAGTTGAAATTCATTTGAAGGATTGCTAAAAAAAACTTATATTGTGCTTTTCCACACATTCCATGAGTTATGAAAATCCTGAATAGTTATCGAAAAGCAAGCTTTGTCATCATTACCAGAAAAACCACGACACCAAAAAATATTTCACATATCTTCATCAAAGAAAGACTTCCTTAAATGAATACAATTTGGGGCATTCACTATGCCAATATTATATGTATTACTCAAGAGAGAAACACGCCGTTAATGATTTTACATGAAAACAATAATTTCATTTCTCACAAACAAACCTAGAAGAAGCACAGTCCTCTGACAAATGTTTGTAGGTTCTTATCGGCGACAGAACTCGCATACCCATAATACATTTTAAATACAAACATTAGTAATTGCTCAAAAAACTGAAGACATACAATAAATTATTAAAGGAACACACTGAAAAACAATTATCACATCAAGACTTTCTCTGTTACTTGTATGCACGGATGACTTAATTATATGCTGCAGGGATTTAGTGCAAGTTAAATAACACTCAAAAAAATAAATTTTTTCTCTAAATCAACAGCTGCAATACAGTGCACATTAGGGGCGGTCATCAAACAACTTTTTTCGAAAGTCAAAGTTCGACATGTTACAAAATGTAGCCCGTGGTACCAAATGAACAGAGAAAAAATTTTGTTCATGTAGGTTGACATCCTACGGTTGCACCAGGGCAGTTTATGTTGAACTTAGGCAACCCGCAACACATTCCCTCTTTTTACGCTATTTAAGCGATAAATGTCGTGATTTTAATGGTTTTTTCAGCCGATTCTGCACCAGTCATGTATGAAATAGTCGAGGTAAGCAACATAGGTCAAATAATCACATTTTTTATACAATCACCGGTATTAAAATGCAAAGGAACGTAAAAAATTTGAAAATTTCTTAATTAATTGTATATATTTTACTTTGGTGTACTCGTATGGGCATGATCGCACTAATATGACCCTACCGTTTATATAGAACAACACTTTTCCCCTCTCTCATCCTAGAGTAAGGATCTTCTCATCTCCCTATGGCCCACCTATGAACTGATATAAATACACTGCTCAGGGATGTGAAAAGCCCCGATGCCTTCATCTGGCGAATAGGTCTTATTCTCCTAAGCATTTCTCAGATATGTTCTGCTTCAGTGATCTTTAATTTTTCTTTACTGTGAAGCACATCGGAATACAGAGTTTCATCTTAGTCTCGATTATTTAATTCAAAGCCACTGTTGGTCGTCTTGATTCTATGTAAACGCGGATCACTCTGTTGGCCGTCATTCCCCATCTGCTGTTATTCATTTCCCCATTATCGCGATCAGCCAGCTCTTGTGGGATGTATCCCCTGGAAAAACCACGAGCCATGTCCAGCGAATAATTGTGGTATTTGCTGATGAGAGATGAATTTAGTTCAGGATCAGGTAGACCAAGATCAGTAGTCTGAAATTTCATTAGAGGTAGCTGCTCACAGGTCTTTAGTTGGCGACCAATTGACCCAATGAAGATATTTGGTCCCGTCGTTGGCCCATCAAATTTCTCCACTATATGTCGAAGAGGGAGTTCATCTGAATGCAGAAGGCACTTAAATCTATAAGGCACGCCCGAGACGCATGACGATAAAACATACTGCGCCTCCCTTCCAGCCGGTCGCGGTGTTCGAATGTGATCCATCACAACCGATGCACCGTATGGAACACGTGTCAATTATAGCAGCTTCAACTAATTCGAGGATAGAGTTTCCGAGCCATCCTGTATCTCCTGTTTCAGTTTATGCATGTCCCAAATGAACTCCGCCGGGTTCAGCAATGATAACTACATGCTCTTCGGTTGAGTCGTAATGCGCACTTTATTGTTGGTGCACAATTCCCTGATTTTCGTCTTGTCTTTTCTTCCCTCGAAGAGCAATGTTATCCTCGGTTGGTCCCTAAGCTTTTCCATATCCTCTGAAGTCTCAAGCTCTCTGTATTTCTTCCTTTGTCGCACAATTTTCTTCCGGTCGACAATCATCGATGCATTTTCAGGTGTGACCTGGCCGACGTCTTCAAACGCTGCAGTCACGAGGGTTGCTGCAAACTGCTTGCTACGTTGTGCTTTTTCACCGACTGGCAGGTCACAGGCAGCTTCAGGATGTTGCGCGACGAGCTACTTGAGGATGGTTGCCATTCATCGTTGAGCACAGGTGGCGAGTCATCTTGAACTTTAGAGCACTAAGACTTGAGTTTAGAACCAATTTTCTGGGCAAAGGATGTTGATGCCATCTTTTCAAATGATTCCTCTGTTTTTTCATTTTTTTCTTTGGCATCTTTCTTCCTATTTTTTTGTGGTTTTCCAATCAATGGTCCCAATCATTAGTTCTCCGGCTGATCTTTGGTCTAAAAGGAATGATATTTCTTCATTTTTAATTTACGTCTTCGGCTTACGAATACACTAGGCCAATTTTGGAAGACACATTGAGCAAAATCAAACAATATTTTAACATCTTCCTTAAATTTTTTCAAGTCTCGATGGACAACAGATGAATTTTTCTTCTTAGTGCTCTTCATAATATTTTTACATTTCGTGTGGTATCTCTTAACTGCCATAAGGATGCCGTGGTTCCACATTACAGGTCCAGACGCATTGTTCCACACCTGGTCCACTCTATCGGCAACAACATGGGCAATCTCCTGGACCGATTGATCAAATTCTCATCTTTCTTGCATCTTTTCCATCTTCACCCACTAGTAATACTACATAATATATTCATATGTGGGTATATATCTCCCAAACATCTGTCGATGAGGGCCAAAGAGATGACTCTCAACAGAAGAGCGTGTCAATACATTCATTGTTTATTTTAGTTGTTTCTCCATTAAAAAAATCACTTCGGCACGAAATCCTTGCCTCACCAAACCTTGCGAAAGGTCATCCGCATGTACAAGACAATTCATCAATAGCGTACATGGAATATATATATGGTAAAGGAGAATAGAGGGGAAATGGAGAAAGAGGAGAGGATACCGGCAAATGTTACTTTGTTATAATCTGTATTTAGAAAGCCTTCAGCAGCTCACTTCCTTCCAATCTGTTTAATTACCATTTCTCTCCACCAATTTTGGATACAAAAAAGATTGCATCTTAACTGGTACGTCATAAGACTTGAAGGGTGGGTAGTAATGGGAGAAGCTCGAGTTGGAGCGCCCTCCTCGTAGTGAGTTCTCGGTCTCCGTGAGAGCCAGAGTGGCACCTGTTCTCATGGTGGGCGTAGAACTGCAAAATTTGGAATGCCATTTACGTAGATGATGTACCCTGAGCAGTGCGATGACATTAGTTCATAGGCGGGAGATGTAGGGAGATGAGAAGATCCTTACTCTAAGATGAGAGAGGGGAAAAGTGTTGTTCTATATAAACGGTAGGGTCATATTAGTGCGATCATGCCCATACGAGTACACCAAAGTAAAATATATACAATTAATTAAGAAATTTCCAAATTTTTTACGTTCCTTTGCATTTTAATACCGGTGATTGCATAAAAAACGTGATTATTTGACCTATGTTGCTTACCTCGACTATTTCATACATGACTGGTGCAGAGTCGGCTGAAAAAACCATTAAAATCACGACATTTATCGCTGAAATAGCGTAAAAAGAGGGAATGTGTTGCGGGTTGCCTACGTTCAACATAAACGGCCCTGGTGCAACCGTAGGATGTCAACCTACATGAACAAAATTTTTTCTCTGTTCATTTGGTACCTCGGGCTACATTTTGTAACATGTCGAACTTTGAATTTCGAAAAAAGTTGTTTGATGACCGCCCCTAGTGCACATAAAGATGTACAAATAATGGTTTCAGAGATATCGGCATTGTTGTTTGCATTTGCTATCTTCCATAGGTAGGTGGCAGCACCATGTCCACTTTTGTCTTCTTTTGTCCAATACGTCATCTTTTTCTTCCTTTGGAGAACCTGTTCACCATTTTCTGTATGTTCCCTTTAGTGTAAAATGGATGATCAACCGGCCCCTGTCTGTCTGTTGAGTGCCTGTTTACTCTTGTCTGTTCGTTCCCTATCTGCTAAAACGTAAACCAAGCATCCCCTGCCTGTAATTGGCAAAGTAAATATTTATCATGCATAAGCCGTGATAGCTGTTATAATTTTCGAGCTCACTTTATTAGCCATTATCAATGGTTGGTGATAATCATGTTAATGAATGGGTCATTCCATGTCTAATCAACCAATATTTTGACCAAATGACACCCACCGACTCGGATTTTCATGAAACATGCCATGGTCATACATTCTGGTATAATTAGAAATTTTGTACAATTTTGGCCGTCAATTGTTAATGAAACATGAGCAATTGAAATTTGGGCGTGACCCCTTAAGTGCCGCAACGTGCTACACATTGTGATTTTTTTAAATTTTCATCCATAACTCCATTCCTGTGAGATGAAAAGGCATGATTTTTTTCTAAAGCTAAGAGTACATAATATTCTCACGGTTATCATCAAATATTCACTGCATGAAGTAATTCAGCTGCAATATAATTAAGTTTTAAAAAATCTCTCTTGTACCATTTTTCACTGTCAGCATCCCCAGGGAATGCCCATGCCTTGTTCACATTATGATCGTTTGAGCCATCGTCCCGATGATAGTTGACTAAAATAGCCGTGTGAATGCATGTCCTGACAATAGTGCACATAGTTCCGAACATTGCCATTTTACAATGGTTAGGCACTGAGAGACCGGAAGAGACAAGAGAAAGACAAAAAGTTCTTGTAGCTCTATTTTTTTCATGGATTTGTCCTAGGAAGGAAGAATATGGGTGGAAGAAAAATTATTCAGTAAATACACGTCTTGTCCATGCATACCTCAACAGCTTTGCTAACCGTCAATTTCCCGTTCATTTTAGATGTCAGCACTAGTGGGCAGCACAGGTTTTAACCATCATTTTGTGAATGCACGATAGTTTTGACGATGGCTGGAACTAACATAATGTGAATGAGGTATCAAAGTGCCAAGGCATTGTTGCTGATTTTGCAGTTGGTTAGGAAAAAAATGAGGTCTAAAAAAAACTGGAGGTGTATATTTAAAAAATTTGGGAAATATTTATTATGTGTGGTTTCACCTTTATAATGTAGTATTTGGTGATTTTTTGGTAATATGAGTTAATTTTTATAATTAAAAAAATTCGCAGGAGTGCCATGGCGCTCGTGACACTTTTAGCGAGACGTAGGAGGAGTGCAATGGCGCACCCCGGCACTCCAAGGGTTAAATAAAATCAATGATCCTAATCAAAGACACCATTGTTGAGCAAAGAGAATTTAGTGCTTTTGAGGTAAGAAATACAACGACGTAGAGAAATGTTAGTGTATAAGCAAAATGAGTCAAAGGAAAAGAATTTTTCTTTTCATTCGTTTAACTGTGAAAATTATAACCCTCCATAAGGAAATTTGAAAGGGAAATTGAGAAACCTCTGCATGACTTTCATACTTTTTATAATTGCTGTTGAATATGCCATGAAAGAGCCCACTTGAAGGCCTAAAAGGGCTCCATGGTGACGTTCATGTAGCCTTAACGTGAACCACAGACACCAAGTAACTTCCTGCCAAATTTTGTTTAAGTTGGTCCAATAGATTTTGTGTGATCGAGTAACTCATTTCCAACTCTCAATATTTAAGCATGTAAAAGTGTGGATGAGATAGTAAAAATCCAGTTTCATCAATGGTTGGAACTTTCACTTGTGTGGTGATTTTGATGGAGTTAAAGTGGTTCACTGTTACTTTCTCTGTTAAGTATGGAAGGATAGAAGGCAGCTGATGACAGGTTTGGGTCTCTTGCAGAGACAAAGGACTGAATGTGGGCCGTGAAGTAACTCTAATTGCATCTGCATTCAAGATGCAATTGAAGGCACTTCGCAGTGCATGCCGAGTGGTAATGACTGATACATGCATTCTCATGCCTACTGCTAAGTATCCAAAGCCTATTTACTGTATATTAGGGTGGGCCGAAAAACGTTTTTTTTTCCTGATCAAATTTGCCCTCCGCGGGAAAGTTGCGAAATAATATAAGGATCTCATGCACAAATTTTTTTTCAAATCGGATAATATTAACCACTGCCACCCGAGCTCTAAAGTTTAAACTTTTGCGAAAAATCAGGCTGATTTTAGAATCAAACGGCTATAAAGACGAATTTGATGAAAATATGGGGTAATGGATAATATTAAAGAGTGGGTACATGTTTAAAGTTTGTAAAAATGAAATTTGAAGTTTATTTAACAAAATCTATGGTTCAAACAATGCCTATGAATTAACAACAAAAATAGAGTATAGACCACCCGCAGAACACAACTATTTTTGCCTACATTTCTAAAATTCCATTTTGGGGGGCTAAATTGCAGGTAAAATAATATTTAATTCCATTGGATTTAATTTTTTAGCAAATAAGCCACCATATGCTAGTAAAAAATCCCACAAAAAGTAATAATAAGGTCAATTATTTTAAATTAACATCAATCGTAGTGACGAATAACGTAGCTGTGGAGCTATTTTCAGCAAGAAATTCAGCGAACGCTGAGAAAGAGCAGAACCTGAACACCAAGCATTTCACTAAGTAGCTCTCTGTTAGTTTCATGGAGAAACTACCCAGAACTTAGCACGAGGAAGAGGCTACCATCCAGTTCCACCCGTGTCCCCCCCCAGCCAATCTTCCATAGGAAACGATTGTGTTGGCACATCAATTACTGTGACAAAATTATATTGTGATTTTTTTTCGAATTTCGGCTGAATTTCTCTGTCTCTTATGCACGATAATTCCCATCCATGACTGCATTCTGCACGGCACACGGATTTTGATGGCAACATTATCATTTGTACCATTCTTTCAACTGCCTGTTTGTGGCAGGGAAAAGATACATCTAATACAGATCTTTCCGTAACAAGGTCCTCCAAGTCTTTGTTTGTCATCCCAGCTACTATTGGTGGTTGATTTACCCCAATTGCTTCCCAGTCCACCAATTCGATATAATTTGGAGCATCGAAGTTTAGCTTTGGAAAATTTGAATCTCCTTAATTCCTCCCTGAGTTGAGCTGAGTTTCTCTCGATTTCGATGTATTTGTGATGGCCATTGCACGAATTTGTCTGCGCTTATCGGCTAACATATTAAGAAGAATATTCTCTGGGTGAGCAGAATTACATTTTCCTGAATTAAAGAGTAGAGTCTCAATGTCTCTTATGTTCATAATATGCTTCGGGCCTTCCGTGCAATATTGTCTCAATTTTATTGAAATCCACATTGGAGCGTAAACTTCGATAACAAATTTTGCCAGGGTCATCAGTTCTTTTTACGGTGCTGAACAGAAGTTCATTGCAATGAAGCAGGCAAACAAACCAATGCAAAGGTCATCTTAGGGCCATTTCCATTCTCCTGATTACTCCAGCATGGCTTCCAGTGTTAACAGCAGTTCTATGGCACACAATTGCTTGTAGTTCATCGATAATGATCATTTCTTTCGATTGAAAATTCATGATGGAATCTTAGAGGCCAATTGATCAGGAAAAAAAACCTTTTTTCGGCCCACCCTACTGTATTAGTCTGAATATAGTCCCCCCTTTTTTTTCCAAAAATGCCTGTGGTAAAAGTAAAGGGGGGGACTATTTTCAAACACATTTTTTTAACTTTTCCCGAAACTGAAGCCTCAAAATGAGGGGGGGGACTATTCGGAGAAATACGGTATACAGTGGAACCTCGATTTATCGTTTTTCAAGGGGATGGATGAAAAAAACGATGAATGCGGGAAAACGATCAATGCGGGAAAGTTTGTCCGGGTTGCCTATGTCCCAGGAAACGCTGGATTTTTGCGAATTATGACATTCATTAATGGAATCAAAAAAGATATTAGCTTATTACAGGTATATTATTCCTGTATCGAAACACTAAGGTCATATTGTTGATTCGGATTATATCTCTTTCAAATATTCCTAAGGAACACGCCGCCTTGCTAAAAAAATGTTTTACTCCACTCGGAATTTTCACAGCTATTATGCATTTCTGTCCGATGTAAAAATTCTTATCCATGAAATGCCATTTCAAGTACACGTATATACAAGAGAAATGTGCGTGTTATGCCTCAAACAGCTGATTTCGCCATCGCACTGATTGGTTATAGGATGTATCAAGAAGGCCAAAAATAGTTTATTATTTGAAATGTTCCTCTCTTGCAATTAAATTTTTAATATGATTGAGGCAATGTGGCGTTAATCGTCAGCGGCACGCCCACCTAATCCTCGGCTTCATCCCACTTCTTGCTTTTCACCAGGGATATCGCTCTACCCCGACCCCTGCCGTCATGTACTAGCGGACATACCGAGGCGTGCTGTAATATTCACGCATTTCTAGCCCGGATTCTTTTCTTCGTCTTCAATTATTTTCAGTCTATCTTTTAAAGTTCTCACTTGTATCTTCGGAATGGCCATGGTCCGAAGACGAATAAGAATAAAACTAATAAAAATGAAACCGGACTCTATTGAACCCACACGGAAAACACTCGCCGGCTTTAAGTCAACCCATCCTGGAAAGTACGGAACCACTCGTACGAGGTGAAGTTCGGCACTAATGCTATCGTGTACGGCGTAAGCAGAGCTTACTGCAGAGGGTGAAGCATGACCATAAGACTGCGCACATTTTTTTATTCTATGGAGAAGGCAGCTTACCCACTCATTTGTAACAATAAGTAGCGTAGCTCTAGATGAGCAGATGAATTCAGATTGCTAGTAGGGAAAAACAAAATATCCTGAGAAGACATCGCTTCGTTAGCACCTCAGACAGGTGAGACTTGTAGCATAACTCGTAAATTGTAACCAGACACCCTGTTTTCGAAAAAAACCCGCATCAACTGCCGTGAAGCTCACTATCAGCTGCGAGGATATCGATATTCGCCAGAAATCACCATCGTATTATTCCAACTATTTCCTTGCTTAAAATGGTTAAATAACGTTAGAAATACGTCGTGTTTGGTATCATCTTTTTTGAATTACGTGCACATCACTAATATCTCAATCGAATAAAAGTATTATACCAATTGCCGAAATTCATTTTTACATACCTTTTGGGCTAATCGGTGATTCATGTAGCAGTTGACCTCCAGAGGTCTTTGGAGCGAGTCAGCCAAAAAAAAAAGTCAGCGGTCGAGAAAGGGGGAAGCGTGAAAAAGGTTTCTTTTGTTCTCGAGTAACTAGATATTTTCTTTCGAAGCTAAGGTCTTCGTAATATGATCCCTGCTCGAGCTGGAACCTTTTTTTTATTTCGGAGAAGAGGAACGCTTCAGACGGGGAGAAGCGAGTGCTGAATGGAGGGGGATACCGGATCTTGGGAAATGCGATAATGTGACTATCCCACGGCACTCAGCTTCTCCCTATCGTATTTCAATCTCCTGGGGAAGATTCAAACTTTGTGTCTCTCGTTATTAGCCATAAACAACACGTTGTAAACACTTCGTCTTATTTTTGTCAAACGATGAATGCGGGATAATTATACGACGGGACCGCGATCTTCAAACGATCAATGTGGGAAAACGATACTTCGGGGAACGATAGATGCGGGAAAAAATTACATTGTCTTTATGGAACTTAATTTGGGACCAGGAGCGGCGAACGATGAATGCGGGAAAACGATGAATGCGGGAACGATAAATTGGGGTTCCACTGTATATAACTAAGAGCTACGAGGGTGTATTGAAAAGTTAGGTCTCCAACAACACCATTTCCAAATCCCCAAGTCGCCCTGTGGAATATGACAACAGCACTGCATTTGAAATCAATCGGTTCAGCTTTGACTTTGCGAAAATCCATGTAGAAATGAAAAATAAAAAACCCTGGTAACTTGAAAATGATGCCTCAGCATCGAAACGCGTCGTAACAATAAAAACTGGGGACGAAGGATAAGTGATCCTGGGGCAGGCTAGCGGGCCTTTGGACTTGCTGCCTGCCAAGACCGTCATGCGTAGTGTAGAGCCACATCCTCCACGAGGTGCCCCTGGTTTTCGCAGAACATGATGGATCTAGACCTGGCTGGTCGATAAACTGCTCCCTTCACTACGGTGGGCCCCTGCGCCAAGGTGACCACGTGAGGTGGGGCGGAGGGTGAGAAGTCTCTGGCAGGGGCGACTCCGGAAACCAGGCGACCTCCGGTTTTATTTAGCCTTACTCATACAAGCGGGGCTCTGTATGGGCAGGACCTTTAATTCCCTAGCTACTCGTGGGATCTATATGGATACATCAAAACCTAAAACTTCATCGGAGGCTCAAAATTAGGGGGGGGGGACTATATTCAGAGGGGGACTTTATTTGGAGAAATATGGTATTGGTATGTTAATCACTCTTCTACAGTAAAAACAGAGGAGAATGACCTTCAGTTGTGAAAGTGTAAATATGTATTCCTATGGGTAGTCACTCTACAAATATTGTATGACCCTCAGTTGGGCAGCTAAACTAGAGCCTAGACATGCTTATCTATTTTCATGTTAGTAACTCTAAGCTTTACGAAACCACTTACCTTCTAGTAGAGAAATCACACACCAAATGGATTAAGCCTATAGTGATCAGTGTCTATTCTATTAAAAAGCTGAAAGTCTTCATAATGGACTCCATATTAACTTCCATATTTCATTTGTGATATAGGAAGTCGTTGTGAACAAAATTAACTCATTCCACATAATTTTCTAAAATACCCCTGCGAAAATATTTTTTACTGATGTTGCCTTTATAAATGTAGGCACTCTGCATTATATTATTGCCGAAGCAAATCCAGTGAAAGATTTAGAAATTTAGTTTTTCTGTTCATTTACAGTGACAATAGTTATCCTCTATCTCTTTTTTAAGTGTAAGCTGGTAATTTGAAAAGAAGGGAATTAAGATACTTAGCATGACTTCCATGTTCTCAAAGGGCATCATGAATTTTCCATGAACGGGCCAATTTCAAGGTCTTCTTATGGCCCTAAAGATGTTGTAATAAAGCCATAATATGGACTCAGCCTACCAAGAATGGTCTTGCCCAGTTTTGTTTTATGGCTTTGTAGTTTGGCATGATCGACTAACAGACATATGGATACCTTTCAATTTTTACGTAATGGCGTGGGAAAGATTTAAAAAATCCCGTTTCATCAGGGTTAACAACATCCCTAATTTGTTGATTTTAAAGGAGGTTTCAAGTTTAAGAGACAGCACTGAGTAAATTTATTATTTAGTGATTATGTCCTTTTAAACGCAACTTCTCTGAAAATTATTATTGCAGAAGCAAATTCAGCAAAACAATAAACATTTTTTTGTTCATTTAGCAGTGAAGATTATTACTCTCAATCTCTATTTTAAGCACAAGCTTGCAACTAGAAAATAGGGGAATTAAGATACTTTGCATGACCTTGATATTCCAGGAGTAACGTGAATTTGCTGTGAATGGGACGATTTGAAGGCCTTCTCATGGCCCCAAGGATGTTGTAATAGATCCATAATATGAAATGAGTCTACCAAGAATCTTCTTGCCCAATTTTGTTGCTTACGACCATGTAGTTTATGAGTAGAGATGCGTGAAAATAGCGAATGTGATATAAATGCGATGACTGGACGTCTGTGATATTTTTACGCAAATTTGCCTTTTTGATGGCAGAATTCGTACAGTTTGTGCCGAGTGCAGTTTAAATGCCCCGCCGATACTCACCACTTAAAGCATGTGAGCGACTGGCCAGCTACTAATAGGGTGGTTTCCTATTATTTTTTTATTTTCTAAATCGAAAGATTATTACTCCTGGAGTACGTATTTCACGCTTTTAGATTTTTAAATGAAGATATCTATTTTTCGCGATCAAATGAAAAGTGAAAAATTTCAAGCGTGCGAAAACACGACGCGTAAGTAGGAATGAAGGGAAAAAGTCCGTGCGACGCATTTCTGGTTCCCCCTCCCGCCTGGTAGGTGACCTTGATCGAGGCTCTGAGCGCTGATAGGACGCAGGATGCTAACGGGTAGCTGAGTACCTTCCTGGCTGGTAGCGCATGGCTTAAAAAAGGTTTATTAATACCTTATCAAGCGAAGAAAACTTTCCGACCTTAGCCAGTTTTAATAGGTGATTATTAAGACATGTTTCCCTGAGCTCTGTGCCTCATGCATGCATTGGTAACCTCAGACGATGTAAAACTCCTATCCTCTCGTGTAGAAACTAGGTCCCTGTGACGTCACGTGGAGTGGAATCGCATGGGCGCCAATCTGGCCTTTTTCAAATGAGGATAAAATTTGACCCTTGCCATTCGTCTAAACCGGTATTTCAAAAACCAAATAATTTGTGTATTATGAATACACTAATAGTGGGTAACGAATCGCCATCAATGCCTTTTGTTTTCTTTGATGAAGGAAACTACCCTATTGGCTGGAACTCAACGTGGCAGCAAACTACAAGTGGGTGTGGGCAAGCTACACCTCGGCCACTATGTGTCTTATTCCTTAATTTATTATTCTTCTACAACATAATTATTAAAAATATTCTATATTTTGTCATATTAATGTGTTTCCCTACACTTTATTGTCATCTACCTCATTAGGAAAATAAAAAAATAGACGCTACAAAATGCGATAAACTGTTATTGAAAGTGCGATGAAATAAAAGTGAAAGTGGGATTTTCACGTATCTCTATTTATGAGTGATTTTTTCACAGGCACCTTTCAATTTTTATGTAATGGCATTGATGAGATTTCAAAAATCCTGTTTCATCGAGATAAAAAGCATTTCTGATTTGTTGATTTTGAAGGAGGTGGGTTGTTTATAAGTGTAATTCTCTCAGCAGAGTATTGAACAAGTGAAGGAAGCTGATAAAAATTTGGGGTCTTCTGCTGAAGCGAAGGAATGCATTCGAGATGCGATTGCAGGCTCTTCACAGATGGCATGCTCAGTCCAACCAACTGAAATATTCATTCCGGTGCCAGACTTCCATCTTCCCACTGCCAATATGTCGGTAAGTTTTATCATCATCCAGGGCTGTGGCAGATCCAGGATAGCGTCAAGGTGGAGGCTAAGTGGGGTTAAAATACCAACAGTAGTGGGGGTTGGAAAAAATTACCATTCTATCTAGTGTAAAATGGGTACCCAAGGATAGCCCAACCCCCTACCCCCCTCCCCCCATAGATCTGCCACTGATCCAGGGTAAAACCTGTGTTGAAAGATTCATTCTATAATTTTTGTTGTAGTAATAATTACTTTGTATGATGAAAATGGGTTTGACTGGCGTAAGTATTGGCATTTCTTTGTGGAGACTTCTTTAGTATTTTGACCTTCACTTGTATGACAGAAGGCAAAAAGTCTAATCACGCTTATCCATTTACTCATAAGGCAATCTTTGCTGTACAACACTGCTAATGTTATGAATGAAATGCTGCTTATCCTATGTAATAGGCCTATGGTGAACTCTCTCAATTCTGATTACAAGCCAGTAGTCTTTGCTGTAACACGGTTTGGTATCAAGATTGTTCTCTATTTGTTTAACCCTCTTAGTACGGCGCGCCGATATATTGGCTTTTACCACTCGGCTGAAAAGTGCGGCACGCTGAAATATCGGCTTTTACGTTATTGTTGTTAAATTTGAGGACATTGAAGTAAAGAAACATATATCAGCAAACATATAAGAATCTGGTTAAGGAATCCATCGAGATCCGGCTGGCAACTAACACCCTCAATCGTGACACAGGGTATTCACTGAGTAATGCATGGAAACCGGCACTTAAGAAAATAAGATTGGCTGCCTCCCAGCCAATCACGTTAGACCTCACAACCAACTGAAGAGTAAACAATCTGGCAAACTTCATCCACTCACCATTAGCCCTGAGGATGGAACCCGACTCGTGTTCCGAAACGTCGGCAGAATGGAGGGAGACCACCCGGCTGGAAGCCCGAATAGCCTTTTTTGAACATATTCACCGGGAAAGCATCAGATTTTACTTAACATATAAAAATGTTATGATTATTGTCCAATTTAATCTCATTAAATTAAAAAAGAACCGCTTAAAGATATCTAAAAAATTAACTATATAATGTTTATTTTTCCTAGTTGCTACATTTAATTAAAATCATCATCATCATTAGTGATTACTGTCCTTAGACAGGTTTCCACTGGACTTCTCTCCATCTTTCTCTATCCTGAGCATCCTCCTTTAGGTCTTTGTATTTTCTTCCTCTTCTTATATCATCCAACATTCCCATCCTCCTTCTTCCTCTTCCTCTCTTTCCTTCTATCTTCCCTTCTATTATTCTCCGTTCCAAACAATTCCTTCTTAATATATGCCCTAACCAACTTGCCTTCCTCTTATGAATCATATTTATTAATTTTCATTCCTCGCCTATTCTTCTTAGAACTTCCTCATTCTTCACTCTGTCAGTCCACTTCACTTTCAACATTCGTCTCCATACCCACATTTCAAAACTTTCTAAATATCTTTCCTCCTTCTTTTTAACAGTCCATGATTCACATCCGTACAACACTACACTCCACACAAAACATTTCATAAACCTCTTCCTCATCTCTATTGGAATTCTTTTTGCTGTTAACAATGCTTTTACCTTTCCATACGCTCCTTTACCTATTGATATCCTTCTTCTTATTTCCTCAGTACAACTTCCATTCCATCTTACCAGACTTCCCAAATATTGGAAAGTCTGTACTTGCTGTATGATATTTCCTTCTAAGGATATACAAACACAACCTTCTTTTCTGCTGATTCTCATCACCTTGGTTTTATTTATGTTTAAGTTCATTCCAAATTCCCTCCCCACATCCATTATATCATCCATCACTTGTTTTAAATCTTCTTCACTTTCTGCCAGCACTGCCTGATCATCTGCATATTTAATTGTTTTTATTCTTTCTCCTCCTATTACAACTCCTCTAGCTTTTTCTAAAGCTTTCTCCATCATTTTTTCTGCATAAACATTGAAGAGCTCTGGAGAAAGGCAGCACCCTTGCCTCACTCCTCTTCCTATGCCAATTTCTTCTGTTTCATCATCTCCAATTTTTATAACTACTACCTGCCTACAATACATCTCCTTTATTAATCTCCTATCTTTCCAATCAATGCCAATGTCTTTCAAAATTTTCAATAACACATTCCAATTAACCTTATCAAATGCCTTTTCCCAATCAATAAAGCAAATGTACAAATCTCTATTCACTTCCATCATTCTTTCTCCTATCATCCTCAAGCATCCTATTGCATCACGAGTCCCTTTACCCTTTCTAAATCCAAATTGATCTTCTCCCATACTTTCTTTAATTCTTCCTTCGATTCTTTTTAATATAATCCTTGTAATTACTTTGGTAACATGGCATATAAGACTAATTGTCCTATAGTCTTTACATTCTTTGGCATTACATTTCTTTGGTATTGGTATTAGAATAGTTTTAAGTAGATCATCAGGCCAGCTCCCGGTATCATATATCCTATTGATTAAATTTGTTAGTCGACTCATTGCACTGTTACCTAGGTTCTTTAATGCTTCTGATGGTATTCTATCGCATCCCATTGCTTTCCTTTCCTTGAGATCCTTGATTGCCTTTTCCACTTCTCTTCTCAGTATGTTTGGTCCTCTATTCACCTCTTCACATTCCCATTCCTCTTCCAGCTCCATCTCAGAATGATCATCTTTACAATCATATAGTTCTTTCACATATTCTTTCCATATGTTTTTGTTTTCCTCAACACCTGTTGTTATCTTTCCGTATTTATTTAACATTCCTTGTTTACTTATTTTCTTTGGCTCTCTTTTTGTGAACTTTTTAGCTGTTTTATACATTTCTTCCAATCTCCCTTGTTCTTCTAGGACTTCCATCTTTTCGCATTCTCTCTCCATCCACTCCTCTCTTGCCTTATCAGTTAATCTTCGTAGTTCATTGTTAAGTTTCCTATATTGCCCTTTTCCTTCTTCAGTGTGAACATTTTTCCACTTTCTCCTTTCCTCCATTTTATCTATCATGCTCTGAGTGATCCATTCCTTCCTATTTCTTTCCTTTTGTACAACACCAACTTCCTCTTCTAAGACTTCCCATATTACATCCTTAATGTTATTCCATTCCTCTGATACCTCATTACTTTGTCTTACATCTTCCAATTTTTTCTCAACATTTTTATTATATGCTTCATTCTTCTCATTTTTCAGCTTTTTTACATCCCATTTCCTTATCAACCTCCCTTTCTTAACAAGCTTCAATCGTGTTCTTATATCAGTAACTAGAAGATTGTGGTCAGAGTCAGCATCTGCTCCTGGGTAGGTTTTTGCCATTTTAACACTATTCTTAAACCTTTGATTGACAATAATAAAATCTATCTGATATCTTGAAATATCTCCAGGTGCTTTCCACGTGTACAACCTTCTTTTATGATTTTTAAACCAAGTATTTGCAATCCATAACTCCAAGCGCTCACAAAAATTTATCAATTTTTCTCCTCTTTCATTTCTACTTCCAAGTCCATAATCTCCAACTACATTCGTCCTTCTTCCATTCCCCACTACACTGTTCCAATCTCCCATCATTATAGTTCTTTACTATACTATAGTACTATAGTACTTTACTATAGTACTTTGCCTTTTCCATTTTCTTCATATACTTCCTCTATTTGCTCATATATCCGTTCAATCTCTTCTTCTTCTGCATCTGATGTTGGCAAGTACACTTGGATAATTAATGTATCTACTGGCTTACTCAGTATCTTGATAGCCACTACTCTATCGCTTACTGGCATAACTTTAGTTATATTTCTCTCCAAATTCTTTCTGTATATCAACCCGACTCCATTTTCCTTAGATTCCCCTCCCTTATAAATAATCTTATAATCTCCTGAATCAAATTCTCCTTCTCCTTCCCATCTTACTTCACTTAATCCTAGAATACTGATGTTGTGTCTCACCATTTCTTTCTTCACATTTTCCAACTTCCCTTTCCTATTCATTGTTCTGACATTCCATGTTCCTATTCTCAATGCTGATGTTACCTTTCCCTTCTTCTTTCTCTTCTCTTTCAAACCACACAGTTCTCCAGTTTACCCTCCACATTTTTTGACTGTACCCCGGGAAGAAGGATAGCTTTGAAAGGGTTAAGCAACCTTCTCTCATGACTTCAGTTTAGTAACTTGCCTTATTACATGAATTGGAAAATCAAAGAAGAACACAGTTACCTATATAAACTTGAGGTAGTTAGCTCTACACTAATTATAACTTGGATTCTCTTCCACTGTGCAATGTCAACTCAACTGATGTGCATGACTTTGAAATAGTCTGGGAAAAGTCATCATATGGTGCATTAGGGTGGTCTTCATTGTTCGAATTTCTTTCGGGACACCCCCTCATTTTATGCCAAATGGTGTAAAAACATACCCTGTGAAATGTTATTGCGATTGAATAATGGGAAAGGTTAGATTGACGAATATTAAAGTTTATCTAAAGAATTTTATGGTTTTACGATGAGTGAGAATGATCAACAGATGTTGAGTGTATGCTACCCTCGTGCCACCAAAAATGTCTGCCTAGGATGGGACGCGCTTACTTTTGGGGACGTATCTCAGGAACCACTGGTCACATTTGGAAAATATTTTAGGAGAATCATGCCAAATGTCCACTGTGTCGTAAGTTACCATAGACAATCAGTTGAAAAATACCTGCGCCTTCTTAATACCATTCATATCCGAAAAACAGCCGAAAATACCAAAATATCTCAACTTTGAGTGTGATGCGGCATGTTTTCCCATTATCCAATTGCAACAACATTTTACAGGGTATGTTTTTACACCATTTGGCATAAAATGAGGGGGTGTTTAGAGAGAAATTCGAAAAATAATGGCGCATATATTTTATTATTATTATTATTATTTGGCTTTTATCGAGTGACTCCCAGCATTTTCTTCTAGTTTCAGGTAAAAGAGGAGAACAAAGACCCCCTCAGAGAAGAAGATAATGAAGTGATGCATGGGTCATTCCATGTGAATTCAACACACCACTCAACCCGACCATGTCAGATTTCTTTCAAATTTGGTGTATTCAATGGTACTGGTGAGTGATGGAAAAATACCAATTTGTAGAGGTATATGATGATTTTGACAAAAGTTACAGGTCCGCAAATGTTGTGAATTTGTCGAAATTTCAGCGTGTCTCTCTAAAGATAAATGACTATAATTCCGGTTCTATTCAAGGTAGAAAAATGAAACTTATGGTTTTGGAAAGGTAATATATAGCGCTTTACAATGATATACAACACGGCCTATTTATAATAATTTTAATACTCGAGGTCATTGACCTTGACATTTGACCTTGAATATCTCAAAACACCCCCCCTTCAATTTTTTTTATAAAAATATATGTTAATGCTCATACATTTTTCTACATGCATGCAAAATATCAAGATGGCACACTTAGGGCGTCATGCCCAAAAAAATATTTGTCTACAGAACTACACAAGCAAAATGCAAGAAGTACCACTTGCATATGAAATGCCCATTGTTGAACGGTGAAGGTCATGGCTATATCATTACAGTGTTACAGAAAACAATGTGATGGGTAGCTTCAATGAAAATACAGTTAAAATTGGTAAAATCCAGGGGTGGTTCCAAAGAGGAGCTAGGGGGGCTAATCCCCCTTCGGTATCCAATTTACACTAGATAAAATGGTAATTTTTTCGGCCCCCCTCCACTGCTGCAAGATTCAGGTCAATGCCTTCACTATTATTGCCACGATGAAAGAGAAAGAAAAGCAGATGATAATGAACCACAGAGGAAAGCAATCAGCGCCCCAATGCCGAACACACAATCGCTAAGAAAACACATAAATCGGAGCGTGAGTGGAAGAATATCTTCTGTGAGGGTCCACCAGACGCTGCTCCTAAAGGAAGCATCCTAGCATCAGCTGGAAAAAATATCATTAAAAAATACGAGCACGCAAACGAAGGCAATGAAGAGGCACAGAATGAAAGCAGGCAGATATATCTCATACACACTTACTAAAAGTACACAAATGGAAGTGTAAGAGATAGGAATTCTTAATGAAAGACTCGGACGCCTTTGGTCTATCGCCCACGCTTTATGCATGGCATTTAGAAGACGCATACAGTGCGTTGCGTACGCTTAGAGAGGAACTACGGGCATTTATAGTCACGCTTGAGTGGTTAATATAATTAAGACTAATTTGCAGTTAACCTAATTACATATTTTCATTATTGAATCAAACTGTGAGAGACTAATCTGATTAGATTCAGAGGGTTTAATTGAGAGTGAGAATCATACAGTCATTTAAGCTACTTATCTGTTGCTTGTCCCAGGATGTGACTTCAGTCGGAACTACAGTGAAGTGCATAAGTGATTTTTAGCACTATTTCTTTTATGTGAAACATTAGTTTGTGAAAACTTTTTTGCTTTCAAGTCAAAAATGTACTGTTGCAATCCATTTAAAGAAGAAGGCCATGCAAGAGTAAAGAAAAATTTGAGAGACGTTCAGGATTGGATGGCAAATGAATCACCTAATGTATTGATAGGTGGGAAAATTTGCAGTAAATGCCGAAAAAAATTATCACAGAAGTTATCAGAACATGCTGAAGTAGCCTCTGCGCTGCCAGGGACTTCCAAAGAAGATGTAAGTGAAGATGAAATAGCACCTGCTATTGCCCTGGATTATTTAAATAGTAGCCTTCAGTGTTTAGGTGCATCTCCTGTGAAGAAAAAGAGACTTCAAAATGAGAAACATTACCCAAAAGAAAAATTGAAAAAGGTAGCCTCAGTTTTGGAGCATACTTATTTGGAGCAACCTGAAAAAGAAGAGAGTGTAGAACATGCAGAAAGTGAAATCATAGCCCAGCTCAAAGATAAGTTTCATAGTTCAGGCAGTGTATGTGACAAGGTACAGATTCTGACTGTGCTTCCGAAGAGCTGGAGTGTTAGGAAAACCATGAAAGAATTTTCTGCCTCAGATTACATTGTACGGAGAGCCAAACAATTAGTGGTAGAATATGGTATTTTAGTAACACCAAATCCAAAGCCAGGTAAGACATTATGTGAGAAAACAGTTCGATGTGTACGTGACTTTTACTGTGACTATAACATGAGCCGTATGATGCCAGGAAAAAAGGACTATGCGTCGGTGAAAGAAAATGGGGTTAGACTGCATAAGCAGAAGCAGCTAGTGTTGCACAATCTCAAGGAAATGTACAGATATTTCAAGGAAACATATCCAGATTTAAAAATTGGAATCTCCAAATTTTGTGAATTGCGGCCGAAGCACTGTGTTCTTGCGGGTGCTAGTGGAACCCATTCTGTTTGTGTTTGCGTCTCCCACCAAAATTTTAAGTTGATGTTTGAAGGATGTAAACTAAAGGAGCTAACCAAGGACGAAGAACATACGTTACCATCATACAAGCATTGTTTAGCATTTGTTACATGCAATCCCGCTCTTCCAGCATGCTTCTTAGGTGCTTGTCCCTATTGTCCATTTGTAGAAAAACTAAATGATTATCTCTTTGAACTCTTCCGTAGAAATGGCATTGATGAAGTTTCATACAAGTGTTGGTTAACCACTGGCAGGGCAGTTTTAGAGATTTTAACAAAATCAATGGATGATTTCCTAGAGGCATTTTCATCCAGTTTAAAGCAGCTAATACCACACTCATTCATAACACAACAGCAGTCACAATTCTTTAAAACTACAAAAGAAGAACTCAAAGTGAATGAATATCTTGTGGTTTGTGATTTTGCAGAGAATTACTCCATCATTCAAGATGAAGTTCAAGGATTTCACTGGAATAACTCACAGGCCACAATTCATCCATTCGTGGCTTACTATCGAGACGTTACATCTAATAAAATACAACATGTGTCATATGTAGAAATATCTGACTGCCTTCACCATGATACCGTATGTGTGTATTGTTTCCAGCGCAATTTCATCAATTTCCTGAAATGCCACTTTTCAACTCCAAAGCACATTTATTATTTTTCCGATGGATGTGCTGCCCAATATAAAAATAGAAAGAATTTCATTAATCTGAGATACCATCAGGAAGACTTTGATGTCACTGCAGAATGGCATTTTTTTACTACAGCTCATGGCAAAGGACCTTGTGATGGGGTTGCAGGGACCGTAAAAAGACTAGCCACACTTGCAAGCCTCAAGAGACCTTTCGATAACCACATATTGACAGCACGAGAGTTGTTTCAGTGGAGCAAATTAAATATCCCTTCATGCACCTTCAATTATACACCGACTATCCATCACGATGAAGACATGGCGAAGCTAAAGCATCGTTTCGAAAACACTAGGACGATTCCTGGTACCCATAAACTTCATTGTGTCATACCTATTAAAAAAGGTATAGTGAAGACAGAGGCATATTCCATCTCATCAGAGTGTAGAGAAGAGTCAGTGACAGCTGTGGTGAGAGAAATGCTGTTTACAGTCATACATGGATTCGTTGCTTGTTTATACAATAATCACTGGTGGGTTGCATATGTCGAACACACTTACCAAGACCCAGATGAAGTACAAACCCGATTCTTGCACCCACATGGACCATCTCCATCGTTTGTGTTCCCTACCAAACCAGACAGTCATATCATCAAAAGATATGACATTCTCACAAGGCTCGATCCTTTGAAACAAACTGGAAGGACATACAGTCTCCCTGGATCAGACCTGGCGAACATCAACAATTTAATTGGAAACTTATGAGGTGAGGTGAAACCAAGTTTTATTATATTTTCATTAAAGCTACCCATCACATTGTTTTCTGTAACACTGTAATGATATAGCCATGACCTTCACCGTTCAACAATGGGCATTTCATATGTAAGTGGTACTTCTTGCATTTTGCTTGTGTAGTTCTGTAGACAAATATTTTTTTGGGCATGACGCCCTAAGTGTGCCATCTTGATATTTTGCATGCATGTAGAAAAATGTATGAGCATTAACATATATTTTTATAAAACAATTTGAAGGGGGGTGTTTTGAGATATTCAAGGTCAAAGGTCAAGGTCAATGACCTCGAGTATTAAAATTATTATAAATAGGCCGTGTTGTATATCATTGTAAAGCGCTATATATTACCTTTCCAAAACCATAAGTTTCATTTTTCTACCTTGAATAGAACCGGAATTATAGTCATTTATCTTTAGAGAGACACGCTGAAATTTCGACAAATTCACAACATTTGCGGACCTGTGACTTTTGTCAAAATCATCATATACCTCTACAAATTGGTATTTTTCCATCACTCACCAGTACCATTGAATATACCAAATTTGAAAGAAATCTAACATGGTCGGGTTGAAAATGTCACTTTTCTGTGTTGAATTGACGTGGATTTACCCGCATGGAACACTTTCAGATGGAATTGCATGTCATACCATAGACCCCTTGGGAACCAACGACTTAGTGAGTGAACACTCTTTCCTTGTTTACCTCACTTTTGTTGTGATGCAAATCCATTCCTCTGTGGAACGTCCCCAGTCTCACTTCTTAGAAACAAGCCACCTTTTACCTGACTTGATAAAAATTTAGTCCATTTCATCTAAGTTAGTCGCAAAAATCTCATGCATTGAGGCATTTGGCTGGTATTAGCAGACTCAGGTAAAAGAGAATAGGTACAGTAGATTCCGGTTAATTGGGACGTATCGAGAGTTGTGCACTTTGCCCCAATTAAGCGGCTGCCCCAACGAGGCAAACTCTCTTATGTATGGGCATAAAAACTTTTAAATTGTAGAAAAAAGACTAAAGAATATTAATAATGCAATCTAAGTTTATTAAGTTATTAATTTGATTAATAAACCAAGGAGTTTTGTTAATTTATTATCATTTTTAAGAATTATAACATTTTTGTTAAAAATATTTTTCACAGCCTCGGGCGACGCTGAATGAATGTCTTTTACTAACAAGGGGAGACCACGAAACTTGCTCCGCCTTTTTTACTGCTGTATTTTTTATGGCGTTCGGAATGGTGAACACGTCCCTGAACTAGTAGTGGTTCCGTTGAATGGGCCTTAGTTTGGCTGTAATTAATTAATTTTCATGCGGCACTTTTCACAATCCACATATAGTTCCATAATGTCACCCCATGAAGCAGGCGGGTCAGGTGGGGTAGTGGTTAGCGTAAACAGCTACCACCCAGGGGTCCATGGTTCGGGGCTCCATGATGGCTGTTTATTTTGTTGTCTTCATTATGATCATATGGCGTCAACTTTTTCATTAATTTTAATTGCGACAAGCATAGACATGAGATTATTTTTTTATCATCATAATGGCGTTTAGGCATTTAAGCAGTGTCATTTCCAACGCGGAGATACAACGACTACACTAGCAAGGGTTGGTGTGCGCCAAAATGTTAATTTTTTCATTGCTTATACTGATCAACTTCTACATTAAAAATGAAAACCACTATTGCAAGAGCACATACCATTAAAGGCTGGCGGCTATCAACAACAAACGTACAGACATAATTAATAAGAACACGATTATAAAATGCTATATTTCTCGAACACATGTAATTCACTTTACTCCAAAGGGAGTTTACTTACACAGTACCTTAGTGCCCAAAGTAACGGGTGGATCCATTTAACGGAATATAATGTATTATTTTCATCATTGTTCTTGGATTTAATCGAGTAATACCCAGCATTCTCTTCTAGTTTCATGTAAAAGAGGAGAACATGGACCCCCTAAGAGAAGAAAATAATGAAGTGCTGCATGGAACAGCTCCAGATGGAATTGCAAGTGTTGCCGTAGACCCATTGGCAAATGATGATTTGGTGAGTGAAAGCTCTTTCCTTATTTTGCTCAGTTTTTTGTGACCTAAATTCATTCCTCTGTTGAACATTGCCAGAACCACTCAATAGAAACAAACAACCCTTTCCCTCACTTGACAAAAAGTGAAAAAATACAGAGGAGCTGTGTTGAGAATGAACGAATCATTCAAAATGAACCACTTATTGTAATTAGCAAAATGGGTGCATTCTACCTCACTAGGTGCTCACATTTGCTCTCTGAGTGAGTGAGTGGTCTGACTTCATGGTACAGTTGGCCTTTTATTGAGAGTTGAGTCACCCTGCTCACTTTGGATCAGCACGGAGCAGAAGGGAGGGAAACAAGTGAGAGTCATGATGCCCACACTTGCATCCGGTACGCTCTCACTGAGTGGTCATGAGTTCATGATAAATGAGCAAGGTGCAGCTGAATACACCTGATGATTTGAATCATGATCCCCTCATTTAATAGGCAATATGAACAATCATTCATCATGAGTGATTTATCCCAATCATGTGCAGTTTGTTGTATTTGGTTGCATTGCCAGAGAATTGGATTTTTTGGACCCTGGCTGAGTTTACCAAAAATAACTTCTTCTTATTGAGGGATTTAACTTCAACAAAGTCAAACTGTAGCTGATATGGATTTTGTGATAACTGTGAACAGAAAATTATTAGGAAGACTTGGGGTTTTTCTTCAACCATCTTTATATGGGGTGTTGGAATGTTGACTACAGACATCCCCCGAGTTACGTATGCCTCGACTTATGTAAATCCGTACTTACGTAAGTGATAACCGTATTTCAAGTGACTACGTTACTTTTCGAATGCGTGCACGTTAAAGTAGATATTCGCTCGTTTACCCAATGGCAGAAAAAATATAAAATTTATTCCAGTTTTTTAGCGCTAAACAAAACAAATTCGCTCATTTTTATCATTCCTCGAATGAATTTTCATTAATTTCCATAGAAAAATCGCTTGTAAATCCCAAGTCACCAATCAACGTGAAAATTTGCAGTTCTAGCGATGGAAGTGGTTGCACTCACTCCAGTACGATACAGCTTGTTACACAGATACACACCCGAACTCCGACTTTAACTATTTAAAAATTGTATCATTAAGTTTGGACGTTTCCATCTGAGGAGTTAAAAGAAAATGGAGTACGAGCAGAAATCTATACTGTGGAAAAGAATTGGTTAGTACCCACGTAAAGGCATTGAAATTTCGAGTGTTGGCAATGAACGCTGCGAAAAAGTGCAGAAAAAGTTGACACACGATATTAATTGCGTACTTGGTTAATTGTCTCTGGTGACTGGCTTACCGTGTTTTTTATTTTGCGAAGATTTTATTAAGCTGCATTTTCTCGTTCTATTATATTGTGTGCCAATGTAAATGAATACTGCGTTATTGAAAGCTTTTATGCACTATTTCATTGCAAGTTAATGACGGGAGTTGGCTGAATAAAAGCTCAATTTTAATTAGCTTCGTGCATTGGAAATACTCTCCGAGGTTTCCTGCAAAGTAAATATTCAAATGATGATATTTTGACATCATTTTATTGAGATATGAGAGAAAGAAAGTATGTTTGCGTGCGTGAAAATTTGAGTGCACGTGCATGTGAATGTATCTAAGAATGTAGTGATTTACTGGTATTTTTGTGTGTTATTAGCTCGTAATCCTTGACACCCCTCCTACGTGTATTAACTGTGACAGTGAAATGACCAGATTCATCAATAAACGTAATATATAAAAGGCAGAAGGTATAATGATTAAAGGTAAGTAGACAATGCAGACTATAGGTCCTTAGATTGCAGTATAACATAATGAATCAATTTAAGTACAGTAGACTCTCGTTAATACGAACAACGTTATTACGAAGTTCTCGTTTTTACGAAGCAAATCGTTGGTCCCGAGCAAAAGGCCTATCCAAGCTATCGGAAAAGAAACATTATTACGAAATTTTCGTATTTACGAAATTACGAACCAAAGTCCCGGTCATGGCGGTTACAAAATGAACTTTATTACGAAGATCCACGCATAAGCTATGGCATTCAGATGGATATTCACTACGCTAAGTTTTAATAATCACGCCACGTTTAAGTTGCCCGCGTGTACTGTGACCAAGAGCGTCATTTATGGTCACTTCTTCGCCATTCACGCAACGTCATATAACAAGCTTCATTCCTGAGGAATCATGGTGACAGACTGCAGCTGCAGATTACAGCTGGTTAATTTGATGTACAGTTAGTTCTCTTCCTACGCACATTCGATTTACGAACTTTCAGCATTCAAAAATTTCAATTTCCCAATTTGGCGTCTTTTGATTTAGCCGTTGCTATGCCGTGCGGTGTAGAGGAAATCGTACTCTGGGCATATTCTGAACAACATATCATTCATTCCGGTGTGAAGTTAGGAACTGTTCAGCGTTTCGCCCGTTCTTTGCCGCGGAGAGCGATTTTTTTCGGCTCTGGCTGCGTTGCACGGCTATCTAGATCAATTCGTCACATTCGTGAATTAGCGCAAGATTGTTGTGAAGTGTTGCATTCTGCAGGATAACCGTAATCCTCGATGCCTTGCATATAGCACGACCGGTCCCATGACGGCACAATAGGAGGTGCGGATAACCCTTCGCCAGCGCGGTTTGCAGCCAATTGCTGCCCCACAAGCGCACCTCACACCATCGCCTAGTCATACAACGTTGTCAGATGCATACAGAGCTGCGAAATAAGCCTGATCCACAAAAACATGCCCTTTCTTCGAAACCCCAAAACAAGTGATTCTTCCACTGGTTCCTTCACGCTCGTCGTCCTTTCCGTCTCCTCTCTTCACGAAGGCCTTCATTGGCGTTTCACTTTCTCACCTGGCAACGCTGCCCCGACCTAGACTATTCTCCCTGTCATCGGACAGCTCTCGGCGGCCGGACCGTAGGTTTATCAACTGAGGAACAAGGTATTGGAACGCATCTAGTTCGTAAATCGGACTTACTCTACTCGGGAGGATATCAGCCCTCGATTACGTCATGCCGAAACTGGAACGAATTTTCCTGATTATGTATATATTTCGGCGTAATTTAATCGCATATATCACATACGGTTTTTTTCGACGATTCCTAAAAGAAACGTTCATACGAACTTCGTTATTACGAACCTCTGAATTTTCGGTCCCGTGGAATTCGTAATAACGAGGGTCTACTATATTCAGTTTAGTAATGTAGCGTTGAGATACCGTTGAATACACGCGATCGGTCTATTCGGGGAATAATGTTACGCATTTTGATTGGCAATGCTCGAGATGCAGCTCTCAGACTATATTAATGTTTATTGATTTTGTATCTAATAACTTAAGAATACGTGGAAGAGTTCATGAATATGGCAGTGAATTGAATGAAACTTCACCGAGAATTTACCACGCATTTCTCCGCTTAGAATTCCCACCCGATCCCCTCCCCACCGATTGAAATCTCTGAAGCACTAATGCAGAATGTTCAACTTACGTAAATTTCGACTTATGCAGAGTCTACCAGAACGCATCTCTTACGTATCTCGGGGGATGCCTGTGTACAGGTTGATTGCCGAAAGGAATCAATTAATATTTCTGTGGAAGTATTTTAACTTAGTTGGGCGAACATTTGACATCGATTTAAATAGAACGCACCGGTTTACTTGAATGGATGAACCCAACATTTTGTGCTCTGCACGAGCATGTTCACAATAATTCTTGTTCTTTAACTATCCTCATCGTCTGTCCAATATATCAAAGAATATGGCTTATTTCACTACTTTCCCGCTTGGCATATTTGATTAGGAAAAAACACTTTTATCAGCCCACCCTACTGTCCATTGCCCTTCTCCCTGTCCTTCTGTGCTGGAAATATTTTTTTATTAGGCCTAAGCATCTCGTGATGTGGCCAATTTAGTTGTCTTCCTTTTAGAGGTTTTAGAAGGGCTGTTTATTCTTCCACTCTCCTTTTCAATTTCTCATTACTTTCTCAGTCCATGTGATTTATCACCATCATAATTGTGAACTTGTTAGAGATTAGCATAGCTTTGTTTTGTAAAATTATTATATTTTTGCTATTGAGTATATTAGAGAGTATATTCCCTAGCAAGGAATGTCATCAAAAATTTTTGGGAGGATATGCCTTCAGTAACATTTACAATATTTTTTGGATCAAATAACATTTTAGTTAATGTAGTAATTGCTATTTTGTATCTGCGTGGAAAATACACAAAAACAACCTTCTACATCAAGTTCTTTAGAAATTACTAAGTATATCCATGTTACAAAGATATGAATTAACACAGAAATGGCTTGCATTTTCATGGGCTCGTAAGTTTGAGTGGAAGAGGAACATTCATGGATATAATTAACTGTATGAAATAATAAATAATGGGAAGGATTTTTAAATACTATGGGAGGTGAACTTCAGGCAAGGTGAGACGAAAAGCTTATGAGTACATTCTTTTGTCCATCTTCAGTGGTCTCATGTAAAAGAAGAGGGTTTATCATTATTTTTAAAGAGGTTATTGTTATTATTTTTCCTTTACTGACAAGGATAGACCATTAACCATGCTCTGCCTTTTTCAATGCTGTATTTTTTATTGCCTTAAGAATGGTGAACATATATCTGAACTAGTAGTGGTTCCCTTGAATGGGCCTTAGTTTGGTTGTGATTAAATTTATTAGTTTGCATTCAGTACTTTTAACAAGCCTTATACAATTCCAAGACATCGCTTCAATTGCAGGTAGGCTTGTTGGTATACTGGATACCGTCGTCGACTCCCACGTTGAGGGACAGGGTTCGAGGCTTCACCACAGCAGTACATTTTGTAATCTTCATCTTGATCATGAGGCAGCTAATATTTCATGAATTGAAATTGCAGCAAGCATAGGCAAAAGAAATTTTTTTATCCATTATAGCATTTAGGTATTTAAGCGGTGTCATTTCAAACGTGGAAATATGACGACTATAGTAACAAGGGTTAGTGTGTGCTAGAAAGTTTTTTGTACTGCTTATACCGGTCAACTTCCAAATTAAAAATGACAACAACTTCTTGCAAGAGCACATGCCATTAAAGCTCACCACAGGCAGCAATAGGCAAGCAGATGTAATTAATAATAACATGAAACGAATATAAATTGCCATATCTCCCGAATAATTGTAATTCACATTACTCTACTGGGGGTTTACCCTACAAAGTACCTATATACTAAAAAAACCATTCGAAAATATCATTTCAATTAACAAATAGAATGAAATAAAAGTTGATTATTTAATATAAACAAATATGCTTGTGCTCCCTGCTTCCCAATATCTTGTGTACTCCAACCCGCATAATATCAAGAACCACCTGCAAATGTCATTTCTTGAGAAAAAAGCTACTGCTATTACTCCCCACTACTCTTTTGGTATGTTTTTGAGGAGGGTAGCAAGTTTATTCTCCTTATGTCCTCCTTCGAAATTACACTGCTTAAATACTAAAAGGCCATTATGAGGATAAAAAAATTCTCTCATGCTTATGTTTGCTGTGATTAAAATCAATGAAAACTCATCGCTGTCTGATCAATATGGATATTACAAATTAATCTGCCGTGGCAAAGCCTCAAACCCAGGCCCTTCGGGTGTGAGTGGACAACTTTATCCACTATATCAACAGACCTACTGGCAATAGAAGTGCTATTTTGGAATGATATAAGTCTTGCTAAAAGTACTGCATGCAAATTAATTAATTACAGCCAAACTGAGGCCCATTCAAAGGAACCACTACCTGTTGAGATATGTGTTTGGCATTCCGAATGCCATAAAAATGTGATATTGATAAAGGCTGAGCAAGGTACGCGGTGTTTCCTTATAAATGACTCCCAGCATTCTCTTCTAGTTTCGCGTGAAAGAGGAGTACAAAGAGCACTTACAGAGTGCTCTGTGCAGTACAGAGAGTCATTCTGCACTGCACACACCAGATCCTGCTAAAATTTTGAGTGATGTCACCGACCCACTAGCAAATGATAAATTGGTGAGTGTACTCTTGCCTTGTCTAGTGCAGTTTTGCTGTAAGGCAGATTCACTCTTTGGTGGAATATATTCCCAACACCACTCACAAGGAGACAAACCAAGACTGATGTTCGGGATCTGAATGCCTATTTTATATTCTAAAACTATGTAGGTAATGTAGAAAAAGGGTCATGGATTTCTTCCAGATAGGCCCAGGTTCAAGACAAATTCTCATGTTAATACGTTGCGTACGGATGACAAGAATTCTCGTAATTATTTTCCCGAACATTCCGGATGGATGATGAAGATTTAGGCGAGTCAACCTAAACAATTTTAAAGTGTATGATAGGTATTCATTAGTACGTTTTCAGTTGTTGTTCGTTATTCATAATGAATTGATGCATCATAACGTTTGATTGGGTAAAGTTCTTTCTAAAAATTAGCTTTTTAACCATGTTTAAACCAAAGGCATTACATCCTAATAGGCACATATTTCCAAATTGGCGTTCCTAGGAATTTAAATACCCCGGTACGTAACCTGTTAAAACCGTGAATAAGCCGTGAATTTCGTCTACCATGAACTAACCTGGAAATAGCTGTGAATTTTATTCTGATACCTTAAAATCCTCTCAAACTTGATTGTGGAACTACAATTGACCATTCAAAAGAAAAATCGATATATCGATCATGTTTCAAGGTCATTACCTCTCAAACAATGTCCACACATTTGTCTGCACATGTACATTCGAAGCACAATTATTGGTCCGTGTGTCATGACGAGAGACAGACCTTAAGCCTGTCATTGGAAGACTGCTAACCAAAGTGATCATTAACCCTGACGAGAAATCAGACACCTCTTCACTTCCCTGTCACCCTCCATTTTCCCAATCTCAACATTTATCAGGCTCTAAATTTTGCTAACGATAGGCGACATAAAAAGGAGTACTTTCATTGCTGCGTTTGCATTGCCGGCGTTTACAGTATTGGTAAATTTTTAGTAAGCGTGCAGTCGGTGATTTTTATGTGATCAATATTTATTCTTAGAAATAAAAAAAAACAGACCGTGAATTTGACAAAATATAGACCGTGTAAACCTGGAGAAAACCGTGAATTTTATAATTCAGTTAGAGTGGGAACCCTGTTGTATTCTGAAACTATAATGTTGACGTAGAAAAAGGGCCATGGATTTCTTCTACAGCCCTGGGTTTGAGAGAGATTCTCATGTTAAGATTTCGTGCACCACCTTGAGTAATCGATCCCTCTCAGCTACCTTGTTGGACGAGTGCTCACCCCTTCTTATGCTGCTTGGGTCATCTGTTTGAGTCCCAATGCAGACTAATTTTATTCCTCTTTTACACCCTTCGGAAATATTCCATTGTAAAATGTTAAATTGAACTATTCCATTGAAAAATATTAAGTTGAACTATTCAATTGAAAAAAATTCAGGTGAAAAATATTCAATTAAAGAAAATCCAATTGAAGTTTGTCACTTTTCAATTGAATGGTTCAATTGTGAAATACAGTAGATTCCTGTCAATTGGGACGTATCGGGACTGGTGCACTTGGCCCCAATTAAGCGGCTGCCTCAATTAGGCGAACTATCCAGTACATGGGCATAAACAAATGTTGAAATGATGGAAAGGAGACTAAAGAATGTTTATAATGCAATCCAAGTTTATTAAACTATTAATTTGATTAATAAATCAGCGAGTTTTGCTAGTTCATTATAAATTTTAAAAATCATAACAATTTAGTTAAAAATATTTTTCACAGCCTCGGGCGACACCGAATGACTGTCTTTTACTAACTCCTTTTAAAGAGAAGTCCTATCCTCTTGCGGATAGTATAAAAACAAGAACTTTCAAAATAGGGCAAAAATAGGATCATTTTTGAAAAATAAGTGTAAATTAAAGGAGGAAAATGAAAAAATAGTATTCTGAAACCAAAAATTTTAATTTCCTCGCGAGTATATAGTCTATGCGGCCGAGTCATGGCCCAATAAAGCGGCATGCTATCCAGTGGCGGCTGGTGGTAATTTATCTAGGGTGTGCATTAGAGTAGATATAGGATGATTTACTTATATTATGTTAATACCAATCCATGAGCATCATATTTCGGTGTAATGGAATACATAGCAAGCAAAACATATCACTGGTATATTCTACCCTTAAAATTGCATGAACAGAAATAATATTAGCATGCATGAAAATAATTATTCTAAACACACCTTTACAAGTGATGGTAGGTGAAATTCATTCTCCTTTCCTTACACCCTATGAGGAAGTAGTGTAGAAAACGGCCGTACAGATGACTCTTTAAACGGACTAGGATCCTGGGCGCAGGTAGTGTAGGTGGCGGCTACACCACTACACTACCTGCGAGTCACTCACAAAAAATACACCCGTGCACACTCGCATCGTTTTGTGTCTGCTCCCATCACCCATTTGAACTGTACATACCCCCCGCTTACTTCGTCCTGCCAGAGCACCCTCAAGCGATCGCATAGACCGAAAATGTGCCCGGCGCGGTGCCACGGATCGCACACTTGTAGATCGGTGAATTCGAAAAGGAGATGGCTGTAGGGTTCGGAGCATCATGTTTCTTGCATATGCACTCAGGATTTTTATCCTTCTCGTTGCAAAGAAATAGTTTTCTTTTATAATTCATTCATCTTTGGGTGTGCACTTGCTAACATGCGTATACGCACGCGCCGCTACTGATGCTATCCCAAATAAGCGGAGAATACTCTGGGATATTCCTCTATTGGGTTCTGTTCTTCAAGATCTACCCCAATTAACCTTTTCGCGCCGAGCTCCTTCACGGGAAGTTGCTTTTGGCTCTATGAAGGGTTTGAAAATTTCTTTTTCGCCCCTTATGGAGTTTTTTCTTGGCTTCGGACTGTGCAGGTAGTTGCTTCCTCCCCTTAATGACCTTTCCTAGCGGGGTCCCGGACCCTTTCCTCTGCAACTGGGCAAATATAATCCTTGACCCTTTTCCCCGAAGGCAGCCCATCCCGGCATACTATTGTGGTCAGTTTATTGTTGCAAGTGCAATTTACATTTTTTTAATTGTTACTGTTGCATTAAATGTCAGTTCATCAATGTATTCCTTTCATTTTGCAATACCTGTACAACTTTTAAACGAAGTTCTACGGTTATTTTTAGGGTTTTCAGCAAAACGGCACTATATCATAGACCAACAAATACTTTAAAGCGAGTGAAATCTTTCAATGTTCCTAGCCTACTTCTAGGTATTTACGATTTATGATATTAATATATTTTAGATCCATGATGCCAAAATCCACACTCTCCTCATTTGCGCTTGCTCTCCAGTTCTCTGAAAATATGAGAATGATACATTTAGAATTTTTTAGAAGAATAATTTCCAGAAAAATTCTCATAAAACTACTTGAATTTTACAAATTTGTTGTTTGAAATGGCTAAATATTATTTTTTAGAGCAAATTTGCTTGTGTAAATATAAATTCATATTACGAACGAAATAAGAAAAAATACAAAACACTGTTTCTAGAATAAATTCTATCGAATTCGAATATTCTATCAAATACCGCCGCAAATGTACACTTAGAATGTAGCTAACAGAGTAACGTATATGTTTATATGTAAATCATTACAATATCGCTCCTATAAACTTGCTAGTAAGTTATAAAAATAACAATTAAACATCTAACCTTAGCGTCTCCAAAAATTGTTGTGGGTGATGATCAACTCCGTTAATATGAACGCTAGAATTCGGTTTAAAATTTGGAGCCAATCAGCAGAACATACAGAATGTAATTCCTCGCATTGATTTTCAATAAATGCAACATGAACGTATTTAGTTATTTTAACTTATAAACAAATAAGTGACCATGAGCACCTTCCTTGAGTGGGACACTGAGAGCCGGAATGGGCCGAGGTAATCCCCACACGGACAATAGGAAAGGGTCGGACCTCTTGTGCCGAGGGACCCTAATGGCGGTTGGGATCCACTTGGCATGCTTGACAGCGAAACCGTGAAAACACGGCCCTTAGCATTTTGCTTCAAAAAATTCAAGCCGTGAAAATCTGGCCTTCCTTCTTAAGCATCAGAAAATTCAGACTGTGAAATCATGCCCTGCGTAGGGAACAGGTTAAGTGGTTGCCCCAAGTAACCGGTGGACCCATTTGACGGAATATAATGTATTATTTTCATCATTATTCTTGGATTTAGTCGAGTAATACCCAGCATTCTCTTCTAGTTTCATGTAAAAGAGGAGAACATGGACCCCCTAAGAGAAGAAAATAATGAAGTGCTGCATGGAACAGCTCCGGATGGAATTGCAAGTGTTCCTGTAGACCCCTTGGCAAATGATGATTTGGTGAGTGAAGACTCTGTCCTTTATTTTGCTCAGTTTTTTATGACCTAAATTCATTCCTCTGTTGAAAATTGCCAATAAAGCACCATGCTGTCCCAATTAAGCGGAGAATACTCTGGGATATTCCTCTATTGGGTTCTGTTCTTCAAGATCTGCCCCAGTTAAGCGGCTGTCCCAAGTAACCGGTGGACCCATTAAATGGTATCTACTGTATTCAATTGAATTTTTAAAATTATATAATTTTCTATTGAAAAAAATTACAAAATCATCCAATATGGTAAACTTGTTAGGAAGGATGTACTCAACGCTTTCCCTGCGATTGACAAAAATGGCTGCAGTACGTTTCTTGACCTGGGAGACTATGGTGGCAAATTTACGCCGGAGATTTTTATATGCAGGAGAACGAATGCAGAAAAAATTAATTTTTCCTTGCTCTCTCCCTTTTATGGTGGTTGTGGATTCGTGAAATCTAAGTTTCAGGACCTAACAAAGTGGGACGTTGGCCATACCCCGGAATTCTAGGAGCAGGTTCTTAGACCCCTAGTCTTATATCACCCCTCTTTGTGGTAAGGGACTGGGGTCATACAATTTTGCATCCAGTCATTTTGCAAAATAAATACTTTTTCCTTTCTCAAAAAATCTAAGTGAGAATAGAATTCTTTGTCTTTTCAGCAGCATCTACAACTTTTAAACGAAATTGTGTGAGAAATGATCTCAGCCTTTCTTCAGGGTTCCCTTCCGCGTCAGCTTGTTTGTGGACTACAGTTTCACTGGCTATCCTGCCAACATCTTCAGGTCAAAGGTGTTGGCTGTTGGTTTCTGCCTTGCTTACATACTGTAGGCTGGATGGGAGCTGCACTGTGATTGGCCGTCTGACTGGGCACTTCTCTCTGATTGGCTCTCTTTCATCACTCTTTTCCAGGCGCTGTGAAGGAAGTATCCATCTTCTCTATTGAAATTCAAAGGTGTTTTTTGAATTTCTATTGCTTCCCTGATTTGTCTAGGGAAGTATCGGCTGTCCTTAACTAAAAGTTTCTTCTCCTCAAATTTGATGTCGTGGCCAGGTTGCAACCATGCATGTTCGGCTCTACGGGGTTCTAACATTGTATGATATATATTTACATGCATCTCAATTCCAGTATAAACATCAACATAGAAATTTTTGCTGCATTAAATGTGTCAATATTAATGGTAGAGCTTTGTTCAAATTTGACCATTCTCTGAATAAAATGTGAACTCCAACTTACTTGCCCATTTTTTGTAAGTATAGTGATTTTTCAGCCCCAAAAAAACTCAGTTTAAGGTCCTCAGTACGTAGGGCCCCTGAGGCATGGGTTCCCCTAGTTAAGAGTAACTAAATTTTAGCATGTGAATATTTAACCTCATTTGTACCATTTTGAGCCTAGGAAAACATAATTTTTCTCAATTCGGAAAAATAACGGCCAGCCTATGGTTGCGTATGCTGTGGCTGTGACTTTGGTGGCTGCTGAGGCTTGTTGGTCTATCAATCAAGAGTGTTGTTCTTGAATATGTGTGTATTTCTCCAGGTTTTCCTTGGACCAAAAGGGATGCCATGTTGTTCTGTTTTCTCAAAGCTTTACTTTGTTGACAGTGATGTGTTACTTCCCTAAAAGATTGCCTCGTTTCAAATTTATGCCATTTCTTTTTCTAGCAAAGGAATACGACTTGGGTAGCAGATAGACAGTACTTAGATAGTGGGTTGGTAGTATTATAAGTTGCTTAACCCTTTCGAGATGGCAGAGTTTTTGTCTTAGCATGACTGCTGCAGAAAGCTCCAAGAGACTTCTTTCTCGTGGTACCGAGCATTTTGGAGGACATTCGTTATGAAGAGTCTCGGGGATATACACACGCTCTCAGCTCCAACCTTTTTCGACTCCTCCACATTATCTCGGACTCTGAGAGTAGTTGTGCTATCTCCTTTCCGGGTTTACGATTCTAACTGCGGCATTGGTTTGTGGTCAAATTATGGATTGCTTAAATGTATTTGGCACATGGATAATTTTTGCTTGCACGTAAATTGCAGACTTTGAATTGAATTCCTCATTTTTTATAAGCATTTTCAAATTTTAAACAAAGTTCTATAGTTAATACTCGCACGCTCCGCGCGCTCGTTAAGGGGCTCCGCCCCTTAAAACCCCGGTTCCGGCTTCGCCGTCTACATTTGTGGTCGTTCGAAGACTTTTGAAGTTCGAATAATCTCAACACGGCTAGGGGCCGGCTTCGCCGGCCAGGGGGTAGGGAGGTGCCCCACTCATTCCTCGGAACGGCTCCGCCGTTCCTCGCTGAAGGGCGGCTTCGCCGCCTGGGGGTTTAGTGTGCCAGAGGGCGAGGGCATTTCGGAACTGTTTCACCGTTATTCGTTTAAGGGGCGGCTTCGCCGCCCAGAGGTGGGGGGAGTCCACAGCGGTTGCGCCGCTTGAACATCGGGGTGGCTACGCCGCCCGGGGGTTGCTGAAGCTCCCCCTCGCCTACGCCCGTTTCTCGTTGTGGGGCGGCTTCGCCGCCTTGGGGTTGAGGAGCCCCCCCGCGGCTGCTCCGCCTAGTCCTTATAAATGGTCTTCCCCACCGAGAGGGGTGCCCAGGGGGATTCGGGTATTTTAATGTGTTATGCATGCGGTCACCAAAAGTCCACAGTGATCATGTAGCGATGATTGTAAAAGGTAGTGCAATGGGGATTAATAGTGGCGACTAGTACCCATAAAAGAAGACTTAATGGCAAGTTTTTCATTTTTTTTCGGGGGGTTCCTACGGAATACCGGGGGTTTTATACTTGTGTTAAACCAGTGGTCACTAATAGTTCTCATAAATTCCGAGCCGATAAGTCCTAGGGGACCGGAAGAGTGGTCTTACGATTCTTTTCCCTGGAGAGGCTATTTATTAGAAATTTTTTGGGAGGTTTCACGGGGTTATCGGGGGTTTTAATAAGTGGTAGGGGCACCGGTTAAATTGTGTCGAAAACTATTCGGAAAGGCGAGTTTAAATTTGTTTTATTTTTTTTTCGGCGATGTTCCGGGAGGTAATCGGGGGTGTTCTGGTATTTTTTCCCGTATGGTTTACGGTGGCTCGCCCTCACCAAATATTCCGGATCTAGAGCTCAGAGGGGACGGGAAGTGCGGCGTAATGTTTGCGAGAAGTTCCCAAATAGGAGACTAAATGACACATTTTACATTTGGGGGGGATTTCACGGGGATACCGGGGGTTTAAATGTGTGTACTCCTGGCGGTCACCATCCATTCGCATAAATTTCGGGGGGATGAGTCGTTGGGGGCGGTGGAATAGTCACGAAAAGTACCGAAAAAGTAGACTTTTTTGAAAATTTTATTTTTGGGGGGGGGGGGGGGTTTATGTGGGTTTACCGGGGGTTTATAGGTTTTTACTGCCAGTGGTCATCAATCGTCCACATCAATTCCGTAGCGATGAGTGGTAAGGATTGGAAAAGCGGCGGAATTGTGACGAAAGGTACCCGACAAAGCTACTTATATGCTAATTTTAATTTTTTAGGGGGTTTCGGGGGGTTAAAAGATGACGGTACTATATGGTCACATTCATTTACTGTCATGTCTAAAAGAATTGTGCCCTATGACATCCATATTTCGAAAGTAATACAATAAAAAGCAAACCAGTCCCTGAAAAATGTTAGCAGTGCCCGCCATTTTTATTTTTTCGCGGTTAAATCCATTAAATAATTATTAAAATGTTTATGTTTTCTGAAAGACAATGCAAAGCTGTATGTAACTACAAAGTTTGAAAGAAATCGGTTGAGTTTAAATTGACAAAACCTTGTGTTAATCTTTTGAAAACCGTAATTTTCGGTGATTTTCGGAATATTTTAATTTTATTCTCAGTAACCAAGGACGATGAAAGAAAAACGTTACCTACATTTCGTAGACTATGTTATGAGCATATATAATAATCATTTTCGTTATCCTATACCTTAAATTAAGTCGAAGGGAGCGGAAGTTATGAAATTTTAATAGAAAAACGAATTTTTGGACGCCATTTTGGCTGCAATATTCTTGAAAAGAAATTAACAACATTACGTAATTACGTGCCCACGTTTATCAGCTTTTGAAAAATGCATTAAACATCCATGTGGCACGAACGGTTCGCGCGCAGTAAAATAAAAACCGAAAGACGGTCCCCGGAAAAAGCCCGATTTCGGCCATTTTGTCGTCCTGGCGACGACACGTGGCGGAAACTTCCGGTTTTCGGATTTTTCCTCCGGATCATTTCGGGTTCCCCGCACGCGTGCCAAATTTCAGCTCTCCAGCACTTCTGGAAGTGGTCGGGAATTTGTATCCATGAGTGAGTCAGTTACCTCAAGGGCTGTATATAATAGAGAGGACTCGCACGCTCCGCGCGCTCGTTAAGGGGCTCCGCCCCTTAAAAACCCCGGTTCCGGCTTCGCCGTCTATATTTGTGTTCGCTCGAAGACTTTTTAAGTTCGAATAATCTCACCTCAGCTAGGGGCCGGCTTCGCCGGCCAGGGGGTAGGGAGGCGCCCCACTCATTCCTCGGAACGGCTTCGCCGTTCCTCGCTGAAGGGCGGCTTCGCCGCCCAGGGGTTCAGTGTGCCCCCCCGGGGCTTCCCCGCTTAATACTCGGAACGGCTTCGCCGTTCCTCGTCTAAGGTCCCCATAGCCGCCCAGAGGTCGTAGGCATTTCGGAGCTGTTTCACCGTTTTTCGTTTTAGGGGAGTCCACAGCTTCTGCGCCGCTTGAACATCGGGGCGGCTTCGCCGCCCGAGGGTTACTGAAGCTCCTCCTCGCCTACGCCAGTTACTCCTCGGAACGGCTTCGCCGTTCCTCGTTCTGGGGCGGCTTCGCCGCCTTGGGATTGAGGATTTTTTTTGGTGATGTTCCAGGAGGTGATCGGGGGTTTTCTGGTATTTTTCCAGTATGGTTTACGGTGGCTCGCCCTCACCAAATATTCCGGATCTAGAGCTCAGAGGGGACGGGAAGTGCGGCGTAATGTTTGAGAGATGTTGCCAAATAGGAGACTTAATGGCACATTTGACATTTGGGGGGTATTTCAGGGGGATTCCGGGGGTTTATGTGTGTATTCCAGGTGGTCACCATCCGTTCAAATAATTTCCGTGGGGATGAATCGTTGGGGGCGGTGGTATACTCACGAAAAGTACCCAAAAAGTAGAGTAATATGCAAAATTTTATTTTTAGGGGGGTGTATGTGGGTTTACCGGGGGTTTATAGGTTTGTCCTACCAGGGGTCATCAGTCGTCGACATCAATACCGTAGTGATGAGTGGCAAGGCTTGGGATAGTGGCGGAATCGTGACGAAAAATACCCGAAAAGGCTACTTATATGCAAATTTTAATTTTTAGAGGGTTTCGGGGGGTTTAAATATGACGATACCATATGGTCACATTCATTTGCTGTCATATCTAATAGTAGTGTGCCCTATGAACTCCATATTTCAGGAGTAATACAAAAAAAAGGAAACCCGTCCCCGAAAAAAGTGAGTAGAGCCCGCCAGTTTTATTTTTTTGCGATTAAATCCATTAAATCATTTACTAGATGTTTATGTTTTCTGAAAGACAATTCATAGTTGTATGTAACAACAAAGTTTGAAAGAAATTAGTCGGGTAAAAATTGACAAAACCTTGTGTTAATCTTTTGGAAATCGTAATTTTCGGTGATTTTCGGAATACTTTAATTTTTTTCTGAGTAACCAAGCACGATGAAAGAAAATTGTTACCTATATTTCGTAGACAACGTGATAAGCATATATAATAATCATTTTCGTTATCCAACACCGTAAATTAAGTCGAGGAGAGGGGAAAGTTTGATATTTATTTCGAAAAATCAATTTTTGGACGCCATTTTAGCTGTAACTTTCTCAAATGGAAACTAATAAATTTACTTAATTACGTGCCTACGTTCATCAGCTTTCAAAAAATGCATTAACGACTCGTGTGGCGCGCACGGTTCGCGCACAGTAAAATAAAAACCGAAAGACGGTCACCGGAAAAAGCCCGATTTCGGCCATTTTGTCGTCCTAGCGACGACACGTGGCGGAAACTTCCGGTTTTCGGATTTTTCCTCCGGATCATTTCGGGTTCCCCGCACGCGTGCCAAATTTCAGCTCTCCAGCACTTCTAGAAGTGGTCGGGAATTTGTATCCATGAGTCAGTCACCACAAGGGCTGTATATAGATGGGACTCGCACGCTCCGCGCGCTCGTTAAGGGGCTCCGCCCCTTAAAAACCCCGGTTCCGGCTTCGCCGTCTACATTTGTGGTCGCTCGAAGACTTATAAGTTCGAATAATCTCACCTCAGCTAGGGGCCGGCTTCGCCGGCCAGGGGGTAGGGAGGCGCCCCACTCATTCCTCGAAACGGCTTCGCCGTTCCTCGCTGGAGGGCGACTTCGCCGCCCAGGGGTTGAGTGTGAGTTGAGATGGGTGGAGTCTACAGCGGCTGCGCCGCTTGAACGGCAGGGCGGCTTCGCCGCCCGAGGGTTACTGAAGCTCCCCCTCGCCTACGCCAGTCACTCCTCGGAACGGCTTCGCCGTTCATCGTTGTGGGGCGGCTTCGCCGCCTTGGGGTCGAGGAGCCCCCCCGCGGCTGCTCCGCTTAGTCCTCATTAATGCTCTTCTCCACCGAGAGGGGTGCCCAAGGGGATTCGGGGGTTTTAATGTGTCATGCATGCGGTCACTAATCGTCCACAGTGATCACGTAGCGATGATTGTAAAGGGTAGTGCAATGCGGAGTAATAGTGGCGACAAGTACCCATAAAAGGAGACTTAATGGCACGTTTTTCATTTTTTGCGGGGGTTCCAACGGAATACCGGGGGGTTTATACTTGTGTTAAACCAGTGGTCACAAATCGTTCTCATAAATTCCGTGCCGATAAGTCCTAGGGGTCCGGAACAGTGGTCTGACGATTCTTTTACCTGGAGAGGCGATTTGTTAGAAATTTTTTGGGAGGTTTCACGGGGTTTTCGGGGGTTTTAATAAGTGGTAGGGGCACCGGTTAAATTGTGACGAAAACTACTCGGAAAGGCGACTTTAAAATTCATTAATTTTTTTAGCGATGTTCCAGGAGGTGATCGGGGGTTTCTGGTATTTTTTCCCGTATGGTTTACGGTTGCTCGCCCTCACCTAATATTCCGGACCTAGACCTCAGAGGGGACGGGTAGTGTGGCGTAATGTTTGCGAGAAGTACCCAAATAGGAGACTAAATGACACATTTTACGTTTGGGAGGGATTTCAGGGGGATACCGGGGGTTTAAATGTGTGTACTCCTGGAGGTCACCATCCATTTACATAAATTCCGTGGGGATGAGTCGTTGGGGGCGGTGGAATAGTCACGTAAAGTACCCAAAAAGTAGACTTATATGCAAAATTTTATTTTTTGGGGGGGTGTATGAGGGTGTACCGGGGGTTTATAGGTTTTTACTGCCAGCGGTCATCAATCGTCCACATCAATTCCGTAGCGATGAGTGGTAAGGATTGGAGAAGCGGCGGAATTGTGACGATAAGCACCCGAAAAGGCTACTTATATGAAAATTTTAATTTTTTAGGGGGTTTCGGGGGGTTTAAAGTTGACGATACTATATGGTCACATTCAGTTACTATCATTTCTAACAGAAGTGTGCCTTATGACATCCATATTTCGAGAGTAATACAATAAAAAGCAAACCAGTCCCCAAAAAAAGTGAGTAGTGCCCGCCATTTTTATTTTTTCGCGGTTAAATATATTGAATCATTTATTAAACGTTCATGTTTTCTGAAAGACAATAAAGAAGTGTATGTAACTACAAAGTTTGAAAGACATCGGTCAGGTTAAAATTGACATAATCTTCTATTAGTCTGTTGGAAATCGTAATTTTCGGTGATTTTCGGAATATTTTAATTTTTTTCTGAGTAACCAAGGACGACGAAAGAAAATTGTTACCTTCATTTCGTAGACGATGTTATTAGCATATATAATAATCATTTTCGTTATCCTATACCTTAAATTAAGTCGAAGGGAGCGGAAGTTATGAAATTTTATTCGAAAAACGAGTTTTTGGACGCCATTTTGGCTGCAATTTTCTTAAAAAGAAATTAACAACATTACGTAATTACGTGCCCACGTTCGTCAGCTTTCAGGAAATGCATTAGCGATCCGTGTGGCACACACCATTCGCGCGCAGTAAAATAAAAACCGAAAGACTGTCCCCGAAAAAAGCCCGATTTCGGCCATTTTGTCGTCCTAGCGACGACACGTGGCGGAAACTTCCGGTTTTCGGATTTTTCCTCCGGATCATTTCGGGTTCCCCGCACGCGTGCCAAATTTCAGCTCTCCAGCACTTCTAGAAGTGGTCGGGAATTTGTATCCATGAGTGAGTCAGTCACCACGCCGGCTGTATATAGATAGGACTCGCTGCGCTTCGCGCGCTCACTGCTCGAAAGACAAAGAATTCAATTCTTAGTTTATATTTCTTGAGAAAAGAAGAAGTATTTATTTAGAAACATGACTGAATAAACAATTGCATGACCGCAGTTGCTTACCGTATAGAGGGGTAATAAAAGACGAGGGGTCAGGGTACCTGCTCCTGAATTCCGAGGGTAAAGCCTAAACCCTACAGTGTTGGGTCCCGAGACAAAGATGTCGTACAGCCGCAACCATCACAGAAGGGGGAGAGCTAGGAAAGGTATATGTTTGGCTTTTGTTCACTTGTGTGAGAAAATCTCCGGTAAAAATATATGGCTTTCCTCTCCCGGGTCAAGAAATATCCACAGGTATATTTACATTTTTAGTAGGGAAAAGGTTAAACTTCTGTATTGTTGAACTTCCTACTAAAAATTGAATTAGTATATGCTGTATTCATATTTGTAAACTCTTTATGCATTTTTAGAGTGGATATCAAATGATCTCTGGTTCTCTTAATGAGGTTGGAAACAGTAGAAGAAATAAGTGTTGAAGCCATTACCAAGGAAACATTAGAAAAATCTTCTCGGGATACTGTGCGGGTTAGAGTATTTAAGAGCGCTGACGTTTCGGGTACTGACTCGCTACCCATTCTCATGGCTGATGGTGAGAATGGGTAGCGAGTCGGTATCCGAATCATCGGCGCTCTTAAATATTCTAACCCGCACGGTATCCCGAGAAGATTTTTCTAAAGTTGTTCGTCGGGAAAGTGTAAAATCATATATAAGGAAACATTAATTCATGTATGGTAGTGTAGGGAAGAAAATACATCAATGGCAGAGCTATTTAATAAATATGATGTTACAATGCATACATAAGATAATTCAAGGACTGCTTCCAAGTTAAAATAAATGGGAAAATAATAAACGCTCTGATGGCATTGAAAATTTTTATTTTGTAAAGAAAATGTTTCTGAGGAATTATAAATTTTGATATTATGTGGTTTATAAATTAGTTTTGGTAAATATTTTCAAAAAAGTTCTGAGTCTGCTGTTTGTACATGATTCTTGTTTTGATCCTTACTTCCAGCTTATTTCAGACGAGGATTGGGAACCAATTGAAAGTTTTACTATGGTGCAGGAGTCCAGTGGAGAGGCATTTGGTGAGTACTCACAAGGGCTTGCACATTACTCCCAACATGCAGGAATTGATGTTAATAATTATGGAGGGTGTACATGCTTATCCTTTTATTTGGCAATTTTTTACTGTGACCAGAGAACTAATTGACAATTTCGCAGTGGCTCGTCATCCACAATGGAAGCAGTGGAGAAGTGCTTCCATGGGCTACAAATAGCTGTGCACAGATAAGGCTTATTGTGACTGTTTCTGAAGGATTAAGAACCTGAATTAGTCATCTATCCATATTTTCTGTTTTCTTCAATATAAGTGCCAATTGGATAGGGGAGAAGAGTTATATTTACTTACTTTTTTGTAGTCATCTGCATGTTGTATAATGGTCCTCTTTAAAAAGAATTTTCTTCAATGTTTGAGTTACCAACTACTTGGACCAAATGCTGGAGAAATATTCTCTCTATGGCTTTTTTGAGTTTAAAATTCATATAAGAATTCTGTCATGGTTCATCCAAGCTATGAGACGAGTTTATTTAACCTCATACTCAAATATTTTACCAAATATTTGAGTATGAGTTTGATTTGAGTAAAATATTTTACCAAACATAGGATTAATAGTGGGTATCATGCTAATTTTATGTAGTTATATAATGTTTCTAGCTGCTAGTTTTATCCATCTGGCCACAGGAGGTAAGTTTAGGGGCAGTAACCTTTCCCGTTTGGAAGTGCCTTCACATTATTTTGCAGCTTAACCGTTGAGGCGTTATGGTAGTGACGGCTGGGAGCCACTCTGGGCGACCGATGCCGATCGTTTTTTCCCTCTGCCGGAGGTCACATACCACTCAATTGCGGAACAACTAGAAGAGATAGAGACTTGCGGTTTTCTTTATTGTATTTAGGAGACGCGTATTCACATATAGGAAAGAAATAAATAGTAATACGTCCTCAGGTTTTTGATAAAATCAAGTTGGACTGTGGCCAATTATAACTTGACTCCAAGCTGAAATATAAAAATTCTAAAACAAACAATCTGTGGCTGCACTTTTGTTATACAAAATACCTTGAGACCCACGTATCTATGTTAATTTGCGTGGCCTAAAATGGGTACAACGTGGAGTACTGCAGGCCTAAAATGGCGGCGAAGGACGTGATTAGGGCCAATTCGAATTTCTTACCTCCCCTCACCCCGCTCCGCCTTCCCAACAACGGCAACGTCGCAGAAAGTGGAATGGGGAGTGATACCCTCAGCCCCTCATACGAAGGCCCAACTTTCCAGCTCTTCCCCAGTCGCAGTCAACACAGGACATAAAGTATCAGGAGTATCAGGTTCATGGTCCTTATTAGATTAGTACCAGTGGCGCCGACTCCATGGGACCTGATGGGGCCCGAGCCCTCTCAAAAATTCGTTATGACTGTGAGGAAAAAATCGGTAAGGTTTGTCAATTTTCCCGGAGTTTCCAGATATCGAGATTCGAATTTTCAGGGTTCTAATGTTGAACATATGACTACTAAAATGCTTAAAAAACTCAAAACTCACTACCTGTAAAATTTCCTGGATCAAGGAACTTTGGGTGGGTTCACAAGTCGAAGGAGGCTGCTATTGCAGTAGCTCCAAAACGATAACTCGCGACTAATTTCAACAAAGAAGGGTCTGAAGAGAGCCAATACGCTTCATATAGAAAAACAAAAGAATTTACAGTTGCGAAGGAGTAATAATTTCATCATCTCTTCTCTATGAGATAATTAAATGAAATTTTGGCTAACCAATGTTCCCTCGCAATAAATAAATTGAAGAATAGCAGTCTGTAATTATATTCTTTGCCCCCGTAGATAAATCAACATTTCCCACTTGCGATTTATGCACAGCCATCAACTCCTACTGCGTTCCAAATTGAAGCTAGGTCATTTCTTCTTTCTCAGAGATCATTCGTAGAAAATGACGATAACCCTGAGTAAATGAATTGGTTGTTTTAAAAATCATAAAAATTGTGCAACATTTTCTTAAACGTAAATTCCGGCAACATCCATTCATATTCATTCTCGGAATGAACCCATATCAATGAATATATCAATTGATGAATCGATATTGATATCACGATTAGTAAGACAAATAGAGATTACTATAAGCAGAATTTTATAATCTACTGTTGAAATTCTCTAAAAATGTTGTTCAATGTAGTGTGCTTTCTATTTTTTTTTATCATGATCGAGTATTTTTGCGTTAAGTGTTTCGCATGGCGATCCAAAGCATCATCAGCTCCTGCATTACTTGTCAAGCAATGACGTGCGTACTCTTCACGCTGAGAAATGCATTTTGATGCACCACTGCTATAGAAAGAGAGATGTGGCATGAGTGTAAAAAGGTCAATGTTTGATAATAATTCAGTAATTAATGAATTTGGAGGTTTACACACTCGGAAAATACTAGGAAACGACTTGCGGGTTGCTCTATGGCAAAACATTGAGCGTAATACACAGGAAAGCGCCACAATTTCAGGTTTAATAACCAAATAGTTTTACCTGTATTTCCTCGGATGGTACCGGAACCAGGAGAAATCGTCGTGCTAAGGAGGAAAGTACGTACTTAGTACTAAGTTCCACTGAATATGAATATCGGCCTATAAGGTTGTTCCGTTTTCTTACGAGGTCTTCTCGTATTAAGGTTTTATGAGGCTTCTCTTCTCTCCTACTCTTCTCAGGACTTCCTCATTACTAACTTGGTCGGTCCATTTGACCCTCATCATTCTTCTGTAGCACATTTCCAAGGACTCCATCCTTGCTTTCTCCGCTGCTGTCTTTTTCCATGCTTCACTTCCATATAGGAGCATACTCCAAGTGCAGGTTCTTATAAACTGTTTCCTTACATCCATGTTTAAATTTTCAGCTGTTAGCAGATCACCATAAGGTGGAATGCTCTCCTTGCATGGGCTATTCTGCTCATAATTTCTTTCTTGCTTCTCCCATCGCTAATGATCCTGCTTCCAAAATAACAGAATTCATCCACCTCCACCAGTGTTTGCTTCCCTATTGAAATGTTTTTTCTTGACTTCTTCTCTTCTGTTACGTAAATATCCTTGTATTCTTTGTGTTTATTTTCCGTTGATATTTATTTATTTCCCTACCCTGATTTACATTTTCAAATCCCTCTCTGTTTCTGCTACGGGGGATGTCATCGGCAAATCTTAGCATGCTTATTTTTTCTCTGTGGATATTCACTCCCAAAGCCTTTTGTTCGGACTCTGGACGTTTGTGGCACTGATGTGGTGTGAGATAGTGCTGGGAGGAAGTCACGCCTGAACGATGGCAGGGAGAGGTTGGGCAGATTCCATGCTCCCTTATTAGTGAATCAGTGCAAATGTATTCTTTGTTCTTAGAATCCTGAGATGTGAATTGCAGCAAAGTAAAATTATAGTGATACAGTCCACTATACTTCATTACAGCACCAACACCTTTTCTTTGATTTCATTAATTGCTTTTTCGATGTAAATGTTGAAAATTACAGGTGACAAAGCACAGTATTGCCTCACTCCTTTCCTAATTCTTGCTTTGTCACAGCTGGGCCCTGATTTTATCACCGCTGTTTGGTTTTTGCATAAACTGTTGGTGATTTTTCTGTCATTATAGAAGAAAGAAGTGCGACAAGGCTGTACATTGTCACCCGTAATTTTCAACGTTTACATTGAAAAAGCCATTAAGGAAATCAAAGAAAAGGCATTGGGAGTGAATATCCATGGAGAAAAAATAAGCATGCTAATATTTGCCGATGACATAGCCGTTATAGCAGAAACAGAGGATTTGAAAAATATTCTGATTAATATGGGTAGGGTAATGAGTAGATATCAACTGAAAATAAGCACGAAGAAAACCAAGATCTTAGTATGCAGCAGAAGAGAAGAAGTCAAGACCAACATTAAAATAGGGAGGCAAAAACTGATAGAAGTGGATGAATTCTGTTATTTGGGAAGCAAGATAACTAGTGACGGGAGAAGCAAGAAAGAAATTATCAGCAGAATAGCCCAGGCGAAGAGAGCATTCCACCAGAAGAGAGACCTGCTTACAGCGGGAAACTTAAATATGGATGTAAAGAAACAATTTATAAGAACCTACATCTGGAGTATGCTCCTATACGGAAGTGAGGCATGGGCAATGACCGCAGCGGAGAAAGCAAGGATAGAGGCCTTTGAAATGTGGTGCTACAGAAGAATGATGAAAATCAAATTGATCGACCGAGTTAGTAACGAGGAAGTCCTAAGAAGGGTAGGAGAGAAGAGAAGCCTCATGAAAACCTTAACCCTTTCGAGACCGCCGAGTTTTCGTCTTAGCATGACTGCTGTACCGAGCCCCAAGAAACTCTTCTTTCTCGTGGTACGGAGCAGTTTTGAGGGCATTCGTTAAGAAGGGTCTAGCGGATTATTACACCCTCCGAGCTCCAACCTTTTTCGCCCCCTCGCAGCGGGGACTCCGCATTATCCCGGGCAGCGAGGGTTGATGTGCTCCCTCCTTTCCGGGTTTACGACCATACCTGCGGCATTGGTTCGCGGTCAACTTATGGATTGCTTATATGGATTTTTCAAATGGATAATTGTTGCTTGCACGTAAATTGCAGACTTTGAATTGAATTCCTCATTTTTTCTGAGCATTGTCAAATTTTAAACGAAGTTCTACGGTCAATTTTAACGGATTTAATGCATCAATCAATCAATGCATAAATTTCAATGCCAAATATATGCTCCTAAAATTTTTCTTATCGAATTCAAACCCTTCCAAAAATCTCATTAGCTATTTCTCCGAAATGCATTACTCGAGGTAAAAAAATCCTTGCAAGAAAAGCTCTTTGTCTGTCACAGGGCAACCTTGGTATCCCTTGGAAAGTACGCTCCACTCGGGCATTTAGAACACCTGTGAAGCTTCTCTGGAATTGCATCAATCAGTATAATTATATTTTTTCTCGGAATTTTTTAAATCCCTCATTTTGTTTGGAAAATACGCTCCACCACGGGCTGAAATAACTCATGAAGACCTTCTTTGGAATTCCACCCATCAGTATAGAAACGTATTTCTCAGAATGGGTAAAGTTCATTCTCGTTCACATACCCACAATTCTTTTTGATTATAAAGTTTCTCTTCACTTCTGTCTCAGTCGTTCTTGGGTTCAAACGTTTGTGGTTCTCATTCTGCGAGTGATAACTTTACTGTATTCGTCGTGAGAAATTGGCAGTGTACCGCCAGTGTTTTTTAATCTCTGTTTGCTGCGGCTGGAATCATGGCGAAGAGATTGAAAACGGATGAACAGATATTGGAGATTTTGACCCGCAGTGGTAGTGATGATGGAGACCTGTGCTTCGATTCCGAGGACGATGATCTGGGAACGGAGGTTGCCGGTGAATTGACATCTATATCGCTGCCCTCGACATCCAGGATATCGCGGGAGCTGCACTTCTCCGCGGCTACGTCTGATGATTCCTCGTCCGATGCGGAGGAAAATGCTCCCAAGAAAAGGAAGATAAGTGATAAAGGCACAGTTTGGCGAGCCAAAGATTTATCGCCGAAGATATATAATTTTGATTCTTCCTCTTCTGGCTGTAAGGCAGATCTATCTGAAAACTCGACAATTTTAGAATTTTTTAAAATTTTCTTTTCCGAAAATTTAGTGCAGTGGTGGAACAAGAAAATGGAAATTGACTTTACAGGAAGTATTTCTCAAGAAAACTTGAATAAAATTCAACAAATTACGCAAAAAAATATTTTAAAAATTTCGGTTAAGAATTATCAGTCGTAATATGATAATTACACTGAAATCGAGATATAAGTTAATAGTTATCGTAGAATTTCGTTTAAAAATTGTAAACGCTGCTCAAAAGACAAACAATTCATTTCTTAGTTTATATTTCTTGAGAAATGAACAAATATTTATTTCGAAAATTGACTCTATAAACAATTGTATGACCGCTGTCCCTTACCGCTGAGAGGGGTTATAAAAGACGAAGGGCGCGGGTACCTGCTCCCGGATTCGGAGGGTTAATCCTAAACCCCGAAGCGTTGGGTCCCGAGACAAAGGCGACCTAAACCCACGACCGTCCTGAAAGGGGGAGAGCTAGAAAACGTATATATACGGGTTTCGTTTTCTTGACCGGGAAAATCTCACACGTACATATACGCCCGTGGTCTCCCGGGTCAGGAAACGTCCACACGTATATATACGTGTACGGTAGGGAAAAGGTTAATAAGAAGACGGAACAACCTTATAGGCCACATCTTGAGACATGATGGCCTGATAAAGACAATCGTCGAAGGACAGGTGGAAGGCAAGAATGGAAAAGGAAGACCTCGAACAAAATATATGGAACAAGTAAAGAGAGATGTGAAAGAGAAGAAATACGTAGGAGTGAAAAGATTAGCTGATAGGAGAACTGAGTGGAGAGCTGCGTCAAACCAATCCTAGGATTGTTGACCAGTGATGATGGTATAAAGAACTCCAATTTCTTTTAGGATTCCAAGCATTGTGTTCCAATCCACCTTATCAAATGCCTTCTCTAAGAATGAACGTTGGTTTGTTCTTCCCCATTCTCTTCTCTATGAGCAGCCTAAGAGCTAATATTGCTTCCCTTGTTTATGTTTTTTTCAGAATCCAAATTGGTCCTCATCCATGTACTTTTCTGCTCTGTGCTCTATGCTTCTATCTATAAATGATCCTTGCCGGTATCTTCAACTAATGTGTGGTCAGTTTCATGGTCCTTAACCCTTAAGTAGGCGCACCTCACTTTGTGACGTAAGTGGGCGCGTGGGGTCTTTTAATACCCCATGCGGAATTGTTTATAACTTCGCCAAATTTGTTTATTTTACACTGCTATATTTTACGATAGATGCTGAATGTTGGATAATTCGACTTCAGTACCTTTAATTATTTCCTATTAGTTGAGCTAATTAATATGATCTCTTTTCTTCTATTTGCTTATTTCACTATGTGCGGGTACATAACTCATGTATTTTATCATTTACAAACGTTTTAAACGGTACATAACATTTTAATGCAACATATTTTTCTCTAAAGACATTATTTTAATAATTTTTGCTGAAAGAAATAATTTATATTGTTATTATATAGCAAATGTTTATGTCGAATTATGTTCACTTTTTTATCTCTGAATATCATACTTTAACAACTAGGGAGTAGTTCATTATCGACTAAAGATGTATTTAAAATCAAAATATCAATTGCTCAGAATTATGTTATATGTAAACAATTTTTTTCTTATTTATTTAATTATTAGAACATATTTTTTCAAATCGCAATTTGAAGGGCTTTATATAATTATATACTGCACATAAAACTTTATACTCTGTACTAATATGGAGGGTTACAGCAATAATTTCAAAAACAATGAAAATGTTTAAGTAAGTCATTTATTATTTTCATTTAAATGATCAAAACAATGAGGGCATACAGTTTTCATGTGTTTTAAACACATAGTTTTTGAACAGCGGCTGCAAAATTGGTTTGTTTTTTTGTCCATATTTCTAGGGCAAATGGTGCACCTAGCTCTTATTTTCACATCAAACTCACTGTGCCCCGAAGATGTTGACCCTGAAAGTTTCAAAACTTTCTCACGAAGAGATCTAGGTACAGAATTGCATGCTGCTCTTTTCCTAATCTGTGCATGAACGAGTTCTCGACCAACCTCTCTCAGAAATAACCGCCGAACCAACTTACGTTCGGCATTATTGGACATATAAATTACTTGCGCGTTGATGCCTGCGATATTTAGAATCCTAAAAAACATAACTAATGGCCAACGTTTGCAACGTCTCGCAGTGCTGTACGTCGCACACATTTCGTCTACAGTGTCCACTCCTGACTTGGTATAATTATAGTCAGTAATGATTTCAGGCTTACGCATTTCTCCTGATCTGTCGTCAATTGAAGCATCATGATGCATAGAAGAAATCATTATAACGTTCCGGTTTTTCTTCGGAATGTAAGATAAGAGTGTCAAGTGTTTCTGAAAGGCAAAAATGCTAGTTCCTACAGCTCTTTGCTTAGCGTTAGATAATTCTGGCGGAATTTCAACCTTGTTTTTCCTTATGGTACCTAAGTATGTTATATTTTTCTCTAACAAGTCTTGTTCCAAGGGAATACTGCTGAACCAATTATCAGCTGTAATATTTCGTCCAGTGCCTGCCATTGTTTTCGCTAAACGTTTCACAACATCGCATGGCCGATTTGACAGGCGGAAAGGTCCTTCTGGTTGTGTTCCAAGATAAACTTCCATAGTCTTTGTGTACATCGATCTGGCATCCGTCAAAGTAAAAACTTTAATCCCATATTTTGCCGGCTTGCTTGGGATGAACTGACGAAAGGGACATTTACCTCGAAATGGAACCAATTGCTCATCAATTGTAGTTAGCTCTCCTAAATTGTAATATTTTTCACAGTTAGAGGTAAAAGTTTCAAAAACATTACGGAAAGCATTGAATTTGTCATGCTCACGTCTTTGTGGTCTGTCTTTTACGTCATCAAAGCGGACGCAACGCAATAGGAACAAAAATCTTTTCATACTCATTGTAGTATAAAATATTTCGATTCCAAACCCGTCTCTATCCCATAAATCACGGATATTTTGATGTCCTGAACGAATGGAACCTGACAAAATAAGAAGACCTATGAAAGCCTTCATCTCCTCTTCATCAGTCAATTTTGCATCTCGATCTCTACTGAATAGCAAAGCAATCTGGGAGATGTAAATATTTGTGCATATGGTCACTATACTTACAGTAGCATCATCTAAAAATAGTCTGTAGCATTCGATAGGGGTTTTTGCATTTTTTGCCTGCAGTAATGGTCCCGACGAACTAGACACAATGTTCACTTTTGGGGTCCTAACTCTGCGTGAAGGTGGAAGCTTTTTCCAACGCGTTACCTTACTTTTCCAACAAAATCTAATGAGGATGACCTATTGGGAGAGTCGTTGGCACTACACACCTCATCATCAGATGCACCACTTTCTTCTGTCCCCGTATCATGTTCCGACTCACTAAGATGATCCGCTTCCTCCGAAGCAGTAGAATCTCCTTCATCCTCGGAGGGGATATCCCGAAGAAGGTCAAGGATGCGGTTTCTTTCTCCTTCCTCTTGCTCATTCATCTTGTCCGCGAAGGGCAAACTCAAATATTTTTAGGATATGTGTCGAATTCGATGCCGGCATGAAACTGATAACAAATAAACAGCACAAATAAGAAATGAGTCTAATCAAGAGTAAAAAAGAGTCGTTTCAGGCGTGATGTGGTGAAATAAAATAATTAAATAATACTGGCAATTTGCCACAAATAAATCTTTCCTGATGATGAAGTATCACTTCGAAATCGGTCGTAGTAAAGATTTCTTTGTGGAAATTGCCAATATTATTTAATCTAATCAAGAGTACCATAAATGAACAAGCGCTTCATATACATACCCTGGATAGAAGAAGAAAAATCAGCGGGTTCCCGAGTTACTCCGAGGAAGCTTCAACTACAGTCACAGTTTTCTTGTTCACTCAAGAAGTGTTTCCCCTGCAAAGCACCGTTCTCTTCACGGTAAGAGAGGAAGTAGTTATGGGTACGAGCATAAACTACCTTACTAAATCAGAGGAGGAGGGGGTCATCTAAAAGCCTACGGTTGGTTAGGAGGGAATGATGGGGTGAGGGGATTCTTTCAAAGTAAAGCACCTATTTTCTACAATGTGTCGGTTTGATTTTATCCCTCCTCGCTTTTGAATCTTCCATGAATAAATTGTAATACACGAGAAAGAGCGCGCGGTGTTCCTCTGACTCCGCAAGATTCTTCTTGATCTGGATATAACTTAACCATTCCATCTTCAATGTTGCAGGCCTTCGTAGCGTCACATTGCTTACATTTTAATTAAATTTGAACCCACTATTAGGTTAAGTAAGGATCTCATGACCAGCACTTAAGTTAGAAATGAGAGGAGGGTAGCGTACAAGGAAGACGAACGCACCACCTGGCGTCCCTAGTACACTACATTTGTAACGTTGGTAGGCGCGTGGGGTCTAAAAAGACCCAAATGCTTAAAAATATTATTTTGCGTGAAATTGATCCATTAAAAAATAGAGGTTTTTTATTTATCAGGTGTATGTAGGTGTCCTAGGAAGGTACTGAAAAGGTCAACTTCGAAAGCAATTTTTGTTATAAAATATTGCGTTTGCTACACCCATGGGGTCTTTAAAGACCCCACGCGCCTACTTAAGGGTTAAATCATTGCAGTTCTCTGCTCTTTTAGTCTTATGAATTGTGATTCCTTTATGTGGTTCCCCACTATCCTGTAGACGGCCTCTACTTTTCCATGTTTAAGATTGTTTTGTACATCTTCACGAATATTTTTCATCCATGCTTCTCTAGCTTTCCTCACTTTATTACATATTTCGTTCCTTACTTTCTTGTTACAAATCGGCCCTTCCTCTGTTTTCCCAGCCTTGTATTTCATTTCTTCAACGAGATCCAATACTTCCTGTCTGATCCATGGGCTTTTCATGATGCCTTTTCTTTTTGCAAGAACTTCCGTAGCTGCTGCCTGCAGACCACTTGTAAGGGTTTTCCAACTCTCTTCCACTGATTTATTGAACGTATTTTCCCCTATTCTATTTTCGACAGCTTCTTTAAAAGCCAGTTGATCCTGAATCTCCTTCAATTCCTCTAACTGCCATTTATTTTTCTTTGCTGCTTTATTCAACTTTTTTTAATTTTAGGGGACTTTCATCATAACTAAGTTGTATCACCTGTCGATATCTGTCTCTGGGTAGCTTTTGCAGTCCTTCACCTAGTTCCTGAATTTTTATTTCACTAGAATGTAGTCGATTTGGTATCTTCTAAGGTCTCCTGACATCTTTCATGTGTATCTTCTTTGCGGAGGATTTTATAATAAAATGTGGGCAATCACTAGCCTATGTTCAGTGCAGAATTGAAGTAGCCTTTCTTTGCGGTCATTTCAATTTTCTAATTCATATTTCCCAGCTGTCATTCCGTCTTGACATTCGCTGAGGACAGCATTCCAGTCGCCTAAAATAATAAGATTTTCTTCCCCTCTTTGATAACTTCCGTTATACCTTGGTAGACATATTCCACTTCTTCATCATCATAGTAACATGTGAGCATATAAGCCTGCACCCTGACAGTAGCTACAGGGTTATTTTCTAACTAAACTATTACTTTGCTTTCATTAAACTGCAAGAGGCCTGTATGAAAATTAATTTATGAGAAATTTAAAATTACAGTTTAAGATAGACTTGTGAGGGCAAATTTAGGAAATGGGTAAATTATATGGGAAAATTCAGAAAATTGAATATCATTGTACTAACTGGAAAGCAATAAATTCTGCCATTTTTGCCAAAAAAAAATAAAAGGAGGCTTTTATAAGAAAATTGTAATAAGGAGAAATTATACCTTTTTTACTTCTCCTTAGCCCTTTCGCACCGGACGTCGGGTGGAGCCGACGGGCATTTTATATGCAGAACACCTGACGTCGGGTATAGCTGTCGCAAACTTTTCTACACAGACGATCTAATGTCGGGTATAGCTGTCGTGGGGGATGGGAAGCGACCGCAGCGGTAGCTATGGTCGGTGGTATTCAGGCCCGGCCGGAGACCGAGCTTAGGGAGAGCCTTGTGCCTCCCCTTAGGCAATCGTGCCCGACCCTCCCACTCATTTATGATCCTTCCCACAGCAGGAACTTGCGGTGAAGTGCTTGAAACGGCAATGGTTTTTGCAAAGAATAATTTGTTGCAAACTCAAATTTTTTATTTATTGTAATGAATTCTTCGTTTTGTTCTGTGCGTAGGCAAATTTTAAATGAAATTTTAGTGTTATTTTTAACGAACTTCTGATGTGAATGCTTTAATACCTTGTTCTTTCATCTTACGGGATGAAAAATATGTAAAGGGGAGATGCTGTTGTTTTATTGTTTTATCGCTCATGAATGTTACAATCCAAATAACTTCCTACATTACATACCTTTTATTTTCTGATCCATTCAATTTCCCCCGAGTAATTACTAATACGCCGGTATTCCAAAGTAATGTTACTTATATATCCAACTTCGTACCTGCGTTGTATGCCCTATTGTTAGCTACTCATTTTGGGTAGAACATGTGCTCAGCTGCCTGACGATGTCTCGGGTAAAGTACGCGGAAAAACCAAACCTTCCGCTCTCACAATGATATCGCACGTGCATTCATACAGTCCAGGTGTTGAGCGCTAATGACATTTTCGCCGAATTTTTCGATGGCCCTCTCCGATTCAAAGAAAAGCGATCCTCAAAATACTATTGTGCTAGTTCTTTCATAGGTTTTCAGGCTTGCATTCCTTTTTCCCTACCCTTTTTCCTTTATTGTTGAATGCATCCTCAACTTCTATGAAAACGTTATCACTTAAACCTATTTCTTAGTACTTATGCCTGCCCATACGAGAATGCATTCTCACTCTAATTTCTCACCTTACCTTCTAAAAATCTCCAAACATCTAACCTTCTGTAAAATGAAAAGGTCCTAACTAGGTTATTATCAACGCTAGAAACCCGTTTAAAATTTCACAATGCTTAAAAATATGTCAGTTATTATTATGTAAGTGTAATTTCTCAGAAATCGTAATCAATAATTATTTATAAAAAACACCGGTAAAATAATAAGTTGACCACGGACTCCCGCTAAGAAAGGGTCCAAGGGTCGGGTGAGAGGCAGGGCGCCCAATTGAGTTGGGTCCCAAATCCGAGGGACGAGTGTACCCGGCCAACTCACGCACAAAAAAGAGCTCCATATAGAGATTTTTAAAATGTTCTTATGCTACTCGTAGCGAGGTTAAGTTTTGCTTTCGTAGTCTCCGGCAGGAAAGGGTTAAATTTAATCTATATAGCAACTAATTTCATCATCCTTTGAAGTAGCTACCTCTACATCAATAAAATAACTTTTGTATCATTCTAAAAGGACTTGTAGGAATCATGTCACCAAGATATAGTTTTCATATACAACTGTGATAATGTTAATGTAAAATTCTTTTTCAGGGCTACCAGCTCCTGTCATATCGCACGTGGGAATATCTTCAGCTCCATATCTGCTGGCAGAAAGAAATGTAAGGATTGATCTAGGCTGTGACCATCTTCCTCCCTCAGCCTCAGTGACACCCCTTGAATCCAAGTCTGGAGCTTCTCGTGCAGAGGAAGGAACGAATGTGATTGAAAATGACTTTGAAGAATGTGGCACTTCTCATCCTGATAAGTTAACAGCGTGCTTATTTCCTGATGATGGACAATGTTATACGAAATACATTCATACATCTAAAATCAGTGGAGATGGAGCCAGAATGAATTTTGTTGAGGATAGAGGTGGTTTTGATGCACTAAATACCACTGATACCCTTAGCTGCATCGAAAGCAGAGAAAAAATAGGGAGTGGCACTGAGGCGGTCATGGGAGAAAAGGAAGAGGTAAGTAATTGCTTTAACATAAATCCAGAGAATTATCGCAGAGCAAAGAGTAGATCATATCATACCTTCAACATCAGAGGTGGATTCAACAGCAAAAGTGAGCTGAGCAAACATCTCGAAACTCATCATGTTGCCAGAAATTCAGATGTTGATGCTGAATTGTCAGCGGGAGACGATGAGTCTATGGAAACCATTGTGTCAAATGAAGAAAGTGATATTTCTTGTCAGCCTACAACCTCCAGAACGATAAAAGAGCTGAAGATTAAGAGACAAGGGAAGAGACGAAAAGGAAATAGGCGCATTGAAAAAAATTCTGGTGAAATGGGGGAGAGGGAAAATGTGAGAAAAAATAGGAAAACTGGCACTGCACATATGGAACTGTGCGCACAAAATTTTTCTTCAAAGTCATACTCTCCTATTGAAAACCGCCGTGATCAGGAGTGTGGGAGTTCAAGAGAGACAGTTTACTCATGCAAAGTGTGTGCTAAGACTTTCACTGAAAGTAGAACCCTCAGTGAGCACATGTTAACGCATTCAGGAGAGAATTCTTATTCATGCGGAATATGTAAGAAGTACTTCTCTGGATGTGATTCATTAAGTGAACACATGCACATTCACTCACGGGACAAGCCTTATGCATGTGATGTTTGCAACAAGTGCTTTTCCAAAAAGAGCCGCATTGTTGACCACGTAAGAACGCACACAGGAGAAAAACCGTATGCCTGTGACGTTTGCAACAAGTCTTTCTCTCAAAAGGGCAACCTCGTTATGCACAGTCGCTCACATTCGGGAGAGAAACCTTACGAATGCAATATTTGCTCCAAGTGTTTCATTCAGAGTTCTGACGTCACCAGACACATGCTCACGCACACCAAGGAGAAACCTTATTCCTGCAGTGTCTGCAGCAAGTCTTTTAGTCACAGTTCTGACGTCACCAGACATATGCTTACGCACGCCAAGGAGAAACCCTATTCATGCAATGTCTGCAGCAAGTGTTTCACCCAGAGGCACAACCTGGAAGAACACGCACGCACTCACACGGGAGAGAAACCTTATGCGTGCAGCGTGTGCGGCAAGTGTTTCCGAAAGGGTGGTCATCTCACCGATCACATTCGAACACACACCGGAGAGAGACCATATTCGTGCAGCAGATGCTGCAAATCTTTCACTCATAGGACCACCCTCAAAAACCATATCCTTACGCACACACGAGAAAAGCCTTATGCATGCAGGGAATGCGGGAAGTCTTTCTCTCGAAAGGAAACACTTGTCACGCACTTAAATGTACACAAGTGATATACCTTATCCTTTCAGAACCACCCTCAACAACCATATCACAGAGTATACATATACAGAGGGGACAAACCCTAAACTTAATGAATATTACCTTAAAATCCTCAACAACCTATACACTGACAGTTATAAAATGATGGCGTAAATATATTGCCAGGTAGCATTTATAAGGAAGTGTCTTTTAATAAAGCCAATGCGAAATGACTCACGTGGCCATCTTCAGTGTAAGATCATTACGTTACATCTTTCATGGAAAGCCAGCGCGCATTATGAAGTGGATATCATCAGACAGAGAAGAGTGAGCGAAAATGTCTGTTACTTACATTACATCACAAGATTCAACATGCATTAACCTAAAATTCTCAGTCTCTGTCCAGTCCTCGAGGAGAGAGAACTTACCTTGCCGTAGCTCCCTAAGTGGAAGTTGAACCGTTGACCATGGTCAGGGAGGGGAGTAAGGTTACAGTTTTGAAGTGTTCCGAGTGCAAGAAAAAGCTGAGAAATGGCGTGCAATGTGGGAAGTGCGGGAAATGGTTCCATTTTAAGTGCTCCAGATGTGCGATTGAGGACTGCATTAAAGAAAAATGGCAGTGTTTTCAATGTAATTCGGAGTCAGATATGTTGCAACAGAAGGAGAAGGAAAGGATAATTAAGAGTCTGAAGGAGGAGATATGTAGGCTTTCCTCCCAAATGGAAGCGCTGAGTGCGGAAAATGAAGTTTTGAGGGTTATACTTCATCAGAAGGAATGTTGTATTAGTTGCAATTCTGGGAGCATTGGTGTTGAGGGTTCCTCGAATGTGCGCGAGGAAGTGACTTTCGAGCGGAGTCAATGCAGGCAAGCAGTTAGGGTGACAAAGAAAGCGAGTAAGGGAGCAGAAACACCCGAAGTTGGGAAGAAGGACGAGAATGGGAGACCTCCGAAAGAAGTGGCGGAGGAGGGGAAGGGAGCGCTTGATGGCCCACAGATGGGTGGAGTCCTTCCTGGAAGTGCAGTAAAGAAGGGCACCCCAAGGGTACGTATTATGGGGGACTCACTACTGAGACATGCTGCGGCGATACCGAGGCTTAAAGGGTATGTGGTCGATTGTTTCCCTGGTGTGAGAACAGAAGGTCTGGAGAGTATCATTGGAAGAATGAAGACCGAAGAGAAGACTAATGGTGGCAATGACGAAGTGGTGGTCATTCACGTTGGGACAAATGACGTGAAAAGGGCTAGAACAAGTGACCACGTGGTGGGGGTGGGTATGGGATATGTGCACAGCTGCTAGAACGGCTTTCAGTTCGGCAAAAATAATCATAAGTGGGATTCTGAGAAGGCGAGATGTGCCGGACAGAATCATAGATTATATAAACGAAGGTTTTGATTGGGTTTGCAAAATGAAGGGGATGTTCTTTGTGGATCCGAACTGTTGGGTAAAGTCAATTGACCGTGGAAGAGATGGGCTGCATTTAAATAGATCCGGATCGCAGAAGTTTTGAAAACTAATTTGTGATGTTGTGGAAATGTATTTGTCGGGAAACTAAAGAAGGGACTTGGTGGTGATGATCATAATGTTGATCACAGTGGGGAAGTTATTGTGAAGGGTGAATTGGAAGGTACAGGGAAACAATATTGTAATGAAATGAGTAAGTCCGTTTCAGACGGTAGTGAGGGTCCCTATATGGATACAGGGAAAGGGGTTGCACTAATGGGCAGGAGTGCAAGTGATACAGACGTAATAGAGGCGTTAACAGGAGGTGCTGAACAAATAGGAGAGTTCTACAGCGATGTAAATACGCTAATGTGCAGCACATCGGCGGGAAATGTCACCATCCCCAATACTTCACAGCACCAAGGTAAGATCTTAAAAATTCTTCAGGTTAACTGCCGCAGCATAAGAAACAAAATTATTGAATTTCAGTCGCTAATTGAATTATGTAATCCTGACTGTGTAGTAGGCACTGGGTCGTGGCTTAAAGAAGATATCAACTCGAAAGAAATATTTCCAGATGAGTTCAATGTATACAGGAGGGACAGGACTGACAGGGGAGGGGGGTATTCATTTGCGTCAAGTCAAACTTATTGAGTAGCCTAGAATGGGTAAGGGCAGATTTTGAAATGCTGAGCGTAAATATATTTACGAAGGAAAAAGGAAAACCCTTAAATTTAATTGGACTTCACAGAAAACCGGATGAGGATATGAGTATACTAGAGGCTTTGGCGGATGCGTGCGCCGAAAAACCGAACAAACAAATCCTCATAGCAGGGGATCTTAATCTGCCAAATCCCAACTGGGATGGTAATGCTAAAGGCAATGGCAAGGTTCAAAAACTTGTAAATAGACTAGTTTATGAAGAGGGATTCGAGCAGCTTGTGAAGGGACCAACGAGAGGAAGTAAAATATTAGATGTGTTCCTCATAAGGCCATTTAAGGGTGTTCAAAGCTTTGAGATAATACCGGGTATAAGTGATCACTCGGCGGTTTCTATTGAGCTAGAATTGTCACCCACTATGTCAAAGAAAAAAGTTGAAAAATTCATCGGGAACTATAAGAAAGGAAATGTGACGGGTTTTAAAAACATGCTAAGAGAATATTTTCCAAAATGGGCGGGTCAAGGTGCTACTTTGGATGAAATTTGGAATTATTTTAAGAATATTTTGCTCGAGTGTATAGAAAAACTTGTGCCTAGGAGAAGGCTGAAACATAATAGCGATCCAGAGTATTATAATGTAAATATAAGAAGACTGAAAAGGAAGGCAAGGCGTGTGTATAAACAAAGAAATTTAAGCCCTAAAAACCTTGAAACTTATAAAAATATAATTAAAAGATTTAATATTGAAAAAAGGGAAGCATGGGAGAGCTATCTGGTGAATATGCTAAGCCAGAAGAATACTAATGAATTTTTCAAATATATTAGAAGGAAAAAATATATTAATAACGACATATCTATGATCGTGAGTGAAGGTGGGAAAGTTATTTTAAGTAACAAAGACAAAGCAAACGAACTAAATAAGTGGTACGCTAGAAGCTTTAAGGATAGGGATGGTAATTTTAATTTAAACTCTAACACCGAACATTGCGAACCCTCATTATTATTATCTAGCCGTGGACAAAATAAATTAGACTATATTAGCGTGACAGGTAATGAAATTTTAAAACTAATACGGAAACAGCAGAGAAATAAATCAATGGGTCCTGATAATGTGTTCATGGATGCATTGAAATTAGGGGATGAAGCAATAGTTCCTTACATTAGAAGACTTGTTGTAGTCACACTAAATAATGGGGTCTTACCTTCCAAATGGAAAATGGCAACCGTCATACCCATTTCTAAGGGGGTGATAAAACTAAAGTAGATAATTATAGACCAGTAAGCCTAACGTCAGTAGTGTGTAAATTAATTGAAAAAGTTATCGCTGGGTACTTGCGCGAATTTTGGGCCACAAATGATTGGCTATTCAAGTATCAACACGGGTTCAGGAAGGGCTTTTCTTGTGAGACCCAGTTACTAGGGTTATCGCAAGACATTGCTGAAGTCCTGGATCAAGGCAGTGAAATTGATGCGGTGATCATTGACTTCAAAAAAGCTTTTGATACAGTGCCACACGTTCAATTGATAGAGAAAATTAGTAGGCTACAGATAGATGATAGGATTAAAGTATGGATTTAGGAATTTTTGAAAGGTACATCTCAGACGGTAAGAGTAGGTGAAGGATATTCTATGGACATAGCGGTAACATCAGGGGTCCCGCATGGAAGCGTATTAGGTCCGCTATTGTTTCTAATTTATATTAATGACATCCATGTGGGAGTTGACTCCAATATACGACTTTTCGCAGATGATTGCATAATCTACCGTAGGATCAAAGCCTGGGAAGACCCGTGTATCCTTCAAAATGACCTGAAAAAAGTATCTTCATGGATAATCTCCAACAAAATGGATGTGAATACGGGAAAATGCAAGCAAATTACATTCACGAGAAGGAGAAACACGGAGAGTCGGTCATACAGCTTGCTCGGGGAAAATATTTCCAAAGTTAGGGACTTAAAATACTTGGGGGTAAATTTCACATCTAATCTTGATTGGGGAGTGCATATTGATCAGGTGGTAGGGAGATCATTTGAAATTCTGCATTGGGTCATGCGGAATATAAAAGAGAGCAAAAAAGAAACTAAAGAAATGGCCTACATGACCATGGTTCGTCCTGTACTTGAATATGCAACTTCTGTGTGGGATCCCTACTATAACAATGAATCTTCTAAACTTGAAAGGGTTCAGCGAAAGGCAGCCAGGTACACTCTAGGGAAACATGGAAGAAGGGAAAGTGTATCAGCAATGCTGGGGAGCTTAGGATGGAAACCTCTAAAAGTGAGAAGAACCATTAATAGGCTATGCGGCGTATACAAAGCATTTACAAAAGAGCAGGGTTGGAATGAATTAGGTCTAATGCTGGGTTCACCCTGCTACATAGGAAGGAAAGACCATAAATTTAAAATTCAATTGAAAAAACAGAAAACAGACATTTTGAGAAAATCCTTCCTACATAGAGGAATAAAAGAGTGGAATGACCTACCTGAAGTGATTTTTAAGATCTTCCCTTCAAATGCCAAAATTTTTAGGAAGAAGTGTGAAGCACTGACCTATTGATTAGTACATAATGGTTCAAAAAGAGAGTTTGAAGTTGGGTCAATGCACATTTTTAGTTGTATTATATTAGAATAAATGCATTTAATGGATTGTTTTAAATTGTTTTATTGGGATAATGTTAAATTCTTAGTTGTATGAGATTAGAATAAGGGCATTGTTTTTATCATGGATATGTATTCCGGTTCTGTTTCCTTGTAATATGTACTTCCTGATTTTATGTTACCACCCGAGATTAAGGTCGACTTGTAACAATTTATGTAATAATTATAAAAAAATAATAATTAATTAATTTTAAAAAAATTCATTCACATTCACTTTAATTGATGTTATGGTATATACATTCATGAATATTATATTATCTTAAACGCTGAATTTTATTAATATTACCTTGAAATCTAATGACCTCTCCAAAGGAGGCCATAAAATAATGGAGAAATATTACGTCAGGTACCAAATTTGCCCAAGTTTCCTAATATGTATCCAACGTGGGATTATCTACCTGGCCATTTTTACCGTAAGCACAGAGTGGATATATACAGCGGGGACATTCGGTGGCTGTACCATACGTTTCTCTGTAGTGATAAATCGCACGGCGGCCATACTGAAAATAAGTAAAATTATGCGGCAAATTCAAACCAAATAGAGCTAACGACTTACCATCCACAGAAAAAGAGGGTTTAAAATTCAAAGTAGCCAATTTATTTCTTTAATAATAAAGGTAGAGCAAGGAACGCCAAATCGCACGCACAAATCCGGCAGTTATTATGTAAATAACTGAGTTTTGTTTTCTAAATCCGACGGACGACATCGAATCGACCATTCTTTGGACCTGCGCCAACATCACAAGTTCTTATCAAACTTTTTCGACAAATTCGTTTCGCATGCAAAATAATACTCGAATATAAGTTTAGTTTCTTCCATCAGCAATGTAACTCAGAAAAAATGTGAAATTATTTACCTCACATGGTCTTTAGGGAAACTGAAGACACTCAGCTTTGCTTCCGTCATGCCCGCATTTTTTTTGCAGTTAATGGTTGAACACCAAACAAAACTTTTTCTCCTCGTCTTATTTTCCACTTCCTTCATTTTCCACGTTTCTTTAAAACACTAGCTCACTACGTGAAAGCATTGAAGAAAGGAGGAATAAAAAAAATTTGTGCGACAACACTCCACGCCAAGCGCAAATGATAGCAACCAAATAGCAACTCAAGCCACGTTTCCTTATTTAGAACATGGTGAAATGCGCAATGAGCTGATTACCACCTTCAGCCGTTTTGTCCTCTCTGTATATCCCTACTCTGAGACCATATCCTTACACACAAGCGAGAAGAACTTATACATGCATGGAATGAGGGTGTCTTTCCCTCGAAAGAGCCACGCATTTATGTATACACAAGTGAGAGCACTTATTCTTCCAGCAGATTCTGTGAAGCTCTCACTCTGGTAGTACATCTACTTGCACGTGGCATGTGTACTAACCATGAAATTAGTAATCAGTGATAATGAGGTACACAAGAGAGATGGTGAAACATGTTATGTGATTTCATGAAGGAGAAACCGAATCATGTAATTTTCGAGTTCCGGTATGTATTTTGAAGAAGCGCGGTAGTGAAAGAAGCACAAGGCAGCTCAAGCATGTGGGGATCAAATCACCCACATACCACATTTTGAATGAACACCTCCGTAATTCTTCTCGCTCTGAAGTAATATCTGCCCCATCATTGGTCCCACTATCCTCCCGCACGAATTTCCACGATATTTCCTTCATTTACAATGCCTTAAATGGCAAGTTCCGATCCTCAGATATGCTGCCTTTCTTTTCACTCCACATTCCCACCCGCGCATTCCGTAATCACCACCTACTACACCAACCTAAATTCCGTCTTTCTCTCTCTCTCAGAGATCACTATTTTACGGACCTTCTACCTCCTTCAATGCCATTTCGAGTACTCACCCTTCCCTGAATCTTTCAATGCCCGTAAGATTATTCAAGAGGCAGCTTCGAAAAGACATCTACTGAATCCCTTTTTTCTTTTTTATATCCTTTTTATAGTTTTTTTATAGTTTATATTTGTTGAAGCTGTAGATTTTATTTTTTGTATTCAATGTAAAGGCCATTTTGGCTGTTTAAATAATAATTTAATAAATAAATGCTCATAATTTTCTACACTAACAAGGGGAGTATCACAAAACCGGATCTCAGATTTTAATCAAACTTAAGTGCTGAGGTCCAGCAGGAGCTGTCTAAATATCACCCCCAAATTGGTTTTTATAACCAATAGTTAAACAATAAACGCAATTTAACATTTAAAGGCATTATATATTCCCTTCGAAACACGCTCCTAATGAGAGCAAAATGCAATTCAGTGGTTACGCTGCACGACTCTTGACCGGAGGTCTAAGGGTCGATTCTCGCAGTCTTTAATTTTTTTTTCATATTTTCTTTTGCCTTTCATTTCACAGTAGCTATTCATCATTATTTCCATGATATTTCCCGAATATTTTCTTTTCCTGCTTGGAAATCTTTTCATACAGTGCGGCAGCATCTGCTGTTTTTCAATTTTTTTCACACATGTTTATTTTCAATCATGATATTTCCGTGTCGCAAAAGGAAGCGTTTTTGCAACACACTTGTTTGGATATTCTATATTTCAATTATTTTACTGCAACCTTAATGTAAATACTTGAGGAAGCGTGAATGCATTCCACTACTAGCTGATGCACGATTCCTACATTAGTGAAAATCTTCCCACACTGGAAGGAAAACACCTCAAAACTTGCGCACGATTTAAATGGCGGTAAGTACATAACCTTTTTGTGGCCTATCCACTGCGATTGAGTATGGATGCAAATGCAAAAAGACTTGGAAAAGAACCGTTGAAACCCAAAACAAGCCAGTCGGGGAGGCAAACGTGTCTTTTTCCGGAGTTCCAGGCGGTCATTCATATTTTATGCGAGCGGTCTCTCAACTGTTTACAAAGGTCGGAAAAGGTTGTCAATTAATATACTCGTCCACTCCCCCCCATCCGCTATTGAAATTGAGAAATGCCCCCAGAATTTCAACAGATTTGACGGCGTTAAACTCAGCCAGACCTGGAAAAGAATCTTCCGGAAGAAAAAACGGTGACTATGTAGTAGGGCGGATCGGAAAAATCGATTTTTTTCAAATCCATCTTTCGTCACTTCTCTAAAAGTTGGTAACATCGATTTGTTTAACGACGACGAGGCACCAAATAAGAAACAAGTCGTCCCACTACTCATCATATTTTACCTTCCACCATCTTCCGATTTATATTATCAAGGATGAACTCCCTCCTAGCAGCACACGCAGGATGAATTTTGCTTTACTCGAGGCGTAGGAGGGGGAGAAGCGAGCGGGGAGGGGACGGGATTCGCCTGCCACTCTCGTATCCGCGGCACTGCGTGGGCGTTGGAATATTTTCTTCGCGGACGCGGACTCAAATAAGGTATTTTGTGGCTAAACGGTGGCAGATACGTCAAAATGCACGAAATGTTTGCCCTTAAGGGCAGTGACTCGGCAAAATCTATAGGGAATGATCATAAAATATTATATTTTTCGAAATTGGACCCTCCCCCCTTAAATCTAATTTGAGCGAGGGTCAGGGGTTCACCTAGAGGTCTCACATTTTTCAGGCCTTATTTTTGATCTGTCCCACAACTTTTTTTCAATGGGCCAGATGGATTTGAAAAAAAAATCGATTTTTGCGATCCGCCCTACTATGTAGCCAGCAAGGTTATTCACAAGATACGAGAAAGAGTCCGCTTACCACTCAAGGACAGGGCTGAGAGTTCTGCTGACGTCAGCGTTGCCCAGTTCCCACACTACTTCAGTGGATGGGAGAGGGTGGACGACTTTATTAATTGACAACCTTTTCCGAATTTTTACTCATTGCCTGATGATGTACCCTGTAATGGATGCGAACGCTCGCAGGACAAAGTGCAACATGCAGCTGCTCCCGAAAGCCGTTAGCGATGACAGTAATAGTAAACCCAGTGATCGTCTTCATCTCTAAGGGAAATCAGGGTTTGCCCCTCGAAAAAGTTCTTTTCACCAAATATTTGTCAATATAACCCATCAACCCCACTAAACACTACAGATATGGCCCTAAAAGTGTCATGGTAAGTGAGAGATTCATTTCAGGCGTTATAATTTAAATTGTGTTCACCATAGGGTGACTTTTCTGGGGCCATTTCGCAGCCACGCACATAAATATAGTTGAAATTGTACAGTAGTAGAAAATCCAAGTTAAAATTAACTTTGAGCTAATTACTTAATGTCAATTTAGATAACTATATTCTTCATTCCTTTCTCACACGTAAAAATGGGCAAGTTCCTTAACTTAGGTTCAGAAGAAAGATTACTTAACCCTTTCACTGCTGTGGACGTACCTAGTACGTCCGCACGGCAGACTGCTGTGGACGTACTTTTTCTTCCTCCCTGCCATGCGATCAGCACTTTTGCCGAAGGACTCCGAAAGGTTGCTAATCCGGGACCCTATCCTCGACGAGCTCACCCACGCAGGACCGTCTCATGGACCCTACCAGCGGGGGCCTACCTCCCGAAAAGTGACTTCTCTGACTGCAATTTGAAAATCAATCACTCAATACGATCATCAAAAACTTATTGTTTTCATCGCACTCCTGCCAATCATGCAATCAAGTACGTCTTTGAACCGTGTTTCTGCGATGAAAAATAACGGTTTTGTTAACTTTGCTAAAATGGCCATTTTTCCGGTTGTCCGCAGCCACGTTTCTAGAAAAGTTAACAAAATAGTTATTTTTCATCGTAGAAACACGGTTAAAAGACATGCTTGAATGCTTGACTGGCAGGATTGCGATGAAAACAATCAATTTCTGATGATCGGATTGATTGATTGATTTTCAAATTTAGGCTCGGAGGCAATAGAGCGGGCGATGGCCGATTTCTTTAGAAATTCCACAACACTGAAGTGGACATTCCTTGGAGAAGTGTGATTTTTCCCCGCAATTGTAACAGCGTTGAGGTTGCGAGCGACAGTATTTAGAAATATGACCTGTCTTTCCGCAAGAATAGCAGCTTCGGTTGGCATTTGGTGGGCGATCTTGAACGACAGGTTTATGAACAGGAGAGGGTATAGGAGTAGGGTGTGGGCGAAGACCTTGTCTTTCGGGGATGTGGTTCACTTGAGGAAAGCTAGAGGAGGAAAGGGAAAGTGAGGGTATTCTCGTGATTCTCCCAGCTTGGGGTGGAGGGATGTGGAAGGCAGGGTCATAGGGAGAGCTATCCAACATGTGCACATACTCAGCGTCTATTTTTTTGGTGGCGTAACTCTTCACATTTGCTTCCTCTTGCAGAGCATACTCTTCGGCCGCTAACATACTCTTTGACTGTCTGACTTGTACGAAGCGCCCTATTTCCTCTCATAATCCCGGCAAAAATTGCAAAAGAAGCCTGTTTTCTAGCATCGCCGTGGCTACTTCCGAGGACGGATCCGCGAGTGTTTCAAGCAATTGCCTTGCAGTTTTCCGAAGCCGTGTTGCGTAGTTTGCTTCTGTTTCCAGAGGCTGCTGAGTGCAGCTGGAAAATAAGCACTCGAGTGACAGAGGTGAAATGCGGGCAGAAAATCTCTGTTTTAAGTACCTAAGAAAATCTCTGAAGTTTTTGACTACGTGTGGATTAGCCGACACATATTCAGCAGCGGAACCTGCCAAGCGTAAGCGCGCGACACATAGCGTTTGATGTTCGGTCCAAGCACTTAAATTACGAATTAAATTTGATTTTTCGAAAAAGGTTTCTATCGATACGTCATCATCCCCACTGAATAACGGAATAAAATATACTTGTCCCCCAAGAGTGTGACGGATTGCAGAGTTAGGTGTAGGGAATGGCGGATGAGGTAAATTCTCTGAATCATTTGGGGTTATGGTATTAACGGATGGACAAAAATCAATTATATCCGAGCTATGCTCCTGCCGAAATAATGGATTCGAGTTTCGTTCGAAAGGAAAATTGTCCTGTGGCCAGGCCATACTGAAGTAATATCAAAATTAAAACACACACAAAAATAAAATAAAATAACGAAAATAACAAAAAAATCGGAGTAAATGTCCTTTAGATTATTCACTGCAAAGTAAGCCCCCGAAAAGTAAAATGAATTTTGGATAAATTAATTTTTCTCCTGACACCAAAATGTCGCGACGGGACGACACTGCTACCTACTAGTAGGTCTTCTGCCTGGATAAGGTCCCGAAGGGAGAGCGAATCAAATGCTCATTGGGAGTAACTAACTCAGCTTTTATTGTTCGCTTTTATTCCGTTCGTACACTTTCACGGGGGGGATTTGAGGCTGGCGCGCACGGAGGTGGAATGCTTGGGTATAGAACTTACGTGGCGGCGAGTAGGGAGAGGCGGTGCTGATGGTCGTGGACTTGGTCGTACCCGGTTCCATTCCCACTCGAGTTGTTGTTCGAGAACTACCGCAGCTCCCGCGTCAAGGTCCCGAAGAGTCCCCGGATGGAGATTCGCAGAAGTCCTCGAACGACGAACTCGTCCAACCCAGGCACCAGCAAACGCACTCACTGTACTGTCAAGAAAAACTGTCCACGCGGGACAGAATTTCTGCCCTATATGTCCACTTTCCGGGGGTGCGCGTGAGGGGGAAGGGGTCGCAGCGGAAAGGGTAGTGTACCCCAGTGCATGGTCCAAATTCTCGGAAATGCCCCTTGGACCCACGCACCCTAGGGCGGGAAAAGTAGCGTCACGCCTCCTTTCCCGCCACGCAGAGTATCCTCCGATCACCACAAACCGAATATGCAACAAGTGAGCTTATGTGTGGAGTCTCGCAAAATTCATACATCTAATCTGGGAACCAAAAATTCTAATAATAATAATATTAACTAATGAAACAAATTTAGTAATATGGTAAATACTACGTACTCACCTAGAATAAATCGGCGTTAGTGGTCGCAATTGATAGCTGCCTCTTCCACTCCAGTTCCTGGGGTCCTTTCTCAGCTCACAACTGCATTCACCACGAGTTCACGAAAGAGTGACGGAGTTGCAATTCAGAGTAGGTGGTGTCAGTTTTAGCCGCTAAAACAACTCCTTGGGTATGTTTCCGCGAACGTTATTATTTCTTTACAAACTTGAGATTCTCCCGTCTTCATTCTCCTCCCCTCCTTCCCCTTCCCCGAACTCTTGTTACTTTCACCCGTAAGCTCTGCAGAGCCGTTAAATCGCAACATATACATTTTGGCTCCTATAATAAGAAGAAAGGTTTGTTGACCTATTATAAAACCTAGCTTATTGCTTTGCGTGCCAAATTTTTAAAATTCAGAATTACCGTGAATTTTTATTTATATAAAGGCTTGAGTAATCAAGTTACCATCGCTCGCACCTTGTGTGGACATTTGGAGGGAAAATATGAAATAATCTTCGAACTCCATGTGAATTGGGAGGTGTTCTGTAGAATCCGTTGGCATCTGAGATCGTACAACCCGCGGACATCAGTGAAATAATGAACAAAATGAACAATCTTTGAATTAGTTCCCTAATTTAGTTCAAAGAATGTGCTGAGAACGTTCACCGTGCACATGTTCAAAGTTAGTGCAGCGGGAAACGATCTTTGCATGTTCTAAGCACGTTCTATGCACATTCATTAAGAATTAATTCAACTCTGCACATACTTTGAAGTAACTCAAACTTAATTCTGCACAAACTTTCCTCACTGGATAGTACCTAGCTCATAACCAATAGTGACCAGTGCACATAAAGTTATCACATAGTACTGCAATAATGTGATCCCTCATGGGCATTTCCCCTCACTCGCAAACCACGCTGTGAGAATGGACCATCCTTCAACCATTTCCTAACCCTTACATACTCACTCGCTTTTAGGAGGCCTGTCAACTGTGGTAACTAGATCACTCTTACCTTAGGAAATTGTTATAGCAGAAACAAACCTAATGAAACACCTTCAATAAAAATATCATAATGCCTCACAAACCGCTGAGCTACACAAGCAAAAGATATGAATGACATATTCTCATCGAATTATGAGAAGGAAAAGTAGCACTGCTGGGGAGGAATGGGTTGAAAAGCAACTGAGACACAATAAAATTCTGTTTTTCAAATTTTATTTAAGATTTTTTGGACGTAACACAACAATTTTCCTAATGCCACAAATAGATGATAAAGATGCAACTGTAGATAGACTGGCGGTTGTTGGAGAGATGGTGAGGCTGGTGGTTGTTGGAGAGATGTTGGGGCTGGCGGCTGTTACAGATACTGTGGGGCTAGGGGTGGGTATGAGAATGGAGGGGCTGGGGGTTGGTATGGGAATAGAGCGGCTGGGGGTTGGTATGGGCATGGGAGGGCTGGGGGTTGGTATGGGAATGGGGGGCTAGGAGAAGGTATGGAAATTGGGGTCTCGGATAAGGAGGGGAGATGTTGATATTAGGGTGGCACAATGGGAGAGGGTAGTTGGAGGGAGGTCCCCTCACCACCGACTCCACGAGCATCCTTAGGTAATCCAGGGCCCTCTCCTTCCTTTCCTCCTGCCTCCTCAGCATGCCCATGTAGTCTTCATTGGAAGTTCTTAGGTACGTAATTACGTCCGATTCACTCCTCCTCTTCCTCCGCGTTACTGATGGCGTGGCTGGAGCGGCTGAGGTGGGAGGGCCAGATGAGGTGGAGGGACCCCCATCATCACCCGTGATCACTTGTCTGAAACACAATATGAAGGAAGCATTACTTGTTAAACAATGGAATACGAATCGTGCCAGTTATTTAGAACTTCTATGATATCAAATGGAAAAAACACAGGGAACGGATTGAGGGCATCATTCCCTATGGTCCTTAAGAGACTAAACAGCAAATGGGTTACCAAGTTATGGTGATTCTTTGCAATGCCGGGTTACACTCATTCAAACAAGCATTCACTTATATTAGTCAGATGATTTGCATCTTTCAATTATGCCTTAGCTCACAACAAGAAACTTATTCACATTACATATTTCCCATCCCATTGAGGCTATTGTTTAAAAGGAATGAAAAGCTACCACTGGAGTGATATCTCTAAGCAACATTGAGGTGATTACGTGATTGAAGCACATGTTACATGCTATGAGTTAGTACTTACGATGATATTAGGGAGTCCATCCTTGCCTCAGGAGTCCCCGCCAGAGCAGTGGCATAAAGCTTATGGAGTGCATCCCAATGCACCCACTCCGGCGGATAGTCCCCTGACCTCATCCCCCGCTTCAACCCTAGGTACCTCCGCCTCAGGTTATTAACCTTATCTTTAATCTGGCTGGCAGACCTTGGGTATCCTAGGGTTGACAGCCGCTCCGCCAGCTCCACCCACACTCCCGCGTGGCTCCTCTGATTGCTCTGCAACCTATTTAAAGTAAAAGAAGTGATCAACTACTTTGCAACGAATATTTTGGTCTCAATAGGATATTCTGATTAGAAGTTTTCCGAGACGAGAAAAACTTAATTTAAATCATTTCATAAGAATGAAAATTTCTGTTCCAATACTAGTTAGGAAGGAAAGAAACTTCAAAGCCTATGCAGCAACTAGGAAGTCATAACAATGACACCGAAAATATAGGAAGAGGAACAAGGAAAAAGATGAAACCCATGATAGTTGAGTGTAGGACCGTAATTTCTTTCAGGATACACATAATTCACGTAGGCACATCCCCTGGAGAGCGTAAGAACATACACTTCAGCGTTTAATTAGAACACGAAAGATAAACACATTGCTACGCTTTGCTATTCACCAAGACACATTACGAAGGGTAGATCACATGGTAACCTTTTACGCATGAATCCCTACGTTATGAACACGTAATCAATTCAGAATATCAATGAGGCACTCAGCATTCTACGGTTTGATGACCTAAGATTTTAACACGAATTGAGCAACTCTATCCACTTTGTACATATGGGGAAAGATTTTCCAAACAACCATCATAGCATTCTACATGCAAGCACCATACCTCAACTTAGTCTTTCAAAAAAATGACACCATGTGCTCAACACAATTTGTAGTAAGTAGCGATTGAAATTACTTAATTTAAAAAAAATAAAATCACTAAATACCCACAAATATTGTACAATAAACTTACCTTCTTTGAACAATATTATTCGAGAAAAGAGCGAGTAGCACCTCCACCTCTCTTCGTCGTTTACTTAGAACACGAAAGATAAACACATTGCTACGCTTTGCTTTTCACCAAGACACTTAACGAAGGGTAGATCAAACAGTAACCTTTTACGAATGAATCCCTGCGTTATGAACACGTAATCAATTCGGTACCCGACCGTTTTCCTGAATCGTTTTTTCCGAAACTCCTTTTTCCCGAAAGCTTTTTTCCCGAAACCCTTTTCTCCGAAACATTTTTTACCGAACACCTTATTTCCCGATTGTATAAAAATGAGTTCATATTTTTCATATATATCATTTTTTTAGAAAATTATATTACGCGCGATAGCTCTAAGAAATTCAAGAAAATTCCTATCGTTCTTGTAATCTTCATATTCTTCTACAACCGATTTCAGCCTCTCGTGCATGTCGTACAATTTCTTTTTTGGCTTCCGGGTGGTTTTTCCCGACAAGTAACCTAAAGCGGTTATTCCAACCTTCAGATGCATTATTTGGTGTTGCATAACCTGCTTTTTTTAGCTCGAAAGTTGTTTCAACGTCTTCAACTGGAACAAACGTTAAAGCTGCCATCATATTAACTGTCGTTTTGAGGGTTCTATCTGTTGGGTCATCGTAAGGGACTTGGAGTCCCACTTGTTGAATTTTACGATAAATAGCTTGTTTTTTATACAATCGGGAAATAAGGTGTTCGGTAAAAAAAGTTTCGGTGAAAAGGGTTTCGGGAAAAAAGCTTTCGGGAAAAAGGTTATACGGGAAAAATGGATTTGGAAAAAAAAATTCGGGAAAAAGGTCGTCAGAAAAAACGATTCGGAAAAATGGTAGGGAATCAATCAATTCAGAATATCAATGAGGCACTCAGCATTTTACGGTTTGATGTCCTAAGACGCTAACATGAATGGAGCAATTCTATCCACTTTGTACAAGTGGTAAATCATTTTCCAAACAACCATCGCAGCATTCTACATGCAAGCACACTACTTCAAATTAGTATTTCAGAAATTGACACCATGTGCTCAACACAATTTGTCTTAAGTAGCGATTAAAATAAAATCACTAAATACCCACAAATATTGTACAATAAACTTACCGTCTTTGAATATCGTTATCCGAGAAGAGAGCGAGTAGAACCTCCACCTCCCCGTCAGAAAAAATTTTCCCTTTATCTCCCTCCATTTCTTTTTCCTCTATCTTCAAAAGGCGGGAAGGCTGGATAAAAATGGAAAGACTATGCATCGATCTTCATTTCCTTAATCCTTTTTTCTTGGCGCACTAGCGCTAACCATCGTAAGCTCCATAGAGGTCCCTCGACGATGGTTGTGTAGGTAAGTTCGGCAGTGTTACTAAGGCCTACGATGGTAACTCTGCGCGTTTAAACGACGCGACGTTTTGAGGTTACACGCGTACGGATCAACGTTGCGCCGATCGTTGTGTAAACGGTGCATAATGCTGCCCAACTTACGATGGTCATGAACAATAATAAACAATACTGATACATAAATAAAGGTTACAAAAAAGTTGTTTTTACAATAATATAATTTTAAAAATGAGAAGGATTTTGACATTAAAATGGATTTTTATACTTTTTATGTCAAAATTCTAGTGTATTCCTTCCTCATTTTTTAAATGTATTATTGTAAAAAACTGTTTTGTAACCTTCATATATGTATCAATATTGTATATTATTGTCGTCTCATTTTTTTCATTCATGGCCCTGATGAAGGTTTTAAAATAAGCCGAAACGTTGGCAAGAAAAACTTTTTGCATCGCATGACCTATACTCCAGGAATTATTCAATCATTAATTAGAAAAGGTCACGACAAGAGAAAAAAGAAAATCCAATTATGTAAACCAACATCATAACACATAAGATGCATTAAAATATTCGTTTGCATAAAAATTCATTATTCTGTATCATATCAAACTATTAAGCACTTTTACATGAGTGATGATGCAAACATGCTAGCTTCCGCTAACTAATTATAACGAGAATATCATGAGAGTTTATCATGCACGCTTAAATGCATTAATAAACCAAAAATCAATCATATAAATGCCAAATTACCCCTCAAATCAATGATTTTAGAACATACCATCCCTTCGCAAGACAAAATTTCAGCACACACGATCACGAAATGAAAACATTACCTACCGTGCTCGGTGAACATGTTTATATTAGTTCAAATCAGTTTTCTCAGGCAATATATTACTAATGTGGCACTTAAAAAATCACGTAAATTCGATGGAAAATATTATGATTTTCATTTCCTCCGACGAGGTTCGCATGCATGACATCAACCAAACTGGTTTGGTAATTGTTACCGAAATGGCCACAGCAGTCCGATAAAAACTACATGAGACATCGATGTAGAGATGGTTTTTAGCGTGCTGGGTGATATACTTAGCATGGATTGGGTCTAGTATGACGACTTTTATCACATGCCATTCAACATGATTGCGAACGATTATACCTGAGGAATACCTCTGATTAAGTAAGATTTCACTTTTTCCCGGCGTATGATGGCGGTGAATTCTTCTCGGGTTTCCATCCGGGTGAGCTCCATCTCCATCGCTGCCAACGTTTCGATAGAATCCTTTTCTATCGTCATCAGGGCCGATGAACGCCCTGATCGGCCCTGATGACGATAGAAAAGGATTCTATCGAAACGTCGGCAGCGATGGAGATGGAGCTCACCCGGATGGAAACCCGAGAAGAATTCACCACCTCTGATTAAGGTTTTTATGTGTCGAAATACACAAACATCTCCTAACAGCTTTAATGTAACGGATAACATTGCAATTTAAAGCATAAATAAACAGAAAAATAAACGTAAATAAAATTAAAAGTTATTGCCATCACAAATAATAACAAAATCTTCTCTACCAATCTATTTTTTATGTAAGGCATGTTTAAAAATCTTTAAAGTGATGAAATGGTTGTGAAGGGTGGGCCAGACCAACCTACGCTGACGAGGTGTCCTTCACAAGCAAAGTGCGCTGAAGGAGACCTTCAGACGTATCTCGAACTGAAATCTATCCTTCAGGAGCCGAGGAAGATGAAGGATGGCTAAAGAAGCGACAGACGATACCGGCTTAAAAGTGCATTACCTGTGTTTGGCTACGAACAGCACTTAGGCTATAAAAATCACGATTTTTTCCGTTGAAGGCAACGCATTAGAACACGCAGAGAACAGAAGGCTTCTCTTGCTTAAAGTGCCTTCCGAATCTTTTTCTATCTAAAGGATGAGAGGTCACTTTAGTCACAAAAAGATAATAATAAGTAAATCTCCGAACTCTAAATGCTCATTAGCCATATCAATTCATTAATAATTAATGTCATACCATCTTATGACCAAATCAGTCATTCTTACATTTTTTTACCCACACGAGCTGAATAGGTTGCATCAATTTGCCTTTCTCAACTTCCAAAGAAAACTCAAACAACATCTTGTATATACTACGTAGGAAACGTGCTAAATCCTTTCTTTTTCACTAGGGATGTACGGATGGGAGGGATTTTTTTTCGGATCCGGAACGGATCCTTGATTTTCGGAGCCAGATCTTTCGGATCGGATATTTTCGGATCCAAATGCATTTTCCTGCAATTCCTGCTATTAAACGAAGTAATCATTCAAGTTTATTCTGGGTACGATAATCGAAGGAATGCTTTTTAGATTTTCATGCACATTTTAATATTTTTATAAATTAAAAATCATTTTTATAGGCTTTCAAGTTGTTTTTAAATATCTTTACTTGCTCAGGACCTAAACTGTTACGCTTGGGTTTGAAAATGAAAATACGAAAATTCTTCGGATTCACTGACCAGTGGCGTAGGAGAAGAATCGCATGCGATGGCGCAGTCGAAGAGAGAATCGGAGCTCTTTCCACCCTTATGCGTTGCATTCACTGACGCGCTATTACTTGACATTTCGGAACCAGATCCGATGTCTTCCACGACTTTGGATCCGATGAGGGGCAATATCCACCGATATTTGGATCCGAGGTATCCGATCCGACCATCCCTATTTTTCACTTACCTCATTCATTCCTATATATTTATCTCCAAGAAATACCAAGCCGTACACCAGATATTGTTAATGGACTTACCTACAATTTTTATTGTAGTACTTTGCCAAACATATCCCTTGGAAAATGAAATAGGATTTTAACAGACTACCCCCTTTCACCCCATGACATATATCCTCACATTTAATGTTGAATAGGGTGGTTTCCTATTATTTTTTTATTGCCTAAAGCGAAAGATTATTACTCCTTGAGTACGTACTTCACGCTTTTAGATTTTTATATGAAGATATCTATTTTTCGCGATTAAATGAAAAGTGAAAATTTTCAAGCGCGCGAAAACGCGACGGCTAAGTATGAATGCCGGGAAAAACTACACGTGACGTCGTTCTGCTTCCCGCTGCCGCAAGTGAGGTGACCTTGGGGCGAGGATCTGAGCGCTGATATGATGCAGGATGCTAGCAGGTAGCTGAGTACCATGATAGCTAGTAGCGCTTGGCTTAAATAAGGATTATTAATGCCTTATCAAACGAATAAAACTTTCCGACGTTAGCCAGTTTTAATAGGTGATTATTAAGATGTGTTTCCCTGAGCTCTGTGCCTCATGCATGCATCAGTAATTACAGGCGATGTAAAACTCCTATCCTCTTCTGTAGAAACTAGGTACCTGTGACGTCACGTGGAGTGGAATCTCATGGGCGCCAATCTGGCCTTTTTCAAATGAGGATAAAATTGACCCTTGCCATTCGTCTAAACCGGTATTTCTAAAACCAAATAATTTGTATATTATGAATACACTATCCCATCCCATCAGCCTCCTCTCCGGATTTACGACCCTACCAGTGTCATCGGTTCGAGGTCAACTCATGGGTTGCTTATATGTGTTTGGCACATGGACAATTGTTTCTTGCACGTAAATTGCAGACTTTGAATTGAATTCCTCGTTTTCTTCTGAGCCTTGTCAAATTTTAAACGAAGTTCTAAGGTCAATATTAACGCATTTAATGCAGCATCAATTTCCATGTTGATGTTTATAAAGAACTCGAAATATAAGTTAATATTTATCGTAAAATTTCGTTTAAAAATTGTAAACGCTGCTCAAAAGACAAAGAATTCAATTCTTAGTTTATATTTATTGAGAAAAGAACAAATATTTATTTAGAAAACTGACTGGATAAACAATTGCATGACCGCGGTCCCTTTTACCCCTAAGAGGGATAATAAAGGCGAAGGGTCAGGGTAGTTGCTCCCGGACTCCGAGGGTAAAGCCTAAACCCCGCAGTATTGGGTCCCGAAACAAAGACGTCGTACACCCGCGACCGTCATGAAAGGGGGAAAGCTGGGAAACGTTTTTTCGCAGTTTTACTGGTTTTACTTTTGACTTGACATCCGAGTGACCACGTTTTTCGAAACTAGTGTCTTTGCGAGTGTCAGTTATTGAGGCTAGTGCGACAAAACTATATTCATCACTTCGTTTTTCGCGAGTGAATTTTAAACTGCTGTCACTAGTTCATTCTGTGTGACGCATTTGCTGGACTCCTCCGCCAGATTTCGACGGAAGTTTTTAAAGGTAAGTGTACGCGTACTATTAATAGCTGACCATATTCGTTAACATACCAGAGAGCACAAAAATCTCATGAAAGCGTTTCAAAAACAGCTAAAAAAAAGTACTGAAACAGTAAGTAATTAAGTCCGCCCGAGAACATTTTTTTCTCGACCATAAACACGTGTTTAAAGACGTAGGCCTTTAAATGCCTTTTCATGTGGCATCAGAACGTTTTCATGCAGTTTCAATTACGTTTCTTCGGCCCTAACCACGCTTTTTATGCTACGAAATTTTTTATATTCTAATAACGTTTTCGATGCCCTAATTTAAGAGCAAAAAAACAACAAAACAAATGTAAGAGACGGGAATAGGTACGTTAAATCTTAAATACGGGCATCTTATTGTGAAAATGTGTTAATGGATCGATTACCTCGGTGTGTGATGAAATTCTTTGTTTTCTGTTTCTACCAGGTCGGTTTGTTGTGGCGAAGACAATAATTTCGCAGAGCTTACCGCCAGCTTCTTCAGGTCGAAGATAAAAAATTACCGTTGTAAATCTTCCAAGTAGTAGCAGTAAATATTCGACTTGAGGACGCTGGCAATAGGGCCAGCATAACTTTTGTCTTTGTCTCAACAAACCGACGTGAAAGTTATCGAATATCAATAACCTCGAGAAAATAGTAGATTTGAAAGGCAAACATGTGAAATGAAATGGATGAATAAAACGTTGAAATTATATGATAGATGATGTTCTGAAAGCACAAGGAAAAAAGGCACAAGGTAAATACTTCACTTGAAATCACAAGACTATTATTATAATTTGTGCTAAGTGCACATAGTGGACCTTGTCTTTTTGAAAGATTAACTATCATGTACTTGCCCCTTTTTTTGGATGTTATGATTATTTACTTTTATCTCTTTGCTATAGGCGGTGTTAGAGGTAATTTCCCTAATGAAAACATTACGGACAAAGTAATAATTGATTCTGTGAAAAACTGCCCAGCTAGCAAAAAGTAAGTGAGTTATCCGTATCTTATGGTTTTCTTACGGAAAAAGCCGATAAGGAGCTTATAGTGAGCTAAGGAACTTATGTAAGTCAAGGGTAAGATTCCGTGGACGTTTGGGTAAGGAATGCCGTCAAATATCCTCAGGAAAAGTAAGACACTTCCTTTCGTACAGTAGCGCCACATGTGGGAAAATTCCATACTAACACGCAAACTGACGGTGATGTATTGGTGGCGCCATCTGTTAGCGAAAAGGAATACTAATATCTTATAGCGTCCTGGTTTCGGCGGCAGATTTGAATGCACAATTAACCGCATGCCTAGATCTCTGAAGGAGGAAGGACCAACCCTAACCACTTCCCCTACTGGCAAGCGATACAGAATACACAGGCGAAACGACTCTGGAATACTCTGGTTTACCTCAACTCATCCCAATGACTATAACAGGAAACCCTGGGGAGCCACTGAAACAGAACCTATGGGACATTTTTACACTGGAAAGGTGCAATATACAAAAGAAAGGGTGAAAAAACTTTGTTTAAAATTTTTTTATTCAGAAAAATACTGGATGTCACTCTCTTCGTACTCCTCACTTTCACAATAGGCCTCAATAGCAGCTTCAGCAACAGGAATACGGCTTTTGCCGTAGACTCTCTGCCGCGACACACGGAACCACTCCCCCATGCTCCTCGATACTGATGCCAGGTCCATGCTCTGGCCAACAGCACCCTTACTTCTCACTACATCTGTGAAATAACAATTCCATGTCAGTCAATGGTAACATGCAACACAAGAAAAGAAACTGCTGAAGTTACAACATTGTTAATTTCACATCAAATCTTGATTGGGGAGTGCATATTGATAAGGTGGTAGGGAGATCATTTATAACCCTGCATTGGGTCATGCAGAATATAAAAGGGAGCAAAAAGAAACAAAAAAATGGCCTACATGACCAGGGTTCGACCTGTTTTTAGTAAGAAGTGTGCATCACTTATTGAGTAATTACATATTGGTTTAAAAGGGAGAGTGAAATTGGGTCAATATTCATTTTTTAGTTGTATTATATTAGAATTAATGTATTTAGTGGATTGTTTGAAATTGGTTTATTGGGAAAATTAAAGTTAAAGCATTAGAAGTATGAGATTAGAATTAGTGTATTATTTTAACCATAAATATCTATTGTTTCTTAACTTTGCATTATATAGAAACTTGGTATGTACACATTTGTTATTCATGTACATCTAATGCTGCCACCAGTCAATTGCCTACTTTCAGCTATGTATAATAATAATAACTAATGGAAACTTACCAAATACCACATTGAGGGTATTCACGAATTCCCTCTCGAATGCTATTTTATTTGTAGCCCTCCCCTTCATACAAAATAGCATGCTCATCTCCTTCGTCATGAGTAAGGAGCACATATCGTTCACTGTTTTCTTCAGTGCCCCAGATAATGTCTGATAAGTGACATTCCTCATTAACATGTTTGTGGAGCGATCCCTCAAGTATCGAAACTGTAAGACATAAGATCATACATATTAGTGTACCATATGACCGGCAGCCCCCAATGCTAACAGCATGTGGCAAGATAGAAAAGGCGATGTCCAAAAAGCATTTGGTAAACCTACCAGGAACTTCCTGTAGTCTACACTTCTTCCCAACTCCACCTCCACCATCCTGAGCTCATCCACTGTTTGGCATGGAAGAGAGTGCCACTCTTCCAATTCATTGTTACCGATATCATAACTGCCACCAGCAGTTGTGCCATCATCAGTACTAGCCAGAGGTAAACTCTGCAGTCTCAACGACAGGGCATCTATTTTCTCACTCACAGCTAAGCCATCTTTGGTGATGGTCTTTGATATGGATGTTAATTGTTTTTTAATATCAGCCAGTTGCATGTTGATGTCTTTAAACATATCTGAAATATAAAATAAATTTTGTGTCATACATTTTAGAAATACATGACGCGGACTTGACTGACATAGGCTTCGTTTCACTTCACTAAGTCCTTACCCTTTACTAAAGGATCCATTTCTGTGCGGCAGCCTAGGTTGGGCAACTCACCAATGCCCTCATTAACCTGCTGCACAACAGCTGCAGCCGGTGGCTGGCCCACTGCAACTTTAGCCTTGGCTGCAACGTTCCTATTGATTGCTAATGCACAAGAAAAGAAGAGAAGATCAATGAATAAGAAATACTTCGTAGACACTATTCTTATATAACACCTGGATGAAAAAAAAACAGAGTCCTTAACAAAACAGGGAACTCACTGGGAGACTCCACGACTGCCCGCACTACCCTGGCTTGTTGCTCCACCACATTACCCTTTGGTGTTGCCTTTTTCTTTGGGATAAATCCCACCGGGTGAGTTTGTGAAGGATTGGCCACAGTATTCCTATGGGTGGCTAATGTATAAGAAAAGAAGTTTGATGAGATATAAGAATAAACATCCCATAAAGATACCTCATCCTTACAAACAAAAGCAGAATCATAAACAACAAGGCAACTTACTTGTCATAGCTGAGCTGTATTGCATCCCAAGTGGGTTTTTTGGCTCCCTTCTTGCACCCATTGTTTGAACACCAGGCTCGGATGAAGATGCTGTGACAGATCTTGCTATGGCTCCAACCGCAGCCTTAGGATGAGGCCTAGGCAACTGGCTTCTCCCAGGGACACCAGGCCCGTACGAAGTGGACATATGCACACCCACTGATCGTTCTGGCGAAAGAGGTGAATGCAACATTTCAATAAAGTGCAACAGGTCTAACAAAGACCTATCAACTATCTCTTAAAGATATATGTACCTGGCGAATGAGGAGGATCACTAAGCCAACCATTATCTTCGTCTACACTCGTATCAGTGATGGGCTCGCTTGGGTAACGGATATTTTTAGTTTTCCTTTTCCGCTTCCTCTCCTCACCAGCCATGCTCTCCAATACCACCTCAAGGTCAGTGTCGCTACACTCAGCAGCCTTGCGCTCTACACTCACTGCTTCCAAATAAGAATCTGTGGAAAGTTTTTAATTAAAAGATTTATGGTTCAAGTGGAAATCTATGCACATGACGAAAACCATGCTCATAATGAAAAGTAAGCACTACACACAGATACATACCAAAGGTGGGGGAAACAAACTTCACCCCCAGCATTTCCCAGTTGTCCTTGGGAGCAACCTCTTTATGGATCAGTCTGCTCATTGCAGCCCAGGAGTACCCAGGGGGTGGGTACCTTGTTACATTCTCACCAACTATCCAGCAGGCTGGAATTGTCTGGACAGTGACGTCCTTGAAATCCCGGTGAGGTAAAAACTCAGCCACCACAAATGGCATCCTGAAAGAAAATATTGTATGTAAAGAAATATAGAAAATAAAAAAAACACAGGCAAGACAACATACAGTTTCAGTTACCAAAAATGCAAAGGGCAATGCTGACGATCATCCTGCGAAGGTTTCTCCAGCAATGTCCGTGAGTGCAGTTTTCCGGGAATTTGGCAAAGGTATTGGTGAAGGTGAGCAGCTAACATCCAAGGAAGATTATAGAAAATGGAAACCATGTCCACCCCATCAGTATTCTGCAGAACAATGGAAAGTACTATGTGGGGTGGAAGCAGAATTTATGAACCGTCTTCGCTCACTAAAGATGAACACCTGTAGTTGCCGGAAAACTGCACTCAACACTGATGATCATTATACATCAATGATGGAGGAGCTCACTAATATAAAAAGATTGGCCATCAGATTCATCAAGTAAGGGGATACACATTGCCTTCCTTTTAATACTCTTCACTGGCCACAAACGTGATGCTGTCCATCCCCGAGCTACATATATTCCCACATTCTTGGATGAAGAAGGTACTTCATAAAAGCTAGTAACATCACTGAAAGCTTTTCCTACAATTTGCACTTCAGTTCCTTGTGTGGCAATTAAAGTGATAATAACAATTTCACCGCTATCAGTAACCACACAGTTATCTGGTTGTTGGTCTGAAAATAGTAATGAGTTTAACTCATATTTGCTGTAACAAGGAGGCTGCAAACCAAAAGGGAGAACTCTTGGGATCCGCCAGCCTGCATGAGGCCTTGTCTTTGACTCCCTTATACGATGATTAAACAAAGATGCCTCTTCAATGCGTCGCACAATCTGAGGAAGAGGAAGGTTTGGCTTCCGCACCAGTCTCTTTATTTTGCCTAGTGCATTCTCAAATTTAAAAGCACTAAATTTATCGACAGGCCCATGTAATCTTACATCATCTGCCAGATGGAGTAGTCCATGCACATTATATGATAGATGTTGCCGGCCGTACAATACACCAAACTTCTTCACAAAGTATTGAAGGAGGGATTTTGAATAATCTAAATTAACAAGGCAATCATTCCTGGCCAACAGTCTTAGGGCATAATGGAGAGCCAAAAAATGTTTGTAAACATTGATGTTTACAATATCTTTCATTAGCAAGGGCCCAGTATACAGGAGAAAGGTACGAAATTCGGTAGCTTTCCACCGCTGCAAATGAACCAAAGATCTTGGTTTCCGTGAGAAATCTGCAGGTACACCTTGAGTGATGACAGCTACCCTCTCATTCAAAGATGCCACTTTTGCAGCTGGTAGTCTAACAAGGAGACTCCCTTTTACCCAAGCTAGAAGCATCTTGCGCATAACCCCTAGGCACACCAAATGCATATATTCGAACGGGAATTGTGAAACCATCTTTACCTCTGGAATGTCTAACAGTGGGGAATGCCCAATGTGATGGTCTTCATCTAACCTTAGGCGGAAGGTAGCGTCAGACCTTAGAGGGGAACTAAGTTCATCGAACACCACTCTATTTTCCACATATTCCCCCTGTGAAGTGCACTTGCCACAACCAGAGTATCCCGTGTGTGATTTGATTTGGGCAACAAATGCACGAGCAGGGGCATCACAAACATAGCATGTGACATCAACACGAAAATCGTCACCGTCACAATTGATGCCACTTGTTTTAAGTTCCCTCATCTCCTGGACATAGTCATGCAGAAACTCAGAGCACGAAGTGGGTTTACCATTGCCATGGAAAATGCCCACAGGAAAAGGTGGGATTACCGGAAAGTCTTCCAAGCACATCAAAATAACCCACACCTGACTGCTGGAGCTCTTTGCAAGAGGAAGGCCATCGACATTACACTGGAGTCTTAAGACTTGAATGCCACGAACATCGGGAGATTCTCTGATTATGCGCAATAAGTTCTTTTGCACTCCTATATGGCTGTAAGTACCACCACCAATGTGCTTGACAATAGAGCTACGCGGCGTTTTCAGCAAAGTTCTGGAGTCTGAGGGCAGGTACGTGAAACAGTGATGTCGTTTCAGCAACGTTAATAACTCATTGCATTTCCTCATTGAAACTCCTTCACTTGCCCATTCTGAAAGACCTTTTCGGAATTCTCCCAGATCGAAATTATCGTCTAACTCCGAATCTGACGTGGAGAAATCACTGCCTCCGTTTGCAGCTTCCTCCCCAGGGCTAAGGTCACCAGAATCGTCCTCAATGTCAGTGGGGTTACAATTACTTCCCCCTAAACTCTCAGCAGGTTCAAATTCATCAAGGACTTCACTGTCACTGTCTACGTCATTGTCACTATGCTGAATTGCGGAAGAGAGGTGTCTTTTATGCCTTCCCGAACATTCACTGTACGGCTTGTACCTACGATTCGGCATCGTTGACGCAACAGCAGTGAAGTAGTGTAGTCAAGATATCAGAGGAAAGAGGCAACTGCTGAATCAACCGCTTAAGGCGAACCTGCCGATACAAAAAAATATACTGTCATTCTACCAGACTACTACCTACGTGCCACATTTACCCAAATAATAACAAAAGCAGGGTTGATAAAAATCTGATTTTATTTCAACAAAATCATTTTTGATGATTTTTTAAAATCAGATTTTATTGATTTGAATCGAATTTTATTGAAATAAATGAAATTTATGATTCTCCATTCAAAAAATTTCAGTTATTTGCAAAACTAACTATTTGGGCAGCATATTGGAGAATGATCGTTTGCAGAAACAATATGAGGCTACATACTCTAAACTTAATACAACATTTAGTCGATCAGGGGAGGGAACTATGGAAATGTGAATGGTATCAAATTAAAAATTACGTCGCCATAATATAAAATTGCCATTGGAAGTATCATATGTGCTATATTATGCGATTCTAGAGCATATGAAGTTTTAAAAAATTCTGCATCTTTGTATGGTGCCTACGCTTAGGAGTTAAATCAGAAAACAATTTTTTTTCAATGGATACACTAGTATTCTAACCAAAGCCATTTTTTAAAAATTTCATGTTACATGTATTCCTACGGTATCATTTCTATTTAAGAGCCAGCATTGTGCTCATAACTGTCGATTCATTGTATTAATTAAGAAATAAAAATCAAAATTATACTCACAGCTTCCTTTTCTTGACTCTTTAAAAATCAAAAATATAGATCACATTATGGTTAAAATCACCTGATTTTTTAAAATAAAAATAAAGTGATTTAAATCAATCAACCCTGAACAAAAGACTGCAAATTGTTCACTACGGTGACTGTGGGAAAAAATACGCTAATCCATAGCCAACAGAAAGCTACTTTCTGAGATTTATTTCTACAATGTGTGTATTGCAATTATTGGTGAAGCACGTAGGTAACTTAAAGGACATGTTCATGGTTAAGGACTTATAGGACATGGTTCAAGGACATGTGTGGTTATATGGAAAGGCATATTCAGCGAGTTACGAAACATCCCGTTCAAGCAAAATTACGCTGCAACTGTGAATGTCGGTGACAGTAAATCTTAATCGAATGACCTATTTCGTTTGGATCTTCACAAATCTTACAATTGGTACTCATTATTACTTATTTCTAACTCATTTCACATTCTGAACAACCCGACACAATAATTATACTGTTAACTGAATATTTATGAGGCAGGTAGCAAGAGAGTTAGTGAAGGAAGTTATGGATTGCTTTCAGGACATAAATCTATGGACACTCGAAATAAATCTCGGAAAGACGCTTCTCGCTACACACATATTTAATTCACTATCACAGAGCGAAATCAAAATCGAAGGCCGAAGAGAAAAGACGGATGATTAATCATTCCAGAAGTGGAGATGGTTTCACTGTTTCAATTTGAATGCAAGCATTTGGTGTACGTTGATGCTTTCAGCCATGGTGAAAGGAAATATTTGCCTTACCAACCTCAAGTAACAATTAAATAAAAGTTTACCAAATAGAATAATTATTCCCAGCATTCCACGTGATTTTCAAACACACTCCCACCATACCATCAAAAACTGAAATTACGCGTCATATTATATAGGTATACAAATACATAATCTGTAAAATATTCGACACTTACCTCAGACTTTCGCGGGAGCTTGAGACACGAGCGGTGCGAAGATATGTGGCCAGAAGAGTCCTCTCCTTGATATCTCCGATTACCCTCCGTAAAACCGCACGCTGCAAATTTCTCCGAAGATTACCACGAACACAAATGGAAGAGCCTTGATAAAATTTGAAATACTGCTCCAATGTGCTTCCCCTTCAACTTACCACGTGTGAGCTTAAATAAGAGTTCAACACTCTAAAAACCCACGTCAGTTAAATACTGAATCACTGGTGAAAATACACACAGGGATGCAGCAAAAATGCAATAAACCGTGAGAGAGTTAAGTCCAAGAGCGCAGGGTCAAATTTAAGTCAAGAAGATACCGAACGGAACCGAAATGAGAATAATCCAAACGAGAGCAAGGTCAATTTATCAAATAAACCGTCAACGGTCAAATTAATCCGGATAACTGATCAAAAAAGAGTAAGCAAGAAAGAGCAAGTCCAAAAGAGCAAGGGTCAAAAAATCAAAGCAATCCAGATGAGCGTCCTTAGTATCACCGAAGATGGCGTCTACGGAGGAAGTGATTTAAAAAACGTGGTGATCGGCGTGGGTTGTCGCTGTTCTCGTGGTGTACGTGATTCTCGTTGTTTTCGTGAATCTCTTGGATCCCATCTTCGAAGAAGTGAACCAACAGCCCAACAGTCCGTTCCACAATTACCTATTTCACTCGCCAGAGGTCTCATGGATAAGAAAAATATAAGACACTTCCTTAGTAAGCTACTTCCCTATTCCCTCTTTTCAACTTATCTCTGTGTCTTACGTTGTGCTGGCTGGGTGGTTGCGACACGGAAAGGCGAGGGCCATCAATGAAGCCAGGTAAACAATTCTGGTAGAGTCCTGAAATTACTATGTTCATTATTAATATTTGGCTTATTTATTTAATATTACAACTCACAGAAATATCTATACAGAGAGCATATCATTATTCCTATTTTAGTCTGTCATTAATTATGATGGTGGCCTAGGATGATCTTTAAATTATTTAGACTTTTGCATTATTGTTCCTACTATGGAGTTCCTTTTCATTGAAACAAAAACACAATTTTCAGCTACGTGACATTGGATTTATACTTCTGAGCTTACTGTAAAGGAATAATTTTAAATTGTTAGAGCACTAACCTTAGTTACTTACAAGCTCTATTATTTATTTCAGGAATATCCAGGAACCTGGTGCACATAATAATAATAATGTTAATAATAATTGAGTTTAAATAATGAAATTCATACATGTTCTAATTAAAACAAAATAGCATTGTATTGTAAAAGTCATAAGTTAAATAAATTTCATTTCAGAATGTTATTGCTCTTTCATCCATACCTCTGGTGATATCCAAAATCTTAGTCTGTTAAATTAATACAAGGTTCTCAATCACTGCTTGGTGTGTTTACTTATTCATTGCAAAAGAATGCATTAAATTTATGTAGCCAAACAAAGAAAAATTTAAGGCATTAACTCAAGTATAATTTCTATTTTACAGTGTAGTTGTGGATATTTGGTGGATCCACTCAATATCCTGTAGGTAGCATGCCAATTTTTGGGGATCTCCAAGAATTTCCCTAGACTCTGTATATCCCTTAGAATTCAAGACGATTTGTAATGAATATCCATTGAATACCTAAGTATCGTGGATATCCACTGGTTATCAAATGAATGTCCACAGGATCCTCGATGAGTATCCACTAGATGTCTAATATATGTCTATGGCCTATCCAGATAGAGAACATTTGGATATCCACTGGATATATCCACTGAAAATCCACTACAAATCCAGAGCATTCTCAATGGATATCCACTGGATATCCAATGGATGTCTAATGTATGTCTATGGCCTATCCAGATAGAGAACATTTGGATATCCACTGGATATCCACTGAAAATCCACTACAAATCCAGAGCATTCTCAATGGATATCCACTGGATATCCATTGGATAAATCTATGGATATCCAATGGATGTCATGGCAACCAACATGGATATCCATTGGATATCCAATGGATATATTTGTGCTGTGTGGGAAGATAAATGTCATCGTAAATATAAGAAATGAAGTATTGAAATATATATAAAAAAAAGAGTAATGAGATTATTTTATAATAAGAACCTGACAACAGAACTTTCGGCAAGGGTAACTGCCCTAATAAAAATATTCTAAGAAAAGAAAATATATTTTAAAACAATATTCACTCTTTTCATGAACAATTACACTACTGCTAAACATAATGGTTTGGCTGAAGACTATAGATTAGTGGTTAGTTTCATGAGGAGTCCTAATGAATGCAATGAATGTGTTAAATTCATTGCAAAAATCATAACCGATTTCTCCTCACGTGAATACAACATTAAGGTTTCTTTAAATAACTCTCTTTAATTTCTCTAATTTCTTAAAATCTACAAAATAAACTTTGCAAACTTGATGCTAAATCCACAGTAGTTAGTCATTAAAATCCTTTGAGGTAAGTGGGAGATAATAATGCAGAACACAAATGTAAGGAAAGAAGATGTTTAAAAATTATATTACATTACTGCCCACCAAGGCTTTTCACTATACATGTTTAAACAATTAATTTCAAATTGAAAAATGGGATCCCCTAATGCAATATGATACCACAATGAATAACCTCTTATACTCAGTGATTGCTACATGAACTTTCAAAACTCGTTCCTTAAACAAATTCATTCAGGACCAATACTGCACTGCCCAAAGACAAACATCAAATAAACAGGCAAAAAATCTAAAATAGTGGAATAGAAAGAAGACTTCCCTTATCAGTAATTCATTTCAATCTGTACTCTAAAAAATTTCATTGGCACCAAATTGATAAAAATAATTTGATCCATAGAATAAAACACCATTTCCTCCTCTATACCATGGATATATTCACAGAAAAACACTTAACTGAACAAAAAATAAGGGTTTTGTAAGAAGTAAACCACAAAATATATATCATATAAGAACCGAATCAATCAAAGGAATGGAATGTGTACCAATGCAGTGACAAAATCAGAACAGATGCTATTTTCCTTTCATGCATTAGTGCAAGTTGTGTGGTTGCACGATGCACTCTTGTGTACATACATGGGTTCATTTTTTTAGACAATAACAAGTACAGGTAAATGCATGGTGTGAAAAAGCCTTTATACATGATCCTTTTATCAATGAGTCCTGCAAATTTAAAAAGCAATATTGTGAATAATATCACCTGTCACGATTGTGAGGACTGTTACAAGGATAAATATCTCAGTATCTAAAAAAAATACGATTTAATGACAAAAAACATGACTTAGAAATAACATGCCAATCGGAATGATCTCTTCCCAGACGGCACAGGAAGTTTTCGTACCTAAATACGAGGGTGGACAATCAAGATACAAAAATCGCGCTTAGGAAGTTACTTAGAAGGTTTTGTTTCTTTATTTCCTTTAATGACGAAAAAAGATGCAAGAGGACTGGCAAATTCATATGCATCGATAAAATTGTATCTCATCGATAAAACTGTATTCGGTCTGGGACTATTTTCTTTCGCGGGTGGTGCCATCTGGTGCCATCGTGCCCTATCCTCCTAGAAAGATCACATGCCTTCACAAGCCGTTGGAGATCGCGTCGTTTACGTCACGTCTCACTACATTTCAGGGATTTTTGTGGTTAAGTTAGTGAAGAATAGAGTGTCTGGTAATGTGGAAGTTTCCCTTATTCTTTAATTTCATTCACTGGGCTTCAGAAACGTGTTTGTGAGATATTTTTGTTAGAAATGCCTTTCGTGTGTGTATTGTCGGGATGTAATGGAAACTCCGGGACATATGGTTCAAGTTTTTAGCTCTCCAAAAGATCCTGAGTTGAAGAAGAAGTGCATTTGGGCGATAAGAAGAAAACATTTCACCCCTACGAAAAACTGTGAGGTATGTACTCTTTCTCGCTGTAATTATTTGGATGTAATTTTAAGTCAGAAGTGGCTATTCAGTACTAAAAATGGTGATTCAAAATATTGTAGCAGCAATTCTTTTGAAAATTCTTGCATTTTAGCTGTCTTTTTTGTATTAATTCATTCGGTAAACGTGTGGTTAAAGGAGAAACTAGGAATAAGCTGCCAAGTTTATAGGATCGAATATTGCTTCTTAGCTTGCCCTATGGTGTATTACACGTCGGCTTTCATCATTTCAAATTATCTTATGCTATAGTTTAAAACAATAAAAATATCAGGCATACAAATATTTACTATATTTACGAGCCTAGTAATTTGATTTCTCATGCAGAAATACCAAAAATTGGAAATGATTTGACCTAATAAGTTACATGGTATTTTATTATTTATTAATTTTAGGTGTGTGAGCTTCACATTGCACCATTGTGATATCAGAAAGTAATCTGTGGCCTTGGACGAGAAGACGAGGAGAAAATTCTTGCTGAATGGAAGGTGCCCAGATTGGAGGAAGGTACCATTGCTTCACTGTTACCTGTCGCCAAGAAGACAGACATTGTGGCAGAAGTGACATATTTGTGGATGTGGATTTGATTTGTGCAAGTTGGTGCAGTGATAGTGGACGTTCATCGGAGAAAGTATTGACGATAGTTTTTATGTATCGACCAGTCCTCTTTTAAATAATTTTCTATTCGAAAGAGAATAAGAGTAATTGTTTCGCTAAATTAGATGTGGGATAGAAGAGAAAATTGGAAATATTATTGTGGTTGACAATAGAAAATACATAATATATGTATTGTATTTCTGTGGGTTTTTTCTTTCCTGCCTCTTTAAAATTTCTTGCGGTGGTGACTTCATGCAAAGTAAGTATAAAATCGGAGGTGTGATCTAAGAGATAACATGTTTTATTTTACAAGTGTTTATGCTGGTGATTTGGCAGGACTTTCATATTTTTAATAGGTTGATACATTTACTGCAGTTACCTAGGGACTTTTACTCATACCAAATAATTTTTCAAATACTTTAGCGCCTGATATGGGTAAGTTTTAGTAGCTGAGATACTGAACTATACGTTAATTTTTGCTTGCATTTTGATGAATTCGATCATACTAATAGCAGATGTGTCAGCCATCCTGTTTCATCGGCAATTTTTATTTAAAAATCTTATTTCGTCAGGCTTTAGGGTAAGCTTTTTAATGCTCGTGGGCTATGTGATGTCTTATTTAGTGTCAAAATTAATAAGAATTTACTCTCATTAACATCTCAAGGTTTCCAAGTAAGTACGAGCCACTTAACAATGCTGGATGCTGGTGGTGCGTGAATTAGCCGTGAGAATCTCATTTTTCGCAGAGTTATTTAAGTGGCCGAGTAAGTTTTGTAAGTTCTCAATGGGTAAATAATACTATATCATGAATTCTAATTACCATGAAAAACTCACAACCGACAAAAACTTTGTCGGTCGTGAGTCTTTCATGGTAATTAGAATTCATGATATGGTGTTATTTACCTATTGAATCAAGGTTCTCGCTACGGTCGGTAGTTATCGATTGTGTTGCGTTCGATACATTTTTCGATCGTGCGAGTTACGATATAACTAATTTCGACCTAATCGATTGAGATTAGCCTGAGTGCCGTGTTCCTGCGCGCTATGTATCCAATCGTACGTGCTTAGTAGCGGACATTCACATGCTGCGTACGCGCTTCGTCGACAGGCCGCGAATGGTATGTATCCATTGACGAAAAGCGACGGAGCGGCACAGTATCCCCTTAGTCAATGGGTACTATGTACATACGAATTAGATACGGAGGGTTCTGTGCCGTCTGGGTTCTTGGTCGTACCATTAATAAAAAGCACACTTACTTTTTATAACACCAAAGTTATATAATCAAAATATGTATTACATATAAAAATGTCATATAAATAAACTGTTTTTATAATAAAGCAAAAAAATAAATAAAAAGAACTGACATAGATGATTTTAGTAAATTATGTTGCAATAAAATGAATTAAATATGATACAGCTATAAAAATTTTAATGTACCAACATATACATAGCAACCAACAAGTAAACTAAACAGGCAGGTATGTCAAATCAATTTTCTTAATATGTTCCATAATTTTTAAATCTAGTTTTTGAAATGCTGTATTGGAAAGTTTTTTACAGATGTATTGTTTTTTTTTAAATACTTTGATACTTTTGTATTTCTCCCATCTTTTCATGCGATACAACTTGAGAAATGGTAATAAATACACTTCAGAAACGTGAGCAAATACGGTTATATTAATGACTTAAATACTCAATACTTCAAATTTAAATCGAAAAAGGAGGAAAAGAAATACACCGAAAAAATTCCACATTAACGGTTCATTTTCACTGATATCCTTTTTCAGTCGATCATCAGTAAATTGGAATGACCCACTTTATTAGCTATGACTGAATTGTAAACGCAAAGTTTTGCCAAAAGACGAAACATCTTCAATCGTCGCCACTGAATGACCGAGAGCAAGTTAACTAACACCTTGTCAGGATTCGCAAATTCGGAAACACACTATTTGGAAAATTGGACTTGTCACACTGCTCGGTCGATCCCCTACGCGAGCCTTTCATAATATCTTATATTTTTAATATGTACGATGGATTAAAAAATTGAATGCTCCATTAACTTTTGATCTCTGATTGAAGTGATTTTTTAGAATGATGCAGTCATACATAATAATACTTTGCTTGCAAAGGCAACAAGTGATTCGTCAAATATTTCCAATGAGAAAAAAACACCCACCCTTAAGTTATTTCTAGACGAAAACGTTCTCAGTTCTACGCCCGATTTATGACATATATTTCTGAAATCGTTGAATTCCATTAGCTTCTTCAAGCACAGTGGACATAAATTGGCGGCAGGCCATTTCCCACAGCAACCTACGGATGCAATGATAGCGTATGCAAGAGATTTTAGACTTTTCTGGGAAAATGGATTCATAGAACGGAATAAAATATGAACTTGGAAAATCTCGAAAATGTAACCCAGCATTCACTTCTAAGTCGACTAAATCATGTAAGGCATCCTCTACAGTTATCTCGCTTGATACCATAGAAGTGAATATATTGTAATAAAAATCATTTAACTCCATGCAAAGTCTGCAGGGGGTACCCTCGGAATTCCTTTCTGAAGATTCCGAGAAATTACCAGGGGTAGCACTCATGTTTTCACTACAATAACTCATTCAATCTTTAAATCAGTTCACTCCGCAAAGAAACCATCCACACACCACTCGTAAAAATATCCTAATCCCTACATTACAATCATTTCCATAGACCTATTCCAATGCAAAAACTTAAGACTGCTCACGGATAAAGGCATAAAAAGCTCACATTTAAATATCACCTCAAAAAGAAACCATATTGCAACAGGATAGACAGAATATATTTTAAGTGATCTGCATTGCCATTGACACCAAAGCTTACAATAGAACATGCAAGCAAAGATTAGTTTAGATTTTGGACTTTGTTTCCGTACCTTACCACTAGAGGGCAACGCATACAACTGGCCTACCATCGCAAAATGACGAATTCTTGCATTCCCTAGGTAGACTGATATATTATTGAGCTTAATTGCATGAATCCTAGCATGACTATTTGGAAAACCTTAATTTCAGTTACTCCATAAAAAATTTCGGAATCCCTATTCTGACAAACCAGTAAAAGCTATATTACCGTATGGAAGCCAAGTTGGGTTTAAACTCAATTCTGGGCAAATAATTAAACATAAATTAACAAATAACTATTACCCTACCATCAATCAAAGAAGAATTTATGATATTCAAATTAGATTTTCATATATTTTATGAAAAAAAAACAAATAAGTCTTCAAACGCGGATGGTTGGCCTGTTCCACAGTTACGCTCTTGGCGGAGGAAATGAAAACTAGAAATCCACGATTCTACCATTCTACACCAAGTTTTGCTTCCATTGTCTCATATTAACAAGTACCCGGATGATAAAATCGGTGCGTACCCGGATGATAAAATCGTGTCAATGATCATGAAATTTTGAGGTGATTTAATGATTGTTGGCATTTATTGATTGTCCTTTCGTTGTACATTCTAAAGTATTTGTATTTTCGAACGTCTTCGAAGTGAATTTCGTTTTCGTGTTGGATTTTGATATCTTTGTCAGTGCTGTATGGATGACATCTTTGACGATTGAACTGATTAGAAGATCAAATTAGATATTCAAGGGAAAAGATGAGTCGTACCACCAGTATTTTGACGGATTCGTCAGAAAATAAATCAGAGAGCGACCTTTGCAGGCTTTGTAGGAAGAACAATTATTATTTTTACAACATATTCACTTCGAATGTATCGTGTGAAATAACTGTGAAGGATGCCCTACATGACTTAATCGGCTTACAAGTAAGAGGCACATTACATCTTATCGATTTTCCTTTACAATGGGAATTACTTCATTTTGGGTTTTTCAAGATAATTTCGCTGACATATATGTCGTTTGTTGCTATCTCAGGTTGCTGTTGGAGATGGACTGCCCACTACCTTGTGTCCACCTTGTTTGGAGAAACTCACGGAATTTAGTGTTTTCAAAAAAATTTGTTTAGAATCTAACACAGTTCTGAGAAGTATTTCGCCGAGAAACTACTGCAGGGTGAGTACATAAAGTTTTTTCTTATAAATTTCGGACTTTAAAGTGACAGTCTTTGGTTTGTGTCGACGACAATGTGAAATATAGAAAAATAATTATTAGTGGACTGAATATTAATAGCATGAAGTTGTAAGGATTAACTCAATATGATAAATTTAGATAAATTGTTTGGCGAAACAATTGGAGAAATATATTGTATGAGCACCTTTGGTCATTTAACCCAGTATTAATGAAAAAGGCGCTTGGATTAACGTTCAAAAGTTAATTGAGGATCCCCTTTGTTAATCAACAATATTAGGGGGCATGAATGGCCCTCGTACATCGCAAGACGAGTTTACAGTTTCGACGACTGAAGGAGTTTTGGTGAAAAATTCCGTGTGTTCCAAATAATCGTGTCCATTGGTGGAATTAGGAGGAAGGGTCACGGTCACACATGCTTTCCCAGATGCTTAAAAAATTGATAAAGTTTAACGCTGTTTCCATCAGGTTAATATCTATTTGTGTATTACGGAGCCTTAAACATTTAATTTCATATTAATAACTTTCATGTGATATTAAATAGAACATTTTGCACAGTAGTTGTTGTATCTTGTTTTGTATCTCAAGTAAGAGTTCTGCCTACCCTTACGCCCCCCAGAAAAATTTATGGATCCGCACCATAGCTTATCCAGGAAAATGGGGCGTTCGAAATCACCATTGATCAACTCAAAAAAGAAAATTACTCACTATGCCATGCCACAGTCTCTTTATAACAATTCGATTGGGTAACTGGAGCATATTAAAGTGAACAAACAAATTCCTGATCATTTTCTACAAAACAGTCGAACGTGAGAGATCTATAAAGTAGTTTTTTATGTGTTGTCAGCCATAGTCTCGAGTGTCTGTAAACATATTGAAACACATCTGTTTCAATAAAGTGTATTGAATGTATTTTGATTCTTATGATTATTTTGTGGTCAACTTTCTTGAAACTATTTATATTTTGTTGAATAACATTTTGTGTAGTAATTGTGTGATATTTGGCATGGAATGCTGTTTTTTTGTTGATCAATTTTGTTAAATGAGTTTGGAGTACTCTGACAGAAATATATTTTTTTAGCACACAATGTAATTATTGATGTTGTTTGCTGATTTTTTCCTAGGTTGCTATTCTGGATGGCATAGCATCATGCTTTTCGCCGATATTACACCCGAAGTTGCAATAATATAGTGTATTGGAACACAGATGCAATATTGTGTTCAGAACGGTTGCAATTCGTGTTTTTATTACAATGGAGGACGTAATTGTCAAAATTGCCATAGTGCCATTGCAATTCAATATTGAGCAATTCCACGTAAATGTCATACTGACTGGTAAATAAAAAAAAGTGGTTGGAGGCTCTGATATGGATCAAAATTTGTGCTATAAAGTCCAGACTTTCGTTATTAAGTGCTGACCCTAGCATGAGTCGCGTGTGTCTCTGATAAGAGAAATTTTTTTGTGCTCACCACAGTTTTTAGCCACATACTAAATTTAATGAGTCATCTACGCGCAAAAAACATCTGTTTCGCTAATTGATTTTTATGGCCACTGTATTAATAATTTTTTTCTATTTTGTGGTTCGTTCATTATTTTGAATGATTTTACGGATTTTTGCACAAATTTGTTTTGTTTATTTTGAATTAAAGAAGTTATTTTGTAAAATTTTTTGGCAGTGAATAAAGTTATGCCAGAAGGGAATCACAAAAGTCAGTCCGTGACATTTCTGGTCAGTCCGTGACGATGGTTTTCTAGAGGAATTACTCCTCTGTAAAATCAGTTATTGTAATGGGCTTTGCAGCATTATGAAATTTGCATTTGGTGTTCTGAGATGTATTTTACTGAAACTCTGATCACTCTTTGTTTCAGAGCAAACCTTAGAGGTTTTACTCTGAGCTGAAAGTTCGTTTCATTTTTTTCAGTCCGTGACAGTGAATTTTAAGTCACGTAAGTCCTGTATTTTTCAAGACAAAGTAGTGTATCAACCAAAGTGAAACTTCACACCATTGTGCAGCAATTTGGAAGTTGAAAACGTTTTGTATGTCAGTCCGTTCGCGTTACGTGCGTTCTTCAAAGTTCAAAAACGCATTGTGACGGTCAGTCCGTGACGCGTGGAATCGCCCTATTCTGAACGGCGAATCCCACTCACAGTAGGGAAATTGCATATTTTTCATAAACAGTATGCTGATATACAACTGTTGAGTGTCAAACAGAATGGACGTTCTTTCTTTCTTACCCAACCTGCGCCAACAATAGTAAGGGTAGGACAGATAGCACTACTTGTATGCCATGGAATGCCTTGAGAATATTGCAACTCCCAACAACAACAGTAAACACTTGGTACCGCAATGTACTTTTTTCCGCTTAAAATTCAGTTTATACACTAGAAAATACTCCCAAAAGTCACCCGAGTTTCGCGGGCTAAAAAATACCGCCCCCACCAATCTTTGGCCGTGACGTCATAGTTCAGTAGGAGTCCAAGATCCAAGCCCAGTAACTGCAGGTTTGGAAGAGCCACGTTGCGTTTAAAGGAGAACATAGGTGAAGTAAGGAAAAATTACAAGTGGTGCATTGTTCCTCTGTGCAATAACACCCCAAAAAAATTTTCGTCTGCATTCCCACGGAGGAAATTAGAAGAAAAGCCTCGATGTACGCCGTCTGTCGGGATGAGCGTTACGGAAAAATAAGAGTATAATAAACGGAATGATAAACCCGTGTGCTATGTGAGCGAAGATAACTTTAATATAAATAATATTTCCATATTTCATTGGCTGAATAACTTGAAACTGAGATTTTTCGATAACTCGGCCGCCGTAGATTAAAAACTCAACTTCACAATAAAAATCGAGATAGGTGTTTCTCGATGGTTACAATTGACTCAAATTATTTATGGCACTTATTCAATTTCAGTTACGGAAGGACATAGAAAATTCCATGATTTTTAAAATCAAGGGAGGAAATATGAAAATATAGAGCAACCTTGATCCTCATGCATTCGAGTACCAGCCAAGAAGACAGCGTTTTCTTCTACTGTCGGCGTCAAATTGATGTGCCGCTTTACTTTGCAAATTTATATCCTGGCTTCACATCATGCTATAATATTGAACTATACATCATTTTAAAGGAAATTTTATCCTAAATTCTGATTTATTTTATTACAAAAAAATTGAAAAATGTAGACACGGCCAGTACGTGCAATAAATGACTCCGCGCACCGAAAAATTAGCCGTTTTGTCAACTTCATGAACTTTGCAACTCAACCTAAGGAAAACTACTACGTCTACAGCATTCATCTTCCACATTAATTTACACTCATCAGTGCGGATTAATAAAATGGCTTTTGGGTATTTTTAGAACTTCTATTTTATCAAATTAATGAAAATATTTAAACATTATATTGTCCCATAGTTTACCCCGAAAGATAAAGGAAGTTGTAGATGGAAAAAGAATGAAATCCAGAGGTGGTCACAAAAAATAAATCGCATCATTCTTTGATTTTATTCTACGCCGGCTTGCTTTTCAGAAAAAGTTAAGTCACAAGAGGAATGTTCCGCGGCCCCTGATTTGGAAACTGTGGAGTCAGAGGAAGACGTGTGGATCAGCAATTTCCATTTATTTGGTTGTCAGGATAAACCAAGGATACATTTAAATGTTGTCAGGCCATCGTATAAAGATAGGACTGATGTGCACCACAGGGGAAATGGAGTGTTTGAGGGAAAGTCAACCCCAAAGTTGCCCAAAGAATGTGCAGTTCTATGTTGCTCTTTCCCCAGTTAAAACCAAATAGAAATAGGATTGGGATGATATTTTCACCACGGGTGCCAGTGATAGTGAGATCATGGTCATCGTCGAAGGTCATCCCTCTAGGATTTCCGATATGGAATTTTTAAGTGACAACCGATTGCAATGACGATGAGCTCGCCTTTAGAGTAGGTTTCAGATATATCGTGAGAAAAGCTCCCAAAATGTATTAAAAACTCTGTTTGGAATACATTCACATTTCAATGCTAATTTAGGGAGGACTTCATTACAGAGTATCTTATTAACACTTGAAGACGTTGTGTTTATTATATTGATCGAAGTGCGATTGACCGATTCTTTCTGCAGAATGGGAAGTGGCTTCGGGGTTTTGAGTCACAAGATGGTAGATTGTGTTGGAAGTTCGTCTATATTATCGCTACTAAATTTAAACATTAATAGTCTGGCTTCCTCAGAGCTTCCTGTCGCCCTACAGGCAAGGTATTTTTAAGTTGAAAGTGTCATCGACAGAATCGAGGTGGAAATAAGTTCACCATAAGACTCTACCGGACTGCCAAAAGAATACACATTTCACATGAGTATACGCTTTCGCCAATATTATACGCAAGTCTCACTTTGTTATGAACTATAAAACATTTCAGATGCACATCAGCTACCTTTCCATTTCTCGACATCGACTTTCCGTGCCGACGAAGTCTACAGTGTCACTAAAATACCCTGTTATCATGATGGAATCAGTAACAGGAAGCTTGCTAGGATCAGCCTATGAATAACCATATTCCTTCTACTCTACGCAGTCTATCGCTTTCAATGGAGGAGAAATAGATCAAATAATAGCCCTGAAGTCACAATGAACAACTTCGATACGTCTGCACTTCAATAAATGAATCATAACCACGCCGTCGCATGTATTCAATTCAAGTACTATGGCCGTGCCGCCGTGCGTCCTCGTACTGAACTATGACGTCACTTTTCTACCAGCCAATCATCGGACGTTTTCGATTCTCACTTGCATTAGAAAATTCTCGTGAACTTTGATGCATTAAATATCGCAAACCACGTCATAAAATAATAAAAAAAACTTTCACCGAGGTATGCAAACATATATTTGTATATAATTTTGGGGCTATTGATTATATCTGAAATATATGCAAGTTCCCTATTAGTAGGGTTGCAATAATACTACATGGTCTTCGAGGCCGAGCTATTCAGTATTGCAAACCCAGAAAACGTGCGAATTGCAATGTTGAATTGTTTTTCTGAGGTTAAAGTAACCTAATCAATTACTGAAAAATAGAATAATAGCCAACAATAAAATGATATTTACTTTATCTTAATTAAATAATTGTAGCATAAGAAATGAATATTTAACTAGTTAAGTAAATTGGGTAGAAATAAAAATTCAAGCTTAATATGTGGAGTACAAGCTTGCTTCATCGACAGTACGTAAACAGTAACAATTAATGCAAAGAATTACAATGAATAGCCCAAATTTTCCACCTTGCATTCTATTTACAATTCATAATTTTATTTCAAGGCTTGACGTGCGATGAAAACATCCTCAATGTAAGCTATCAGGTCCATTCTTGAAAAATTTTAAGCTTGTGTTAACACACTACGCCAAATAATGGTTATAGCTTTCAATGAAAGCCATATATTACCATAATAATGTCATATATTGTGATCAGGCGTTCATTTCCTCAATTGGACAGTATCTACAAATACATGCAAAGAGTCGAAATTATTTCCCCCACTAATTGCTACCTTCCACAATTAGAACATACAATCAACTAAATTATAACATGGGCAGTCGACTTGAATTACTTGCCTGAAAACAAAGGATTTCTCCGAGCACCAATAAAGTTTCCAAACAAATATGATTCAACACAAACGTTTAATAGAATATCCGTGAACAACATTTATGCAATATATGCCGTTCGGAATTCAATAAAAATTGTTTCCTCTATAGGCAAGTAAGTGATTCACACAATTAAGATTAAGTGTATCGGCTCAGTTCAGGATCTGTCAAAAAATTCAGTGAGCCTATTAAAATCAGCTGATACCAAAACAATAATAAGTGACACAACAGCACTTTCAACACGATTCACTATTATTAGATCCACTTTTTCACAGCTGTTCCATCCATCCTCAAATTCACCATCACCTCCCTCTGCTTTTTCCACATCTGAAGCTGAAATATCGATATGAAGAGTTGAATAGTTTATATATAGTTAAGATATATAGTTTTTTGACATAAAAGTATATTTTCATGAATTTTTACAGATTTTTTCAAGCAAAGCAAATGTACCCGAAATCCTCTGAATGCGTTGCCTCAAGCGTGCGTGACACACATAGGCAGCCGAAGGTTTCATCAACAATTCCTATCTCTTAGGCATCCATATATGTACTTTTAGTGAGTATATCTGTGAGAAATATCTGCCTGCTTTCCTTCTGTGCCTCTAATTGCCTATGTTTGTGTGCTCGAATTTTTTTCGAATACTTTTTATCAGCTGATGCCAGGATGCTTCCTTGAGGAGCAGTCCCTGGTGGATGCTCATGGAAGATATTCCTCCTCTCACCCTCCGAATTTATATGCTTTCTTAGTAATTGTGTGTTCTATGTGGGGACGACGAATGCTTTCCTCTGTGGTTCGTTATCATCTGTTATTCTGCCTCATCGTTCCCTTTCTCTTTCATCGTGGCAATGACAGTGAAGTCATGGACCGTCAGGGCATTGTCACTCTATGGTTCTTGGAACCTCGAAGAGCTGCCAGCATTTGGTATCTTATTTACGACGTTTGAAAGTTAGGGTTAGAAATTTTTCACACATAAGTTGCTTTGGTGGTTTTACTTTTTTTCGGCCTTGGGTTCCTTCGGTATCTGAACCCCTCCTGCAATGGTGTTCCTCCTGCAGTGAAATAATGCAATGCGTTGCTGTACTCATCAATTTATATCTCCAGATACCATAGTCATCCCAACTTGAATATTTACCATCTTCTAAAGAGTATCATGAAGAAAAAATATATTTTTTCATAAATTTTGGAGGTGGCATGGTTTGAGATATTCCAGGTGAAAGGTCAAGGTCACTGACTTTAACTATGAAAATTTCTGTAATATGACAAAATTGCATAACATTGGAAAACTTGTTTTAAGACCTTTCCAAAATTACCTTGTTCACTGTTCGATCATTATTAGAACTTCAAGTGGCCATTACTCTTATGATACTTGTGATAAAATTCTGTAATTTGTTATTTTTCATTCTCTTGTCATGCGTAATGAGCACACGAAGTTTCATGAAAATCGAAAGGGGTCAGGTTGGAAATTGTACTTTTCTGAGTTGATTTGAAATGAAATGACCCTAATAGGGCCACTATGTGACTCTAATCAGTACACCAAAGATCTACCTGCCTAATTTTGTATCAGCAGCTAATTAGTCTTGAGTTATTGATTAACGGACACCTCTCAATTTTTATGCAGTAGCTTGGATATCACATTAAAAATCCTGTTTCATCAAGATTAGGAATATGTCTCATTTCTTGACACTGAAGGAGGTGAGTTGTTCATCACTGTTACTCTTTCCACAGAGTATCCAAGGAGAGGAGGCAGCTGATGAGGAGTTGGGGACTCCTGCTGAGACAAAAGACTGTGTTGAAGACGATATACAAGGCTACTCACATCTTAATTGCTCACTCGAAACGACTGAAATATACATTCCTGTGCCAGACTCCCATCAACCCAGAGCTAATATGTTGGTAAGTTATATTCTCATCCATATTGAAGCCTGAGTTAAATGATCTTAATTAGTAGATATTTACTAGGTTGCATGACGAAATAACTATTGCCCAGTTTGACTATGCATTTCTACAAGAAGTCACCATAACTTATGTGCCCATCAGTTGTACGATACGAGACAGAAAGCTTAACCACTCTTATTTTTTTATACAAGTCAATCTAAGCTATATATCACCTCTAATCTTGTGAGAGAAATGTGTTCTACGAATGGAAACGCCCATTGGCTCCACCTTATGTCTGGTGCGGAAGGGTAGAAAATGTATAAATGGTGAGAAAGCAGGAAATGGAAAAGTAACCTCAAATTCATAATGTTGAACAATTAAAATTAAATAGTAGTATGATATTGTTTTTTGTTGTTTGTGGATCGAACTTTTTGAAAAACTTATTGTATTTGTAACAGCACCATTTAAAAATTTTTGCTGAGGCAATGTTAAATTTGTTCCCCTAAGCAGTCCACTGAGATGAAATCAGAGAAAATACCCTTTCTGCATTTGTATTTTTCTCTAGTATGCTATAGTAATGTTGTGAAGTTCTTAATGGATGATAAGAGATTTACTATACACCAGTGGATCCCAAAGTGGGCGCTACCGCCCCCTAGGGGGCGTTTCTGTAGTATTTGGGGACGAAAAGATCCAAGGGGGTGGCGGGGGACACCAGAGGGTCCTGACAATGTGACAAATGCGAAGGTTCCGTAACCTTCCTTTTGTCTTATTTTTCAAGCTTCGTTTCAAAAGTTTATTATGTTTCCTGCATCTGGAAGTTATTTAAGCCGTGTTTTTTTTACATTTTCAAGTTAGAATGGTTGAAAAATATTTCCAAATCTTTCTTGAACAAGGGAAACATTTGAAGGGATTTAGTCTCATTTAGTCCATTTGTGGCACAACTTCACAACACAGAGAAGTTCGGCAGTAAATTTCATTGTGAATAAAATGGTTGTGAATGCAGAGAGGAATCAGGTCATCTGATAACTAGAGTCGGTAGTTTCACAGCAAATTTTTACCAGAATTATCCTTTTCCAGCATTACTATCGAGGCTTTTTTGGTAAGTGATTTTTCATTCTTCAGATGATGTCATTACTATTATAAATATTTTGTATAATTTGATGATGTCGAAGTATATTACAAAAATAAACGACCAGTATATTGTTTATATTTTTATGAAATGGTAGTAAATTATTCAAAACGAGGACCTTTTCTCTCATACTTTGAACAAGTAAGATTAAATTTCCCATTTCCTGGCTGAAAATCAATTTAATAAATTCCCTGTTTACCGATCTAATTCCCCCGGTCACGATTTTTCTGATATTGTACATTTCCTTGGAGCATCTGCTTATCAAACAATTGGTAATATTTACAATAATTCTTTGAATAAAAAGAATACATTGGAAATAATTCGAGAAATCGAACACGTCGACAAAAGGAAGAGTGCCTTGATCACCTTAGGAAAAAATACAGCCACCAACGAAGATAATTATGAAGTACGAGAGCCTTCAACATTAAATAACCATTATAAAGGAATACTTAATGTGAATCCAGCTCCTAAAAAACGAAAGCGCCATATGATAAGTGGCTCAGATACAAAGGTATTTGATAAGTCAAGAAATTTAAAAATTATTGCAGTGAATTGTAGAAACATTCGTAAAAAACAGGCAGAGTTTTTAAGTATTTATGTTGGGGACATTGAAGTACGTGCGCAGATATTATGCTCAGAACAGTGAGTTTGTGATATCTCATATAAAATTATGATGATAGCTTCATCTTTATTGATTGATGGACTTCAGGACTTTGAAGTCCTCTCCCATGATCAAGTTGAAGGACCCAAATATTCCAAGGCCTGGATAGGAGAAGGGCACCCAGTTTGGAATCGAATCTGCAACCTCTGGGTTGGGAGGTGAATACTTTATCCACTTCTACTGTGGCTAGCTAATTGAGAAGCATTCCACAACAAGGTGTGCTTGGGAAACTGATCATGTCAGCCATTTCATTGTAGTTGGTCACTAAAATCTTCTACAAACATGTTTTTGGCCAGCTTGTGTGGTCTCAGGCGGTTTTGTTGTTGTCTATAAGCATTTACATTTTTTTCCCTATTGATTGATATCATGCATTATCTTCTAGGTAACTGTGAAAGACGAGAACAAAGATCCTCTCAGTGAAGGTAATTATCCTGTGATGAACACTGTGGATCCAGCTGGAATTCCAAGTGTTGCTTTACACCCATTGGCAACTGACGACTTGGTAAGTTCATGTTTGCTTTATTGAGCACAGTTTTGCTACAACACATATTCAGTCATCCATGTTATATTCCAATATCAATTACCATAATAGCAGTACCTTTTCCCTTCCTTTTTCATATGTGAATAAGTAAACTTGAGATGTGTCATGAGTCTTCATTAGAAAATTCATGGTTAGTCATCATGTAAGTTATAGAAAAGCTTCTGGGCTATGTTGCCATGCAAATTTTTGGGTGGCCCTAGTGTTTTTTACCGATTTTAGCTGCTTTTTAAGGGATATTGTGGGATTCATAGTCCCAATTTTTTTAAGAAAAGCTGCTGGGTTATGTTGCCTTTGCAAATTTTTTGGTGGCCCCAATGTTTCCTGACCGATTCTGGTTTCTTTTTCAAGGGAGATTAAGGGAATCAAAGTCCCAAAAGTTTATGTTAATTGTCACAAAATATTTTTTTTACTAACATAGATGTGTTGCTCTTGAAGAAATAATTCAAAATGAATGGTTCATTGTTCTGAACAGAATGTGGGCATACAGCTGCTCTGATCACTCACCTTTGATCACTAAGCGATTGAGGGCTCTGATGTCATGGCATTTCCCATATTTGTCAGCATAGAAACACCATTCTCACTTCCAATCACCATGAAACAGAAGGACGGATCGTCATCATAAGTCGTGAGATATGTTTGAGACAGCTCTTTTGTCCGCTAACCTTTCCATTGGGACGTATTTCTTCTCTTTTACATCTTAATAACCTTGTTATTCTTCCACCAGTCCTTCTAGTACTGTTTTTATCAGACCATTATTGCTCATTATGTGGTCAACTAAGTGTTTCTGTCTTGTGCTAAGGGTTCTCAGAAGAATTCTCTTTTCTGCCAGTTTTCTTAGCACTTCCTCGTTACTCACATGGTTGATCCATTTTATCTTCATCATTCTTTGGCTGCATCATAATTAAAATGCTTCTACTCTACACGTTTCTGCTGATGCTCAACATTCAAGCCTCGCATCCATGAAGAGATATGTTGAAATTCTTTTCCTTCCATATTATTCAAGCAATATAGAAGGAAACAAGTGAAATTCATGCTACCTATTGTACCACTTGGTACCCTCACGGAGAGTTATTGTGATGTCATGATCAACAGATCACCGATCATAGTGTGGCTGGGTACCCCTAATGATTTGAATCGTGATTCTCTAGTGAAATCATTCCAAATGATAAAAACCTTTCATGTAGAATGAGGAATCCTATTGTGTTGGTTCTGGCTGGCTGTATTGCCACATAATCAGGTGATGCAGTTTCTAGGCAAATCTACCAAACATGAATTGCTCCCAAAAAAGAATTTATATAAGGCATATTCTAATTGTAGCAGATGTGGAGAGGACTGTATGGAGTAAATTGTATGGGGGACTCAGGATTTGTCATTCACCATCTTTGGAAAGGCTATTAGATGTTGGCAAACCAGAGTGGTTGTTGAGAGGCATCAATTTCTTTCCGTGAGCTGATTTTGATGCGGCATGTGGTACATTCAACTTTTACTGAAATAAAATATAATGATTACCATTAATGGATTAAATCAACATAATTGTACCCCATCTGCTCCTGCAGAGAAAGATTCTTGGTTGTCGATAAATGATGTAACGAGACCATGATGTCTCAAAATATTGCTGGTAAATTTGTTGTTCCTTATAAGGAGGGTTTTCCTACGGCTAATTGATACGGCAGAGTAACTTAATGGGCACTATTTTGTTAGTCGATGAATTTTTCCCATTTTCCTCTCTGAGGTCAGAATAGATTTTCAGGGAATTTTTCATTATGCATACACCCTAGATTTGTTGTATTGGTTGTGATCTTTTTGATTCTATTACCTATTGGTGCAAACCTGTATCAAGGAAGTGTTAATTCTCTTTTTTCTTGGAATGGCATGGGAACATGTGGGTCTCCTTCTGTAAAAGCAGATCAGTTCAGTGATGTTGGAAGGGGATATGCACACAATTATAGCCCTAATAGGGCAACAAAGGACCTGATGCTGACAAATTATGAACTTGTGTTCCAAGTCTCTGATCAGGTAATCATAATAACAATAATGGAATTTTAATTGGTCCAGCGATTCGTTTGGACAAACCTAAGACATGTCAAGGAGTACGTATGGTACATACACAGAATTAATGAAGATAGAAAAAATTTTTATATGAAGAAATTCGTCATTATTATGAATATAGTTTTTTGCACAAACAGTTGCAGTATACATTAACACAGAGGGGTGATGTAATATACATAGTTTTTGAAGTATAGGGTGGCATGCTATGTAAGGAGACATTTTATCTAAGAGCTGCAGTATCCTCTTTTGAATTTTGAAAATTATTTTATAATTGATACAATAATCGCATTCATGTAGAGGGAAGTATGATACCCACTGCATGTTAGGTTAGAATGGCAATGGAATGAGTAAAACTTGCCGTTATTGTTTGCAAGCTATGAATTGCTCATTTATACTCCTTAGCTATTTATTGCCTGGCTCACTACAGAATAAAAAACTTTGCTTTACCGACACATGGAATTACAACCCCTCGGATCATCATAGTAACCTTGGTAGATGTAAGAATGGGGGGGTAATAGTAAAAAAGGCAGGGACTATGGTTATCACCCGCAAAAGGCAGAAGAGTTTGAAAAGCCTACCATGGGAAATCAAGGTTGGTAATAAGTCCAGGCATTGCTGCAATGAGCTAACGATATGACGCACTCCTGTCAAGTGAATAAACACATCTCATCCATCTCTCAGCACAGCATGCTTTGTGTTTTTTCTGTACTCTCTTGAGTGATTTGCCCAAAATTGATTCTTATATCTATATTTTGAAAGACTAATGTGAATTTTGATTATGATTTAAAACATCTAGCAGATAAAATCCACGGAATAAAAACACTTTTTGCACGTGTGGAAGATAAGTCAAAGTAAAAATAATAATGAGAGCAAATATATTTTGAAGCAAATTCAAAGTAAACCCAAGTCTCAGTCACACATTCAAGCATTAGAAAAATAATTATTTACACTTTAATTTAGTTTTTTTACCTGATACTTATCCTGCATTTTTTGATCAGATGAGTTATTTCCTTTTTTGATCACTGTGATGCATTATAATTATTGTACAATCATTTACAAAAGTCTTGCAACAAATCGAGCGGTGCCACTTTTGCTCCACAAAGATTGTGCTCGGAAACTGTATGGTTTTCAGGTATATTCAGTAAACCAACACTAGTCTTCATGGTTCAATATATGGTGAATGGGTCATTATCATCCTTTTCAGTCCTGGGATCTGATCGCTTCCTTTAAGTGAAATTAATGTTCATGATATTCCCCCAAACACATTGTAGCATTTAATGCAGGTGGAAAGATCGATGGTAATTCCCTGGACAGCTTTTAAAAAGTTTGTAGCTTGGCTCTTTTTGAGTGATCTTAGCTCTTTTCAGAGAGCTTTAAATCACGAGTCGCTCACTGTGAATATGGCAGACTTTTGTTTACATCTATTGACTCGAGTTGATGTTTTTAATACAATATCTACGACATTAGATACGAGGAAGCTTTGATATTCCAAATGTTTCATCATATAAATGTCTGAGCAAACGCGAAAAATATGAAATTAGTGAAGCTGATGGGCTTTAATCATTGCGTAAATAGCAACAGAGTTCTCCAATGTACGTCAACCGGTAAAGATGTATTCCTTTCCACGTATTCAAGGTATGACGAGGAAATTTTCTGGATATACACAGTTACTTATACCACTTATTTTATAAGAGCGCGACCCGGGTTTCAATGAGTAATCATCATCAGGCGCTAATTATAATTTGTTTATCTTGTTGTTACCTAGTTACTTGATGAATTTTAAAACGGACGCCAGAATAGGTGAAAAGGATGGGTAGAGGTATTCATTTATATTGGTACTATCTTGATTTTCAACAATTTTTAAAATTTCTAACTGTTCCCTTGAATCCAGTTCTCGGCGGTCATTGCAAAAATTTAAAATATTAATTTTAAAATCGCTTCTGTGGCAGTTACATATTAAGTGCTTAACAAAATTACTCTTTTCATCTTTATTATGTTTGTAAGCACTTAAATGTTCTTTTTTCCTGATTTCAAAACTTTTTCCTGTCTGTCCCATGTATACACCATTGCAATCGCTGCATTTCAAAGAATATACTCCACATCTATCCAATCGGTCTATATGGTCCTTGCATTTAACAATCAGTCTCCTTAAGGTGGAATAAGGTTTGAAAGCCAAGCGGAATTTGTCCTTGGGTAAATTATGAGCCATTTTCAGAGAAAGTGCATCGAGGTACGTCACTGTGCACCACTGCTTCTTTTTATCCTCGTCCGCCGAAAACATTTGGTCGATAGCCAATCTTCTCTGTTTTTTTAAAATCAGTTTATCTATTAAATTTTGAGAATAACCGTTGGCAGAAGCAATGTGTTTAATGGTGATGATTTCTTTCTTAAAGTCTTCTTTGGAAAGTGGTATGCTTAACAGGCGATGAATCATGGAATGAAAAGCCATAAGTCTGTGTGAGTAATGGTGTCTTGAACTTGCTGGGATGACATGATCGGTATAACAGGGTTTCCGAAAAATGGAGAAGGAATGCCGGCATTTATCGAGTTTGATTGTAAGATCCACATAATTTAAGCAATGGTTGGAGACTCTTTCACAGTTAAATGAAATTGTAGGATGGATGTCATTCAAAAAACTCAAGAACATATCCAGTTGCCGATCAGTTCCATTCCAAAGCACAATAATATCGTCAACGTACCGGTACCAGTGTACCACAGAATTTAGTAGGCTATGCCCTGAGCATCCGTTTTAAAATTCATCAAGTAACTAGGTAACAACAAGATAAACAAATTATAATTAGCGCCTGATGATGATGATTACTCATTGAAACCCGGGTCGCGCTCTTATAAAATAAGTGGTATAAGTAACTGTCTATATCCAGGAAATAATGGAATACCACAAAGTTAACAAAGAGTTAGTGAATTTTATGACGAGGAAAGCTTAATTTCTGCTAAAAGTCTCTTTTCATTGATTTTCGGATTTAAACAGGTATTGTTTGATAATATGTTGCGCTGCTAAATAAGTGTGAATGCATATAATAATTCTAAGCTGCTATATTGTTGATGAATAAGTTATCATATTAAGCTGCAATCTTTTAAATAATGCTCTGATGAATTGGGGATAATTAGTATACTTACTAAGCATCATTAATTAACTTCTCTACTTGCATTTAGTAGGTTATATGGTATTAGGAAATGTGTTTGTTGGCAATATGTTTTATGTTTAGGGCAGGATTGAAATCGGTGGAACTGCAGCTCATTTCATATGTCGAGTAAGTTGGACGTAAGCAAATCCTAACAGAATTTCTGTTTGAAAAGAATGTATATGCTTGCTTCATTAGAAATACAAATACAGGCGGTCCCCGACTTTCGTACACAATGCGTTCCCGAAAACTTGTACGAAAGTCGAATGTACGAAAGTCGAACCATTGACTTCCATACTAATTAGGGGTTACGTTCCAAAAGAGCGGAATATACGCACTAAAACCATTTTTTTCGCGGATTTTATTTCAATTGACTTAATTTTAATAATATGTCAATAAAACTCCTCAAATCGTCTAATCCTATTCGAAAATACGCTGAAAATGCTAATAAAAGTTTAAAAAACAAGAACTCCGATGGCTATCGAGTGAAACTTCCTCCTGGCGTTTAATTTGATATTCCACTTATTACGTCCACTATTAACAAAAACACGTATCAAGAAGCATAACAAAGTAATTGTTGAACCCGCACTCTGGATACCTTTTAATTTTTACACCAAAATTTGATATTCGGCAGGTGACATTCGTGATCGTGTATATGTCGCATGTTATTAACAAAAAACAAAAGACTGCAAAAGACAAATGGAATTCGGGTGATATTTCGCTCAATATCGTTGCTGAAGGTGCACATGAATAACAGCACTCAAACGAAAAAAAAACACAATTAGAAAGAAGATCTTATTAGTTTTAGTGAAAGTTATTTGCGATGATGTCTAGTCAACTTCTTTTGAAAAATATCTCCAATGAAGGCAATCTCTTCTCTTGATAAAGGAGCCTATGTAGCAGGCAGTCTCTCTCCCAAATAAATCACCTAGTTCAGAGTCAACTACCAACAATTCCCTTCATTATATACGTTCGTGTTGTTCGCATATACTGCCATTTGAAACAATTGAATGTTGGGATGCGCAATAAACATCGCGGGAATTTAAAAAAAATACCGACCAACGTCCGAAAGTCCGAATTTAGCGTACGAAAGTCAAGTAAAAGGTGTCAATTTTGAATGTACGAAAGTGCGAATTGTACGAAAGTCGAGGACCGCCTGTACCTGGTTAGAAACAAAATAACAAATAATAATAGCTTATAAGGACGATACCATGATACCAAAGCCAGGGGCGACTCGAGCAGCAACATCATAATATTCCTATACTAACCAGCCGAAACGTAAAGTATGCGAAAGCCTCCGTATTCAAGCTATAACGACGTAAACGAATAAAAGACTATAATACTGAGAAAGTGATTATTTTGTTCAAAAATCTTTCAATTGGGAACCATATCACAGCAGCTTAGTGTTACAATTACGATAAATGATCAAAATTACCATCCTTTACAATTAAAGTCTGAATAGCACAGTATTCTAGGCTTTTAATGCGAGGAGTAAAATAAATAATAAGTAATCAAATTTTTTTTCCTCCTCACAGCCGTATTTTGTTTTGAAGTTTTTTTTTTATTTTTTAACCCTTTCGCGCCGAATGCCTCACCTGTGTGGCGAGGATTTTCTTCCATAAACAACGAATGCCACACCAGTGCGTCCTGAATGTTCTTACCCTAACCAACGAATGCCGCGCCTGTGCGGCACAGGTCGAAAATTGTGACCGTCGCGGACACAATAGACCCACGGACAGGGTCGCCCCTCACGATCCGCCTAGCGTGAGCCCAGTCCCATCTTCGGCCGCTCAGGTCGAACCTTTTCCATCCTCTCCACGCGGTCAACTACTGTTATTTGCAGTGTGTTTTCCAAAAAAATTTGTTGCTTTTAAAATTCAATGCTAGAAATGAATTCGTCTTTTTTTGCTGTTCACATGGAAATTTCAAACAAAATTCCAACGTTAATCTCAACGGAGTTATAGAACAACTAGTAAATACATTAAATCCATCTAAATCAACGTTATAACTTCGTTTAAAATTTCTGCACGTTCAGAAAAAAAAACACAAAATTCATTTTGAAGGTAAAAAAATCGGAGCGAGCAGCAAATATTTTCATATATTTTGCATAAACATTTTAGCCAGTTGACCGTGAACTCGTGCTAGTAAGGGGCTTTAATCCTTCTAGGGTCTGGGGCAGAGTCCGATGAAAGGGATTTTTGCCCTCTGAGTTGGGTCCAAAAATGGTTAGGGAGGGAATCACTGCCTTCAGTTGATGCGAAAAAGCTTCGTACAGTGGAGTAAAGAAAACTTTCAAGAGACTCATATTGAGGAAGAATTTCCCTGAACCAAGGTCCGGCGCGAAAGGGTTAAATTTATGTTAAGAAAATACCAAATGTTGAATTCTAGCATTTTTAATAACAATTTCTAATTTAAATGATCATGCTACAGGAATCCTTCGTTGTTAGCGCGGTAGGACGAATCATTGCGTTTCCCTTGAGGGAACTCCAACCACAATCACTGGTGAATGTGATTCCCAGTGTTATAAGGTTTCCTTTACAGGTCCGTAACTGCTCATCATTATTAACCTTTGGGATGAGAATTATCGTAGTAATCTAAGGCTCCATGTACGTAATTTCTTAAATAGATCAATTTTAGCTGATTAAAAAGGCAATTATGAGTGATATTTTGTAAATTTTGCAGCGATTATGTTGTCCGTCAATGTGGTATGCTGTCTAATTGTTATCAACTTGTCGCCGTTTCCTACCAAGTTAATTGTACCAATAAAGTTTTTCAGAATAATTTTACCCTTTTCCGTTTCGTAAATGAGCAGTGACGGTAATTTTCTTGGAAAATTTTCAAGAAAAAATCCATCGATAGAAAAAGATATAAATTAAGTGAAGAATTTTACTTTTAAACTGTAGGCCTCAATATTCTATAATCAGTGCTGTATCTAATACAGGAATTTTGATGAAAAGGGACAGAATGTGAGTCCAGCTGATGTACTGAGTACAATCCTAGGAATAACCTATGTAATGGTAATCCTTATTCGAGCACGCACCCCGGCGCTGATTTTTAAATATAGGAAAGGCTTATATTGAGGTATTTATCAACTATTCTTCTAGTACGTACTTTCTTCAAGCAAATTATGGCATCAACATGTATGATATGATAGAGCTACAAATTGGCCCTATTTACACTTTTTTGGAAGTTTGTGAGAATCAGTTACGGCCTGCAAGTTTTACCCCAGGTAAATTGCTTCCTCGTCCCTGGCTGGTAAAGTCGCGATAAAGATGTAGGGCAAGATGAGGTGCAGGACTTATCAGCTGACCAAAACTACGGCCCGGGAGCACCTGATTCAGCGTTAAGAGCTGAGGGAGTGGCTAAATTCTGCGCAAAATATTTTACCTCCCGCATCGATAGTCTGGAATTTAAAAAGGGCGAATATTGGTTGAAATTGATTTTCAATTTAATCTCCGTCCGTTGTTGTTATTGGAAACCTTACCAATGGAGGCCAAGGCATACATGGATAGGGAAAAGTCGTACTATTAAGTCACTCTTTAACCCTTTCACTGCTGTGGACGTACCTAGTACGTCCGCAAGGCAGACTGCGGTGGACGTACTTTTTCTTCCTCCCTGCCATGCGGTCAGCACTTTCGCCGAAGCACTTCGAAGGGACCCACTAATCAAGGGCCCTTTCCTCGACGAACTCACCCACGCAGGACCGTCTCATCGGCCCCTACCAGCGGGGGCCCTACCTCCGGAAAAGTGATCGCTCTGACTACAATTTGAAAATCATTCAATCAATCCGATCGTCACAAAATGATTGTTTTCATCGCACTCCTGCCAATCAAGCAATCAAGTATGTCTTTGAACCGTGTTTCTGCGATGAAAAATACCGATTTTGTTAACTTTGATATAATGGCAGTTTTCCGGTGGTCCGCAGCCACGTTTTGTTGCAAAGTTAACAAAATCGTTATTTTTCATCGCAGAAACACGGTTCAAAGACGTACTTGATTGCTTGATTTGCAGGAGTGCGATGAAAACAAGCATTTTGTGACGATCGGATTGATTGAATGATTTTCACATTGTAGTCAGAGCGATCACTTTTCCGGAGGTACCCACATAGCAACGACTCAGAGACGTCTCACTATGATCTCGAATGTCTCGAATATCGCAAATGTCTCAGAGATGTCTCAGAAATGTAATCGTGAGCCGTTCAGGAATTAAAAAAAACTTATTTAAACGCCATCAATGCCTTCCATATTATTTTTTGGTGCAATTGCGCAGTTTTGATTGTTAAAATCACGACATTTAATATGGGTTTCTTATTTTCAAAAGGTCATCCCTCACAAAATTCGTTGCTAGAAATGATCGAGATAAGTAGGTCACAACTGTATAATTTGCATTTAATTATTTTTTGCCTACATTTTTAAGCATACCAGAGTACAAACTCTTTTGAGACATCTCGGAGACTTATCTGAGACGTCTCATGAGACATCTCATAGACCATTTTTTTTGGACATAGTGACGTCTCAGATAAGTCTCAGAGATGTCTCTGAAGCTCTCAGAATGTCTCCGAGACGTAACGTGCGATATTCGAGACGTCTCAGAGACGTATCCGAGACGTATTACTGCTGTGTGGCTAGGGCCCCCGCTGGTAGGGCCGATGAGACGGTCCTGCGAGGGTGAGTTCGTCGAGGATAGGGTCGCGGATTAGCGACCCTTCGGAGGGTGTACCACACCCATCCTGGAAGTACCTGCTCCATGGGCCCAGGAAACGCATTTTAACATTTTCGCCACATGTAAGGAGGTTTCCGGAGATTGAACAGCAGCGAAAGGGTTAAGCTGCCTGTTCTTAAAATATAATAATGTCCTAAATATTAAAGTTGAAACAATAATTAATTTATTATAACAAAATAGAAGATTAATGCGATATGTTCTCTAAATATGTTAGTGCTATCGTAAAAATTTAAGTCTCTCCTAGCTATGTAAACAGTAAAAATAAAGAAACATTCTGCTAGCAACGATGAGGCCTAGCGATTTTTTTGGCAATCAAATCCCATTTATTTCCGAGGAAACATTTCCATTGGTGTAAATATATTTATCCAATTAACAAAAATTTATAATTAATTATGAAGAAATCTTATCAAGCTATCTTTATCACCTTCAACCTATGTAAAGAACTTTTTAATGTCAATGAAGGAAAGATGATGGAGTCGAAAGAGCCGTGTTTTTTCCGGAAAATTGCCAGTTAATATTTTTTCATTCGTTAAGTCTCCTATATCGAACAAATATTTCAACAACTTATAAAGTCTCTTGAATGACGTTGAATCCCCAAAAAGTGTTACGAGCGAGTTGCTTTCCGTCTTCCTAATGGCAAAATCGTTGCCCCAGCCGGCCTAATGTGGTTTACCATTGGAAGCAAGTCCTCATAGATACCCAATTTTTTAACCCTCACAGGATTATCTGTGCCTTAGCGGCGCTCGTGGTTTTAAAAGTCGTGTAAAAATTTTCCATTCCAATGGATCATTTTGAAATTTTCAGTAGTGTATTTTTTCTGCTTTCTTCGTCTACAGGTAAAATTTTGTTTGAATAGTGTCAATAGTTTACATTTTATTGGCCTCTAATGGAAAAAGTTACGTCGTTGGATTTACTGCGCCGCTGCGGCGCTCAGTATTTCCTCGTCGCTACATCGTGGACTGCACTCTCAATGTTAATGTCAAAGCAATTATGTTTCGTATGAAATGCTTTAATATATTTATAATATTATTATTTACATTTCTAAACTTTATAAACGAATTGAAATTGTTAAACAAAAGGAAAATATTACTATACCAATTTTTCTTTCTATTTTCGCTAAGAATAATAATGTTTGCCTCAATATAATGTTCATTGACAAAACTTCATCTTTTTGCAAGAATTATTCATAGAAACTCATGGCTAAGCTAGATTGTTTTTTCCATGGCATCCGTCTTAGTTTTGCTTGGGCACTTCCGCTCCGCGTCCATGTACCTGCCGTGGTGATAGTCCCCTTTGAGTAAATCCCAGTGTTACTCTGTTTAGAATTACACCAAGCAGCAATCCTAAGAAAATTTTAACATAATGCATTATCCGAATTCTTAGAATAATGGTTCCTCACCGCCGTGTGAATATTTCTCGTTGAATGAGCAACTGTAACTTGCCAGGAGATTCAGAGGTTTCACCGACTACCGTGAAGAACACATTGCACGGTTACTGTTATATGTCTTGTACCTCTCATTCGAAAAATACCTTTGCGTCTACGATAGTCAATGCAAAATCGCTGACGTTTATTTAATTACCGATGACGTGACAATTTACCATTGGGGTGAAATCAAGATAACTACCCAACTAATTGTGTGATAGAAAATAATTTCTTTTTCCTGACCATTAGTTCAGTATTTTACATGGTAAAAATCGTTTCATGATGAATAGGAGAATAGACAATTTGCCGTGAAGTGAAAATTTGTAAATATATTTCTCGTTTCTTTGTGTACTGAAATGCACAGATATTGGGATTTTAGTAAAGTGAAGGGGTGAGTGAGAAGGAGAAAGGAGAAGGAATGCCAGGTAGGTGTTTTGAGGTGAAGGGGTGGTAGTGTGTCGACTGCCAAGGATCAGGGAATACCCAGATCGTTAGGCCAAGTAAGAGTAGAAAACCCTTATCGCGAAAAAGGTTGGGAATGCAAGGAGACTATTAGATACAATAGCCTGCTTTTTCTTTATCTTTCCATCGCTGCATGAGGGACAGGGAACAAAAGCCTTGTCAAAACGCCTCGCGGTGGCTCTCCCTTCATTCCAAGAAGGTCCAGCTCGGGTGGGTCATTAGGGCGGAGAGAAGTTCAATCAACTTTTGTGGGAGGGGGAAGAAGGTGGTGAATGACGAATAAGTAAGCTTAGTGGGAAGGTATGGATAGTCTCAATGTTTTCGGTGTGTGAAACGCTACGGAAAGAAACGGTGAGGGAAGTCCTCCCAGCTTGAAAGTATTTTTGTCACCCCAGAACATTCTTTCTTCAGTCCCTCACGGAGAGCTGGACAAAAGAAAATAGGCGCCTGTTCCTTCTTCCCTACCTCCTATAACCCATACTTCTAAGAAGTTATTTTCTTGGATTTCCCACCAATCCAGGAGTAAAACCTCATCTGGTACACTCCCACGCATCACATTTACTCGTCCATCTCTAAGGAAACGTCCTCAGTGAGGGAATGGGTCTCCGCAGTCGAAAAAAAATATCGGCTCTTCTAGCTCAACCTCCGAAGCGGCGTTGGGTTGTTGGACACGTCGCTAACTATCCCATATTCGTTATATTTCCAAACCTATAGGACTTTATTTTTTTAATTGCAGATTATGAGCTCCCAGAATATTCGTAAGATTTGCCTTGATCGCCAGAATCCTGTAAAAATCACGAAAGTAACACTCGTCTCTTCTCACTTTACCTACAGCTGTTTCATTATTAACGTGTAAAAACTTATCCTTCTGTATACACTGCAAAGGTAAAACATATGGGTGGACGCGGTGAAGCAAAATTATGTCATATGGGCATAAACGAATTTTATTCGGTACTCATTTTTAGTATTTAGATACATAAAAATATAAACAATATAAACATTAAAAAGCGGGGTTATTCCAGCACTGCATCAGAAAATATTTCAAACAACCATTACACACGAAATTAAAACTTTCATTCGAAAATAGCAGACAAAGGAAGCAGAAATAGAAAGCATTACGGCAAAAAATGGAAAAGAATGTAGCGTTCAAGATTTTTTGTTATAACTTCCACAATAATGGGTTAAATCTAGCAAAACACGGTGAGAAATAAAGATAAAAGATGTATTTACCATTATCAATCAGAAAACTTGTAAATTCAGGCTAACTTTGAAAGATAATAGCAAAACATGACGCGGCGCCGCTGCGGCGCCGATAATCCAACGACGTAACTAAATTTGTAAATCCATATGAGGGTTAACGCATAAATATTTTCAATTCTCTACTCCAGTCAATTACGAGTATAAAAATAATTTCAAACGCCGCGACGACGCAACAACACCGACGCTCGTTTGCTCAACTGAGCATCATAAGGATTTCCTACGTCTCCCTCCCGTGTCACGATGACCCGTTCGTGAGTCGTTCCCAAGCTACCATGAAGATTCATACCCAGATAGCGATCATTCAAATTTAATGGTGGCCAGAAATTGACAATGGAGCGAAAGCTCGATTTGTTGCAAGACTTTTGCAAACGATAGTACAATTTAGTGCACATAAATATGACCCACAAGCTGTACATGTGAATATTAACAAGCGAATGTTTTGGGGCGGTGTATATATTTTTATCGATGCTATATATGGGAATCATTATTTTTTCGGCGAACTAATAAATCTATTTCTATTTTCTGTCCCTGTATCTAATGATGCTGGTTTTGGACTCATATGCAGGCACAGGCGTCAATATCTTCCCAAGGCAAGGAGGTGGATGCTGAAGGCACTCAAGCTATCATGATAGACTATAGATGAAATATAAAACTTGAAGATTTTTTCAATTTTTCCTTTTAGGAGACAAGTGAAGGTTTTTACATTTTGGATTTGGGGGGGGGAGAGGGTGGAAGAACCCCCCCAAACACATTGACATTGAAGGAGATGAGTTTATCATGGTTATGTTCTCCACAGAGTATTCAAGGAGATCAGGTAGCTGATGATGAGTTGGGGTCTTCTGCTGACACTAAAGACTTCATTCAAGATGAGATACAAGGCACATCACATCTTACTCATTCAGTCCAAAGGACTGAAATATACATTCCTGTGCCAGAATTCCAACAATCCAGAGCTAATATGTTGGTAAGTTAAATTCTCATCCACAGTGAAACCCTAGTTAACCCTTTCGCACCGAACCTTTGTTCAGGGAAATACTTCCTCAATATGAGCCTCTTGAAAGTTATCTTTACTTCCTTGTACGAAGCTTTTTCGCGCCAATTGAAGGCAGTGGTTCCCTCCCTAACCATTTTTGGACCCAACTCAGTGGGGCGCCGATCCCTTTCCTCAACCTCTGTCCCAGACCATAGAGGGATTACAAGCCCCTTCCTAGGACGAGTCCGCGGTCAACCTGCTAAAATATTACTGCAAAATATATGCAAATATTTGTTGTTCGCATCGATTTTTTACGTTCAAAATGAATTTTGTGTTTCTTTTCTGAGCGTGCAGAAATTTTAAACGAAGTTCTTACGTTGATATAGACGGATTTAGTATATTTACTAGATGGTCTATAACTCCGTTGATATTTATGTTAGAATTTTGTTTGAAATTTCCATGTGGTCAGCAAAAAAAGATGAATGCATATCTAGCATTGACTTTTAAAAGTAAACAACAAATATTTTTTTGAAAACACACTACAAATAACAGTAGTTGCCCACATGGAGAGGATAGGGAAGGGTCGACCTGAGCGGCCGAAGAAGGGACTGGGCTCGCGCTAAGGCGGATCACGACGGGCGACCGCGTCCTTGGGTCTATTGTGTCCGTCACGGTCACTTTTTTCGACCTGTGCCGCACAGGCGTGGCATTCATTGGTTAGGGTAAGAATATTCAGGACGCACTAGTGTGGCATTCATTGTTTATGGGAGAAAATCCTCGCCGCACAGGTGTGGCATTCGGCGCGAAAAGGTTAAGTGATCTTAATTTATAGATATTTACTAGGTTGCATGACGAAAGTGGCTTTGTGCACTGTAACTGAATGAATTTCTACGTGAAGTCACCCTTGCTTGTGTGACTATGGAGATGCCATGAGGTGAAAAAATAGGAGAGCACCCTATTGATAAAAAGATGAGAGGAAAAGTAGGCAACTTGAAAAATAACGTCCATTTTATAAGTTGGATCAATATAATTAATTTGCTGTATGAATTTATATATTTTTCTGTGGATCTAATTTTCTCAAGCAATGCATGTCCTTGTATCAGCTAGCTAGCCATTAACACATTCAATGCAGACGCGATTTTCATGAAAGTGGTCAGAATTGGTGGATAAAATAAGAAAGAAAAAGGGGGAGTTTTCACAACATACCTGCGGTTCCAACACTGTTTTTACCAAATGGAGCACAGGATTCGAAGAAGGGGTCCTTGCTGAAGGTCATACACACGATTTTAACACTCGGGAATAGATATATTATTACGTACCGAGTGGGATAAAGGACTCCTGGCCTGACTGGCAGAGCCTTTCAATTGACGTTCCGCGCGCTGAATGTGTTGAAAATGATATAAGAAGAAAATAGGCATTTTGAAAAATAGTGGAATTTTAATAATTTAGACTAATGAAAATTGTTTAGACATGATTTTACATATAATTCGTGGACTTAATTTTCTCAAGCAATTTTAGCATTTTTTTACAGATAGCAAGGTAGCTGTTAACAAATTTCCTCTACACGTAATCAATTTTTTCAATGAAAAGGACAATTTCCCAATCTTAAAAAATCCACCGATATACCAGACAAACATCCTAACTCCACCCACTGGCAGGTGTTATATGAATAAAAATGCCCATTGGCTCCACCCGAAATCAAGGTGCAAAATGGTTAAAAAGAAAGGATGAATTGAGGAAAGCAGGGCACATGAAACGTAATTGCAAATTCATTATTTAGAAGAAATAAATTATTAGCAACTGTGATTTTGTTTTTTGTTTTTGGATCTAAATTTTTCAAGCAATTTTTGCATTTTTATATACCACTTATAAGAGTGTGCATAAGCAATGTCAAGGTGTGTATAAGCTGTGTTTCTCAAGCTGTGACTCCATGCAAAGTGCTTGTTACCTTGCAGTTGATGTTTTAGTGGTGGTAAGCAAAGACTTTTTGTTGTATGATTCAAGTATGTGTTTGTAAAACAATCATAGCTAACTAAGTGGGGCACTGAAGTTGGCCAACTCAAAAAAGGCAATCTACCCAGTACACTATGAAACAATCCCTTTTAATATATGTATTTACTCACATGGGTGACCGAAGCAAGTTAAAATGAACAAAAAATCTCCTACTGGCTCCTGCTAATTGTAAGTGTGAACTGAAGTAGTATTATTAACTTATTATTTTACCAAGTGATGATGTTTAATAATTGAAAAATCTACTAAATGAAAAGGGTTTCATCCACCTGACTATTGATGTGATTGACTGACAGAATTTCTTAGGTTCTTATTTATCTCTTTTGTCGTGCCGAACAATATCCACTGCATTGGCTTCTCAGGCAATACTCTCTTGACCATTGTAATTGGTCCCAAATATCTCTAACTGCTGCCCCATCTATGACGTTTTGTGCCCATGGACATTTTCTTCTCCTCGTGGGCGCTTCCCTACAGCTCTCTCTTCCAAGATCAGTCTGAGGATTTCATACTTTACTGCCTTAGAAAGTGGCCTACATATGAGATTTACCTCTTTTCTCCTAGATTTCATATTTGGGTACGTAATACCAAGAGGTCGATAACAATGGCTATGAATCAAAAACATGTTCTACATCAAAAATTCATATTTGAGACACCACTGCTGAAAACATTTATTTTTCTCTTTCGTCGCCCCAAGGATGTTGTAATACAGCCACAATGTGAACTGAGTATACCAAGTATCTTCCTGCCTAAATTAGTTTCAGTAGCTGCTTGGCTTTTGAGTTATTGATTAACAGACACCTCTCAATTTTTACGTAATAGCGTAAATGACACATTATAAATCTGGTGTTATCAAGATTAGAAATATGCTTCATTTGTTGACACTGAAGGAGGCGAGTTTAACACAGTTACTTTCTCCACAGAGTATCCCAGGGGATGAGGTAGCTGATGACGAACTGGGGTCTTCTGCTGACACAAAAGACTTCATTCAAGATGAGATTCAAGGCTCCTCACATCTCACTTGCCCAGTCCAAACGACTGAAATATACATTCCTGTGCCTGACACCTATCAATCCAGAGCTAATATGTTGGTAAGCTATATTCTCATCCACAATTAAACCCTGGTTATATGATCTAATTCGTAGATATTTACTAGGTTCAAGATGAAATTCGTTTTGCCCAGTGTAAATGAATGCACTTGTATAGGCAGTCACCCTTGCTTGTGTGACTAGGGAGATCAGATTCCATGAGGTGAAAAAAGAGGACAGCACCCTATTAAAAAAGATGTAAGAGTTAGAGTAGGACACTTGATAAACAATGTCAATTTTATAAGCTGGATCAATAAATGTATTTCCTGTATGTATTTAGGTATATATTATTTTGTGGATCTAATTTTCTTAAGTAATTTATGTACTTGTATCAGCTAGTTAGCTATTAACACATTCAATGCGGATGTGATTTTTATGAAAGTCGTCAGAATTGGTCGATAAAATAATAAAGAAACAGGGGAAGTCTTCCACAACATACCTTCCATTCAAACACTGCTACATATTTACAAATGGTGCACACAGTTCGTAAGAGGGGTCCTTGCTGAAGGTCATACACACGATGGGAAATCTCAGGAGTGGATATTATTTACATACAGGGGTAGGTAAAGGACTCCTGGCCTGACTGGCAGAGCCTGTCAATTGACGTGCTCCACATATAATGTGTTTAAAATAAGATAAGCAGAAAATAGGCATATTAAAAAATAGCGTCAATTTCATAATTTAGATTAATAAAAATTGATTAGATCCACGATTTTACATATATTTCGTGGGCCTAATTTTCTCAAGCAATTTTAGCATTTTTTTACAGATAGCAAGGTAGCTGTGAACAGATTTCCTATGCACGTAATCAATATTTACAATGAAAAGGACAATTTCCCACTCTTAAAAAATCCACCTGGATACCAGACGAACATCCCAACTGTACCCACTGGCAGGTGTTACATGAATATATATTGTAACCCCACCGTGCGGGGCACATTCGGGGAAGGGGAGATTGGAGGGCAAAAGGGGAGGGCAGAGGTGTAGCGGGGATATTCCGTGCACCTGGGGCGAGGGAATGGGATTTTGGGAAAGGGTAGGAGGGGGAAGTTTAGGGGTGATGAGACCTGAGACAGGAGCGTTCGGATAAAGAAAGCCGTTCGACTGCGTAGTTCGCTCAACATAAATTTAATGAGTTTAAATATGATCATTTACAAATACAAGCAAATCAATAGCAAAAGTAACAATTAACTTCTTCTCCTTGAATTCAATGAAATACAACGCATAATTCACTATGCTGCACAACAGAAAAATTTCAGTCCTTAACCTTAACCCAAAAAAAAATCACGCTACACGTTTTTACATTCATAACCCATACAAAAACCACAAGAAAAGGGGCAAATAAAAAAAACGAGAAACGGGGGGGAATGGAAATATGAAACAACGAAATAGATATTGCACAGAAATTCACACGGTAATAGGGGAAAGTACTGTCCTCTTCTCTATTTGTGCGGGGGGGAATTTTACAAACGTTTTTAATGAATTCTCTTCTTGACTTGGTGAAGTGGGAATTTTCTTCTGTTCCTTGAGGGGGGGATGGGATTTCGTGGCTTTTTCTCTTACAGTTTGTTGAATTTTCGGGGCTCTCAATCTGCTGATCGTGGCGATTCGGTTCCGCGGCGTAGTCTGCTCTGCGTCAACTCCGGCAGGGTCACGAGTGGGAGATGGCCTCTATGCGACAGTTGGGAGATCCTTTCATCGGCACCACGAGTCTACCTTGCAACTCCTACTCGCATTGGGCACCCTCTCTCTCTCTCTCTCTCTCTCTCTCTCACGGGATCTCTACACTAACTTTTTCTTCTCTGCCTCCCCACACTCCGCCTACTCTTGGGAGCGTTTTTTTTTGGTTGGAACCGCCAAAAAAATAGAAGCCTTTTTCCTCCGGTGCACCACGTTATATAGCCATTGAGGGGAGGAAACACCGGGGAGGTAGGGGTCAGGGGAAAGAAAGGGATGATGCACTTGGGGGCTGGACGGTCACTTCACCATGGACACGGGGGGGAAACCACGTTCTTCTTCGTCTTAATCGTTCGATTTGCACACTTTAGGGGGGGAGGGGAGAGCATTATACATCAATGTGGGGAGGAAAATAGGGAAACATCAAACGGGGACTCCATGATTCATAACACACACTCAAAAACCCTCTTACACTCACTCACACATTCATACGAACACATATCTAAAGAAAAAAAACGGCCTTCCTTTACCTCGCACTCCCGTCTTATGCGTTACTATGTAAGCGGGCAGAATGCACCGGTTACATATGCCCTCCTCTCAAAAGGAGGAAATACGGGGAACGTATTTACGAAAAAAAATATACAGGCAATCCGCCCAAAAAAAATCGCGACACGCGAGGGGAACGCCCTCCTACTCAGGCGGAGCAACACACAGTTAACAATGGCGGAATACATAACATCGCCTAGGGAACGCGTCTGGCAAAGGAAAAAATTAAATCTCGGACATGTACGGAATTAGATTCCCGAAATTGTACGGACCTATCAATCCGCCGTCTTCTCCTTCCAACTCGACAGCATTTGGGGCAACGATACGGCGAATGACATATGGTCCGCTGTACAATGGGAAAAAATAACATTGGACTGATTCTATCATAATAATTTTTACAACAACGCGCGTAATAGTTACACATTCCAAGGAATGCACGGAGGCTCCGAACGTTTTTCGGCCGTTCGCAATCCACTATCGCCTTCACCTTGTCTGGGTTGGCCTTCGTTCCCTTAGTATCGATAACGTATCCCAAAAAATGGATTTCTTTCCTTAGGAAACTAGATTTCGTTATATTTAACCTTAAATTTGCTTTCTCGAAACGGTTGAAGACCTCCCTCAAATGAACCACATGATCATCTAATGACCTGGAAAAAACAACAACATCATCCACGTACGTGGTTACGCAGCTCGCCATATCGTCTCCTAATACCTCCTCCACGCATCTAGTTAACGCTGCGCCACTGTTCTTGAGTCCAAATGGAACTCGACAAAATACATAGGTTCTAGATTTGAAAAGAAAAGCTGTATACTTTTGGTCGTCTTCGTGGAGACGCATCTGCCAATAGGATGACGTAAAGTCTGTGCTTGAAAACCAAACAGCCCCCCCGAACTTATTTATAATACGGTCTACTGGGAGGGGTCGATCATTTTCGGCTATCGTCCTCGCGTTTAATTTACGGGCGTCTAAACACAGCCTTACCTTCCCGTCTTTCTTTTTGACGACCACCAACGGGTTTAAAAAGGGACTAGGGGCTTTCCTTATAATACCTTTTTGAAGCATACTTTCAATTTCAGCGGCCACCTCCGCTTCGTATGCCTGAGGGATCGGGTAAATTTTCTGCTGAAAAGGCGTTTCATCAATCAACTTAATTCTAAACACGACATTTCTCACAGGGGCTAATGACGGCATAAACAATGCGCTAAATTGCCTGATTACTTTCGTCACCTTGTCCCTTTCGTCTCCTCCCAAACCTTCACGCCCTACACACCCCTCTATCTCTTCCTCGATTGTTGCCTCTTCTTTCGCGATCGTCCCACACACTAAGTTATCCTCGCCTTTATTGAATTCTCGCACCACCACACATTCACCTGGGAACTTAAACACTACTACACCCTTTTTCACGTCAATCACCGCCTGCAACCTCCTCAGCGTATCTATTCCGATAATCACGGGGCGAATCAGTTTTTGGACCACCAAACATACCAAGTCGTATTTCTGATTGCCTATCGTCAGAGTCATCGATACCTGTCGCGTTATCGGAGCGGACCTGCGTTGGTCGGCCCCGATGATAAAGGTTTTCCCGAGGGGTAAGGTGGGCAATTCTATTCCCAAACATCTCAACTCCGCGACCTTTTCCTCAAAAACTACGGATATTTGACTTCCCGTGTCAACTAGGGCTAGCATTGCATGGTTCCCGCAAAGCACTTCGATTTCTGGACATAAATGGAGCCTCTCCTTCTCCTCATGATTCAACTCGTGGGCTGGGATCCTTCCTACCCGTAGTGTTGATAAAATGGGGACTTCCACTCTTATGCTCGCCGGGTTTGGGTGGGGGAAGTCGCTCGACCCAAACTCCGTAAGTTTTCCGCCCGCGGAGGTGGAAAGGAAAAATCCATAAGAGATTGGGGCATATTATCCTCATTCCGATTCCCTTCGCCCCTTTCTCTCTCATTTCCCTCCTGTCTCTCTGCTTGAGTCTGCCCTCCTCCTCGGTTTCCACCGTGGTGCCATGAGCCAAACCCCCTGCGTGACGGATTTCTTATCGCGTTTACGTTAGGGTGGGTCTCTTCTGCCCTTCCTAAATGATTTTGGGACTGGTCGAATCGCCCGAGCATAATTAAGAGCTTGTCGTAAGTGGCAACTTCCAAACTACGGAGCAAATCCTGAACATATGGTGGGAAATGTCTTACCAATAATGCCACCATTTCCTCCTCATTCTCCGGCGGCTCACACAGTTTGATCGCTGCGATTTTCCGAGTCGCGTACTCTTGCATGCTACTTCCCGGCGTCCTCCTGTACATTCCCGACATAACTTTAATTTTGTAATTTATCCGATGATCTTTACTCCAATACCGCGCGACAAATAGTTGTTTGAATACTTCCATCTCCTCCGGAAAAGGAAAAATTGTATCTGCCTATCCCTTTGCCCCTTCATCCAACATCTGATAGAAAAACCGCGATCGTATCTCGGGCGGGATAGCGTGAACGGAATAATAGTTTTCAACTCCCCTCATAAATGCTATGGGGTGTTCATGTGGTTTGCCTTGGAATTGCAAATTAGCCGGGGGACTCGGAAAATTAGTCGGAGAACCCGTACCGCCTGCCTTCATTCGACGGATCCCCGCTACTTCTTCGGCAAGATCTTTAATTCTTTTTCCGTGGTGGATCTTCTCCTCCTGTACATCTCGGGAAATTATTGCAACTTGCTCCCTCACAACCTCTACCTTCTCGCTTACTTCCCTTTTTACTTCCTGAACGCGTTCGTCCACTATCTCCCCGATTCCTTCAATCTTCCCATTAATTGCCTCCAACTTCTCTTCTAGTTTCCCCCTTTCATCTTTCTCAGTATCGAAACGCTCTTTCATATCCTTCATTATTCGTTCGAATTTCTCGTCAAGATTCCCCTCTAGTCTTTCAAATTTCTTCATATCCTCTTTTCTAGTTCGCTCAGCTTTTTCAAATCTCTCATCAAGTCTTTCCTCAGCTCTTCCGAATCTCTCGTCAAATTTCTCCTCTAGTCTTTCAAATTTATTAATATCCTCCCTCCTAGCTTCCTCAGCTTTTCTCTTATCTTCTCTCCTAGCTTCCTCAGATTTTTCAAACCTCTCATCAAGTTTTTCCTCAGCTCTTCCGAATTTTTCATCAAGTTTTTTAAATAACTCATTAAGGGCCGATTTCACCAACCTCTCTTTGATCGGCGATCAGTTGATCGGCATCAATTCCCTGATCCGAGATCAAGTCTCGCGTCCGTTTCACCAACGTCTGATCCTTGATCAACAATCAAAATCACTTGATTGGCAATCGCGTAGCATTATAATTCTCATAGATTTGTAAGTAGCTTTTCTATTGGCTGTCTACAGCGCATTACAACGGCATTTGTTATTACCTACGTGAAAACCGCGACTTTCGAGTTTAGAAAACAGCGAAAGCGAATAATTTCTCTGAGTTGGAGGAATCTCATCTCGTAGAAACTCATTCAAATATTATATGGAACAAAAGAACAGATGCTAATACATGCATTGAGAAGAAGAAAGCATAAGCGTAATATAATTAACTGAAAAATAGTGTACTAGCTTTGGAAAATAGAAAAATATAAATTGAGATAAAATAGGCTGCCCTAGCCAAAGTGAAGGAAAATAAATAAATAAATAATATTTCTCAAATCCTAGGTTTTTTTATCCTATTAATGTCATCAAATCTAAATTCCAAGTTATACTATCCGTGAATTGAGGTAAAAAAATGTTTCTGTAATTTATCTGCAGGTTTAAAATGCTATTGACTGTTTAAAATAGATGACATTTACTATTAAATTTTTTATGCCTAGGTAAAATGTAAAAATGAGAGAAAACCATTTACCATGAGGAACCATGCTATGGTTATCATGAAAGAAGAATTTATTTAAAAAATAACTCATAAAAGTATGCCATTAATTAAGGCTAGTCAAACAGCTGCTCCTGTGGATACCTCTCCCATGAGTTGATGAAGATTCACATTGACATCTTGAATGAGAACCTTGAATGAGTACCTTCTCTTTGAATATAATTGAAATTTTGTGGAAAACCCCAGTAGTCACAATGATGAGGAAATATGTATTTTTTTCATTCTTAGTCCAATGGAGAGGGAAGGAAACCTCTGTTTCAATACCCTAAAACTATGGGCATACCCAGCGAGAGGGCAGCTGCCCCGCCTTAGAAGCAAAAATCAAAAATGTCTTTTGGGAAAATATTTTTTCAAGCTAATAATTTTAAAAATTAATAAAGAGTTGTTACAGTTTCCTTAAAATGTTAATTTCATTCACCTTTTCCATGCTTAAATCTTACCTACAACTTGAACAACCATGGCTTGCCCCCCCCTCCCCCCATAGTTTTGATACTGGGTACGTCCTTGCCCAAAACAACATTCAAATGGGTTTAGGCTTTGCTCGTGAGCAAGGTTGTACTTCCTCTCTCCTCTGTTTACAGGGTGTACAAGGAGGTATGGCCTGAAGGGATAACCGCCATCACCTTATAAATAATCATCTGGTATCTCTGCACTTTAAACTTAAGCCCTCAAATGAAAAATATTGAAAATAGTGCTATCGTGAACAGTCCCAAGCCACCAAATTAGTCAATTATAGTGTAGGGGAGCAAACTGCCTGGGCATTGATAGAAAATTAGGACTTCTTATTTCCAAATAATTCCACATTTTTTCCTCCAGATGAAGTTGTTGGGATATGCATGCAGTCTATTGCCCCAATGATGCCTGGGAATCCAGCAATCCCAAAAAATTCTTTTTCCATTCTCAGAAATTCCTTTCTTCCACTAGGAAATTGTATGAATTCTTGGTACAGCATTGCTTTACAAAATGGGACCTTTAAATTAGACTGCTTGATTTACTCACTCTAAGTAGTTCACCAATTACTATGTATCTGCAAAAACTTTTAGATCTCAGGAGCTTCATAGCTTCCTCTTACCTAATTACATAAATGTATATTGCAACTTGAGGCAGGTTAAATGACTGTCAGCTGCATAAAATAAACCTCAATGTGAAAATTAAAAAGTCAATTAATCTCATTCAGACCATAGTTTGTTAGGTTATTTACAATGCCCTGTAAAATATTTTAATGAGACACAATCAAGACTGCATTTTAAGATATACTGGAGCAATGCATTTAGAAATTTCAAAATTTATTTTCAACATAAATATCAAGAGTCAAATGGTAACCACTGCTATCATTGAATTATTCCCACCACCATTGAATTATGATGAAAAATAGATCTGAAGGATATTAAATTGCCAAGAAGAATTTATAAATATGTATATAAAAGGTTGGTAAGAATTTCAATCGCCTAAATCAGGTCGATTGCTCCCTTGGGAACTAGCAACTGACCTACCAGTTACATTTGGTATCTTATTATTGTTTAGTGAGAAGTCTATCGCAATACAAAATTGCAATAATCTGTATTATTCATTTTAATAACAGTCTACTACTAGCTATGTGATGAGCTACACTTTTAGGTGTACATAATTATTTCCATGCCTAACACTAATCAACTCATACTAGCATTACAAAGGTCCTAGCATCAAAAAATTCCAACAGCAATTTTTTTCTTTTTATTTTATTCACTTGTATTTCATAATGATAACATGTGAGGATTATAGACCAAATGAAGAAAGAGATTGCTCCATTTCATGCTTTGATTTTAAAAGATAATCCTTAATTTAATTTCTGATCATGTATACAGATGGTTATGCGATAGAATGATAACAATAATGACACAACAAAATAAACTAATTAAGTATATTTTATTATACTAACAAAGCTGTTGTATATATCAAGCTATAATTGATGTGTGAACAATGTAGCGTGTTAAAATTTATACTTCCCATATCTAAATTGTTGTGAACCATCACATGCTACAGTTAAACAACAGTTTTATATTAACACAATTCATGAATTTGCGCCCACGATCTTACCTCACATCACATACTGACATCTATTTATCACTTCATTATACTAGGAGCGACAAACTCATCATGCCCAAGAACTCATGTAAAATAAATTGTGATATACATCCAACAGCAGTAGACATTACTCAAAAACAATTTAATGTCATTGATACATAATATACTTCATTGAAGATTATGGTTTAAAATCTCTAATTTGCATTCCAATATCTTATTAATACCACAGCTGCAAATGTAATGTATGCAATTAAATTGTCGATGCCATGATTTTACACCTTAATGTATTTATTACTATGCTGAGTATTCAATAGGTAGTTAAGAAAAATAATAGGATTCCTTCACTGGTTTATGATTAGCCATTTATCTAACTTTTACATAACATTGTGGGTTATGTGACCCCCTCACCTACATCACCTTCATGAAGTAAGATATTTTAAAGTGCACTACTATACATTAATCATCTTTAGGATACAACTAAAAAAACACTATTACCAGTTTGCTCCAAATCCTGTGCAGCAGTGTTATCTAAGTACATCACCTAGATGAATATGACTGACACCTGACCGTGTATAATGAATAAGATTACATCGTTCATTACTTCTTATCTCTTGACCATTAATTAATAAAATCTACCCAGAATTTGTAGTACCACAATATAGTATAAACATACTGCAATACCATTATCTTCGGTTACCTTTAAAAATCGTGAACTATTTTCATATTTGCCACAGTTAAAATAACCAGTAAAGGTTATATTAAGTTCACTAATTAAATTTCTAATTAACATGTGTCATCTCCAACATCACCGAAAGGCCAACATCGATCAAGCGAAGGTTAAGGTACACATAATTTTGAAATTACTTTTTCAATGGTTTTGATTTGTATGACCATTACACTTGATTTACATACATGAAACTAAAATGTAAAAGGGAACTCCTTATGTAAGCTGAGGTACCAAAATGCTTATCTTGAAATCGAGGTTAACTTATGTACTTACATGGAAACTTGACGCGACTATTGTCATACACACAGTAAAATTCTACATGCTATTTACTCTAACAGCAGCACTGATATTAATACTCGCTAATATAGTAAATTTCTTTCCTTAAGATAATATCCTTCAAACAAACAACTTGAAATTTAACGTTACAAACCTTCGCAACTACTGACCGATTGAACTACCATTTGATTCCATGCAAGTATACTTTATATTACATACTATTACCGCACACATAGTAGTTATAATAAAACGTATGATGTAAATACAAAACCATCAACGAAACAAGAACAACAGTAGGAATATCTTCCAACAACATACCGGTGTCTTCCATGGTGTCTTCATAAACAACGTCAATCTCATCGTTTCGATATTCGCTACTCTCATGTTGAAAACCCGCTAAATTTAAATACCGTGTGTTCAAGCCACTCAATTGAACCGCAGGCTTTTCGTTACGTAGAATCTCGGAGCTATTAAAAGCTGTTCCACGGGTGATATGGATGATTCCTTCTGCTTCCTTTGTCCTGTTATGAATACGCTCTAGGACGAAATCAACGGCAGGTTTGGATAATCTAAATTTCATTTTTAAACTCCTTATTCTTCGTATACATCATACGCATTTACTTCCAAGGACCTGTGGTGTGCACGTAAGTTTAAATAATCTATAATTATATCCAACTCCTCGTCAGATGATGACAATACGTCGGCCATCTTGGTTGATCATGGCTTGATCAAAGAAAATCCACGATCAACTTGATCAAGGATGTTGATCCCCGATTAGCGCTGATTGTCGTAGGTGAAACTCAATCAGCGTGATTTGAGATTATTTGTACGGTTGATCCAAGATCAAGCGTTGATCGGCGTTGGTGAAATCGGCCCTAAGGCTGGTAATTTCGGTGCCTCCACCCCTTTGCTCTATTCTATCCTCCGCTTGCGGCTCCTCATCCCAGTTAGAAACGTCAATGATTTTCACCTCACTACTGGCGTCTGACCCGTCCTCATCGTACCTAGGGGGTTCGCGATATTCTCTAAAACCCTTACCTTCCGGTTCCATCGCGTACGAGAATAATTATTACAACAAAATACACAAGGAAAAAATATAACTATGAAATTCGCACTTCGCTGAAAGAGTAACAATCATGGAAATCACGTAAGGCTGTAAGGCTTGCTTTACCTCTTCTGTAACAGAATCTGTGTGTTTAGTTGCAGTCAAAATTGCATCGTGTATAGCAGTGAAATGCGAGAATTGGTGGGTGTGAGACGGCAAAATAGCCCCTGTTTTAATTTTGTTCGTGCATTTGTGCAATTCCTAGCCATTTTAGAAATAAATGCCATTCTAATCTGAGAAATTCTGTGCCCCGTGTAAATCGGCCTTAACAAAGATTTTGGATGTTTGCAATGTTGAATCACTTTGATTTTTCATTGCGTCATGTCAACTATATAAATGCCCATAGATGTAAAACTGCCCACAAAAAAATCAGTCAATGATCCAGAATGTGGAAATTTTACTACTGGAATGGATTGTGCTTCTATGCTGTCACTAAATTTTCTCAACATGACGTTTTTTGTAACATATCTGTAGTTTTTGGTGAGGAATACCTGTATTAGATTCAAATATTTGATGAAAAGTATGCTTTCTTCCATGGAACGTCTTGATTCTCTCATAAAAAGTAAAAAATATTTGAGTTATTGTTTAGAAATTGTTTAATAACTGACTTAAGGAAACAATGTCATCATAGACTTAATGTCAACATAGACATAATTCTGTCTCGAAATGGATTCACAGATAATGAGGATTTTAAAGGATGGAAAAAATGTCTCAGTTGCAAGGTGAAGAATTTCCCCACTTCTACTGTGGCTAACACATTGAGAAGTATTTCACACCATTGGTGTGAAATACTTCTCAATGTCTTAACTGGTCATGTCAGCCATTTCATTTTAGGTTGTCACTAAAATCTTCTGCAAACATGATTTCAGCCAGCTTGAGTGGTCTCAGGTGAAAGAGGAGGTTTTATTGTTATTATTTATCATTACTCACATTTTTACTTTGCCCCCATTGATTGGCACCCAGCATTATCTTCTAGGTATCTGTGAAAGGTGAGAATGAAGACCCTCTCAGTGAAGGTAATTATCCTGAGATGTACACACCGGATCCAGATGGAATTTCAATTAATGCTTTAGACTCTTTGGCAACTGACGACTTGGTAAGTTCACATTTGCTTTGTTAAGTAGATATTTTCTACTACAGAAATTCAGTCCTCCATGTTATATTCCAACACGAAGAATGATGAAGATAAAATGGATTGACCGTGTGAGTAACCAGGAAGTGCTAAGGAGAGTGGGAGAAAAGAGAAGCCTCCTAAAAACATCAAGCAGAAGAAGGGACAACTTAGTTGGCCACATTTTGAGGCACTATGGTCTGATGAAGACAATCGTTGAAGGACAAGTGGAAGGGAAAAAGGGCAAGGGACGGCCCCGAATGAGTTATATAGGACAGGTTATAAAGGATGTAAAAGAGAATAAATATGTAGCTATGAAGAGATTAGCGGTTAGGAGAGAGAAATGGAGAGCTGCGTCAAACCAATCTTAGGATTGTTGACTAATGATGATGATGAAGTAGATTTTTTCCACTACAGAAATTCAGTCCTTCATGTTATGTTCCAATATAATTTACCATAATAACAATATCACTTCCTATCTTATATCAAATATAGAATAGGAATAGGATTACAGGAATATTTTCTCCATGGAATATTCCTGTATCAATTGCTAAAAAAGCAAAGCCTTTACCCTAACTTTGTCAAATGTAAATAAGTAAACTTGAGATTTGTAATAACTCTTCATTATAACTTTCACAGTTAGTCATATCAGTTAAAGATATGCTTCAGGGCTATGTTGCCTTGCAAATTCTTGGGTGGCCCCGTTTCCTGACCAATTCTGGTTTCCTTTTCAAGGAAGATCATCAAAGAAAGAGAATCAAAGTCCCAAAAGTTTTGGCCCATTTCCCCGAAAGTTTTTTCCAACTAACAGATATTTGTCGTTGGTGATGAAATCATTCAAAATAAATGGTTTATTGTTCTAAAGAGAATGGGCGCATACAGCTGCTCTGATCACTCACCTTTGCTCACTGAGCAATTGAGGGCTCTGCCGTCATGGCGTTTCACATTTTTGTGAGAAATAAAACCCCATCCTCTTCTCCAATTTCCACAAAAATGACGGATCATTATCATAAACCCTAAGATATGTTTAAGGCAGCTCTGCTGTCCGCTTACCTTTTCATTAGGACGTATTTTTTCTCTTTGACATCTTTTATAACCTTTACTATTCTTCCACCAGTCCTTCTAGTACTGTTTTTATCATACCATTATGGCTCATTATGTGGTCAACTAAGTAGTTCTGTCTTGTGCTAAGGGTTTTCAGAAGAATTCTCTTTTCTGCCATTTTTCTTAGCACTTCTTTGTTACTCACATGGTCGATCCATTTTATCTTCATCATTCTTTGGCTGCACCATATTTTGAATGCTTCTACTCTAGAGTTCTCTGCTGCTGCTCAACATCCAAGCCTCGCATCTTTGAAGAGATATGTTGAAATTCTTTTCCTTCCATATTGTTCAAACAATATAGGAGGAAAATAAGTGAAATTCATGCTACCTATTCTAGCACTTGGTACTCTCATGCTGAGTTATTGTGATGTCATGATCAACAGATCATGATCATGATTCCCTGGTAAAATTATTCCAAATGAGAAAAACCTTTCACGTAGAATGATGAATCCTAATGTGTTCGTTGTGGTTGGCTGTATTGCCTCTTAATCAGATGATGCAATTTCTAGCCAAATCTACCAAGCATGATTTGCTCCCAAAAAAGAATTTAAATAAGGTATATTCTAATTATAGCAGATGTGGATGTGGTGAGAACTATATGGAGTAAATTATAAGGGGGACTCAGGATTTGCCCTTCAACGCCTTTGGAAAGGGTATTAGATGTTGGCAAACCAGGGTGGTTGTTGAGAGGCATCAATTTCTTTCCGTGAGCTGATTTTAATGGAGCTTGTTATATATTCAACTTTGATTGAAATAAAATATAATAATTACCTTTAATTGATGAAACCAACATTTGTGTACTCCATTTGCCTATGTCGAAATAGATTATTGGTTGCCGATAAATGATGTAACGAGGCCATGATGTCTCAAACTATTGCTGGTAAATTTGTTGTTCCTTATTAGGAGGGTTTTCCTATGGCTAATTGAAAAGGCAGAGTAACCTTATGACCCATATTATGTTAGTCGATGAGTTTCTCCCGTCTTCTTCTCTGAGGTCAGAATAGCTTTTCAGGGAATTTTCCAGTTGTACATGCATATTTGATGTTTTGGTTGCGATCTTTTTGCTTCTGGTACCAATTGGTGAAAACCTGTACCAATGAATTGCTAACCCTGGAGTAGTCGTGCCTAACATGTAGCCTAATGTGGTCGCTGCGGGTGACTCTGACTCGCACTAAAAGAAATGGTTTTAAAGCTTAATTTACATTTTTGTTTTTTTGTAACTTCACACATTTCAGTTTCAAGGTATATAAACTCATACCATGTGTTTAAAAAACTATTTTATTACTTTAATATTATTTTCAATAATTAAGAAAAAGTATCACAAAAATGAGGTTTTTGTTAGAGTTCAAGATTTTTCGTAATTTTATGGTTAACTAGCTTACTTACAATAATTTTTAACTCTTTAACTTTGAATATAGGTTGTAAAAAATTCAAAAATTAGCCTATGGCATAATGTTATAAGGAAAATTTTTTAAGTTATTGAAGCATGAAAATAATGCACCCAATTTTAAAAAAAATGTAAAAAAATGAGCCAAGGTTTATCACAAAGATTAAAAGAAAACTTAAACTAATGCTTCATAATATTTTTTCCAATAGGAACAAATATTTATTTCCACAACTTTATGTCACTATGAATGTCCAGTTATTGGTTTAGTTGCATCCCAAAGTCAGTAAAGTTGAGGTATGTTGGCCATGAGTGAGCCTACAAAACCCACAACTTGATAAAATGTGCAAATTTATTTTTTATAAAAGCACATCAAAGCTTTCAGGTGTAAAAAGATTGGGTAGTCCCTATGTGTATAATATAAAAAACTCACTATTTATTTCATGTCAATACAGTTGAGACAAGTGGGTTTGGAGTGTTTGCCACAGACAGGGATGTTGCATGATGCACACGGCTTTCTCTTCTTTGGGACAGTGTCTTCTTTTAGAATGTGCTAAATATTTATACGGGTTGCCTTTGACAGAGATCCTTGAAGACAAGTTCTAAGATGAGGTGTAAATAGTTCTGTAGCCAACTCCTTGAGCCATTTCCTTAGTTCAAGTTTTCTTTCTTTGTCATTCCAGGAGCAAATGATGAGGGTTTAGTCCTATAAAGTCTAAAATATGGTAAAATGCTGTGAAGGGCCAATGCTTTGTCTTTCTGGCGACAGAGTAATTGCCACTCATTTCATCAACCACATCAACTCCTCCTTTTGTGACATTATAAAATGTTATTATCTCTGGTTTCTTTTGTTCTTCTATGGCATTGTCAATACTTTTACTGTGATGCATGGTGGAGGTCAATAGAACGACCTTGTTCTTATTTGGGACAAAAGATATTAGTGTTGTCAAGTTTTTGGCAAAACCAAACATTGACGAGTGTACTTCTCAATTCTTAGTTCTCAAAAACTCTGGAGGTCAGTATCTCTTTCTTGTTTTTCCTGATTGTTCCAACTGTGGTGAGTTTTTGATTTTGCAAGAGATCATTAGATAGGGCAATACTAGAAAACCAGTTATCATAAGTGACGTTTCTGTTGCTTCCACTTATCGGTTCGACAAGTCTGACTACTACTGGAGATTTTGTTTGACTTATGTGTTCATAAGGTACAGGGCGTTGTTTTCCAAGATATACTTCCATTTTTAGTACATAAAGTGTTCGTGAGTCAACCAGTGAAAACACCTTCACACCATATTTTGCAGGCTTATCATGCATATGCTGCCTGAAACCGCACCTTCCACGGAAGGCCCACAACATCTAGTCAATTGTTTTGTACTCACCAACAGAAAACTTTGATTTACATTTCTTTACAACAAACTCAAAGCATCCCTGAAAGTTGCTAAATGGTCCACTTCCATCCTCTGCACTCGAGTTCTTTTATCAAATGTTAGCATTCGAAGCAAAAATCTAAATCAATTCAAAGACATTACACACTTGAATAGATGCACTTTTTCCCACAACTCTTCTGCGTTCAGATGTGAAGCCTTCAACACACCTGTGTAATACAATAAACCCAACAGGGCTTTAGTTTCTTCAACTGTAGTGTTTTTACAGTCATGATCCCAGCCAAATTTATTTTTATTCAAGTCTATGAATAAATTAGTGTTGTTTACAATATTTTGTATTACTTCGTCAGGCAAGAAGAACTGCCATGCTTGCAACGGTTTTTTTAGCTTTTTTTGCCTCGCCTTTTGTTCCCGAAAATGAATGATAAGATTCCGCTGTCTGGTTTGTACGGATTGGGTAGGTTCTGCAATTTTCCAGGATGATTCGCCATCTTTCCCTAAATATCGACTCCTATACAAAAGAGGGATGTCGTCGTCTGATGTTTCATCGTCACTAGAAACTTCACTTCTGCTTTGCTCAGTGTCCGTATTCCTGTCATTGTCATCTGCGCATTCCTCAATGGGATCAACATCACTCCAGTAGTTGGATTCGTCATCCGATGTGTCAAAAGAAAAGCCTTCTTCTAAGGTAAACAAGAGTCCTTCTTCATCCAATGGAACGTGGCGATTGGAAAAAAGTAACTTGTCTACTGGAGCCAGATTTAGGTTTGCTTGCCATGTTTATAATTCAGTTTTATAAAAAAAACACTTAAATTAAGCCCTGACCAAGAAAACACACAGCATTACTCTACTGTACACTAACTTACGCTCACAGTTATAAAAAAAACTTGCACATTTTTTGACAACGCTAATGGCCGCTGTGGGTCAGGCTGACACGCACATGTACGCCTAGGTCAATGAACAAGCTGAAACTGAAGAAACTCAATAGGGTATGGTAGGAGGGTTTTATAGAAGCAGCGACATGGAAAGTGGAGACCGTTCATTATTTTGTATATTCAGCCCAGATATAAATAGTTGTGTGGGGGTCGGAGCGACCCGCAGCAACCACTCCCAGGTTAATTCTCTTTTTTTTTCTCAGTGGCATGGGAACATGTGGTTCCCCTTCTGTAAAAGCAGATCAGTTCAGTGATGATGGAGGAGGATATGCACACAATGAAAGCACTAATGGGGACTAAATAAATAAATTGACAATGATGCATCAATAGCTAAAATTTATCTGATAGAATAAAAAAAACAAGTAGATGTCATTTTTCTGCAAAACTTCTGAATATGTTGCTCCAAGGAGACTTCATTGTCTAGTTTTACACCCAGATAAGGAGAACTGAAATTTTGTCAAATATACAAAGTTTTATAAAGATCAGTTAGTGGGAAGCTGGTTGCATACACTGGTGAGTCACATGCACCGGTAAACCTTAAAATTTCTTAAAATTACATATTTAGATTATAACCTTAAAAATTTATATTCCTGTGCTTAAAGTAATACACATTTAATACAGTTACTACCTGTGAAGCACCCTTAATAATTTATCCATATTAGTCTATTCAAGCTCCAGCTTGGGGCTCATTCTCAGTAATAATTAATTTTTTATTTTTGTCTGATAAAACAATATTCAGCATCCCTCAGGGTGAACCCCGAGGCGAAGCCTGAAACGTTGGCCAACATGTATAAATTAACCTGGTGGGAATCTGGAAAGTAGTTGACTCAACTCAATTTCTGTCTGCTTTGCCCCTCAGTTGATGTTATTCTGAGCCGTGGAAGTACAAATAATAAAGTAATAAAGATATATGAATCAATCGATGAATTCAAAGGTGAGTGAGTATTTAAAAAGGAATGCTTCCTACTGCATTGCAGAATTCATATAGTCATTATTATGTTTGTAACATGCATACAGCCTGCTACAGCATCCACAGCAGTGACACAACACCTATGACAGCTGCAATAGCTGAAAGTACCCCAGAGAATTTTCTTTTGCCAGAGGCCACTCAAGCGACTGCACGCATGCACCAATGTAATTGGCCACTTACGTTATCCTCTTCACTACAATTATTTACCTTCAAATAAAAAAAGTGGAATTTGATATGACTGCATTGGAACTTAGGTAAACAAAGATATCGGAACAATTCTTGGTTAACAGTTGTAACAGAACTATTAAGACTTTCCTCTTGTCCAACGTGTGGCATTATGAGAAAACTCTTTGGGTGCGATTCATAGACCACATTGAAATCTCTCACTTTACAGTCTCTCTTTACGGTAAAGTGATACTTTAGCAAATGTGCGTTGCTGATTCGTTTCAAGGATCTCACTTTAGGTGTCGATCCGGCATTGAAATTTTGAGTGTTGGCAATGAACGCTGCGAAAAAGTGAAGAAAAAGTTGACAATCGATATTAATTGCATACCTAATTGTTACATATTCTGACGACTGGGTTTCCCTGTTGTATTTTGCTAAGATTTTATTAAGCTGCATTTTCTCGTTCTCTCATATTGTGTGCAAATTTAAATGAATACTGCGTTATTGAAAGCTTTTCCCCACTAACTTTTTTGTGCCTTAATGACTGAGTTGGCTGAATAAAAGCTCGCTTTTAATTAGCTTCGTGCATTGATAATGCCCGTTGATGTTTCCAGCAATGTAAATGTTCAAATGCTGATACCTTTGCGTCACTTTATGATCATCTTGTATGATTAACTGCATACGGTTGTTTGGACTACATGTAAGTCGATGTTTGATGGTAATAGTTCATTGAAGGTGGGTGAAATTCTCTCACGTTAACTTTAAACTCTACCAATTAATTTGAAGATTAACAATCAGTGGTTGTCTCTGGTGGATCCATATTTTGAAGGAGGTATGGGTGTGTATTGAATTCTTTTATGCCTACCAATATTTTAATTCTGTTAATGTTGACCAAAGGGGTTATATATTATAGAGAAATGGACATTCAAGAATACCTACATCATCAAAACCAATGAATAAATGGCCACACAATGAAAAATTTTGAATGTGAGAATGGATTTATATCAATAAATATCTCTTTGTCTACTTCAAATGATGCCTCGACTTATGTGAATACCTAACCCGTGTATCCATTCACGAATTTTGTAGTAAAAAAATTCAATGAAATCTGTGATGCTGTGTAAAGAAAATTTCATAACAATCCTATATCCTCGAGAAAATATTGCTTTGCTGCAGATAATATGGCTATGAAGGAAAGTATGTTTTACTTTTTATTGCTGCCTTTCATGACAAGGTCCTATATCATCATTGTAAATATTCAAATGCGTTGTCGATAAACGAAACAAAAACTCTGTAGTTTCAAAATGACAGGAACATGTTAAATGTGATATGGAGGCATGCGGAAAGGGTTCATTAAGCAATTATGGAATAAAAATGCTTCAAATGCAATGCAACGTATATAAACTAGCATTGGTTGGCCAAACGACATGAAAATCAAGTCTTTGTTTACGAAGACCATTGACGCCAACATTAGCAGAATTCTGCTATCATATTAGAGTATTTTTAAGGGAAATTATAGAATATGAACACATAAATGACCTAAGAGCTTAACAATTATCCTTTTCAACCACTTACTGTGTTGTAATTATCACAAGAACAAAAAGTCCTTGGTAGTATAACGACCGATGGAGTTCAACCTTAAAATACAAGTAATGGGTCATCTCCATCCATACTATACTCGAATCTCGATAATTTTCAGGAAAAAGAGATATATTACGTGACTGGTTATTTCTTGAAAAACGCTCGTCTGCTGCTGCGTTCTCACAAAAAAATTAGTTCCTATTAATTTCCGTAACCCAAATATCTTCATATTTCAACGTCAAAAACAGCCGGTGCGGCCATATTTATTCAGCCGTAAAGGACACTTTACCTTTTTGCGCCGATATCCTTCACGGGAAGTTGCTTTTGGCTCTACGAAGAGTTTGAGAAATTCTTTTTCGCCCCGCACGGAGTTTTTTTTTCGGCTTGGGACTATCCAGGTAGTCACTTCCTCCCCTTAATGACCTTTCCTAGCGTGGTCCCAGACCCTTTCCTCGGCAACTGGGCAAATACAATCCTCGACCCTTTTCCCCGATGGCAGCCCATCACCGCGTACTTTTGTGGTCAGTTTATTGTTACCAGTGCAATTTTAATTTTTTTAATTGTTACTGTTGCATTAAATGTCAGTTCACCAGTGTATTCCTTTCATTTTGCAATGCCTGTAGTACTTTTAAACGAAGTTCTACGGTTATTTTTAGGGTTTTCAGTAAAACGGCACTATATCATAGACCATCAAATACTTTAAAGGGAATGAAATATTTCAATGTTCCTAGCCTACTTCTAGGTACTTACGATTTATGATATGAACATATTTTAGATCCACGCTACGCTCCACTCGTTCAAGTAACTCTGAGCACGTCGGGAACGTAAGCAAAACTAACGAAAGCGAAACGAAAGGCACTTCAAGAAAAAAATCCTGGCTGTATAATTCCAAGAAAAAATGTAATTCCACCGAAACATCATTTGAAAGAAAATCCGTACAGGAGGAGGAAGGGGAATGCGTACAGAACATTTACGGTTAAATTTGAATGCACGCCAAGAAAATTTTGAAAAGAAAATGAGATATTCTATCGAATTTCACCGCAAATGTACACTTAGAATGTAGCTAACAGAGTAATGTATATTTTTAGATGTAAATCATTACAATATCGCTCCTATAAACTTGCTAGTAAGTTATAAAAATAACAATTAAACATCTAACCTTAGCGTCTCCAAAAATTGTTCTAGTTGATGATCAACTCCGTTAATATGAACGCTAGAATTCCGTTTAAAATTTGTAACCAATCAGCAGAACATACAGAATGTAATTCCTAGCATTGATTTTCAATAAATGCAACATGAACGTTTTTAGTTATTTTAACTTTTAAACAAATAAGTGACCATGAGCACCATCCTTGAGTGGGACACTGAGAGCCAGGATGGGCCGAGGTAATCCCCACACAGACAATAGGAAAGGGGCCTCTCGGGCTGAGGGACCCTAATGGCGGTTGGGACCCACTTGGCATGCTTGACCGCGAAACCGTGAAAACACAGCCTATAGCCTTTTGCTTCGAAAAATTCAAGCCGTGAAAATCCGGCCTTCCTTCTTTAGCATCAGAAAATTCAGGCCGTGAAATCATGCCCAGTGTAGGGAAGAGGTTAAGCCCTAAGGTGAGCTTCGGTTGGGCACTTTAAGGTAAAGTGACGATTTGCCCATTTTTCTTCTAAAGTGGCGTTTAAGAAACGGAAAAAGCAGACTTTAGCCCGGCTAAAGAATATTTTAGCCTAAAGTGCCGTCTATGAATCGCACCCTTAGGCCTGCTTTCCATGGTCACACGAACGACCGGTCATTTGACCATACACATGTCTTTTCATAACAAGACCTCAGTCCTACCTACTTGCTTGGTGGGGTTGATTCCACCGCCAAGTTCTTTGAAATGACTTAAATTATAATGCAGCCCCAGTAATCCTCTCTGGTTGCATCTGAAGCATCACCCCACCCCCCGCCACTGCCAATCTAGTTTATATATCTGTGGATTACCTGAACAGAGGCTTGGGCCACAAGGTCATCTGTGGCCCCATCAGTGCTATCATTGTGCACACATCCTCCTCCATCATCACTGGTCTGATCTGCTCTTACACAAGGGGACCCACATGTTCCCAAGCCACTCTGATAGGAAGAGACAATTTAGGTGAAGCTATAACCATGAAATCTTAGCTAACGAGAATAAGTAAGCGTGGTCTGGTCACCAACGTTCATTACTCTGCAGAACAATAAATGCTGCACACAAGGTATTGAAATAGAGTATCGTCTTATTTCTAGCCAAATCAGATTTTTTCCACATTTCCATTCTGGCATGATTTTAATGTCATGTTAGCTGGTGACTGCTGAAGAGAGAAGAGAGAGCAGTTAGGTGTTTTATGACAGCTTCTGTTACATCCAGTAAGGTGTCTGTGTCGATTGGCCCATAGAAATGTATTATACAAAGCGATTCATTATTAAAAGAAAACGCCACTTCTTGGGCATGCCCCGGAAAAATAAGTGTCTGATGTAATAAAATTGACCAATGATGCCTTCACGGCAATGGCCGTCCCCCTGCTGGGGGTTCGTGGAGGATTTATGAGTACTTAATAACCCGGTAGTCGGAGGCAAGGTAACGAATCCAAATTAGTTTCCTGCATCAAGGCTATATTCGGCTTTTGCTCATTTATGAAGGCAATCATTTGGGCCCATTTTTCTTGGCTTCTCACCAACTTTACCTTCAATGTTAGAACAGATATTCTGGACATGTTAAAAACTCTTCCTTGTGGTATATTAATGGATTCAAATAACCATAAAGAAATTACATATTAACACTTGAGAGGTGATTAATAAGGTGTGTGAGTGTGTGTGTGTATCTGTCTTTAATGATGCTGATTTTCGACTCATATGCAGGCACAGGCGTCAAAATCTTCCCAGGGTGAAGTGGTGGATGCTGAAGGTACTGGAGCCATCGTGACAGACCTTGACTCTATGCAAGTTTTGACCAAGAAAGAACTATCTCTCAAGGAGACTGATGCCACTGAGGTATGCATGAAATTCACATTCAATTAACCCATTATACCCCATATGGCATGTAGGGCTTTTACCTTTGGTTATTTTGTTTTTTTTTCTGGCTTCTATTGACCTAATTAAGATTAATTTTTCAAAAAGTAATTATATTCATCATAATGTATGATTTGCATAATGTTGTGTTTATGCAATGCTGGGAAAACTCCGGAAAATAAAAACAAAAAAGAACTTTTCAAAACTTAGGTTGCATATTCTATTTTTCATCGCCTTTTCTGACATAATGTTCAATAATATTCTGCATGGAATTAAACAGCTCTTTTCACAACAAAACTTATCTCTGATTTGCACACTCGACATCTTGGCTGGGAATTATGAGTATGCCTGAGGATGAAATGCCCTATTCTCCCTTGACGAGCATGCTGGGGTATAACATGTTTTCTAAGGTGTTCTGCCATTGGGCACCCATTTTTATGCATTAATTATGCTCAGTAGAATTTTACGATCTTGGATCGAAATTCTAACTAAGGAATTGCTTTGCCCATGACTTTGGCATACAATCACCATGGATTCACTACTGCACTATCAACACTTTTCAGAATAGAGATTTTTTGCCCTTAATCTGGATAGGATAACATGCAACTTAATTATCAGGTAAATCTACCCCTCCCATTCCCTGATTGTAATCGTTGATGACATTTCGATTTTCTTCAGGAATCGTCGTGAATACCTTTTCATCTTTACTTTGGGTTCCCTATTACGGTAATTTGAAGCAACAGTGATGACAGAGTTATCATGCATTTGCAGTAAGAGAATATGTTTTGACCTGTCAAACGAATAGTAGGAATCCCTGTCAGTTTTTTTGTCAGATCTCTCAAAGACATGAGTGGGCAGTTTTCCATTTAGATTTTCTCTCACTGTTCCCTTGGCAAAATATCAATTATCACTCAAAAGCCTCTAATAGATTGTAACCGATTTCAAAATTATAAAAATTCTTGGCATGTTATTTTGCAGACTTGCAAAATATTCAGCAAATTTAGAACAACCCTTTCTCCTGGTGCACTTAGAAATCCTGGAAATATCACTTTCAAGTTCCACCTCTCCATATGGCAAAAATTGAATGCCTGTAGATGAGGTACACTACAATGTATAACCCACTCAAAATTGTTCCCCACGAATGAACATTTTAGCTATGTGCCACCTGAAATATGGAACCATTTGTTGGGAAAATTCCCAACTGAATCAAATTTTGGTTTAGTCTTTTGAGGAAAGGTCTGACTGTCAAGAATGTGTCATTTTTGTGTAGTTAAGAATAATCGGAATGCTGTCAATATTTTTTTAATTCATCGAACCGAATCTGCGTCATATATTGCCTCACAATTGCAACAGACATCTCTTGCCTTGTCCAGTACTACATAGTGCCCAATAATATATGATACCCCAACAACATTATGATTACAATTATTTTTTTAAAATCTAGCTTACTTTGAGTAAATTTACGGTTATATATCTCGTAAGTGCAGTTATTTGAGTAGCCCAAAATTAATTCAAGTAATTTTCCACTGAGAAATAAGTGAAAAATTGGTGAGTGGCCTCCATGCTGAGTAATAAGTGTTTCTAATCCTTTTTTTCACGCAGAAATTCGGGACTACTTCGAGAGTAGATTCTATTTTTTCAAGTTTAGATGAACCTGTTTGTCCTCTGCATCTTTTACTTGGGGGTGCATATTTTATGGACGATCTTTCTTGAGGTACTGCATGAGTAAACTGGATTTGCCTTGCAGCGCCTCCTGCAATCATCCATGTTTGAAATACTGAGAAGAGGAAATCCCTAATGTAGTTCCAAAGTTAAGAAAATATCATACATCGCCTCTCTTGTTAATTTATATACTTCAGTTACCTTCTTGACGCTTCTTCTAAAGTAATCTTCTGAGGCGCAGAAATTTTGTGTATAATTTTCTCCTTTTTTTAATCTGAATGAAACCCCTGGATGGATTATTTTGCAAAACGCTGGGCAAAAACTACTGCGCTATTATTGATATAATACTGGATGAGAGATAAAGATGCATTTCAGAGGACTATTTAACTGAAATGTTCCCAACTAAAGCTAGATTATTAGCCTTACAACACCTAAGGTATAGAAGAAAAGAGAGGTAACTAAGGATTGCATGGAGAAAATTCCAAAGAGCAACTAGAGGAACACTCCACCTTCCATCACAATCCTGCTTCAAGGAATACGGTTCTCACCCTCTCATTATGAAACTGAATGCATCTAAAGCTGAATTAAACGTCTACTAAGAAAGACTTCCACTCGATGACATGGGAATGACATTGCCCGGTATTGGTTCAATGTGTGCACGTAAAAGTTTGCCTCTACAAAGCACCAGAGTGTTTGATGTTAAATTCGTACAGATGGCCATCTTGGAATTTAAAATACTATTCACGCTTTACTTTATATACTCACAACCTGTGAGTGCCAAAAATGCGGCTGAACTGCCTCCGAAAGACTACATTGTCAATTAAAAACCATACTGATAAGTTTCGTTATGCTTTGAGAACAGCCCTCTGGTCTACCGGAGAATTCCCATTGTTGTGTAATCGCAACACTTTTTACAACAACCATATTTATACCAGGAATGGCGAATGTTCGTGACAAAAATAAATATGATGAATTAAGAAACTTAGAATTCATAGAAAAAATTACCTCTAGTGGGATTACTCAATAAGTATTTGTAAAATATCATTTACAATTTGTAGTACTTCAATAGGAGGGAACACTCAAAATTAAAAATTGGTTTTCATTATTTAAAACCAAAAAGATATGAATGAAAAACACACACGCCAAATTTTAGAGCTCAAATTCGATTTTTAACCGAGATAAGTAGCTTTGAAAGTCCGCTAGGAGCTTCGGCCACGCCCACGGCGCGAAACGTATTTCTATTGGCTGACGCCGCGTGACGTGTGAACCTCATGAATGTCGCGAGAGTAATGCTTGAAGAAGCCGTAAACACACTGCGTCCGTGGAAATAGTGGCCAAAAGTTTATCGTCGTGGCGAAACACAATGTTAATTTTGTTTTGGCAGATACCAGAAGTGTACTGACATTATTAACAGGGACTCTGGACATATTTTTTGTCTCAAAAAGAACCATTTCATTGAAATGAATCTTCTTAAGATGAAATGTTTACACTTTTGAAAGAGACAGTAATCACGGCAATTATCGTGGATGTTTTAATTTGTGGACTTACTATCACGAAATCCTTTACTTATTACTTGTTTTTAGTTTCCGGATGCAAATTGTGAAATAAATGAACAAATGTGCTATAGCTATAGCTGTTTTCTTGCCCTCTGAAGGGAGGAAATTCGGGGTTCTCTCCGTTTCTTTAAGGATTAGCATTCCAATTTCGTTGGAACAATATTTTTTTAAGCAGAGGTCTCGCTTTGGACCACCTATGTTCCTGATAAATGTTCGAGTCAGTTTCATACTATGAAAAATGGTAAACAATTGTCATCAAAATGAAAGAGTAACTCAGAGATAGGGATTTTTACATGAAAATATCCGTAAGTTAACTTATATTTACATCAGAGTTACACGTACAATCACTTTCAAAAGTTTTAGGACAAAGTTTGTGGCACAACTTCTGCTTCTCAAGGAAATTTAGTATTCTATACTCCTTTCGTAGTTATCTGCTGCACTCCGCTTGTGATTATAGGCATGCACACAAAGGGACAAATTATTTTGTACTGTAAATTTATCCGCTTCTATTTATATAAGGTGTAATGATTATTTCTTGAGCATTTACTGCATACTTGCACCGGTTTTTACCCTTACTGGTTAAAGCAATTATTCTATGATTTTTGTCATGTGACGGCCGTGACCCGGGTCGCCGCGGCGGCGGCCTAGTGAGCAACGCTTTGAGCTCGGATAGTGAAGATTGAGGGGTCGGGACTGTCTCTCATAATTTTTTCAGCTCCTTTTCCTGATTATTAACAGGTTATTTATAATCGTAATTTCGCTGTAATTGATATTATGCTTTTATTATTGCCGATGCGAATTTTCAAAACTAAGAGAATAATGGTGGATAAAATCCTGGCGTTAGCATTAGCGTACAGTTTGAAGTCTGGCAAAAGGAGTCACACATTATAATTTATAATTTGTCAATTATTCTTTTTCGATTAATGATTGTTCAAACTATTTGCTAGTATTCATTCAGTGAGTATTTACCTCCGGTTTCTCTGTTTTGTTGTAAGATTTGCAAAGTTATCCGTGTCTATTTGTTCTTCTATTTATAGACCTGGTGTCACCGGGATTCAAATGTGCATATTTCTGTTTGTTGTGAGTAAATCCGATATCAATAGAAGTGATTTACATTAAAATGGCCCTCTCACATTCTATAACATCCTATTTCTGAAGGAATATGCAGTCTCCGTGCAGCGTCACACCACCGCCTTCCCCGGTCTGGGTCGTTTGGCACCACAAAAAATACTTTTCTGGCGTTTAACGAGAGGTAAATTCACCTCTCGGCACACAAAAATATACTTAAGGTTTCCTCCCACTCATTTAAAATTCTCCGTTTTATCTAGTATTCACTTATACTCGAAATAACGTATACGACAATGCACTCCTTATGCAAGCAATGCTGATATCATGAGGTTCACACGTCATCAACATGGCGTCGCCCGAGAAATACGTTTTTGGCGCGGAATTCAAGTTGAAACTTCAAACTGCTCCAGGGGCGAAATTATTGTGCGCTCAATGGTAAAATTTTGTGAGAGCCTTTCTTACACCCATTGCTTTATAAATCAGACAAAATATTTGAGTGTAATCCCTTCTATTATTCGAAATGCGCAAATTTTGAAGTAAAATAAAAATAATTATTTTAGTGAAAACTTTTACAAAATTAACTGGATAAGAACCCAGCCGGCACAGCCCATACTGCATCTATATGTGAAGTGGATGCAATTAGGATGCAATGTGTGACAGGATGCGCTAGGTACCAAATATCCTTTTGCCATCCTTTGCTAGTTGCGCCTATGTGTGCCATACTTTTCGTGATGTGGTTTAATACTTAATAATATCTACAAATCCTCGCATTAATTATTATAAAATATTAAGAATTATTATAATTATAATTATTCACTGTATTCAAGATTTTCACGAACGTACAGAACTGCCAATGACTACAGCAGTAGGTATGGACTTGTCGTCTGGTAGCCATCTTTCCCTTTCTCGACCTGTTGGAGCCTCGTAGATTGACCATTGCAGCAATTTTGACTGATCTCCCGGTATCGGCTCTCCTTCACTCATTGGCCTCTACTCTCCTGGATTTGAACTCTGCGTTTGTTTCGGACTCCGATGGATAGCAATGTTGTACTGAAGTTCTCATGTTCTATTGTGTACGCCTGTATTGCTCATGTAGTCCAATGTTCGTCTGTCTCTTGTTTTATGCTGAGTCATTTAAGTTCTACTTTTGAAGTAAACGTGCTCTGATTTATCCTGAGTTGTTTAAAACTATACTGAGATAAAGAGAACCAAGTAAGCAATGCAGAAACGCGATTTCGACCGAGTTCAATTTTCGGCCGTTAGATGGCAGCACATTCGTGCACTTGTTCGTGCATCCTCTCGGCATCTCTGTAAGTGCGGCGGTATCTCTTTTCCGCATCCCCTCGGCAGCGGTCCGGCATATGGATGGCATCTATATGAAAGGATGCACTCATACTCTTTGCATCTGGATGCCATCCAGCTGCCAATAGGAAATTTGATGGTTTGTGCTAGCTGGGAACGAATGGTATTTCAGATATTCAGAAAACCCGAGAAAAAATTATCCTGCACAAACGTGTTTTCTAATAATGACGATTAAATAATGCTGCAATTACGCAATGCTTGGGATTAAACGGGTTAAAATATTGGATGAAAGTGATGTTTGGGGGAAATCCTGAATTACAAGTACTGTAAATATGGGCATTAGAGCCCAAATTTCGAGACCTTTATTATTACTTTCAAAAATGTGCAGGACATATTGTAACTTGCCGCTTGTTTTTGATGCCACTTGGCTGTTTTCTATGGAACTTTAAATCAGCGTTCACAAGGTAAGGAGAACTGCTTCAATTTCGTGTGTGAATGTGTGTGTATACAGTGAAGATTGAATGGAGTGTTGAGTGTTTCCTCCTCCCCCCACGATTCCCTGCTTTCCCAACTTAGTGGTTTTTCAGTGATGTGTACGCGACCAGTGAAAGGTCCACATTTCTCCCAATCCCCTCCCTCCAAACAACACCCATGAGCAGCAAATGGGGGGTGACGGAATCTGCACCCCTTTCCCCTACAGGATGAGAACATACTTCAGAATCCCCCAGCCCCATGGTGAGGATTCTATGAAAACCCGCTTCTTCCTGAGTTTCCTCCAGTTGCCCCAACCTCAGCAAATTTACACTCTCTGGTTAATAAAGTACGGACGAATTTCTGTTTGAGGAGACATGTCGACCCGAGCTTCATGATGCAGCCAAAGGCTATGCCCGATAGCTGATGGTGTCTTGCCTGTCAGTTGAAAGAGAGGTGGAAAGAGAAGAAAATGGTGGAGGTTAGCCTGTGAGGTGAAGAGTGGTGAAGAGGAGGAAATAGGAGAATAGAATGGTAGTTTTCCCGTGCAATGAGGAATAAGGTCAACCCACGACGCCTTGAATTGCATTTCTTGATGTCCTCGTCCATAGGAAAGATAATGGCAAACTGGGTCATAGTGTCTTTCGAAAACCCACGCATACGGATCTGTGCCTCAATGGCCATAGTCACCATCATCCTTCCCAACGTGAAGCACTTTTTTCCACCCTAATACATCGTGTGAGAACAATTTCCGACGCGGAGAGTCTTCCTTCGGAATTGGATTATCTTAAGAATACCTTCCGCCAGAATGGGTACGGAGAGCGGTAGATCACTTTGGCCTTCAGGAAATCCTCCGCAACTGCAAAGAGCTCGGTTATGAAGGAAGACCAACCTAAACCGACAGCCAGGGCCTTTTTACCCTATATTTCCACTATTTCGGGCAAAATTTCTAGGGTTCTGAGGAGGTATAATATCGAAACCGTCCATCGCCCTATGACGAGTTTAAGAGATCGCCTCGTCTGTGTAAAAGATCCAATTGGCCTTATGACTCCTGGAGTTTATAAAATCCCCTGTGAGTGTGGTATTGTCTACGTGGGTGAGACTGGGCGAACAATATCTACTCGTCTCAAAGAACATCAAAGGCATTTCCGACTTGGTCAACCGGAAAAATCAGCCATAGTCGAGCATAGCTTGGATGAGGACCACAAAATACGGTGGGATGACACCAGAGTTTTATGGCGATCGGATCATTTCTGGGATCGTTTAACCAAAGAGGCGATTGAAATAAAACTTGAGAACAAGAAAGTAAACAGAGATACCGGATTTGCGATCAGCAGCTCTTGGAATAGAGCCCTTAACCTTTTCCCTACCGTACACGTATATATACGTGTGGACGTTTCCTGACCCGGGAGACCGCGGGCGTATATGTACGTGTGAGATTTTCCCGGTCAAGAAAACGAAACCCGTTTATACGTTATAAAATATACGTTTTCTAGCTCTCCCCCTTTCAGGACGGTCGTGGGTTTAGGCGCCTTTGTCTCGGGACCCAACGCTTCGGGGTTTAGGATTAACCCTCCGAATCCGGGAGCAGGTACCCGGACCCTTCGTCTTTTATAACCCCTCTCAGCGGTAAGGGACAGCGGTCATACATTTGTTTATAGAGTCAATTTACGAAATAAATATTTGTTCATTTCTCAAGAAATATAAACTAAGAATTGAATTGTTTGTCTTTTGAGCAGCGTTTACAATTTTTAAACGAAATTCTACGACAAATATTAACTTATATCTCGAGTTATGTATAAACATCAACATGGAAATTGTTGCTGCGTTAAATGCTTTGATAATGCCCTTAGAACTTCGTTTAAAATTTGGCAATGCTCAGATAAAAATGAGGAATTATATTCTATGTTTGTAATTTACGTGCAAGCAAGAATTATCCATTTGCTAAATACATATAAGCAATACATAAGTTGACTGCGAACCAATTCCGCAGGTATGGTCGTAAACCCGGAAAGGAGGGAGCACAACTACTCTCGGAGTCCGAGATAATGCGGAGTCCCACCGTGGAGGGGTCGAAAAAGGTTCAGCGAGACTCTTCTTAACAAATGTCCTTCAAAAATGCTCCGTACCACGAGAAAGAAGAGTCTCTTGGGGCTCGGTACAGCAGTCAAGCTAAGACGAAAACTCCGCGGTCTCGAAAGGGTTAAAAGAGTTATGCTTGCCAGAGCTAAGTCTACGCTGGTCCACAGTCTTCTGCGACAACAATCGGATCTCGACCAATCCGGCTCCTCCTAACGCTGGGCTTCAACGGTCTTTTCGAATTTTCTATCAGTAGCCGTGAGAATGGGTAGCGAGTCGGTACCCGAAACGTCGGCGCTCTTAAATAATCTAACCCGCGCGGTATCCCGAGATGATTTTTCTAATGTGATAAATATTTAACCATTATAGAGAAATATCATAAAACGACAAAATCAATAGGATTTTAAACTGAAATGTGAACATCCAACTGCAGAAATGGTTTTGATTGGCATGCTCTTCATCTCGAAGCTGCAGCATTACATTTTCTAGGGCTTCAAGTTTAGAATACTTAAATTTTGTTATATCGCACACCTGGAATTGTCCAGTACACGCTGCGCGGACATTAGTGCTCAGCCGCAAAAGCATCTTAATGGAAAGGCCAAGACGTAGCCACAACTGCATGTCTCTGCTTTGATGAGAATTTTGGGTGTTCAAAAATCTCATCAAAGCAGAGACATACCCTACCAATTTGCAAGTTTGAATGTGAAGTCAGGTCCTGATAAATTTGCAGCCAGTAATGTTTGCAGGACGAGGGACAGGCATGGGGAATTGCGGTCTTTACAGTCAAACTGGGATTTTTTCTTAACTACTTATTTAACATATTTTTAGGACTTTCATGGGAAAGCTCGCAACCTTTAACTTAAGCGTTACCAATGGAGGTCTAATTCTTAAATGAAAAGCGGCATAAATGAGTTTTTCTATTTGCTTGTTAATCTTTAAAACCAATGGGATTTCTGCGTAGTTATAAAGAAAGTCCTATGTGGCGTTACACCTCCTTAGGACCTTCTTTGAAGAGAGATGTAGTGGAAGAATGTGGACAGAGTCGGGAAAAAGGATTTCTGGGGAAATAAATAATCAACAACGGCGTGAAACTAAGAGGGCAAGAGAGGCTTGTTGGAAAAGGCAGTGGATATGTGTACTACACCACTCACTTGGTCACCCTTCAAAACCTTTATTTGGGGAAATTAGTTTTCCTTTTATTTCAAAACATACATCTATGACCTTTGACCCCCATTGTGACCCTCGGAGGTCAAAAAACCAACAATACGGATCTATGAACTGCCTAACCGACTTTGGCACCCTTTAAAACCTATGGTTTGGCACGTAGGTTGTCATGATGGCCCGACGTTCAACTCTATGACCTTTGACCCCCATTGTGACCCTCGGAGGTCAAAAAACCAACAATACGGATCTATGAACTGCCCAACCGACTTTGGAACCCTTCAAAACCTATGGTTTGACACGTTGGTTGCCATGATGGCCCGACGTTTAACTCTATGACCTCTGACCCCCATAGTGACCCTCGGATGTCAAAAAACCAACAATACGGATCTATGAACTGCCTAACCGACTTTGGCACCCTTCAAAACCTATGGTTTGACACGTTGGTTGCCATTATGGCCCGACGTTTAACTCTATGACCTTTGACCCCCATTGTGACCCTCGGAGGTCAATTGGTGTATAATACGGGTATTTGGACAATGTCAATGACTTAGGCACCCTATAAAACCCATAGATCGACACCTTTGACGGCATGCTATTCTTTTTGCCACCCTTATTACCTTGACGGTGACCTTACTGGGTCAACGCTTAAATTTTCGTAAATAAAAGTGTTATTTTTGGTTTTCTCGGGTCCGAAACACTAAGGATTGACATCTTGGTTTATGAAATTCTGACATTTTTCTATCTCGATTTTTTTAACATTGAAACCCCATAAGGCCAATTCAAATTTTTTGTTTGGACCCAAATTGTGAGGTCAAAAGGTCAAATATGTAAAATTTTGCTTACACTCAACAAAACTTAGGACCTTTCCCCGTAAGTGTGCCAATTTTCATGAATATTGCTCAATGGAAAGTTACTAAAATTACAGGTCAAAAATGAAACACGACCCTTGGGACAGTTTGTATAATCAAGAATGGAAGAACTTACTCTGAAGGAGACCTGTTGCCTCGCAACATTTGAACCTTGCATTTTACTCATTTTTTTGGTCCACTTTTTTCCCCCAGAAAGGAGTTTATATTTTAGTATGTAGGACATTGTATTATTGGAGTGTGTTTAGGATTAGTGTTGGTGTTGTCACTTAATTTTTTTGTATTCATGCCAGAAATTAAAAGGAATTTAAGATTTTTGTTTCATTTTTTTAATTTATTTATAGATGTCATTTGTAAATCTGAAATCGGCTTACTTTCAGCCTACTTTTACGGAGAATGGGGAGCTGGTTCAAAATCAGACAATGGCAATGGAGTCCATGACGGAGGCTATGGGTGAGTGATCTTCAGTGGTTTGAAAATGACTCTTCAGAGAAAAGATTTTTAACTAATTCTGACTAGGTGATGTCCAAAAACTGCATCTCAGAATTAAATACAATTTTGATTTTCATTTTTTTCGTACTTCATTAATGTTTTCTTATATTAAAAAAGCTTGTTTTTTTGTCAATATTGCCATTCAGTTCACTGAAAATTTTATTTTTACATGTGGCTCAACCCCGGGTCCTCCGCATGACAACTGGGCACTTTAACCAGTGGACTAATGCTCAACTTTTGTAGAATGGCTCTTACACATGAATATATTTGACCTGTAATTGTTTAACTGCATTTCAGTTTTAACTATTAGGTTATATAACCCCATATGGGGGCTGATTCAAGGACAGCTCCCAACGGACTATGTTTAACATAAAATTTGATTGAATTGTGAGACCCGGTTTTTGGACACTTCCCTTGTGAAGGATGTAGCATCTATATTTGTCATCCATCTTTACATTCTTTAGTTTATGATTACAGTTCTGCTTGAGAATATAATCAGGTTGGCAAATGTCTAGTAAAATTTTCGTCATCCTTCAGTGACATTAAACAATATATGCAGTCATGTGATTTCGTATGGGAATTCCAGTGTACTTTACCTAAAAATTTTGTCTTTAACACTGGGTAATAGAAAAAAATTCCCTATAAATCACTTGTGAAGAATACTAAGCATAATATTCCAGCTATGTACTATGTCAATTGTGGCGTCCATACACAAAATGAACATGGAACTGTTGAAATGACTAGTGGTTTTTTCAGTTTTAAAAGTGATGTTAATTTTTTCTTTGATAGACACCCCAACCAATTCATTGTTTTGTGCTCTTTGCAACTGTCCTTTAATAGGCCTAAGAGTTATTATTGGAAAAAGTGAGATACGGAAAAAAACTGATTTGGCTAAAAATAGGCTGAACTAAATTTCAATACCTTGTGTGCAGAAGTTATAGTTCTGCAGAGTAATGACAGTGGGTGACCAGGCCATGCTTATTTATTCTCGTTTGCTAATATTTCATGGTTATAGCTTCATCCAAATTTTAGAAGGTAGAACAGTGAAATTCAAGGCTTTAAGGGTGGATATGAGAAGTTGGAATAATTTCGATGTTAATTTAACTTATAACTGTTAAGTTTATCTTTTATTAGGATGTTCTTGTGATATTTTGTACATTGCTTCACATTTTAAGTACTTTGAGTTTAATGAAAATTCACTCTGGACGTATTGCAAATTTAATTATTAATGCGATGATTGCTTCTGAAAATAGGTAAATTATAAGGGAAGAGAAAGGAAATTGGAAAATGGATGCATGTGGATAACCTGGACATCAGGTATCTTTCCCAACTTTCAGTAGGGTCAGCCACTGAAATGAAACCATTGTATATGGCCCTAAGACAGAGTAGGGAAGTAGTGTGGGTGTAGGCTACTGATGTTATAAAATGTACTGTCTGACGGTTCAGGGCGTCTTTGCATGCAAAGCCTTTTATCAAAATTTTGGATGCGTTGTGCAGACAAGACAATCAGTTTGTCATTTTAACATTCTGCATACTTGGTATGTTCTGATGGTTTTTGAAACCAATCCATCATGAACCATCCAGGCTCTCAAACTAAGGCTGGGAGAAAGAGATAATAGTGGCACTGTGAGGGCATATTCAAAGAGAGAGTCAGAACCCTTTCCACTCTTCTCACATGGGGCGTCCATTAACTGAACCCATAATATAAAATTTCGGATCCAGTTCCGATGCCCTCTGGAACTTGGGATCCGATATATCTGATGAAGGGCATTAACCGCAGATATTTGGATATGAGGCATCCCATCTGGACATACCTTATGTTAATCTAGGTATGAGAACTTGAAATCCCTTCCTTAAACTTGAAATAATTTTAAAAATAATGCAAGGTATAGTGGTTAGGAAAGTTTTGTTAGAAATAGAGAGGTGTGCCCCGAAGAGAATGTGATCTTATTTTACTGCTGTTGTTGTTTTTACAGGTGTTTATTTTTTTAATGTATGTTCTCCTGAAGATAAGTTTTCATAATATGCTATATTATACCCCCTCCATCTTCCTCTAAGTGATTTATTAAGCTGACAATGATTTTCTGTAAGCTTTATTTACCTTTGGCCATCTACTTCCTTTACATTTCTTTATTGCATATTGAAGCTTTTTAATGTAAGAAAGTATTTGTTTTAATAATAATGATTATTGTTTCAATTCATCATAATGTGTGTGCATGTTATTTTTAAATTGAGTTTATGATTACTTCTGTGCATGAAAAAGTGCATTTAGGTGTTTTCTGGATTAGATACTTGAGGTTAGTATGCAATATTTTGCTCAATTACTCTGAGGGGCAGTGCTACTCAATTTGTTAAGAAATGTATGGAAACCACCATATAAAATTAACTGACACCTTGTCATGTGATTATCATTTAACCAAAGGATCGGTTAAAGCAGCTACCTTGGTATCTGTCTAAAGGTTCTTATGAAATAGTTCCACGAATCATAGAATTCATCCCTGACTATTTATTTTTAATGTGAAATTCTTTTCTAGAGTCCCCAGGTCCTGAAAGAGCCTCAGCCTTGTTTGCAGTCCTTGAACCTAAGACTAGAGCATCCAATTCAAGGAAAGGAAAGAAGTTGATGGATAAAGACGTTAAACAATGTGATACCTTGCCTGCCGATAAAATAACGTCGTGTTCAATTCCTAATGATGGACGGTTACATTCGAAATCTAGATGTGTGTCTCAAATCAGAGGGAATAGAGCAACAATGACCATTGCTGGAAAGAGAGGTGGTTGTGATAATACAGAAACGATAAAGATTATTAGGAGCACTGAGAATGAGAAGAATGGCCCAGAGGCGGCCATACGGGAAAACAAAGGGAAAAGTACTTGCATGATCAAAAATTCTGGGAAGCGTGACAGTTCAACGAAAAAATCTTATCATTGCTTCCACTGCAGAGACGAATTTAATTCGAAATATGATCTCAGTAAGCACCTCAAGAATCATTTCGGTTCTAAAAATTTGGATATTGATTCAAATTTGTCAATCGGAAAAGATTTGTCCATCAAAACCTTTGTGTCTAGAGGAGAAACTAATTGTTCTTGTACGCCCATTTCCTCCAGAAGTTTAAATTTAAGGCTCATGTGTAAAAGCCAAGGTGTGATAAGAAAAGGAAATGGGCTTCTTAAGGATAACTTCGGAGGAGCAAGGCAGAATAAAAATGTGAGGGAAGTAACGAGAAGCTTTATTGTAGAAAAGAAATCATGTATAGTTAGTCCACACACACCAAAGAAGTCTTATTCCTGTAGTGAATGTGAAAAGTCTTTCTCTTGGAAGAGTGACCTTGTCCGTCACATTCATACTCATACGAAGGAGAAACCTTATTCCTGCGGTGAATGTGATAAGGCTTTCTCTCAAAAGAGTCACCTTATCGGTCACATTCGGATTCATACGAAGGAGAAACCTTTTTCGTGCAATGAATGTGATAAGGCTTTCTCTCAAAAGAGTCACCTTATCAGTCACATTCGGAGTCATACGAAGGAGAAACCTTTTTCGTGCAATGAATGTGATAAGGCTTTCTCTCAAGAGAGTCACCTTATCAGTCACATTCGGAGTCATACGAAGGAGAAACCTTATTTCTGCGGTGAATGTGAAAAGTCTTTCTCTTCGAAGAGTGTCCTTGTCCGTCACATTCGGAGTCATACGGAGGAGAAACCTTATTCCTGCGGTGAATGTGATAAGTCATTCTCTCTTAAGGCTAGCCTTGTCGGTCACATTCGGACTCATACGAAGGAGAAACCGTATTCTTGCAATGAATGTGATAAGTCTTTCTCTGACAGGAGTCACCTTGTCAGACACATTCGGACTCATACAATGGAGAAACCTCATTCATGCAGTGAATGTGAAAAGACTTTCAGTCAAAATAGTCACCTTGTCCGTCACATTCGGATTCATACAAAGGAGAAACCTTATTTCTGCGGGGAGTGTGAAAAGTCCTTCAATGAAAAAAGCGACCTTGTCCGTCACATTCGGACTCATACAAAGGAGAAACCTTATTCCTGCTGTGAATGTGAGAAGGCTTTCTCTCAAAAGAACGCCCTTTTGTGTCACATGAGGATTCACACGAAGGAGAAACCTTATTCGTGCAATGAATGTGATAAGGCTTTCTCTCGAAAGAGCATCCTTGTCAAGCACCTTCGGACACATACGAAGGAGAAAATTTCTTCTTGCGGTGAATGTGATTAATCTATCTTTGATAACAGCCACTCCGTCCGTCACATTCGGACTCATACGAAAGAGAAACCGTATTCACGGAATGAATGTGAAAAGCCTTATACTACCTAACAAAACCTTGTGTTACTCATGCGGGTATACCGGAAAAACACTTCATTCGTGCAATGAATGTGAAAAGACTTTCTTAATAGATCCTTTTTTCATTTGCAAACTGTGTTAGATTTTGGTAGTCTCAGGGAAAATTTTCTGCTGTGTAAGTCACTTTGAACTGTCTTCCATCTGCTTTGTACCACTGATTTCCATGCGCTTGCGAACTGCTGTGGAATTGAAACACGGTACACAGCAGTTCATGAAGTCATAGCATATGTCATCAACTCATTTGTAACACATTTTGAACTGCTTTGGATTTCCATTGGAAACTGCCTTGGAACTAATTTTCAACCTTTGGAACTCATTTGGATTTAAATTTGGAACTCGTTTTGTACCACTCGTTCATCCGTTTTGAAACTGATTTGTACCAGTTGGACGACCATTTGGAACTCATTTGTACACCGTGCCACCTGCTTTGTAGCAGTACAAGATGGCGCATTGAATTTTCTTTAAGTTTATTTTGGTCTTTTTCGAAAATTTAGGTAATATGAATATTGCGAATTGAAATGCGGCAGTGCCATCATTTTGCAATAGCTCCATTGCTTTCCAAACCATAAGTCACAAGCGAAGGACCTTCAAAGTTGACATGTTTAAAAAAAAAATCATATTTTCATATTGCGGAGTGAGGGGTAACTTTGGTGGTCAAGAAAGTCCTTATCGAGAGCTTAATTCCGATTTTACGTGGTTGATGTGGATCATTCAGTGTCCATTTTTACTGAAATGCCTTCGTTTTTGGATATTTTTTTTCTTGAAAACGGTCCTGTTAAATATCTGAAAATTCAATGGAAAATGCGAAAAAAGGCCTTTCCGAGTAATCAAACTTTTCTACCTCGACAATGAAATATATTTTCGAAGGAGGGATTCATGGCGAAAAAATTCAGTCCTAAGATACGGATCCAAATATGGACATAAACCATTTCCTAGGGATCGCGAAGACAATACATCGGTATGTTTTACGATGCAAAATACTACTTTTCCGGTAATGTCAAAGAACGAAAGCAATGAAAAAGAAGGTTACAAAAATGCCGTAATATTCAATATTTATATGTGCGAAGTAATCTTTGAAAGCATAGACATTGATGTTTTTACGACAATAATATACTTGGAAACGCAAAAAAACGCGAGCGCTATGAAGTTGTTATTGAATACCTTTATATACGCAACCAAGATTCTCGGTACGTAGTGTACATAATCTTGTCGCATTTTAAATCGGACCCAAAAATATGATTCAGCAACAAGGAAAATAGAATAATTTTTAAACTCATTCGAGTGAATATTTAGGAGTTCCGTTTCTATTAACTGACTTGCGATTATTTCTTAAAGCACATGCATTTTTATTGCATATATTAAAGAATTTTCGTTTTCTCGACCAAATGTATCAGACTGAACCTGGCCATGGTGTGTTGGCGCGCAGAAGACAGTTCCAAAACAAATGATGACGTATATAAATCGCATGGATTTGCTCTCAAAGAATTGCAAACGTATGGAAAGCAGTAACACATGAATCGTCTCCGTATACAGAAGTTACAATACGAATTATGACGTCTGGAAATCCTATTGAATCATTCAACAAGAATTGCAAACGTATGGAAAGCCATTGCACATGAATCTTCTCAGTACAAAACAGTTACAATACGAATGATAACGTCCGGAAATCCTGTCGTGTCGTTCAAAAGGAGTTCCAAATGAATTTTCTCCGTACACAGCAGTTACAATACGAATGATGACGTCTGGAAATCCTGCCGAATCGTTCAAAAGGAGTTCCATATGTGCGGAAAGCAGTTCCACACGAACACACTCTGTACAAGAGAGTTCCAAAGGGATTACAAACGTCTTCATATTTCTAATTTTTGGTACAAATGAGTGGAAAAGAGTTTCACAGCAGTTCCTATTAGAAATTCACTCCAAATTTAGGATATCGGTTGCGAGGAAAAAGAAATAAACCACGCCAATATCCAATCGTTTCCGGTTGCATATCCAAGAAACAAAAACGAACCTTTATTCGTCACAAAAGAAACAAAACATAATCATACCCGTATACAAAAATGACACTGCATTAGCATGAATCCAAAAGCAATTGAGATCGCATATCCAACACCTTCCCTCGATCACAATTAATTTACAAAAAAAAGGTGACACTTCACAAAAGGAACACTTCACTGACATAAAACAAACAAATTAATCAGAATGCAATTCTCTTAATCCTAATTTGGGAATTACTTCCTTTATCCTTGGCCCAGTTAAAACTTTGGTTAGGATATCAGCTAAATTATCCTTAGATGAGCAATATACAAATTCCACATCTCCCTGTTCCACAGCATCTTTCAAAAACATACAATCCTTATGCACATGCTTGGTTCTTTCAGATACCATTTCACGTTTTGTCTGACTAATAGCACCAGTATTGTCAGCAAAAATTCTACATGGCTTAGGTAAAAACCTATCTTGTCCTATCTCTACAAGCAAACTAGTAAGCCAAATGACCTCCTTGGTTGCCTCTATCATGGCCATTGACTCTGCTTCAACTGTGGACAAAGCTACTCTAGCTTGTTTAGAAGTTTTCCAACTTACAGCACCACCCGCCAGGATTACAACATAACCACTGAAAGATCTTCTATCGATTCTATTGTTGGCCCAATCAGCATCAACATATACTTCAATAGGTTTATTTTTCTGGGAATAGTGCAATGCCAAGCGCTCGGTATACTTCAAGTACCTAAACAAATGCTTAACATCACACCAGTTCTCATTTGCTGGGTTACTGTTATGCTGACTCAGTTTACAAACCGAAAACATGATGTCTGGTCTAGTGGAGTTTCCCAAATACAAAAGGCTACCAATTCCCTTTCTGTAAGTTGTTGGGTTAACCTGAATTTTCTTTTCATTTGGAAGGTCCAACTTATCACGGTCATTCACCACAAGGGGAGTTTTAAGCCCCTTTGCATCTGCCATTCCAAAATGTTCAAGAACACTCTTGGCATAAATTTCTTGATCTAGGTAAACATTCTTTCTGTCACAATAAGTTACTCTGAGAGACAAGAAATTACAAACCTTTCCCAAATCTCTAACTTCCAACATCTTTGACAATTTCTTGGCTAGCCATTCCACTTTGATTTTGGTGCCCCATATCCCAAGATCATCAACATAAACCACCAAATACAAATCCTTTTCACAATGATAATATAAACATGGATCATTTACTGATCTTAACATACCACAGGATTTTAATTTGTCATCCATAAATTTGTACCAATTTCTAGCAGACTGGTGAAGCCCATACATGCTTTTGTTGAGCTTGTACACACAATCAGCTCTTTCAATATTCACAAAACCCTTTGGCTGCTCCACATAAACCATTTCCTTAATGTCACTGTTGAGAAATGCACACCTCACATCTATATGTTTAGAGTACCATTCATTTTCTACTCCTAAAGCAATTAACAATCTCACTAACTTACGTCTAACGACTGGACAGTGGGATTCAAAATAATCAGTACCATATTCTTGATGGTATCCTTGCACAACCAATCTGGCTTTGTATCTTTCAATCTTCCCATTAGCATCTCTTTTAACCTTTAGTACCCATTTGGTTCCTATTACCTTTTGATCTACTGGGCGATCAACAAGTTCCCATACATTATTGCACGTTAAGTTTTTCATCTCCTCTGACATAGCTTCATGCCATTTAGATTTGTTCTCACAACTCATTGCCTCTTCATAATCTAATGGATCATTAATTTCTGGAATATCAAAGGTATGACTATTAACTGCACGACAATATGAACATGGCCTATTGGCCTTTGGTATTCTATCCGACCTTCGTGGCACAACCAAATGATCATCTCCCAGGTTTAGCATAGGCTGAGGGGGCTCAACCTCTGCGATTGACTCTACTTCCGACATTTCTTCAGAAGCTTGACTGTTTATTTCTCCTAGACTATTATCAATTTCAAGTGGAAATCTGTTTTCAACAATTTCTGCCTCCTCCCCTGAATTCATATACCTCCCGACTAATTGATCATTACTAGACTGTTTCCTAGCTTTGCCCTCTGACCATTCACATGTCTTTGACAGCATAGGAAAAACATTTTCTTCAAACTCAACATCTCGCGATTCAATAACACATTGATCGTCCATTACCCATACTCTATAAGTTTTTGTATTACTTGAGTAACCTAAAAACACACCTAACTTAGCTCTGGGATAGAGTTTATTTTTACTTCTGCAATGTACAAATGATTTGCAGCCAAAAATTCTCATTCTTTGCAACTCATCAATGGGCAACTTCCTTCCAGTCCACAATTCATAAGGCACTTTCCCACCAATAGCTTTGGAAGTACACCGGTTTTTTAATAAAACAGGCTGTACTGATTGCTTCAGCCCAAAATTTCATAGGTAAACCTGACCCTATTAACATACAGCGTGCTAAACAAAGCAATTGTTGATTTAACCGCTCTGATACACCATTTTGTTGAGGTGTAAATGGTTGAGTCAGCCTTCTCTTAATACCTTCCCTTTCAAGAAACAATTCAAACTCTTTGCTAATATATTCACCACCATAATCGGATTGGAAAGCCTTCAACTTACAATTCAACTGTTTTTCAGCAAAATCCTTGAATCTTTGAAAACAACCCAATACTTCAAATTTATTCTTAATTATATTAACCACAGAATACCTACTGAAATCATCTGTAAAGGTTATAAAATACCTGCCTCCACCAATACTTTCTGGATTAACATAGCAAACATCAGAAAAAACCAAATCGAGCGGATGCTCTGACATACCATCCCTTTTACAAATTGGCCTTCTTTTCATCTTTCCAATGACACATACATCACATTTTCCATCTTTACCTTTTGGGATAATCGCAGCATCTGGCAGTGACTTAGAATGCCCAAACCTCTTATGCCACGTTTCACGACACACAGCTACTCTAGATTTGGCTGCAACCAACTCTTCCTCTGCATCACTTTCACTATTACCATTGGTACCATACCATGAACATTGGACTTCATACATACCACCATTTGCAATACCTTTTAGAAAAACATCTCCATCATGCATAACATTCAAACAACCCTTTTCCATCACAGCCTTACAACCTTTCTTGTCAAACTGCCTCAACGACATCAAATTGTCCTGCAAATCAGGTACATACAACACTCTCTCCAATTTCACACACCACCCTCCATTTTCATCACTCAATTTTAACTCAGCACTTCCCTTTCCACAAATTTTTAACCCATACCCATTGGCCACATCAACTACTCCCTTTGTATTACTATCAAAATTGGTGAGAATTTCCCTATGAGGGGTCATGTGTTCACTTGCACCGGAATCCACAAACCACTTCATCACTTTCTTTTCATTCCCTCTATCTGTCACCATCAAGGCTTTTACTTTGACCAAACTAGTTTTTGCCTGTTCTATTTCACTTTCCTCTTCCTTCTCCTCTACTGACGCTTTCGCTTCCCTAATTTTCGGATTGGTCTTCGAACAGTTGGTGCCTTTCTTCTGAACGTGTGGGCAATAACTAGCAATATGCCCAATCTCTCGACACACAAAACACACCACAGTACCTTTGCCTTTAGCTTCTAGCGCACGAGGGCAAAATTTCGATATGTGACCTGGTTGCTTACAAATAAAGCAGATTTGAGATTCCGTCCGCGAACTGTCATGTTTCTTTGACCAGAACGTACCCTTTGGTGGCTCACTTCTTAGCCCTTTCAATGCCTTCGGGTGAATATCATCGCACCGATCTTCTCTTTTCAGTCGTTTTTCCTCTGTTTCCATCTTGGATATCACTTCTTCCATGGTTAACACGGCATTCTTCGTGGTGATTGATCGCACAAATATTTCATATCTGTCCCTTGGGAGACCCCTTAACAAAAATATGGCCAAGGTATGATCATTAAACGTCACACCAGCCTTCCCTACCTTCCGACTCAAGTCTATCACTTTCGCCACATATTCCCTCATTGTCATATCATCTCCCTTTCTAATTGTAGCTAGTTCCTCCAAAAACTCGATCTGATTATACACGTCGAATTTTTCGTGCATATTCTGTAAAACTTTCCATGCCTTCTTAGCTGTCACGCACTCCCCAATATAATCAACGTATCTATCACTCACCGATAAAAGAAGGTGAGCAAGGGCAGAATGGTTCTTCTTCCTCTGAGCACTATCGAGTCCGGCCTCGGAATCTTCCGTGGAGAAGCCAGGATCGACGGCATCCCAGCAACCTTTGTGCATTAGAAATGCCTTGCTTTTTACCGACCAAGCGAAAAAAATTTCGTCCGTCAGCATAACTCCTTTCTCTAAATACCTATTTTCCTCCATTTTTACTCAAAAAAGGTATTCACTCCAAAAAATTCGCATCACTGGGCACCATAACCTATTAGAAATTCACTCCAAATTTAGGATATCGGTTGCGAGGAAAAAGAAATAAACCACGCCATTCTCCAATCGTTTCCGGTTGCATATCCAAGAAACAAAAACGAACCTTTATTCGTCACAAAAGAAACAAAACATAATCATAACCCGTATACAAAAATGACACTGCATTAGCATGAATCCAAAAGCAATTGAGATCGCATATCCAACAGTTCCAATGCAGATTTTGGTGTTCCAAAGCAGTTTCAAAAGGGTCCCAAAGCAGTTGCAAAGCAAAATGTTTTCCTTGAGGTCTTATTAATCTTGGTATTCTAGTGGTCGGCTAGTCTTGCTATTCATTAGCTATGAAGGTAAATAATTCTTAATATTACGAGTTTTACTTGTATGAAATGAACAAAATTGTCCCATGATGTTGTAAATAATGTAATAATATTTAGTTAGTTCTGTGACCTAATATCGTAAATTTTAAAGTAAATTGACTATACTATATTTTGAAGAATAAATAATTTATTCCCGTACATTTAACTGCTAATAATTTGACTAGTAGAAAATTATTTGCATTTAAATGTAAGCAATACATTTCAACACTTTTGATAACATTTTGAAGCACTTGTCAAGAATATTTTTCAATGTAAAATTAATGTTAATTGTGCGATTAATTCATTTTCATTTGTCCGATCGATGGTAGTTGAATCAGTGCTTGTATGTAATTCCTATGCAAATATCAAGTTGGTGGTAATGTACGCTTGATAAAGAGAGTGCTAAACTGAGTGACTGGTCTGTTTTAATTCTCGCTCTACCCACATGCCTTTCAATAAATACATCAGTATTGGGTTGTAGTTTGAATGCCTGCACCGCAATCACCATGCAAGTATTTGCTCAAATGAACTTAAAATGCGTCCCCTTGAAAACATTTTCAGCCATTGTTAAGACTTAAATGATGAACTCAGGGAGTTTCTTTCTAACGTAAATGGCCATAAATTTGTATCAATTGATAGGCGTCATCCCAATCAATTGATAGGCGTCACGCTTATCAATTGATAGGCGTGAATCAACTATAGTTCGTTTACATTTTCTGCTGTGGATAAATAGATTGTTTTAGGAAATTGGTCGTATTACACGCTAGGTATTGCGTGTCGAGAAACATCAGTTGAGACGATTTTATCATGGAAAATATTTCACGTAAAAATGTTGTCAATACGCATTTTTGTCGCAGGAAATGAAAAGCCCCGGTTTTGTGATCCCGCAAAAACATTGCTATCATGTAGATATTTTGGAAGCGAATTCATAAAAAATTAATCATATAACTTTTCTATCTGACGTTTTAGTGTTACACTTTCATAAATTTATGTCAACTTCATCAACAGCTAGATTGTTAGCAACAGCTATAAGAAATATCTTTGGCATTTACAATGTGTTTTACAATTTAAAATTCAAGAGGTCTGTTCAAATATCTAATTTCAGTCACTACAGTTATCTGCTCCTATTCTGCACCAACACTTAAGTTTTATTTAGTATTTGTAATTCGTTTTGAGTGAATTTTTTAAGATAAACTAATAAATTAACGCTGCGTAAATAATTGTACGCGCTTAGGGGGCAGTTAGTGTACGCTTTTGCACTGCATGAAAGAAACTAGGTTGCTGTGGATATTGCGTGATAATTGTTGAGGTTTTATATCGACCCGATTTTTAGTGAGTCTCTGCCGTGTGAATGAAAATTTGAAATAAAGTTACGAAACGCAAAGGTAGCTCGGATCTTCAGCTGTTGTTGACACTAATTTTGAAACATTTTCCAGACAAAAAACAAAATAATGGTATATACGACTTATCAACAGCTTTGGACTGATAACCTTCTCCCCTTCCAGTCCACATATTTACCGGGAGCACTTGAGTATTGGCTGGACCTTTACCATTTCAAAATTTGTAGTTGTTATTGCTGGTGATCCACCTTACGCCTTTTTGATTGGTGTAGGGTTGTTTACGCGCTGAGTCATATTTTCATCCAGAGTGCTTCCTAGAAATTTAGTTGTGTTACCTCGCCTGATTCTATAAGTGTCATAGTAAATTAGGATTCATGTGGACCGTTTATTCTTCCTTGTGAACTGTATCACCTGAATTTTTTAGGTTTAAGTGTGCCTTTACAGTTCGGCGTCCTGCCTACGCCGCGGGAGCTACCGCCCCGCTAGCAAATTTTGCCCTTCACAGTTCAGCGTTGGGAAAACAATTGATGGAATAAAAGCGCCAGCTTTTAAAAGTCGGCCGGGGAGCTTATCATCTTATGATTTCGAGCCAAACGCTCAATACATATGTTGTTTTGTACATTTTTGCGCATTTCAATTCAATGGATGTCCAAACATCGCGCTTGTGGACATCCATTGGGTGTATTTTTCTGGATTTGGAAGGAAAGGGTATCAACCGTTGTTACTGTTTTCGTCAGCACCTAGGTTAGCATATTATTAACTCATTTCCTGCCGGAGACTACGAAAGCAAAACTTTACCTCGCTACGAGTAGCATAAGAAAATTTTAAAACTCTCCATACAGAGCTTATTTTTGGGGGTGAGTTGCCAGGGTACAGTCGTCCCGCGGATTTGGGACCCAACTCAATGGGGCGCCCAGCCATTATCCCTGCCTGTCACCCGACCCTCGGACCCTTTCTTAGCGAGAGTCCGTGGTCAACTTATTATTTTACCAGTGATTTTTCTAAATAATTATTGATAAAGATTTCTGAGAAATTACACTTACACAATAATAACTGACATATTTTTAAGCATGGTGGAATTTTAAACGGGTTTCTAGCGTTGATAATAACCTAGTTAGGAATTTTTCATTTTTCAGAAGGTTAGATGTTTGAAGTCTTTTAGAAGGTAAGGTGAGAAATTAGAGACGGAATGCATTCTCGTATGGTCAGGCATAAGTACTAAGAAATGGGTTTTAGTGATAATATTTTCATAGAAGTTGAGGATGCATTCAGCAAAAAAGGAAAAAGGGTAGGGAAAAAGGAATGCAAGCCTGAAAACCCGTGAAAGAACTAGCACAATAGTATTTTGAGGATCGCTTTTCTTAGAATCGGAGAGGGTCATCGAAAAATTCGGCGAAAATGTCATTAGCGCTCAACACCTGGACTGTATGAAGGCACGTGCGATATCATTGTGAGAGTGGAAGGTTTGGTTTTACCACTTAGTTTACCCTAGACATCGTCAGGCGGCTGAGCACATGTTCCACCCAAAATGAGTAGCTAACAATAGGGCATACAACGCAGGTACGAAGTTGGATATACAAGTTACATTACCTTAGAATACCGGCGTATTAGTAATTACTCGGGGGAAAATGAATGGATCAGAAAATAAAGGGTATGTAATATAGGAAGTTATTTGGATTGTAACATTCATGTGCGATAAAACAATAAAACAACAGCATCTCCCCATTACATATTTTTCATCCCGTAAGATGAAAGAACAAGGTATTAAAGCATTCACATGAGAAGTTCGTTAAAAATAACACTAAAATTTCATTTAAAATTTGCCTACGCGCAGAACAAAACGAAGAATTCATTGCAATAAAAAAATTTGAGTTTATAACAAATTATTCTTTGCAAAAACATTGCCGTTTCAACCACTTCACCACAAGTACCTGCTGTGGGAAGGATCATAAATGAGTTGGGGGGTCGGGCTTAATTGCTTGAGGGGAGGCACAAGGGTCTCGCGAAGCTGGGTCTCGGGCCGGGCCTGAATACCACCGACTATAGCTACCGCTGCGGTCGGTTCCCATCCCCCGCGACAGCTATATCCGACATCGGTTCATCTGTGTAGAAAATTTTGCGACAGCTATACCCGACGTCAGGAGTTCTGCATATAAAATGCCCGTCGGCCTCACCCGACGTCCGGTGCGAAAGGGTTAAAATTACTTTTAGCCAGATTTTACATTCAATATATTGAGGACCATTTCCATCAAGTGAATTTCTTGAATATGTGGTCCACGACTAATACTATTACACAAACTTAAATAAATCTGAAATTGTTCATTGCATTTTCACATTAATATTTCATCGTTTAGATCAGTCGACTGCTATGTTGACTAATTAAAAAAATCGTACGTTTTTGACGTTAAAATTAATGTCAAAGCAAATAGTTCAACAAATATGAAAGTTGAAAATAATGTGGCCCAGGTATTTTCCTCTGGTCTACGAGTTTTAAAATATTACTGCGCACTCTTATAGGCTTTCGTCATATTCATTGATTGTGCCGAAGGCGAGTGCATAGTTAATAATCCTACTTATTGTCAAAAATGAGGAGTCATGGCGCCATGAGACGAAAACTGTTGTCTCCCAATTCAAATTTCCTGCAAGAATCAGGTATTTTCATAACGCTTATAGCAAAACCTTATTTCTTCGCAAAAGCATGCTATCTCAACCCTGGAATTTCTAAAATTAGCTACAGTTTTTTACTATAGAGTCCGGCCTTGAGGATTTGAAGTTTCACAGTAGGTAAACAAACAATTCAGTAAAAAGTTAGCTTTTGATCTTCGTGCAAGGATGTCATCTAATTGGTCATTTAAGTTTAACTTGAGTCGACCAGATAAAGGATTTTGAAATATAAATATAATATATTTTGAAAACTCCCATTTGCAGATTTGATCCTTTTTGTCTTAAGTACTCAACCAAGAAAAATAAACGCATGCATTCTAATATAAGATTTGGTTGTTTGCCATGCCTTTGGTTTGGCATGCATTCTGTTGGATATGCGATCTCAATTGCTTTTGGATTCATGCTAATGCAGTGTGTCATTATTTTGTACGGCTTATGATTATGTTTTGTTTCTTTTTATGACGAATATAGTGTTTCGTTTTTATTTCTTGTATATGCAACTGGAAATGATTTGAGAATGGCGTGGTTTATTTCTTTTTCCTCGCAACCGACATCTTGAATTTGGAGTGAATATTCAATAGTTTATGGTGTCCGGTGATAAAAACTTTTTTATGGGTAAAAATGGAGGAAAATAGTTATTTAGAGAAAGGAGTTATGCTGACGGACGAAAATTATTTCGCTTGGTCGGTAAAAAGCAAGGCATTTCTAATGCATAAAGGTTGTTGTGATGACGTCGATCCTGGCTTCTCCACGGAAGAATCCGAGGCCGGACTCGATAGTGCTCAAAGGAAGAAGAACCATTCTGTCCTTGCTCACATTTTTTTATCGGTGAGTGATAGATACGTCGATTACATCGGGGAGTGCGTGACAGCTAAGAGGGCATGGAAAGTTTTACGGAATATGCACGAAAAATTCGACGTGTAAAATCAGATCGAGTTTTTGGAGGAACTAACTTTGGTATCCCTAAGCCATAATGTGTTGGCGGCACAGGTTGCTGTTTTGTTTTACGGAGCACGTTTGTCTATTGTTTTGTATGAGAAGTCGGTCGGAATTAATGCGCTGGTAACAGAACCACGTTTTCCCGGGAGTTCGCAATTTATCCCCTCAAGGCGGTGAATCCTCGAAGACACGGAATGGGCGACGAGATTAATCGAACGTGCGTGTATTGTTTGATTTGGGACATTGTTAGTAACTTAATTATTTGATATTTTATGCGTCAACTGCGAAAAAACACGTGTGTGATAATGACGGTCAATTTCAAGACGGACGATCTTGAGAAATTTAATCCCGACGAGTGGTTGGAACGATTGCATGTTTATTTGAGCTTCATGAGTTTGACTGAACAACGGGACAAAATTAGTGCGCTGCTTCACTTCAGTGGCCCCAAAGTATATACCGTACTGCGCCAAGCCTGTTTGCCCATTAAGTCTGCGGAGAAGACTTTTGATGAACTGTTCAACATTTGTCGGGCAAATTATGAGTCCCAGCCCCTTTCCAGGTCCTATCGGCGCAAGTTCGCTATTCGTATTCAGCATCCGAGTGAAGCAGTGACTCAATTTGAAAATGCGCTGCGTGTTCTTGTCAGCAAATGTGATTACCCTAATGCTTATTTGGACACTGTGTTGGTGGACACTTTTACGCTTAATGTTAGAAGTGCCGAGTTAAAGGCAAAATTTGATAAGGCCAAGGCTGACGACATCACTACGCTTTCCAAGTGTTTGGAGCTAGCGAGATTGTTCGAGAGCTTTGAGGAAACCAAGTAGAGCCGGGCTACGGACGTAGTGTGTAAGACGTCCAGCAGGGCGCGTGTTGCCTTTGTGAGGGGGCGTGGAGCTTCCCAGCTCTATAGCCGAGGTGGCGCGCAGAATCGTGGCGGCTTAAGTCAGCGCGGGGGTCATGGTGGATATGGACAACCTAGAAATCCAGGAGGGAAGAGCTCTCAACCATCGCAGCCATCTAGAGGAAAGGCCTATGGAGGGAGGGAGGAGAGGTCCGTGCGGTGCCTGTGGCGATGAGGGCCAAAAATCGTTCAACTGCCGGTTCAAGAGTTATACTTGTAATATGTGTCAGCGCCAGGAGCACATTAGGAAGGCGTGTCCCGTGTCCAGGACCAAAGCTGTGGTGGATGATGAGCTGCAGCAATGTGATGAAGTCGAGGATTTGAGCCACTTACAAGATAAAGTTTACATCTCGACAGGGGTGCCGACTTACAAAAAATATTGGGGGGCCCAAACCAGGGATCTTGCCCCCGGAAATTTTATAAGTAGTGAGTTTTCAGTTTTTTAAGCATTTTAGAAGAGTCATACTATCAACATTAAAACCCTTATAACTCGAATCTCGATATCGGGACACTCCGGGGAAAATCTACAAGCCTTACACATTTTTTCCTCACACCGTTAACGAATTTTTGAGGGGGCTAGGGCCCCCTCAAGCCCCATGGAGTCGGCGCCTATGTATCTCGAAGAAGGTTTTGTCCCACTGTGTAGAGTGTAAGAGGATTCGTGAAGTCAGTGTCGGTAACAGTGACAGATGTAGGGAAAATATGTGTGATGACGAGCTTGATGCTGAGTTTGAGGCTACAAAATTGTCTATGGGTATTCAAACTGAAATGCAAATATGTGAAGTCCATGAGGGAAATATTAATGATGTTACGTAGGTATGTTACAAAGGTATTGTTGTTTGAGGCGCTAATGTGAATAAAGCATCATTGAGTGGGCACTCGTTATGTGCGGCAGGTGAAGTGCCAGTGGTTGTTCATGAGTGAGGGCAGGAACATAGGTTGAGGTTAATCATTTGTTATAATTCAGATGATTTTTCCCTTTGCTAGGCAGGGAATGGTTGGATGCCATTGTGCCCGAATGGCGTTCATTGCTGGGTTTCAAACAAATTTCTGAGGAGTCTCAAGTGAAGGCAGTGTTCAACGCTGAGAATGATAACGTGGGTGCTGAGTTGGGACAGCTTAAAGCAAAGTACCCGTCTGTGTTTAACCCTTTTGTGCCGGACTTTGGTTCAGGGAAATTCATCCTCAATACGAGTCTCTAGAAAGTTTTCTTTACTCCCTTGTACGAAGCGTTTTCGCGTCAACTGGAGGCAGTTGTTCCCTCCCTAACCATTTTTCGACCCAACTCAGAGGGCGCCGATCCCTTTCCTCGGCCTCTGTCCCAGACCCTAGAAGGATTAATAGCCCCTTCCTAGCACGAGTTCGCGGTCAACTGGCTAAAATGTTAATGCAAAATATATGCAAATACTTGTTGTTCGCATCGATTTTTTACATTCAAAATGAATTTTGTGTTTTTTTACTGAGCGTGCAGAAATTGTAAACGAAGTTCTAACGTTGATATAGACGGATTTAGTATATTTACTAGTTGGTCTAAAACTCCGCTAAAGGGTATTCTGTGCCTTATAGTGAGAGAGAGAGAGAGAGTAACTATCGTGCTAAGACAGAAAGTGCAGGAAGGGAGGTATGTCAGGGTGGAAAGGTCAGAGTGGGCATCGCCTGTGTGGCCAGTGCCCAAACCCAACATTAGTGGCATACGGGTAGTTCATGATTACAAGCGAACTGTTAATCCTTGCATTGTTGTTGACCATTATCCTTTACCTGTACCTGTTGATATTTTTAATGCCATGAAAGGATGTTCATGTTATTGTGTGTTGGATTGTGCCGATGCGTTTATGCAGCTGAGATTCGATGAGGAGTCCCAGGGTACATTGGTTCTCAATACTTGCATTGGTTTGCTCAAGCCCACTAGATTGCCATATGGACTAGCTAGTGCAAGTGCGTGCTTTTAATCTGTCATTGATCTAATTTTGCAAGATTTGAAATGTACAAGGGCGTATACTGACAACATTATAGTGGGGGAAAAGATGTCGAAGACTGCAGGCTAAACTTGAATGCAGTCTTGAGTAGGTTGGGGAAGCACAAGGTAAGGGTCAAGTTTGAAAAGTTAAAACTGTCCCAGAGTGAGGTTGACATATTGGGTTATGTACTGGGCCATAATTTTTACAAACCATCACCTAGGAAGGTGAATGCTATTCTCAACTGTGCTACGCCTAGAAATTCCTCTGAGGTTCGCTCCTATGTTGGAATGTTAAACTTCTATTCCAAGTTTCTTTCTAGAGCTAGTACGTTGTTCAAGCCATTGTATGACTTGTTGGCGAAGGATGCAGTGTGGGAATGGGGTGACCTATGTGAGGAAGCATTTAATTTGAGTAAGCAAATGTTGGTTAATAGTAATGCATTGGGTGTGTATGATCCATCCAAGGAGCAAGTTTTAGTATGTGATGCATCCCCTGTGGGCATAGGTGCCGTGTTGGATCAAAGAGATGGGAAGGAAGAGCGGCCAATAGAGTTCATGTCAAAAATGTTGACTGCATCGCAGCAGACGTATTCACAATTAGAAGGAGAGGCATTAGGAATAATAGTATCTTTGCAAAAGTTTCACAAATATTTGTGGGGGAGAAAGTTTTCCATTGTAACGGATAATATGCCACTAAAACCCATGTTTTCTCCCACGTAAAAACGCCCAAGGTGTCTGCTCAAAGACTTCAAAGATGGTCTGTTATTCTAGGGAATTACCACTATGAATTGGAGTATAGGAAGTCCAGTCAAATGGGTGACGCAGATATGCTTTCCAGGTTGCCCGTAAAAGATATGCTTGTGATGAAACTTGCAATGTTTTGGTAGATTTTCCAGACTTGCCAGTGTCACTTGAAGCAGTAGTTGAGGAAACTGACGATGTTCCACAACTATCAGCTGTAAAGAGATATGTTTTAAATGGTTGGCCGGCAGTTTGTCCTTGTTTAGATATAAAAGCTTACTTTGATGTGAGGTATGCTTTATCACTTGAGAATGATTGCATTTTGCTGGGAGACAGAGTAGTGGTTCCCTTTTGTTTGAGAAAAAAGGTTTTACGCAATTTACATGAAGGTCATTCTGGTATTCTGAGGATGAAACTTAGGGCTCGATCTATCCGGTGGTGGCCGAACATCACAAGTGACAGGGTTTGTGAAGCTTGTGATCCATGTTCCAAATGCAATTTCAAAGCAGCTTCAACAACAACCTTCCCGTGGGTACCTACCACTCAACCGTGGGGACGGATTCATATAGATTTTTATTTTATGAACGGTGTCACATATTTAATCTGCGTTAATAGTTTTTCTAAATGGGTCGAGGTGTGGACTATAGACAAGACCAATGCCTCCGCTGTAATAGACAAATTAAGTCTCAGTTTTTCCACCTGGGGGTTGCCTGTGGAAGTGGTGAGTGACAACGGTCCACCATTCAACTCTTTGGAATTCATTGACTTTTGCACGAGGAATTTCATTGCTGTCTCTAAGAGTGCACCTTATCACCCACAAAGAAATCGATTGGCAGAAAGATTTGTCGAGACAGTTAAAGCAGGGTTAGGCAAGGAATTGTCTAAGGCTGATGGTAGTTCTCTGTCTATCAAATCAAACTATCAAATTATTTGTTAGCTTTTCGGACCACACCGTCCACTGTTACAAAGAAACGTCCTTCAGAATTCATGCTAGAATTTGAGCCAAATACTTTAGTGAATGCTATCAAACCAAAGCCTAGAAAGTATTTGCCATCGGAAAGAGAGTTCAAAATCAATGACATTGTTAAAGTCAAACTATCAAAGAATCATGATGTGTTTCTTGCTAAAATTGTTAAAATAGTTGGTCCTACACTGGTGCATGTTGAAGTGTTTGACACCTGTAAAATCATGAAAGTGAGCACTAATCAAATTCAGCTTACATCTAATGTTGGTTCTAACCATCAGGAGGATGACAAATTCCAATTTCCTCTTATGGTAGAACCCCCTCAAGATGCTGTGCCCATTGTGTTACCCAAACAAGTAATAGCACCTTTTGTGCGAGTAGTATCACCCTTAAATAGGCCAGAACAAATCTCTGTACCAGTTAATAGTGATGTTCCTACTGTTTCTAGCCCAGTTGCAGACACACCACCCAGGCGTGAACTGCGTGATAGGTCCCAGTTGATTGCCTGTCAAACTCAGAATGGGTGATTCCCTGTTAAATAAGTAATGCAAAGTTTTTATGTGTGCCTTATTTCTTTTGTCCTGTAATGTTTTTATTCTGTTGTTTATTGTGTCAAAGAAGGATAATGGGGAACTTGCATTAAATTTTTTTATTTCACAGGCGGACAGAAAATTATTTTCTGAATACAACAAAGAAAACCGCATGTATATCTGAGTTTTCCTTTGCGAGATATTCAATGATAGATATGACGAATTTTAAAGCGCGGGAAAAACTCCCTCACCCCCAAAGCCACTGCCGACGAAGCCTCGATGACGTCAAAGGTGCCTAAACATCACGCGAAGCTATTGTTTTGATTGTTTGTAATAGTTGCCAGCAGTTGTGAGAGCTTCGTTTGTTAGATGTGTTGATTATTTTATATTTAAAGATAAATGTCCGACGATAGAGGATTGGAAGCCCTCATATTTTGCAACATTTATAATATTAATATCTGAGTAAGGGCATAAAATATAAAACTGGAGCAGTTAAACCAAAAATTTTATAATACCTAAATAACATCGTTGTAGGAGTCTGAGCCACGGCCATTGGAAGGGGGATACGTTAATTGCAAGTTGATGTTATCGACGGCATATCATTCATTTAAGTATGTAATTAGAACGATTTTGATATTTACTAATGTCCACTTACCTTTTATATACAATAACTTCATCCGTTTATTCGTAGGTACCGGAGAATTCGTCGTTTAGGACTGTCTGTACTTGTATTATGGGGTGAATTCCAGTCAACGCAACTTTTGCTCGCTGATTGGAGACATCTAGGAACATTTTTGTGCCAAAATAGTGTTATTTTCAACTTGACATATCCCGTTAAGCTACTGCTAATAATCACAGTGCCAGTGGTTGTAATGCACAAAGTTTGACTAGGTTGAAAAATATCGGCCAAGAGTTATCAGTGTTCCATCGTGATTGCATTGTAAAAAGTGCTATTACGCTATCGATAAATGTCTAACAGTAGTTTAAAAATTGTCAGTGGCGTGCTAATCTCCGTTGTTCACCGTAGATATGACATTTCACGATCACGCTATTGAAATAAAAACTGAGTGAAGTTTGTGATTCCATTATTTCAACGAATAGTAGAGAGAAAAGTCACTTGTGTGGGCTAATTTTAGGGTTTAAATCAGTGAATAAATAGTTGTTTTCATCATAACGAGTTCTGTCATTGTAAGTTGTAGGTGATGAATATAAGAATGTGACAGTGACTTCCAGTTTTTGATAAGAGTATTTGCCTATTTCCCACTATCTTTTTATGGTATATGCTAGTGTATTGTTTATGGATTTACCTATATCATTGAAATGGGTTGTAGCTTGTGTGTGTGTTGGCAGCGGAACCGATTCGCGATATCATACGTGGATTGTGTGCAGACTGTTTTGCTGTGAATTTGTACCGTAGGACAGATAGGACTACCTTCTCCGCTAATTCGGCGTTGCCAAATTCAACAGCACAGCTTACTCTAATGTCAACAGCACAGCTTACGATCGTTATCCTCCAGTATTATAAGTTTCTTTTACATCTCGATTTGCCGCCGACGTATAGCAATAATTTGTCTTAACAAATTCCATGAGGGTTGCGGCATCAATTTTTGGTGTCCTTAAAAAAGGCTGGTGTCCTAACACCCCATGCCACACGCCTTTTAGGCGGCTTGCGGGGTATTATGTAGATGTAGATGAATTTCAGGTGTACTATTTGAACGAGTGGCAACGTTATCATCCATTTTTCTGATAACTAAAACAAACGAAGTGAAACGCTTGTACTTCATCATCCCGATGCCTCATTATTAATATCCCAAGTAATAATCTAGGCATAATAGCAATAGGAAAACTTGCCCAAGAATAACAGAACAAAATAAAGTGACGATGAGCGGCTAAATACTCCCTCAAAACAAATTTTACACCATGCGCTCAGCGTATTTCCTAACTCCCTACGGTTGTTTAGGCACCTATGATGTCACGCCTGGCCTCGGCAACGCTCGGGTGTCTTCGCGCAGTGGTCGGCTCAGAGAAATTTTTCTCGATTTTAAATGCAATTTTTTTAATTTCTTTTGATGTTGAATGGAGAATTTGAAGGTATTTTTGGGAGCTAATGTATCCATTTTACGTATTCAAAATAGTTTTTAGAGCAATCTACGACCCATGCAAGTTCCTCATTATGTATTTGTTTAATGTGTTAATTTTTTATATTGCTGAGGGGGGGGGAAGTGTGGTATCCCTAAGCCAATATGTGTTGGCGGCACAGGTTGCTCTCTCGTTTTGCGAAATATATTTGTCAGTTGTTTTGAATGAGAAGTCAGTCGCAATAAAAGGTGCTGAAAAAGAACCGCGTTGTCCCCTGGAGTTAGTGATTGATCCCCTGTAAGCTGGCGAATCCTCGAAGACACGACACTAGGCAAAAAGCCTAGCCATGCTTATCTATTTTCATGTTAACAAATCAAATTCTATAAAACCGCTTACCTTCTGACAGAATTATCACACTCCTTATGGAGTAATCTTATAGTGATCTGCGTCTATTCTACTTAGAAGCTATTAGTCTTTATGCTGGACCCCATATTTTCTTCCGTACTCCATATTTAGGTATATTGTGACATACCGACCATATGTCCGGTATTTCCCTCGCTGAGTAATAACCCGAGTAGGGGATGATCGCATATGTGTGGGTGAGCGTGCGTATGACTGTGTGTGTGTGGATAGATTGTCATGCCCCGGGCATGAGGTATATGTGATTCACCAGTGTTTTGTGTTTGTCAGCACGGACCGATGGTTGCCCCACTCGACGGAGAGGCACAAGTGAAACTCCTCTTACCTAAAAAAAACCCATCCCTTGTGTATCATTCCCCTCCACATGAGTATAAATCCGCGAAGAGAGAGAGCCTAAAGGCGAGAAATGCTAGCCCGGTCCACGGGGAGAGAACGGGATTGGTGACGTGCCTGATGGTCGTCATTTCTGGGGGTGACCAGAGAGTGCTGTTGGAGGACGAGATTGTTCTACGGAGATAGCCAGAAGCAGAGCGAGATGGCAGACGAGCGACAGACGGGACCAACGCCCAGAGGTCGGGAGGAAGACAGCCCTCGATCCCGCGGACACTTGGGTCGAACGCGTCGCATCATTGACGGCTCCTACTGCTCAGGCTCCCACAAAACCGTAAGAACGTCGCAGTTAGCGACCCGTCCTCGTGCTTGTTCGCCCAGACCCGAGTTACTTCCCAAATTGTGTAGCCAGAATATTGGTTCTCTCTCTCAATCCCTGTGCGCCGTATCCATCAACAAACTGTTGACTCATTGTCAAAAATCTGATTCAGTGTGATCACGAAAGCAGACTAAAGACTTGATTAGGGCATATTGTAAACTCAGCCCACATTCTATAAATCACGAATTGTTCTTTTTGTTTTTTGGAGGGGGATAATTGAATCATATCATATTGTGCATTTTTCGTTCACCTCATCTTCATCAGGGTATTTAATTTCGATAAATGTGTGTGTATGTTTGCAAGTGGAATATATATTTTTTTGTGTCTCAAATTAATCAACAATGGTTCGATCATTCCGTACTCGGGACTATTGATGCCCTCCCCACCCAATAAAATATGTGGCGTTTCATGCTCCGTCACAATGTAAAGATCCCATTAGCAAAATAAACACATTCCACATCAGTTAATGAGACACCACTGTGTAAAATTATTATTTAGTGATTATGTCCTTTTAAATGAAACTACTGTAAGACCCCCGATTCTCTAAGGGGTGTCGCCGATCAATTGACAGGGATTTTTGAAAGGAAACTCATAGATTACGGAGAGATGATTTTATTATTGTCCTCGGTTACATACTCCGCCGTCACGCGTCCGACTACCGACGAACGCCTCTCAACAGCCCGCCTTCGCTGACCTCCCCTCCTCCTCCTCCTCCCTCCTCAGCCATCGTGTTTCTTTCACCAAGCTCTGCAGTTTCCCACGGGAGGTTGGAGCAGCCACTGGATACGCGGAGGTAAAGCGATCCAACCCTTCGCAAAGACAGAAACTTGGGAAGGAATATGAAAGAGAGTGTAGGTGATGGGTTGGGGCGTGAAAAGGGTGGGAACGGAAGTGACTCTGCTGTTTCTGTCTCTTACACTACTATGAAAATTATTATTGAAGAAGAATACAGCAAAAGAATAAAAATATTATGATTTTTTCATTTAGCAGTGAAGATTCTTACCCTCAATCTCTGTTTTAAGAACACTCAAGTAAAAATTTCTCCCTTGAAACTCACTGCCTTGCTTCTATGCTGAAACTGCATTGAAACTGAACCAAAACCAGTGGAGTTTGGAAGAGAGATGGCAGTGCAGAAGCAGTGCAATTAAGAACTCCAGCTACTCCAATGAAACTCCCTTGGCTACTAACTACACTGAAACTTCCTTGGTTACCAGCTAGACAAACTGCCTTGGCCAGCTAGACTGACAATCCATTGGATAGCTAGGCTGACTCTCACTTGTTTGTCAGGCTGAAACTCCCTTGTTTGGCTGAATAAATTTCCCCTACCCAATCCATTAAAATTCCCTTGTCAAATCGTATGAATCACAGTAAATTGACAACTTGTGCAACCCAGCCCACAGTGGATGATCACATAACAGATTTCTCCCACAATTTTGCATGCATAATAAAAGATAAAGGGTGGACAGGTGATTGCGATCAACAATAGTTATAACTGATGACCACAACATTTTTCAAGACACAATTTATTAGAACATGAAAATACATCAATAAATTAGTAGCTGTTAAAAGCACATACAAAAAAATTCCCAATGAAAGAATTCATGGAAGTTAAATGCTCCTGCAATAGAGAAGAAACATGACTGATGAGTCTCAAACGACTAAACTCGTAATCAAATTAGCAAAATTGTACATAAAAATATCTCCTTTCCTTGCCTTATTAGTTATATGGTGCATTAATGTGAATCATTCAAATTATAGAAAGCAAAACTTACATTATCACTCACCCACCATGTCCAGCAGTTCGTCGTTCCTTTTCCTCTCCGTCCATTTCACCCTCTCCATTCTTTTCCATACCCACATCTCGAATGCCTCCAATCTTCTTTGATGTTGTAATGGAGCCATAATATGAACTGAGTCTATCAAGACCCTTCTTATCCAATTTTGTTTCTGACAGCCATTTATTTTTTTAGCGGTTGATTTGCAGGCACCCCTATATTTTTTTGTAACGGCATTGACGAGATTTTAAAAATCATGTTTCACGAAGACTGACAGCATTTCTTATTTGTTGATTAAGAAGGAGGTGAGTTGTTTATAATTGTAACTCCCTCTACAGAGTATTGAAGGAGAGGGGTCAGCTGATGACAACTTGAGGTCTTCTACTGAAACAGAGGCCTGCATTCGAGATGCGATTGTAGTCACTTCACAGATAGCCAGTGACGCCGACTTACAAAAAATATTGGGGGGGCCCAAACAGGGGATTTTGCCGCGGGAAATTTAATAAGTAGTTAGTTTTAAGTTTTTTAAGCATTTTAGAAGATTCATATGATCAAAATTAGAACCCTGATAACTCGAATCTCGATATCTGGACCATTCGGGGAAAATTGACAGGTCTGATACATTTTTTCCTCACACCTATAACGAATTTTTAGGGGGCTCGGGCCCCCTCAAGCTCCATGGAGTCGGTGCCACTGCAGATAGCACGTTCAATCCAACCAACTGAAATATTAATTCCTGTGCCAAACCTCCAACTGCCCACAAACAATATGTTGGTAAGATATATTCTCACATACGTTAAATCTGAGTTGAAAGTTCCGTTCCTTTAATTTTAGTTGCATTAATATATAATATGCTATTCGTGAGACTAAAATGGGTTTGTCTAGCATTAGTATATGCATTTCTATCGGGTGTCTTCTTTTAAAGTAAAACCTTTAGCTGATTCATAGAAGACAAATTGTCTAATCACGCTTATCCATTTACTCGTAATTCAAAACTTGTTCCATACCTCCAATGTTCTGTATTAAATTTCGGACATCCTATGTAGTAAGTATATGGTAAACTGTCTAAATTCTACTCAAAAAGCCAGTAGCCTTAGCTGTAACTCGGCTTGTTCTCACGATTGGTTTCTATTCGTTAAAGCAATCTTTTTAACTTCAGTATGGGAACTTCCGTAATTACGAGCATGGGAAAGCAATTGCATCTCTCACCATAACACTTTTTGGGACCATATCTATAGTGTTCTGTGGGGGTTGCCTGCTAAATTACAAGCATAGTCCTAGCTTACAGGATAATGTTAGCTCAGGCTTAGGTTACATGATAGTAAGAGATTTTAATAATATATGCTCAGATGTTGATATTTTTCATCAATTAAAATTTTCATTTTAAAATTCCTTACAAACCCATATTTATTACCTACCTTCTTAGTCTGTTTCATGCTTAAGAACAAATTTCAGTATATGTATAACTATATAATTTATTGCCTGTCTATTTGTAACTATTTTGTTTTAATTTAAAATGTGTTTATCTAGTTTTACTCTTCATTTTCTTTTATTCGTGTTTCCATCATTGTTGCAAATGAAGATTAATATTCGTATCGTACTTCTTAATAGGCATGTCTAATATCCCTTGTACGCTTTTTACAGTATATACATTTTTTGTACGGATAATTGTGCAATTCCTGTATTTTAATTTGTAAAAGGACTTGTGCCCGTTAAAATAAATATATTGTGACGAAAAGCCTCGTCACGGCTCATTCTGCGTCCGCGTCTTTTTCCCTATTCATGTTGGCGCGCGGCAACAGCAAGCGATGAGCGACCTTCTTTTTTTTTCTTGTGTCGTCTGCTATCATTTAGCATGTGTTTTGTTTTTTAATGGGTATATAAGGCCCGGTATTGTGGGAACTCGGTGGTCGATTCCGGAGAAAGCGGTGGTTGATCCGCTAGAGAGGACGGAGGCCAGCTGTGACCGTGCCGAGGTGGGGCAATAAGACGGGGCCGCGGCAGAAGAGGGCTACGGCATTCTGGAGGTCGGGCAACGCAACCAGGGGAAGGCGTGCCGGAGAGGAAAGCGTGGAGTACAGCGAGGCACGAGAAAAGTGTCCTCGATTTTCCGTCAGGACATCACGACATCGTCCAAGGATTCGCGGGATGTAGTTCCCCGCGATCGACGCATCGTGACCCGGCGACCAGGATTCGGACCCGCCGTCTTTGACACTTAAGTACTCTAAACCCTCTCCCGGGACGGTGAAATAATCCCGATCCTCCCCCGCTCCAGCCAGCCCACGCGCCCTGAGCGAATAAAGTCCCCAGTGTGCACGTGTGTCATCCTAATAACCATGTGGTTCCTGGCATAAACTCACGTCACTCTTTCTCGGTCTAAAGACCATTTTAAATTGTATCACTATTCTCCCGTTCGCGTCATCCCATCTGGTTGACGTCAGACTCATTTTTGATTGAACGGAACGTGGAGCGTGTAACATTTGAAAGTAGAACAACGAACATTACCCATAATTGCCTATGAAGTGCAGTGGTTTTTGTCGCAACTCGAGCAAGATAACGAGTGCCCGTGTCATAGCAATCATTGAGATATTCAGTGTTATTTTTGTCCATTTTTGTTCATTTACCCCAATAGTCATCTCATCCCTCATTTATTAGATGTAAGATTTCTTTCTTTTTGTGTCTGGTATATTTGCTTCGTTTTTCTTTTTTGCAAGTGTATCATTGATGTCTAACCCAAGTCAGCATCACCTTTCATCCCTCATTAGTGTTTAAGGACAAAAGTGTTCGTTTTATTTTCTCTGAATAAATTTTTGTATGACAGTTATTCGCTGTGTACGAGGTCATTCATCCTCTTGCTGTGCCATTGCGTTCAATGCCGTGAGTTCCCCTCTTCACCGCGAGCCCCAGAACCTACGAAAAATTAAGAACTCGGATCGTGATCCCAGTTCGACGGTGCACGGCAACCGGGCGCGTACCGTCGCAATATGTAGTATTATTGTTTGTCACCGAAGCCGCTGGGCGCGGTTCATGGGCGTCTAAATTGGCGTTTACGAGGTAGGGAAGGCTTATGTAATTTTGTGTGAATGTGTGCGTGTGTATGTGAAGTGAACGTGCTGTGTTTTTCCATCCCCCCTCCCACAATTCATCCGCCTAGTTCAAGAACGGAATTTTCCTATGTGTACGGGACTAGCAGCAAGTTTACCCAAACCCCCCCCCCTTGAGAGAAGAACACCTGCACATAGTGAACGGAAGGTGATGTAACCCGCTACTCAGGTAAAAATTTCTCCCTTGCAACTTGACTGAAACTGGGCTGAAACTACCTTGAAACTCACTGCCTTGCTTCTATGCTGAAACTGCATTGAAATTGAAACAAACCAGTGGAGTTTGGGAGAGGGATGGCAGTGCAGTAGCAGTGCAATAAAGAACTCCAGCTAATCCAATGAAACTCCCTTGGCCGACTAAACTGAAACTCCCCTGGCTAGCTACACTGAAACTCCCTTGGCCACTAACTAGACTGAAACTCCCTTGGCTACCAGCTAGACTGAAACTCCCTTGGCCAGCTAGACTGAAACTCCATTGGATAGGTAGGCTGAAACTCCCTTGTTTGGCTGAATACATTTCCCCTACCCAATCCATTAAAACTCCCTTGTCAAATCATATGAAACACTGCAAATTAACAACTTGCGCAACTCAGCCAACAGTGGGTGATCACATAACAGATTTCTCCCACAATTTTGCATTCATGATAAAAGATTAATGGTGGACAGGTGATTGCGATCAACAATAGTTGTAACTGCAATGACCACAACATTTTTCAACACACAATTTATTAGAACATGAAAATACATCAATAAATTAATAACTGTCAAAAGGACATACAAAAACATTCCAAATGAAAGAAGTCATGGAAGTTAGATGCTCCTGCAATAGAGAAGAAACATGACTGATGAGAATCACAAACGACTTAACTCAAAATCAAATTAGCAAAATTGCACATAAAAAACTCTTATTAGTCAAAAACTTATTAGTTATATGGTGCATTAATGTGATGCATTCAAATTATAGAAAGCAAAACTTAAATTATCACTGGGGAAGCATGCGCTTTGCATCATAGTTCAATGAAAAACGAAGAGATGACTCGTTACTTAGGCTATGTGTGAATTCTAAACGAAAACTACGCAAGATTTCAAAACATTCAGCAGTAAATAATAAGCAGTAAATATACATTGCACTATAGCGAAACCCACCTGCATTCCTTATTTCTTCGAAAGCCCGCTCGAGCTCACCGCGTCCGATCCTCCGCAGGATGACTTACGGACGGCACGGCATTGATGACCGGTCGGTGTATTCAAGGGGACTACATTACTATTGTAATATTCGTGGGTGTATTATCCTCCTCGTCCGAGGTATCCATGAGCCAGGAAAAGTGGATGGCAGTCTCCAAGGCGTTGAAAGAAGAATTCGTTATTGGCGGCATGAACCCCGAAAAATGAGCTCGAAATCCTTAAACCTGCCTGGATTAAAACACAAATTCTATGTCAACGTTCTCATGGCTAAACATGGAAGGAATAATTATGCCATCAGAGAAGTTAAAACGCTTACCTTCAATTATGACTGCAGTCACCACCACCGACCTCGTTCTCCCCTTCACCTTAATTTCGATTAATTCTTGCCGTTAACAACCATCAAAGTGCCGGGAAAATAATTATGCCATCAATGATTTCATGCCAAAACCCACGCTCACCACTCGTCTGTCGCTCCTAGCAATTTGAGAGAAATAACGGCAATCGACAGATTTACGCGCGGGAAAAGATGTACGTGTTGCCAAAAGCTAACTTTAAAAAATACATTGCCGCTGAAAACCGGGGTCGCTTATATGTCCGGTAGATGGGTTCTTTATGTTGGAAAAACTTACGATGGGTAGCACACACGCAGCAAGGGAGAAGCAGTTCAAATTTATGAGGGTGAGGGGATACCCAAATGTTGCAGCTGATCTGTGGCAAGGCAGTAAAGACATGCGACAAGAGATGCAGTGGTGTCATAAAGTTGGCCTGGCCTGAGGCTATTACCCAGTTCAGTATCAGTGGGGCACACATGCAGCAAGGGAGAAGCAGTTCAAATGCAATGGACTTGCAAGGGAGAATGGCATCAGAGTTTCAGTTAAGTGCCCTTTTTCTTGTTGAGGACAATGCAGTGCAGTGCAGTTACAAGGTTGTTTCAAGACAGTTTCCACAAATTCAGCGGAGTTTCAGCCCAGAATCAGCTCTATTTCAAGGGAAAAATTTTTGCTTGAGCAGGCTCGAACGACATTCTACCCCGTAAAGCATTTACGTGTACCCTTTCATTTACATTTCTCCAAAACGATAAATCCTGTCCCGATTCTACAGCAACGGTAATGTAGTCAAAACGTCTTCATTAATGATCTACCCACTCGGATGACCATTCGGCCTCAAGCTGACGACTTGGCAATTATTTCCACGTCCTTCAATCAAATCAGTGATGTGGACTTCATCCCGGATCACTTGCACTAAGTGGAAGACTGGATTACCACCAGAAAGCCTCAACTTAAAACTAAAAAATTAAGGAGATGCAGTTTACAAGGAAGAATAAAGGCTCTACCTGATTCCTCATTTACAATGGCTCCTATAGAACCAGGCGAGGAAAAACACAATAAAATTTCTAGGAGGTATTGCAGATGAAAATATGACTCAGAGCGTAACAACACAGCACCAATCAATTGTGCAAAAAGTGCATCTCCTGCCATAATACTGTGAAAATTTTTTCTATGGTTTGATCCAGCCAAAACTAACGTCCGCCTATCCCGGTTAATCCCTCCAACGTCCATTCGATATTCGAGCATATCTCTCTCACAGTTCCATCAAAATCTGTGTTGGTCGTGAATACTTCCGTGACCGTATCTAACTGATAGCCTATTCGTTTAGCCCCCCTGAAAATTTCCTCTCCCTCCTCTCGGCTTTCGGACTGCAATGTTTGAGCTGCATGAGGCAGTTTAAACACTTATTCACAGCTGCATGTTGTACAAATGTTTCCAGTAGTAATGGAGAAAGCCAAGCAGAGGGAAGAGGGAAGGATTCGTGGAAGATGCAGCTCACCAGGCGGGAAAGATATCCCTGAAGGGTCTGCATTTATTCTCTCACAATCAGCCCGTGGCAAGCATCGTCTTCCCTTCCTTCGATGCTTGGGAGACTGACGGAGAATAAGGAAGAGGGGATGGCGGGAAGGAAAGGGGAGAAGCGAGGGACAGGTAATGACCTTGAAAGGTGAATCTCTCGCCTCTTGCTCGCCACTCCAGGGACATCAATTAGCTCTTTGAGAATTAAAACTGTCGATACGACTTCCGCCTATGCCGTGAGTCCTCTAGAATATACTTACTCTATGGTTATGTATTTATTTTTGCTGTTTCAGAAAAAAAATTGGAATTGGTGTCAGCCACAGCTGAAGATTCAAACAAACTTTCCATTTCGTACCTTTATTTCAATTTGCCATACACACGGCAAATATTCATAAAAAATCGAGTAGACATGAAATCTCATCAATTATCATAAAAGTCCACAGCAACCTAACTTGTTTCATACCGGGCAAGGGTATAGACTAACTGCCCACCAAGTCCATAGAATTATTAACACAGCGTTGTTATAATAAATAAGGCACTCAAAAAATTATAAGCACTTAATAAAACTTAAATATTGATGCATAATATGAGTACTTATTTAAAGGCCGTATTCAGAAACGGTGATTCAACTTGCAACGGCGCGCTCTGTTGACTGCTATATCCAGAAACCTCACTACTCCAAATTGGTGGGAGATATGTTGCCACATTCATTTTGGACTAGGTTGATTACGCAGACGAATGTAGCGACATTGAAATCAAGAGGAACTAAGGGAAATAATTGAATAACGAATGTCTCAACGTGAGATGTGCGAGGTCGTTCTTTTCAAAGATTCCATCTTTATGATTCAAGTCATTGGGGTGATTCCAACAACTGATTCAGTCATTTCGATCATTCAATCATTTTGATCACTCAATCATTTTGATTGATGACCTGGAATTGATTGAATCAAGGAAGGAGAAGATTGAAACAATTCAACCAATGAACACCGATGATAGACGGATAAAAACCTATCCATTGAAATGAATCGCGTGACTTAAATGAATTATGATCGAGATATTGAAGAAACTTATTTCAATAAACGCAATATGAAAACTATAGTCAACTGCTAATTTTAAATGAATCATCTCCTGTAATAAAGTGCTAATAGCGATACCGTATTTGAAGATACGGAGAAATATTTTTGCATAGATACATTCTTGGAGAGATTTACGAATTTTGAGGGAAAGATGTTTCATGAAAACAATCATGCACGCATTTGTAAAAGCATGTCTGAAATAAAAGAAATCCGATCTCGGATTAAGCATGCTAAATCCAATTGATCTTCTCTCATTAAAGTCTAATGTTGCTCTTGAATCACCCAACACCGATACTCATTGCTATACTAAAATTTTCGAGGGTGCAAATCATAGATGTGCCAAGTGCAATTAGATAATTTCATGCAGAATGTTTTTCACACATTTCATCAGAAGTGACGATGAAAAATAAAAGATGAAATCAAAGTTTTTAAATATTGTTCTTTTAGTTACCATATTTTTCCCAATGAATTGCGGAAACGCAATATGTCAACATTTTGTAAATCATATTAAGGGATGAATATCACCATTACTTCCGAAAATTCATCTTAAGTAGGCTTAAGCAATCCGGAAAATACGAGAAAAAGAAGATGAAAGTCGCATGTACAGTCAGGGTAATTACGGCTTAATTATGTGTTTAAATTATCTGTCGTATGTCAATTAACATTAATGAAATTACCTGCTAATACAGCACGGATATAAAAAATACATTGCGTAATGGGCGAAAAAAGCGATTATATGAAAGTAAACGGATGAAATAATCAATTGGGTTCACAACGCACAACATAAATATTTTCACACCAAGAGTAGGAACTTTGAATCAATCACTGAATAAATAGGAAGTCTGGCCGATTAATGATTGATCCAAATACCGAAAAAACGGAAGTCCAAGCGTGTAATACGATGTTTTCCTAAAATATAATCTATTTGTACACAGCAGGGAAGTTAATTTGTTCATGCCTATAGATGGGACACAGTTGCCAGTAAATTTATGGCCACTTACATGAGAAGGAAATTCCCTGAATTCATCATTTAAGCCTTAACCATGGCTGGCAATGTTTTCAAGAGGACGACTTTTATTGTCATTTAAGCAAATAATTGCTTAGTGATTGTGGCTGGCGAATTAAAAAAAAGACCCATTATTGATGTAATAATTGACAGGAAAGGGCTTACAGGAACAAGTAAAACAGACGAGTCACTCAGTTTAACACTCTCTTTATCAATCGTAAAATATCACCAACTTAATATTTTCATAGAAATTACACAGAGGCAATACATTAACTAACGTCAATAAGACAAATTAACATTGATTAATAAAACATTGAACATAGATATTACACAAAAAGTTATTATTAGGACAAGATGCCTCAAACTTTTGTCGAAAGTGTTGAAATATATGGCCTACATTTAAATGTAAATAAATTTCTACCAGTAAAAAATTAGCAGTAAAAAACACAAAAATAAATTATTTAATCCTTGAAAATATGGTAGAGTAAATTTACTCAAACATTTATGAAATTAGGTCGCAGACCCAACTGAACATTGTTATATTATTTTCAACATCATAGTACAATTTTTCCATTAAAAAATCAGTAATCGTATTAATAAGAATTATTTACCTTGATGGCTTAAGAAAGTCAATTAGATTACTAAGACCTAACACTGAGGGCTTGCAAATAAAGAAAAGTTGGATCTACTGAGAGAGTCTTTTTACATTCATTGCAAGAATGAGGCTTCTTTCCTGTGTTCCCGAATGTGTAAAAGAAGGTTTTTTTGGAAGAAGTAGACTTCACATTCCTTGAATGTGTAAGGTTTTACCTTTTTATGAGTGCGGATATGAACGAAAAGGCTTCTCTTTTGAGAAAGAGACTGCTTAGTCACGGCAGGAATGAGGTTTCTCCTTTGCATGAGTCCGAATGTGAACGACAAGTCTGTTCTTTTGATAGAAAGGTTTTTAACATTATCCGTAGAAATAAGGTTTCTCCTTCGTATGAATCATCATGATTTGGACAATGTTGCTCTTGACAGAGGAAAACTTATCACATTCCTTGCATGAGAAGGTTTCTCCTTTGTATGAGTCCGAATGTGGATGACAAGGCTGCTCTTTCGAGAGAAAGACTTTTCACATTCTCCGCAGGAATAGGATATCTCCTCCGTGTGAGTCCGAACGTGATACACAAGGTCACACTTTCGGGAGAAAGACTTTTCACATTCATTGCATGGATAAGGTTTTTCCTTCGTATGAGTCCACATGTGATTGACAAGGGTGCTCTTTAGAGAGAAAGACTTATCACATTCATTGCATGAATAAGGTTTTTCCTTCGTATGAGTCCACATGTGATTGACAAGGGTGCTCTTATGAGAGAAAGACTTATCACATTCATTGCATGAATACGGTTTCTCATTTGTATGAGTCCGAATGTGATGGACAAGGTTGCCCTTAATAGAGAATGACTTTCCACATTCATTGCATGGAAAAGGTTTCTCATTTGTATGAGTCCGAATGTGATGGACAAGGTTGCACCTTAGAGAGAAAGACTTTTCGCATTCATTGCATGAATACGGTTTTTCCTTCGTATTAGTCCGAATGTGGATGACAAGGCTGCCCTTTGTAGAGAAAGACTTACCACATTCATTGCATGGATAAGGCTTCCCCTTTGCATGAGTCCGAATGTGACATACTAAGTTGTCCTTTCGAGAGAAACACTTGTCACATTCATTGCACGAATAAGTTTTCTCCTTCGTATGACACCGAATGTGACGGACGAGGTCACTCTTTTGAGAGAAAGACTTTTCATATCCATGGCAGGAATAAGACTTCTTAGCTATGTTTCGACTACCTGTGCATGATTTCCCATCTAAAATGAACCTTGTCCTCGCTTGCCTCACATTTTTCTTCTGCCTAGTTCCTCCTAAGTTTTCCTTAAGAATCCTATTTCCCTTTTGCCCCACCACTTGTCTTTTACATAAAAGCTGATTTAAACTCTTGGAGGAGGTGGGCTGGCTAGAACTAACAGTCTCCTTTTTTGGAGCAAGACTTTTGAGGGGCACATCTTTTCCAATTGACAAAGTTTCTTTCTTCACCTTCTTTCCTTTCCTTGAACGTGATGCTCCAATTTTTGGTTCAAGGAGTGCAAAAAAGGCTGAGGCTCTTTCAGGAGCAGGGAGCTCTAGAAAAGAAATTCACATGAAAAATAAGTAAGAGATGAAATCTGTAACTCTTTACCCTTATTTATAACAGACATTAGACAGATATCAAGGTAGCCTCTTTGACTGACCTTTAGGTTAGGTGCTTTTAAGGCGTTAGTTTATTTTAAGGTGGTTTCCAAATGATTCTTCACAAATTGAGTGGTACTTCTCCTCAGAGAAAATGTGGCAAGTTTCGCATGTTAACCACAAGTATCTACTCCAGAAAACAACTCAGTGTAATTTTACATGAACAGAAGTAATCATAAACTCAATTTACCAATGGCATGCATACACATAACATTGAATTGAAAATTATCATTATTATCAAACACAACAACTTCCTCGAATTGCAAGGCTTAAAATATGCAAAATACATAGTCACAGGAACAACGGAGGCCATAAGGTAATTGAAGCTAACAAACAAATCATTTCCAGCTTAATTAATCTTTGGGGGAAAATAAATGGCCACAAATATATGGTTTACTATATATAATCATCTTCAAGAACAACAATTACTAAAAAAAGAAATTTTTGTGTTGGATAACCAACGACAACAAAAGCATTAAGTGAACACCACATTTTCTTAGGGGCGGATCGCACTATGTCAGAAGAAACTTTTGCAACCACTTTACCTTGCAATATTATAAAAAAAAATTTCAAGTACAAAGGCATGGTGTATAAATGATCTCATACATAGGTTAACATTAAGGATGAAAAGATCCAATGCCTCATATCAAAATATCCGCGGATATTACCCTTCATCAGATATAAAGCAATAAGAACAGACTAGTTAGAGAGAATGTTAAGACAAAATGCACAATACTACCACAATTTTAATAAAAGGCTTTCCATGCAAAGAGGAACTGCATTGGAAAAACTATACAATTCGTAACTCATCAGTAGCCTTCCCCCACACTACTTCCCAACTCCATCCTAGGGCCACCTAACATCTTCCGGTTTCACTAGCGGAGCATGTATTCCAGATTGAATTGACTATAGATTAAGTCTTGTAAGCAATCGCAGTAAATCCTGATTCATGAGTGACTCTGTAAGAATGTCTATTACAATTCTATCTATTGATTTACAGACACCTTTATATTTTTATGTAATGGCATTGACGAGATTTTAAAAATCATGTTTAATCAAAGAAAAATTTCTCGGGATTCCCTCCGGGTGTTATATTGGGTTAATTCTTCCAACGTTTCGACGGCTAAGTCTGCCATCGTCTTCACTTGTATTGGTACTTTTTACGGTACTTACCTATTGATTTAGTGCCTAGAATGCCATAATCAACCAAATCAATAAACGGCAACCAGGGATATCAATAAATAAATAAGTACCGTAAAAAGTACCATTAAAAGTGAACCTCTGAAGACGATGGTAGACTTAGCCGTCGGAGCGTTGGGAGAATTAACCCAATACCACACCCGGTGGGAATCCCGAGAAATTTTTCTTTGATTAAACATGATTTTTAAAATCTCGTCAATGCCATTACATAAAAATATAAAGGTGTCTGTAAATCAATCTCTCAAAAAACTAAATGGCCGTTAGAAACAAAATTAGGCAAGAATATTCTTGGAAAGACTCAGTTCATATTATGGCTCTATTACAACATCAGAGAAGATTGGAGGCATTCGAGATGTGGGTATGGAGAAGAATGGAGAGGGTGAAATGGGCGGAGAGGAAAAGGAACGACGAAGTGCTGGACATGGTGGGTGAGGAGAGGCAGCTTTTAGATGAGATACGGAGGACACAGAAGGTATGGATGGAGTTAGCGCTTAGCGGGGAGTGGATGTTGAAAATGGTGTTAGAGGGTAGAAACGAGGTTAGGAAAACGAGGGAGGGGAAGGAAAAGAATAGGATTTTTAGACAGAGTGAAAGGGATTAGGCCTAACATTGAATTGAAGAAGGCAGTACTGGGAGGAAAGGGAGGCTTCCAGATCACTTCTTGAACACTCCATAGAAACCTACCTTAATTGATAGAATACTATAATAATAATTACACCATCCTTGGGGCCACGATAAGGCATTCAAATCTTCCCTTTCACAGCAAATTTATGTTACTCCTGGAATATCAAGGTCATGCAAAGTATCTTAATTCCCTTCTTTTCATTTTAAGAGCTTGGTTCTTAAAACAGAGATTGAGGGTAAGAATCTTCACTGATAAATGAACAAATAATTATATTTTTATTCTATTGCTGAATTTGCTTCTGCAATAATAATTTTTAGAGTAGTTACATTTAAAATGACATAATCACTAAATAATAATTTTACACAGTGGTGTCTCATTGATTGATGTGGAATATGTTTATTTTGTTAATGACCTCTTTATGTATCTAAATAAGAAATATGGAAGAAAATATGGGGTCCAACATAAAGACTAATAGCTTCTCAGTAATAGACGCAGATCACTATAGGCTTACTCAATATGGAGTGTGATATTTCTGTCAGCAGATAAGCGGTTTTGTAGAACTTGAATTTGCCAACATGAAAATAGATAAGCATGGCTATGCTTTTTGCCTAGTATCGTACAATTAGTTAAGTAGCCCAACGGAAGGTCATAAAAATTAGAGTTACTACCCATAGAAAGGAATGTATGTTTCAGTGATTCGTACACAGTCTGCAAGCTGCGAAGTGCCTTTAATTGCATTTCAAGTGCAGATGCATTGAAAGCACTTCAGAGCCCTCATGCAGTCCATTGTCTCTGCAGGAGACCCAAACCTGTCATTCCCCTCTCCCTCAATTTTACAGAGAAAGTAACACTTGACCACTACCCCTCCATCAAAATCAACACATTAAAGTGAAAGCTCCTAACATTGATGAAACAGGATTTTTACCATCTCATCTACACGAGTACATACATAAATATTGAGTAGTGTACATCTGTTACTCAATCACTCAAAAACTATAAAACCAACTGAAACGAAATTTGGCAGGAAGATACTTGGTATCTGGGGTTCACATTTAGGCAAAGTCCCTGGAGCCCTGAAAGGGATGCAAGTGTGCCCTTATACTGAAAGATACATGACGTTATTGATATACAATATGAAGGCCACGCAGATGTTTCTCAATCTCCTTTTTAAATAACCTTAAAATGATATTAAGGGTTATAATTTTCACAGTTAAGTGAATGAAGGAAATTCTTCATTCACTTAACCCTTTCGAGACGGCAGAGTTTTCGTCTTAGCATGACTGCTGTACTGAGCCCCAAGAGATTATTTTCTCGTGGTACGGAGCATTTTTGGAGGGTATTCGTTAAGAAGGGTCTCGCTGAACTTTTTTCGAGCCCTCCACGCTAGGATTTCGCATTATCTAGGACTCCGAGAGTAGTTGTGCTCCCTCCTTTCCTGGTTTACGACCATACCTGCGGCATTGGTTCGCGGTCAACTTATGTATTGCTCATATGTATTTAGCAAATAGATAATTGTTGCTTGCACGTAAACTGCAGACTTTGAATTGAATTCCTATTTTTTTTCTGAGCATAGTCAAATTTTAAACGAAGCTCTAAGGCCAAAATCAACGCATTTAACCCTTTCGCTGCTGTTCAATCTCCGAAAACCTACTCCTCACATGCGGCGAAAATGTTAAAATGCGTTTCCTGGGCCCATGGAGCAGGAACTTCCAAGATGGGTGTGGTACACCCTCCAAAGGGTCGCTAATCCGCGGCCCTATCCTTGACGAGCTCACCCACGTAGGACGGTCTCTTCGATCATACCAGCGGGGGGCCTACCTCCCGAATAGGGACCACTCTGACTGCAATTTGAAAATCAATCACTCAATCCAATCATCAAAAAATTATTGTTTTCATCGCAATCCTGCCAATCAAGCAATCAAGCACGTCTTTCAACCGTGTTTCTACGATGAAAAATAACAATTTTGTTAACTTTTCTAGAAACGTGGCTGCGGACAACAGGAAAAATGGCCATTTTAGCAAAGTTAACAAAACCGTTATTTTTCATCGCAGAAACACGGTTCAAAGACGTACTTGATTGCATGATTGGCAGGGGTGCGATGAAAACAATAAGTTTTTGATGATCGTATTGAGTAATTGATTTTCAAATTGCAGTCAGAGCGGTCACTTTTCGGGAGGTAGGCTGCCTGCTCGTAGGGTCGAGGAGACGGTCCTGCGTGGGTGAGTTCGTCGAGGAAAGGGTCCTTGATTAGTGGGTCCCTTAGAAGTGCTTCGGCGAAAGTGCTGACCGCATGGCAGGGAGGCAGAAAAAGTACGTCCACAGCAGTCTGCCGTGCGGACGTACTAGGTACGTCCTGTGGCATCTCACCCCTGGCTCGCCCGGATACCTGAATAGAACCGGCGGGAGACGTCGCACAAAACAAAAGAAAATATACAAATCCGCGTGGATCCCTCCCGCATGGGACCTACGGGACAAACTTATGCCACTCTCTTCGTACAATTCACATATATTAAAAATATTTTCCTTCTTTGGAAATATTTGCGGGTGGGGGGTTCCCGATTCAACCTGATGGGTGACGTTCGGGCACTTATGCACTTCCACAACGCATTAACGGAAAGAAAAACTAACGGGGCGAAAGGAAGGGCGAGGGATATTTTTCCTTGGGGTGACCCGTGATGGAGTTAAAACAAAACACTTACTCAACACTTTCAGCGAAACAAAATATAATTCAAACAAATAAGGTTGCATATTACAAAAACAAAAGAAACCCTCTTATACACTAATGAAGTATGAATTGGTGAGAGCAATTTATGAAACATCAATGATAAAAAAACACAACAATATAACTTGGTTTGGAGATGAAAATCAGAATAGCAAATGATAACAACAAAATGAAGTTCGGTTGTGAACACGTAAATAATGATACAGTTTCAATGATTTCTTGACGGGGGAGGAAAAATGAAAGTCCATCCCAACGAATGTAAATTTTGGTGCAAATGTTAATTTTACTTGGTGATTAATTTCACTTTCACTGAGTAACGGGTGCGTTCCGTGACTGTCTGTCTTAACACTTGGCAGGAGACAAGAGGGGGCTTTGGGGGGGGGGGGCGATAGTTGCAATCTTACTTTATCGTTGTCCGAGGTTAGACCAGGTTGGATCCAACAAACTCTCGTTCCATTTACTGCACTCCTTTCTCCCTTGTTGGAGGAAGCTGCATCCGGAACGGAGGTAATGCGTCCTCTTCAGCTGGTCCTTGCTCCTTCGGACAGGGGGGGTCTCTTCTTTCAGACCATTCAGTCTGAAATGATCTGTTTGGGCCCCTCGTCTTCTCTCTGCCATGTGTCGCACCCACAATTCGGGCATGGGCTCCGCCCGACAGTCACTTCAAAATTCTCTTGCTTCTTCTTCGCGCACCACCTTTTTATTATCCCTCAACTTGGGGTGAGGGTAACGCACAATGAAAAGGTAGGAGTAACACGCCATTCACGGGAAAAACCCGAGTTCCCCTCCTCCCACACACTCAAACACAACCTCACATAATCGGCGTAACCACATTCATTCCACTTACTCATTCATACTTTCCTCCACGGGCCGTGGTCTGGGGGGGGGGGGATTGGGAAAGTTCTGTGGAATGGAGCGGGTAAAATGGTAGGGAAGAAATGCGCCGAGTAAAATGCACTGTAATGGGGCCTGTACCATTACAGTCCACAGCAGTGAAAGGGTTAATGCAGCAACAATTTCCATGTTGATGTTTACACATAACTCGAGATATAAGTTAATATTTACCGTAGAATTTCGTTTAAAAAATTAAAACGGAGCTCAAAAGACAAAGAATTTAATTCTTAATTTATTTTTCTTGAGAAATGAACAAATATTTTCCTTGAAACCTGACTGGATAAACAATTGTATGACCGCGGTCCCTTATCCCTAAGAGGGATTAAAAAAACGAGGGGTCCGGGTACCTGCTCCCGGATTCCGAGGGTAAATCCTAAACCCAGCAGGGTTGGTTCCCAAGACAAAGGCGACGTAAACCCGCGACCGTCCTAAAAGGGGGAGAGCTAGAAAACGTATATATACGGCTTTCGTTATCCTGGCTGGGAAAATCTCACACGTAATTATATGGCCGTCGTCTTCCGGGTCAGGAAACGTTCACAGGTGTATAGTAAAGGTTAAATGTGAAAAAAGTGAAAGAAGTAATACTGGTCGGACAATAATGTGGTGGTTTCAATTGCCTTCCACATTGCAGTACTAGAGCTGTTTAAGTACATGTTCTCATGCCTGCAGTGAAATGAGTGTCGCCGTACAGACCACTGTGGTCTGCACCCTCACTCATATGAATAATAGCTGCTGCACTCTCCCCCGGGTGATATGAATCACAATTAGGGGAAGCCTCGCATCGCCAAATCACAGCATCTTCGCAGGGTTTATGTATCATTGAGATGGCCTATCTTGGACGGGGACAGACACATATCAGCTCAGGGTAATGTCGCAATTTGTCCATGACTGATTATTCGACAAGTAAAGTCGCTTATATGGCCGATAAACTTTATATCTTAAGTTTTACCCAACATCCGCAACACATCGGATGTACTCGGTGGCTTAAAGCTCAGCCTTGACTGAAATTTAAAAAAATGTAGGAATATAGTTGCAAATATTTAAAGAATGAAAATAAATAACATACTACATTCATTTAATAAGCAAACTCTGACATGAGCCTATTGTTATGCAATAATATCACATTATTTATAGCATGGGGAAACAAATGATTATTTCAACCTAGCATATCCAAAGGACACATGATATATTCCATGAAAATTCAGATCCATTTATGAGATGACAAAAAAAGGCTGGACTTTGAGCAATACACGTTGGAGTGAATATTGTGGGCGTCTTCAATCAAAAATGTGGAATTCAGCCTTCTTCATCCCAATCTGCCAGTCTGGTCCTGCCCTTTTCTGCAACTGCTCTTCTCCAATATTCACTTTGAAAATCTAAAAATACATGACTTGGTACATTCTTCATGCATTTACATAAATTGCCAATAATCCCTGTTGGCACTTAACTATCATTCGTTCCTCAATGTGCAGGCAAGAATTAACTATTGGGCTCTTAGGTGCCTATTTGCATGAGATTGAATTAGAAACATTTGTAACATTTATATGAATTATCCTGTCCCCAAGCAAACATGTTGCATGCACAAAGGTGACTTAGCCGAGTGAAATAATCACAGCATACACAACATGAATAGTGTCTCTCACTTGCGTGTCAATGTGGCAGTAGAGGTTGAAACAAAAAGTGAAATACAAAGCACAAACTCAGCATGAATAACGTTTCAAAGCTTTTCATGTACACATGTGGTGGTCAAGGCCTTTCCTCGCAGTGATGGATTGATGCAGGTTATGCATAAAAATAGCTGCTCTCACATGTGAGCATGCATGTGACTGTGAAGGTAAGCACTCACATCAAAATATCTACAACAAATGTTAAATTGAAAAGTTTTATCTTCTCTTTGTGTACGATGGTGTAACTAGGTCGTATTAACGAGTGAAATAGTTGCTGCAGATGTTGCAAAAATAAATATCCTATTGGGTGTGCACACATGTCCATAGGCTCTTTGTCACCGCATGAATAACATTTCTCCTCCGTGTTGTTTCGCATGTGACTGTTGAGAGATCACCTCTGAGTCAATGTTGTTTTTGCAAATTCTGCATGAACAAGGTCTACCTCCGGCATACGTTCGAATGTGTCCGACCAGAAAGTTGCTCACAGGAAAAGAATTTTCGCACCTTCTGCACGAATAAGGATTCTCCCCCGATTGTGCATGAAAAAGTGTCGCTACGTCGCCCTTTCTCGAGAAAGACTTTTCACATACGTTTCATGGAAAAGGCTTCTTTCCCGAGTGCGTACGTACATGTCTAACTAAGCGGTACTTATTCGAGAAAGACTTTTCACACAAGTTGCAAGTATAAGGTCTATCTCCCGCGTGTGTACGAAAAAGTGTCGCTATGTCGCCCTTTCTCGAGAAAGACTTTTCACACTCGTTTCATGAAAAAGGTTTCTTTCCCGAATGCGTACGTACATGTCTAACTAAGTGGCTCTTATTCGAGAAAGACTTTTCACACAAGTTGCAAGTATAAGGTCTCTCTCCCGCGTGTGAACTAATGTGTGCATTGAGGCTGCCTCTCTGGGTAAAAGACTTGGAGCAAATTGTACAGGAATAAGGTTTCTCTCCCGTGTGTGTACGAATATGTGTAACTAAGTGGCTCTTTTTCGAAAAAGCCTTTTCACAATAATTGCAAGAATGAGGTCTCTCTCCCGTGTGCGTACGGATGTGTGCATTGAGGCTGCCTCTCTCAGTAAAAGACTTGGAGCATATGCTACAAGAATAAGGTTTCTCTCCCGTGTGCGTACGGATGTGTGAATTGAGCCTGCCTTTCTCAGTAAAAGACTTGGAGCAAATTGTACAAGAATAAGGCTTCTCTCCCGTGTGTGTACGAATATGTGCAACTAAGTAGCTCTTATACCAGAAAGACTTTTCACAATAGTTGCAAGAATGAGGTCTCTCTCCCGTGTGCGTACGGATGTGTGCATTGAGCCTGCCTCTCTCAGTAAAAGACTTGGAGCATATGCTACAAGAATAAGGTTTCTCCCCCGTGTGCATGCGTACGTGTCTAACCAAGGCGCCCTCATCCGAGAAAGACTTTTTACAATCGTTGCATGGAAAAGGCTTCTCTCCCGTGTGCGTACGAATATGACGAACTAAGTGGTACTTGCTCGAGAAAGACTTTTCACACTCGCTACAAGAAAAAGATCTATCTCCCTTGTGTGTACGGATATGTGCATTGAGGATGCGTTTCAGAGTAAAGGACTCGGAGCATATGCTACAAGAATAAAGCTTGCATCCCGTGTACTCACGTACATGTTTAACTAAGTTGCTCACATCCGAGAAAGACTTTTCACACTCATTACATGAAAAAGATTTTTCTCCCGTGTGTGAACGCATGTGTGAAACAAGGTCATAAGACCGCGAGAAAGACTTGTTGCAGTCTGAACACGAATAAGGTTTCTCCCCTGTGTGCGTGCGTAAGTGTCTAACAAAGGCGCTCTGATCGGAGAAAGACTTTTCACACAAGTTGCAAGTAAAAGGTTTCTCTCCCGTGTGTATACGAATATGACGAACTAAGCAGTACTTATTCAAGAAAGACTTTTCACACTCATTACATGAAAAAGATTTTTCTCCCGTGTGTGAACGCATGTGGGAAACAAGGTCATAAGACCGCGGGAAGGACTTGTTGCAGACTGAACACAAATAAGGTTTCTCCCCCGTGTGCGAGCGTACGTGTCTAACCAAAGCGCTCTCATCCGAGAAAGTCTTTTCACGCAAGTTGCAGGTAAAAGGTTTCTCTCCCGTGTGGGTTCGAATATGTTGAACTAAGTGGGACTTATTCGAGAAAGACTTTTCACACTCGTTGCATGAAAAATGTCTCTTTCCTGTGTGTGAACGCAAGTGGGAAACAAGGTCATTACGCAGAGAGAAAGACTTTTTGCAGACTGAACACGAATAAGATTTCTCTGCGATTGATGATTCTGCTACAACATCAAAATTATGAGCAACAGAATTACTTTTTGTGTGTTTGATTAGCTCATTTTTGTCGTTCAATGCATCTCTGCAGTGAAATGAATTTTTGTTTGACCTGTTACTGCTCCTAGGATTTTTGATCGAGCAATTAGGCATCTCCTCCTTGTCTCCCACGAGGGTCTCACAGCCGTTTCTTTCAATTCTATTAATTCTGATATTCCTAAGGCTATTCATAGTATTTGGTGCATCAAAACCACCTTTCTCCCCAAAAAAAGTCTTTGCGCCTCCGGTTCCACTGAGTTTATGTGATTTGTTGTTTCTCACATTGCATTGTCTATCATCAGGAATTGAGCGATTTGTTTTCATGTCAGTATCTGGAGCACCACACTTTTCCAAGTCTTCCTCCATCAGGTTTCTTTCTGTCTTTACTAGGGATGCTCCAGCATTGAAATCACTTTGTGTCACCAAAGCTGTGGGACCAGTGCATTCCTCATTTGAATAACTCCTTACATTTCCTTCCGCAGGCAGATATGATGTTGATGTTGTTTGAATGGGCATTCCATCGGTTGTTTGGACTCCTAGAAAAGAATTTCAAATGACAACTATCATAGTTAAACATGAAAACTAAGATTCCTAAACCTACCACTCAAAAGTGATTTAATGGATGAAAAAAGTCATCATTCACTGAGTTAAAATCTAGCCTGGCTTGGACTTGAAACCATTAACAAAAAGAAACAGAAAATGAATAGATGGGAAAAAATGGGGAAAGAAACACATAACCCAAAAACGTCTAGGGCAACAGGAATCGTTATAATCCATCGTATTAATACATAAGTCAAAACACATGCACACCACACATCTGACCTACAATTGATGAAGAAGAATAAAATCAGGCCACTTTCAGAATTTGTCCTTTCTATGGCAGACTGTGATTTAAACCTATTTTCTTTATTTTAAATTGTCCTAAGGTAGATATTTTAAAAATATAAATTAATTTACTATTCAATTCAATATCTTATGATTGGCAAATATTTTGTGAATTAAAACATCATTCAATCAACCAATTAAAAATTAAAATCGTAAATTCTGTGGCACTACAGACGAACATCTCGTAAATATTTTTTAAATTATTCCTGAATTAGTTTTCATAAAACTATTAAACATTTAAAGCTTAAAGCCATAAAATAACCAAAACAACTATCTGGTAACCAAATATCCTTAACTGTATCAAGATAAACAATCGTTTGGTGGCGTATCAGGGTTACATATTTCAGGATTGCAAGCACGCCTCAGCTATTATTTGCGTTGGGATAGTAGTGATTCCACTCTTTATCATAATTATCGTCCTTATTGCTATCCCTGCTATCTTCTGCAGATAATCACTACATAATCACTGAGGCACATTACATTTTTCACACAGTTGGTCGACGCCATTTTTAGTTTTGTTGTAGGATGCACACACATCAGATTTCTTCTCGCTACCACTTTCAACATCAATGGCAGTATGTATCGTGAAGCATTGTGAAAAGAACAAGAACTGATATATGGTCTTTGGGAAGTACGACATGAACATATAATTCTTTTGGAAATTAAAGAGAGATGAATTCAATGCTCTGCTCTTGCTGGGTAAAAATCTTTTCTTAATTTACATTTAACTACTTTTGATCGTACCAATGTATGAAAGCCTTTTTTCCTGCAAATATTTGGGCCAGGGAAACAATAGTGAACTAGTTATCACATGTACCTTTTTGCACCCACAAATCCTTCAACTAACAGAATAACAATATCAACAGCTGAATTACTACTTCAGTACGGTCCTTTGGGCTGTAAAAATATGTAAAATAAGTTCTATTAAAGAAAGTTACCATGAAAAACTGTTGCAAAAACAGGACCGCTTATTCACAGTTTATAATAGAAAATGAAAAGGAAACTGCGAATCACTTCCCATTCAGTTGACTATTTAGCAATTCTGCTAAGAAGAAGATATGCTACATCTAAACGCGACAGGGGAGTGACAACCACAATAAATACTCCCATATCAGCTAAGATAAGAGATAATGAACCCAGAAGAAGGGTACCTTCAATAAATCGTACAGCTGCGAATCACTGCTTTGTATTTTAGGAGTGCGGATTTCTGTAACTTACTGCAGCGAAAACGGTTGAACTTTGTCCCTTGTAAAGCACCAGCTTAAGGTCGCTTGCACCCCCACTACCCTTCCCTGCAGAGGAGGCAATAAAGCAGGCCACTTGACAAGGAACCCATAGCAGTAACTTAGATGTGTGAAACACTGTGTCTTCATCAATGTAGAAAAATTTCACACAAAGTTTGTTCCATATTTATAAGCGTTCCTGATAGAAAATTTTTTAACTGGCATGAGGCAAAGTCACGCTAGCTTCCTTTCATACTCTATTTGTGCTAACTAAGTTCCATTACTAACATACAACTGTGTGAGGACTTAATAATGTACAACTACTGTAAACCAGGTGCATAATATGCCATCATATGATAAATGGCACACCTGATGAAACACTATCGCCCACTTTTGTGCCCCACATGCCTACTGAAGAGTTAAAGGGTTGGGATGCAACATTATGGGCAGTCACTAGAACCCTCTCCTGCAAGCGCCTACACTAGGAAAACATTTTCCACGCTATGAACAGCATGAGAATGTTTGGAGTCTATCTGTGTGTAGCTTTATTGTAGAGTAGAGTCACCGTTAGTTTTTTCATTACTCAGATTTGGGAGACAACTCAACGGTGTGCCCTTCCTTTAAGCCTGCTACTGCACTTGAGCCTCTATCTCTATCTTAACACATGTCCATGGACAGCCAATTGTGTTACCAGTATTTTTTAAACCAAATATAGTACTTGATTTCAATAATTTAACCTTCCAAAAAATTACTAACCTCTTTTAAGCATTTTGGAATTTTAAACGGAATTGTGACAACAAAGTTAGTGAACACAAGGTACTAAGACTATAACTTCAGAAATTCGTGATTTTTAATGCTACAATTTCGTTTTAAAAATTACTTATGTACGAGAAAAAATGGAGAAATCATTTCAAAGCATAAATATTTCAACAGTATGTAGTATGCAACAAATCATACAAAACATATCATTGCAAATCCATTGACAGCGAAACCACTTCACAACGGAGTACTGGGGTGAGGATATAAATGAGTGGGTAGGTCAGGCTAAACCCTTTCGTGCCGGATGTCGGGTGGATGCGATGGACATTTTCATACATAGAAGACAAGAACCCTTACTCATTTATGATCATCCTCACCGCAGGAATTCTTTTAAAGGAGTAAATTATGAAAATAAAATGTTTCAACTTTTTCAAGCTGAACGTGGGTCGGAGCCGACGGGCATTTTCATGTCATACACCTAACGTCAGGTATAGCTGCCATGGATTTTTTTGTACTACGAGAAGCATTATGACATTTTAAACATTTCTGTACGGAGCTCTATTTTGGGGGGAGTTGCATGGGTATTTTAGTCCCTTAGAATTCAGACCCAGCTCAAAATCAGACAAAAAACTTAGACAAAAAAATCCATGGCAGCTATACCTGACGTTAGGTGTATGACATGAAAATGCCCGTCGGCTCCGACCCACGTTCAGCTTGAAAAAGTTGAAATACAATGTTTAGTTGAAAAAACATTGGTAATGCAATAAGTTGGCTGTGGATTTATGCCATGACTGGATTAGTGACTGGGGTGAGGGACAGATACCCAGATGAGCTGGGTCTGAATTCTAAGGGACTAAAATACCCATGCAACTCCCCCCAAAATAGAGCTCCGTACAGAAATGTTTAAAATGTCATAATGCTTCTCGTAGTACAAAAAAATCCATGGCAGCTATACCTGACGTTAGGTGTATGACATGAAAATGCCCGTCGGCTCCGACCCACGTTCAGCTTGAAAAAGTTGAAATGGGAAAGTGACTGCCCCTGAATTTACATCCTGCAGTTAGGTGGATAAAACTTACAGCTAGAATCAACACCTTATAAGTAAAGTTACCATGACACCCACTATCAATACTACACTGTTTTATAACACCAAAATCCTACAATTAAGGGATTAAAATCAAGTTTGGTTGTTCTTAGCTATACTGATTTCACTACTGGTGTACTACTATCGATTTTATATTATGTCAACAGTATTTTCTCCACCAAGACAGCTTCATGCTTGGCTCTCCGTTTAACCTAAAAAGTACCATAGCCTATTATAGAGAAAGAAGGGCGAAAAGGAATGCACTCTTTTAAAATATTTTCCATAATTTTTCCACTAACTTAAAATGGGCCATAAGCAAAGATAATTTTTCCATTCACATGGCCAGTTTCCATATTCACATTTTCTATCAAGACTTTTCGATACTCGAATCTCAGACCAAGTGCTTCTTACTGTTGATTTGTTACTATTTTTTCAATTATCTGGTCTCAAAACATGGCTAGTTAAATATTAAAAATTTTAATACAACTAACATTTTAGTAAGGCATTAAAAATGATACAGATGACCACAAAAAAGCAAGTAAATATAACTCTTCTCTCTTATCCATTTGGCACTAAAGAAAACAGAAAATATGGATGGATGACTAATCAGTCACAATAAGGCCACTTTCAGAAGAGCTGACTTCACAGTACCATCCACCATTCATGACATGGCATCATGAAATCTAGTAAGTCGTCTCATCCGGAATTGGCCTGAATTTTGTGGCCCATTGATGGTGTCGATGGCACGGCTCAAGTCTGGAATGAAATGGGTGCTGCGGAGACCATGGTGTGATTAGACTCATCTGAAGGCATCCATAAAGATGGTTATTTGAAAGCACGCCAGCACGCTGGGGATGGTGGCCTGTAAAAAGGCATCCCATCAGAAAGCAGCCTATGCCTTATCTATATACCGCTATTTGTAGCCCTTGAGAGCAATAACCCACTGATTCTATTGCGGACGCATAGGCCACTGTCGTATGCTCAACTACGTCCCTTGTAACAGTAAAAGTTGGCTAAATAAAAGCATTAACTCCACATTATGGATCCACATCCTCCACATTAGCATCATTTCCTCCGTGTATAGAGTTACTTTCAACCATTAAGAGTACTCACCAAATGCCTTAGTAGTGGAATCCTGTGCAATCGTAAAACTCTCAACTGGCTCCCCATCCTTGCCTAACGTAAGCTGTAAGTAATAATCAACATATGAATCATGTATGCACAAAGGATTCAGGAATTTTTTAATGGATTACCTAGAACTACTTCATACACCACATTGCATCAAAAGTTGGTATTCCTAACAAATATTTTCCACTCAATATAAATCCTTTTTCAACACTCTCAGCGAATGGAATAGTTTCGCATTTCTTTCACTAAAGTGGTCTTTGATTTATGTTACACCCGCGTTGTAATATTATCTTTATTAGTTAACTCTGCAATTGATGTCATTTTATTTTCATAGGATAACATAAGAGAATCAAAGTTTCTTTGGTAATCACAGAACCAAAATAACATATTTGAAATTAGGCATCCATGTCAAAAAATGGGATAAAACCTGACGCAGCCACATTGCAGAAGAAGATATCGACACTGAAAACTAAATTTTTCAGTGAAAATCATGAAAATAATGATGAACAGCTGGCATTTGTAAAATGAAAAGTAGAAACTAATTATGAAAAGAGCTTCATGCGAAAATTGTGCTTAGAAGTTCCAGGTAGTAGCCACACACCATAACCACCGGGCTATCGCTCCTACATGAAGGCAGACCATTTATAAGGGAGTAAAATATACCTGTAAATGTTGACCCACTTTTCTTGTTTTAACCATTGGTTATGTAAACCTACATTTGGGTGATTTGTGGACAGCTTCCCACATATTCTATCACTAAAAAGTTTGATTTGAATGTAAGACCTGATATATTGAATGAGATGATTTATTACGACCAGCATTAGCTTTCGCTAAATATAAGGAAGGCATACTATAACACATAAATAAAACATAAAGAGGAATGAAAACGGCTTCTTTTCAGATATGAATACTACTTCAGGAATAAGAAACTTTGAATCTAATGGGTAACCTTAACAGCTGTGCAGAAAGCAAAACATCCTACCATTGACAATGATAAATGTTTACATTTTTACCTACTACATGTCGCCGTCATCAATTAATTAAATTCCATAACAATAATTCCTTAAATACCTGGGTATTCTCTTCCAGAGATGGTTCCTTTTTTACACCAATCAGCATCCACTCCAGGTCTTCTATCATGGCTCCTGTGCCCTGAGTTTCTACCTTTTCACCTTGGGAAGCAGTTAAGGCTATGGGCTGCAACATAATGCCAATCATCATCATACATGATTGAGATACAAAAAAAAGAAATGCTGTTGAGAATTTGTCACGAATAAAATTAAAGTTCATTCAAGATGGATAAATTCTTCATGCTACCCTGCAAGCATCCTCAAAGTAAATACTGTCAGAATTTTATAATGTTTATGTTTATTAAATTTACCACTTTAATACACACTAAAAACCCCTTATTTGCATTGCAAAATCCCTTCAAAAGCCATGCCATGATCCTCAGGGCAATGGTTTCTGGAAATGTAAAACTCCAGATGTAATCCTATTCTTAATAGAAACCTATTTTATGGGAGAAATGTCCATGAGAGTCCAAAGCACAAATGTAACAACACACATTCATGGAAAATCAATAGGGTCAATAAAGGAGTATAATTTATTGTGCTTTGCTTTATAAGTCACTTTGTCACACATTTTGATTAATAAAAATAAGTTACTCAGTCCAGATATAACAGGAGGCAATTCCAAGTTGATGGAAAAAGTTATCCATACCTGAACTCCTTATAGAACAAGAGATGCTTAACTTTAATGGGAAAATATGAAGGTTTATTTTACCCTGCACAAACAATTGATGAGTGGTGTGTATTGAGCTGTTCTAGGGACTAAATAAAAATTTTATAATGTATATTGAAATGGAATGTCATTAGTTTTCACAGAAATAACTAAATACTTAACAACTTATTTGCTCAAAAGGTATACGACAGTGCTTTCAAGGATGTGAAATTTTTTTCTGGTATAAATGCAATATATCCGTGATAATTATAAACAACAAATGACAACTGGAAATGTATATCTCCACTACTGACCATGGTTTCATTACTATCTCAGTTTCACTTCACATAGCCTTAAAAACTGACTGACATGTAATACTAATGGAAGCAGAATAACCAGTGATAGATGAAGTGGGCAAGAAATAGTAAGTAGAATAGCACAGGTACAGAGAGCATTCTAAAAAAAGAAGATTCTACTCACAGCTGAGAATTAAAATACAGATGTCAGGAAACAATTCATCAAACACTACATATGGAACATATTTATAAATGGTATTAAGGTTTCAAAATTGACAGCTGCAGAAAAGTCAAAAGAAGAGTGGGAGATAAGATGTTTTCTAAAAATCTTAACTTTATCGGCTACATCATGAGATATGATGGCCTTGTAATGAGAAAATTGACAGACAAAGAGAAGGACAGGTGGACTGAAAGTAGGGAAAAAATGGCTCAATATGTTTTAACAAGTCAGATTATTAAGGATAAACAAAAAGAAGAGCAATAACATGAAAAGATACCCAGATGTCAGTTAAGATTTGAGGACTCTATGAAATCAATTTTAGGAACGTGGGTTTATGATGGCAACATAGTTCATATGCAATTCAAGTTCAATGAAAAATAAACAGTTCATAAATAGTAATACCTGATTAGAAGAGTCTTGATGCACCTGTTTGCTTGTGAAACCATCAGAGGAATCATTCACCACATTTTCTTCTTCATCATCGCTAATCTGATCATTTTTAACAGAAGAGCAGTCGTACGTTACCGGATCACTCTATTGGAAAGAGGAACACACTTTGATGAACATTTTAATCAATTGGTGCACAAGCAAAAGTGATCATGAACGAAGCTTCAATTACGGGGTGTCTGTAGTAAACAACTAATCCCTGATGAAGTATTCTGGCCTATTTGTAAAAAACAGAGTAACTTAATTGACTAACAAGATTCAGCCAGTTAACTTATTCTTCCTTCTCATACAATCTCATAAAATCCTTGAGAAAAGGGAGGTACAACTTCATTGGGCACATCATGAGAATGAATATCTTTTAAAAGTGGTGTCATGATACTGTGCTTCGTGTATGTCATTTGTTTGAAGGCTGTCTACAGCTCCCTGTATTCATGTAACGCAGTATTGAATAAACATCCATGAGAACATGACATGGTGCAGTCGGCAGTGCTCGGTTAGGACCACGTGATTGCTAGTACGTAGTCAGACAGGGTCAAAGCTAAGTGAAAAAGAAAAATTCTCGAGAATGCAACAAGCGAGACCACCAAATCCGTTATTCTTAACGGGCAATATAAGTGATAATTTCCGGAAGTTTAAGCAAAACTTGGAGATATATATGTTAGCTTCTGGACTGAAAACGAAACCGAAGGAAGTTAAGACTGGCATTTTACTGAATGTAATTGGTGAGGATGGAGTTGAGCTCTTTAATACGTTTGACCTAGTAGAAGAAGATAAGTCGGATTTTGATAAAGTTCTCAATGAATTCGAAAAATACGCGAATCCTAGAAAAAACGTGGTGGTTGAACGTTTCCTGTTTAACACTCGCAAACAGCAGGAAGGTGAGCCCTTTGACTTTTTTGTCACTGACTTGAAAAAGTTAGTCAAAACCTGTGAGTACGGCAATCAGACAGAGAGTGTTCTGAGAGACAGAATTGTTCTCGGAATACATGACTTGGCGGAACAAGAGAGACTTCTGCGTATACCAGAATTATCTCTTGATAAGTGCATCGAGGTCAGCAAGGCAGCCGAAATGGGGAAATTACAGGCCGAGACCCTGCATAGAGCCAAGCCCGTGGAAGCAGTCATCAGGAAAGGGACGAGATGGCGACCCCGGCAGGAAGAATTGAAGGATACTGATAAGTACTTACCCAAGACGATAGTAAATGATATCTATTTGTGCAAAAAATGCATTTATAAGCATAGAAAAGGAGAATGTAGAACATTTGGTAAAATTTGCAAAAAGTGCGGAAAGCCAAATCATTTTGCAATTGCATGTAAAAGTGGAAAATTGTATAATAATTATAAAGTAAAGTCAGTTGACTTGTCTGATCAAGTTGAACATGAGCTTAATGATTTTGTAATTGAAAGTATTGTGAGCAGTTTGAGTACTGATAATTCAAATATCCGGTCTGAGATTATTAATGTGAATGGTGTTAATGTCAAATTTAAACTAGACACAGGTGCTCAAGTGAATGTTCTGCCTTACAGAATACTGAAACAGTGTGAAAGTGGTAATTTGATGAAGGTGGGATTGAAACCCACGTCATTAATATTAGAATCATTTAATGGTCATAAAGTGAAGCCACTTGGAGTGATAGACTTAAAGTGTAGGGTATTGAAGAGTGGAAAAGATTATGTACTAAATTTTGTGGTTGTTGAAGACAATGACTCTAAAACCAAGCCATTATTGGGCTTATGTGGCTGTGTTGAACTAGAATTAATTCACCGAAAATGGGTGAATATTGTAAAATGTTGTGGAAAGGATAAGTTTGTTAATGATAGTAAAGATTTGTTCTCAGGTGTAGGATGTTTCCCTGAAACTTGTTCCATTGTGTTAAATGAGAATTCAGTCCCTGTTGCTAATCCACCTAGGAGAGTGCCATTGGCATTAAGGGAAAGACTAAAAGATAAGCTGGAAAAGCTTGAACGTGATAATATAATTAAGAAAGTAGAAAATCCACAGGGATGGGTGAGCAATTTAGTGGTAATTGAGAAGAGTAATAAAACAATGAGATTGTGTTTGGATCCCCACGATCTTAATAGGTGCATAAAGCGGAGCTATTTCCAAATTCCTACTCTTGAATATATAAGTTCAAAGTTACAAAATAAATCAGTATTTACAGTACTTGATCTAAAAGATGGTTTCTATCAAGTTAGATTAGATAAAAATGCATCTGAACTCTGCACTTTTAGCTCACCATTTGGTTGCTATCAGTTTAAAAGGCTTGAAAAATGCCCCAGAACTTTTTCAAAGGCTGAATGAAAAGAACTTTGGTGATATTCCAGGAGTAATAGTTTATTTTGATGACTTGCTATTAGCAGCTAAAGATGAAAAAGAGCATGATGTAATATTGTCCAAAGTAGTAAGTCGGGCAAGGTTATTGAATATCAAGTTTAATGCAGAGAAAATTCAATTTAAAGTGAGGGAAGTAAAGTATCTAGGTAACATTTTTTGTAAGAATGGTATGAAATTGGATCCAACTAGGATTAAAGCAATCTTGAGTATTGAATCGCCAAGGAATAAGTTAGAGCTTAAAAGAGTTTTGGGATTATTTGGTTATATGAGAAAATTTATCCCTAACATGGCAGCAATAACAACTCCCCTAAGAGTGTTATTAAAAGAAACGAGTATTTGGTGTTGGCTGCCAGTTCATGAGAAAGTATTGAATGATTTAAAATCGATTGTTACAAAAGCACCAATCATAAGTAATGATGTTAAAGATAAGCCACTGGCAATACAATGTGATGCCTCTAAAGATGGGCTAGGGTGTTGCCTCCTAAGTGGAAATCGACCAGTTAGTTTTGCTTCCTGTGCTCTCACTGAAACTCAAAAATCATACTCACAGATAGAAAAGGAATTTCTGAGTGTCATTTTTGCCACATCAAAATTTCACTATTATATATATGGTAGACCAGTTGTAATATACACTGATCATAAACCCTTGGTTTCAATAATAAAAATGAACATAGCTAAAATTGGGTCACCTCGACTTAAACGAATGAGAATTAAATTATTGAAATATGACTTGGATGTAAGGTATTTACCAGGCAAGTTAATGTACATAGCGGACCCTCTGTCAAGGTCATATTGTAAAGACGATGTCCATGAAGAACCTTGTTAAGCGGAGTTAATACATGTAGTTGGTGTAAGTGATCAATTGCAAATGAGTGAAAAAAGAAAGATGGAATGTAAAGCAGAAACTGCAGTGGATGTGAGCTTAAAAAGGGTTATGAATTTCTGTGAAGCTGGTTGGCCCAGAAGGCAAGATCTTGATGGTGAACTAAGCTATTATAAGATTAGAACTAACATTCATGAGGATAATGGATTATTGTTCTTTGATAACAAGTTAATAGTGCCAACAAAATTAAGACGATACATGCTGGAATTACTTCATCAGGGTCATATGGGAATCGAAAAAACCAAAGCTAGGGATAGACAAGTGTTGTACTGGCCTAACATTAACAGAGACAGCACAATATGTGAAACAGTGTAGTGTCTGTGAAAAGTTTAGATCTCCAAATATAAAAGAGCCAATGATTGGTCATGAAATACCAGAATTTCCTTTTGAAAAGATTGGTATGGATTTAATGAATTTTGCTGGGAAGACTTATCTAGTTGTAATTGATTATTTTTCAAACTGGATTGAATTATTATTGCTAGGATCATGTACAGCAGATACAATTGTAAGAAATTTGTAACCACTTTTTGCAACCCATGGTATTCCAAGAGTAATTACTTGTGACAATATGCCTTTTAATTCACTATTCTTCAGAAAGTTTGCTAATGATTGGGGAATAGGGTTAAGAACAAGCTCGCCACTTTACCCTAAATCAAATGGACTAGCTGAAAGAGGAGTTCAAATCTGTAAGATGATGCTAAGAAAATGTAATGAAAGTGGAGATGATGTTCATCTCTCACTGTTGGAATAAAGAAACACTCCTCTCTCTGGCCTAGGTGCATCACCAGCTCAGTTACTAATGAGTCGAAGACTAAGGTCCAAATTGCCTGTTAGAAGCAAATTGTTAAAGCCACTGATTCAGAAAGATGTACGTAATAAACTGAGGTCCAACCAGCTCAAAAATAAGCAATATTATGACAGAGGTGCGGTAACCAGGCAAAACTTTCAGCCAGGTGATAATATTGTAATTAAAAATAAGAGAGTCTGGCTACCTGGTGTGATAGTGGCCAAAGATAGAACACCAAGGTCTTACATAATAAAAAATCATGAGGATCGGTTGTTGCGAAGGAATTCATTCCATTTGAGACAATCTATAACCCCTATAAAAACAAATGGTAACAATGTAATTAATAGTGACTACAAAACTAGATCAGGCAGGATTGTGAGAAAACCAAAGAGGTACTGTGATTAATAAAAAGTGTCATGATTATTACTTGAATATTAATTTTGTATTTGATTGATTATTTGTAAATTGTGTGATGTTAAAGTGCATTACTTTTGTGAAAAAAAAATTTTGAAATCTGATGTTAACGTTGAAATGGTACTTTGGGTTGAATTTGTAAATGGAAAAGGGAGATGTCATGATACTGTGCTTCGTGTATGTCATTTGTTTGAAGGCTGTCTACAGCTCCCTGTATTCATGTAACATAAACAAACAATAAACATCCATGAGAACATGACAAGTGGGGACTTCCCCTTTCATTGTAGTTAACTTCCAAAAAGGAGCAAAGCAAAGAGCACTGAGCTTTTGAGAAGAATGTCATTATCTTGCACAAAAATAACTGAAACCTTTACATACTTATTTGCTCAAAAGCTATACAACAGTGCTTTCAACCGTATGAAATTGCTTCAGGTGTAAATGCAATTATTATCTATGATAAAATACAAACAACAAATGACAACTTCCACACTTTTACATATATCTCCACTCCTGACCATGGTTTCAACACAATGTCATTTTCATGCCTCATAACCTTAAAAGCAGACAAGCTACATGAGGCCTAGTTATCAGTGATGGATGAAGCAAGAAAGAAATAGTGAATAGAATAGTTTTACCACAAAGAGAACTCAAAAGAAATCAGGAATCTTCATACAGCTGAGAGTACTATTACATAAATATAGAAATAATACATCTGACACTACATTTCGAGCATATTTTAAATTAAAAGCAAGGTTTTAATATCGATGGCTGTATAAAACGCATAAGGGGAAGCGTTGGAAAAACATTGCTTGTGAAGAATAAAGAAGATAAAAGGGATCGAATGAGGAAGTACCGAAAATAGATGGAGAAGTCTTCTAATAAACAAAACTTGATCAGCCACAGCGTGAGATATGATAGACTTATAAAGACATTAGTCAAAAAGAGAAATGGATGGGAAGAAGGGAAAAGATTGCTTCTAGATGTAAATATATCATTAGTTAGATTAATAAGGATTTAAAACAGAAAAAGACAGTAAATATATAAAAAATAAGAAAAACCAATTTTAGGAAGATGCTGATACAGTTTGTAGGTAACTCAAGGTCAACAGACAATAGATAGTTCATAAATAGTATTACCTGACCAGAAACATTTTGATGTATCAGTTTGCTTGAGGCACCATCAGTGCAATCATTGAGTCTATATCCATCTTCGTCATCGCTAATATGATCTTCTTTAACAGAAGGGCACTTGTATGTTACCGGATTACTCTATTGGAAAGAGGAACCTTCATTGATACATATTTTAATCAATTGGTACAAGAAGCAAAAGTGATCATGAAGAATGCTTTAATTACAGGATGTCAGTACAAAATAAATTATTCCCAATGAACGATTCTTGCCTCTTAGTAGAAATAGATTTACTTAATCAACCAACAACATTTGGCCAATAAAGTACTTATTGTTTCAATATAATCTAATGAAATTCTTGGTGAGAAGAAGGAACCCCTTTATTGGGAAAATCTTGAGAGTAAATAGTTCTTAAAATTGTGGACTTCCCCATGCATTATAATTAATTTTCAAAAATGAGCAAGGCAAAGAGCACTGATTTCTAAGAAAATAATATAAATCTAAGAATAAGCAAAATATTAATATTATATTAATAGTGGAAGAGTTTCAAGACTATGAACAACAACAGCAGAAAATTGAGTCAAAGTAAATAAAAATCAGTTCACCTCACTAAAATTTGATGTCTTTTGGTAATCGATTTGCATTGCCAACGTGCAACACCCCATTCAAAAATGGTAAAGGACAAATCCCTAGTCCTTGTTATATATTCCCATTCACTTTCATAATGAACTCCATATCTGATCTGATTCCTGTGGATATCAATCTGTCATAAGGAACGAGCTATGTAGTTTGACCGGGCTAGCAGCTGCATCATGATGTCATGGTCATGCTATTAAACTGTTCCAAACTCAACAGTACTCATCTTAACTCTCAATTCCTAATCACCCTTCCACTCGGTCAAAACCAGATTTAAATACTGTGTTATACTATCAAAACATTAATAACTGCTCAGTGATGTGATGACAGTGCTCTCACTTGCTCAGTAAATTCATTTGTGCCGTCAGTTCCGCATAAAAAAGGCAAAAAAAAAGGTTCATTACAATAAATAATTCATTTAAAATGATTCATTCATTAAATGTATTCTGTAGCTGGTCATTATTGATCAGGAGTAGGAGAATGCTTTACGTTTGTTCTAAGAGGTGCTGGGAATATTCCACTAAGGAATGACATTGTGCGGTAGAAAAATATAACTATACAAGGCAGATGTAAACTCACCAATTCATCAGTGGCCAATGGGTCTGACACATCAGTTGAAATTCCTGCTGGATCTGATGTGTACAGCATAGGATAAATCCCTTCACTGAGGTTACCTTCATTCTCGTCTTTCACTTGAAACTGGAAGATAGCAATGGGCTTCACTCAATTAAAGAAAAAACCATAATAAGCTCATTAAATGATAAAAAATCCTCATTTCCTTTAGATCACTCCAGCTGGCCAATGTACTCATGATATTTTTGTGACTTCCGGATCAAACTCCTGAATATCAACGTTCAACTATGGAAGGAGAGTTATGTCACAAAGGGCGTGTGGTTTGAATGAGAGTTTTGGCAACTTACATCAGAGGCAAAACAGCTGGAACGGTAGATTGAGGTTCCACTGTACAATGAATTGTCTCAATATTTTCTTTACCCAGGCTTGTAATGAGGTGTCACAACAGTTATAGCTGGATCCTTCATTGAAACTAAGGAGGAAGATGGCAAAAACAATGAGAGGGCTATAATGAGACACAGCCCAGTTATAGCCAAGCCAAATGGCTTAAACAGACATTTTGCACTGTTATCCACAAGGCTACTCCATCAGATACAAGTAATTTCCATCAGAAGATTTCCATTGTTGTACAAGTGATATTGACTATTAAAAGATTAGTGTTGTTCAGCTTTCGGCCTCATACCTTACAACTGGAAAAGCCCTCAACTGACGGTGGCATTACTGTAAGTGACTTCCCATTAATATACTTATATTTATGACAGACACACCATCTTCCTTATTGCTACCGAGAAATTTTCATAACTGAAGGTGGTTTAAATCAGGTTTTACTGTGTACTAGAACATAACTTACCAACTCATTGTCCCTGGGCAGTACCAAGTCTGGCACAGGAAGGTATATTTCAGTGGTTTGGGCTGAGCATGTGGGCTGTGAGTTGTTTTTAATCACATCTTGAATGCAGCCCTTAGTCTCCACAGAAGGCCCTGATTTGTCATCAGCAGCCCCTCCTCCTTCAATACTCTGCAGAAAAAGAAAGAGAGAAAAAACACTCATCTCCTTAAAAAATACATATATGGGATGCTCTAAAGCAATACGAAAAAGGATGTTCAACATATTTTCTATGCTTCCATATAAAAATGGAGTGGTGTCAGCATGCCTGTTAATCAAGTTTTGGGTCTGGTAAATATGGATCTCTTTGGTCGAATAAGTGATGTCTAAGTTGGTGGGGCAATATACATGTTTGTGCTTGTTGATGATTATTCCAGGAAGCCATTTTGCTATTTTTTTGAAATTCAAAAGTGAAACACTTGATATATTAAGTTAATTTAAAGCTTGGGCTGAGAACAGGTTAGATAAAAGGATTAAGGTTGAAAGATCTGACAATGGTCTTGAATTAACTAATCAAATGTTTGATTCTTTTTAAGGGTACATGGAATAGGTCATCAGACTAGCACCCCATATACCCCTGAACAGAATGGTGTGGCAGAATGTGCTAATCGCACAATATGTTTACAGACTAGATGCACGTTGTTTGATTCAGGCTTACCAAAGGGTTATTGGGCAGAGACCTGTAACACTGCAGTCTGCATTAAAAACCGTGCACCACATAGAACTATTCAAGGTTAGACTCCACAAGACTTGTGGGGAGGAAATAATGTCATCATTGAAACATTTAAGGGTTTTTCCGTGTCCTACATATGATCATGTTCCCAATCAGAAAAGAAGTAAGTGGGATGCTAAGGGGAAAAGGTTAATTTTGTTGGGTATTGTGAAACAAGAAAAGGTTACATACAAATTGATCCAAATAATACCTCAAAAGTCATTAAGGCAAGAAATGATTTCTTAGAAAATTATGCGAGGCCTAATGTAAGGGATGAAAGTGTACCCAATAAGAGTAAGAATGATGCAGTGTACCATTTTTTATCATTTTTTCCAAGGAATGAATCTAGTTTTCCTCTAAATAATGTTAAGTCAATTGGATTTGATGAGAGTAGAATGCAAGGACCAATGACAGAAAGTCAAGGTTGTGTTTTGGATGGGGAAGTAGACTCCAATAACGATGTCATTGGTATTGAAAATTGTGGTGAATCTATTGAAGTCTGGGAATCCAGTATTGAGAGGAAGAGAAAATGCCCTTTAAGAAATAGGACCCCTAAACTTTACCCTGACTTTGCACCTTCATTTTAGCTTCGGGTAGTTTTTTTAGTGGCAAGGATCCTATTTCAGTCGATGAGGCCTTAGCTGGCCCAGAAAGGTCCTACTGGAAAAGGGCACTGGATCAGGAAATGCAGTTCTTTAAGTGTAACAAAGTGTGGCTCCTGGTGACCTTGCCATATGGAGCTAAGGCTAAAGCTTGCTGAAACTCAGTTCATATTATGGCTTTATCACAAAAGCCTTGGAGCCAGGAGAAGGCCTTCAAATCGTCCCATTCAAAGAAAATTCATGTTACCCCTGGAATATCATGTTCATGCGAAGTATCCTAACTTCCTTTTTTTTAAGTTACAAGCTTGCACTTAAAATAGAGATTTAGGGTAACAATTATCATTGTTAAATGAACAAAAAAAACTAAATTTTTTAATGCTGAATTTGCTTATGCAATAATAGTCAGAGAAGTTGCGTTTATAAGGATAAAATCACTAACTAATAATTTTACACAGTGGTGTCTTAGAAACTGAAGAGGAATGTATTTATTTTGTTGATGACCTGGATATATATCTAAAAATGTCATACTGAAGTAAATATGGGGTCCAAAATGAAGACATTTAGCTTCTTTATAGAATAGGCACCGATCAACATAGGCTTGCTCCATGTGGCGTGTGATATTTCTGAGAGAAGATAAGCAGTTTTGTGAAGCTAGGATTTGCTTAAATGAGAATAGCAATAGTAATTCTACAATACTAGGCAAAAAGCATGGCCTAGTATTGTAGAATTACTTAAGTTGCCAAAATGAAGGATACACAATTTAGAGAGACTACCCATTAGAACACATAAATTTACACTATCACAACTGAAGGTCATTCACCTCTGTTTTTAATGTAGAAGAGCAACTGACTTACCAAGATATAGACTTTGGGTAGTTCGCAATCTGTCACAGGAATGTATGTTTTAGTCATTAGTACACAGCCCGCAAACTGCAAAGATCTCTTGCCTCAAAACCACCAAATTCTCTATTTTCACCTATGGTGTCTTTGAATAGGATCATTGATGTGGAATAAGTTTTCCTTACATTTCATTAACTCTTGCATATAGTTATATGGGAACTAAAACTAAGGTCGTTTAGTTTGTTAGTTACTTCATTAAATGTTGTAATATTATAATACAATGTTTTATATTTGCTTCACTTTTGATGAACTAGACTGGTATAAAGTTTGGTAAAACTACTTTTGTCTAACCAATTATTACAATTTTTTGTTTACATGTAAAATACATTTACAAATAATGATTTTGATAGATATAATGCAGCATCTGAAATATTACCTACTACTTAAGAGTACTACTTTTCTAGGTCAGTGCATCTTATGTCCTAAACTCTATTTATTTTATTTACCAATGACCAAATTAATAAAATTTGAAAGCAAAAAAATTATCTCATATGCCTAAACTATTTTTAAAAAACAGGATATTCTTCAAATAATTATTATACTATTATTGTACTTAAAACTGATATCACGTGAAAATGGCAGTTTAATTTTTATTTTGTTACACTTTCAATAACAGTTAATCGCATTTTGTAGCATCTATTTTTTATTTTCATAATGAGATAGATGATGATAAAATGTAGAGAAAAACAGTTATTTGATAAAATACAGAATATTTTAAATAATTATGTAGTAAAACAATAATAAATTAAGGAACAAGACACAAAGTGGCTGAGTTGTAGCTTGCCCGTACCCACTTGTAGTTTGTGGCCATGTAGAGTCCCAGCCAACTAGCAGCTGGAAAGTGGCTCACATGTTTTAAGTGGTGAGTGTCGGCAGAGCATTGAAACTGCGCTTGGCACATAATGTATGAATTTTGCCGTCTAAAAGGCAAATTTGCGTACAAATGTAATAAAAGTCCAGTCACCGCATCTATCTTGTATTTTTTTGCGCACATCGCATCCATATCACTTTTGCTATATTCACGCGTCTCAAGTGATAGTTACAGTAAAGAAAGATTAAAAAACTCAAATTTTGAAAAAAAAAATTGTAGTGACATTGTTAAACTTAAGAATCTGACAACATAACATTGATCAAGGATTAAGTACCATTGTAAAAAAAACTTTTCAAAGCAAAGAAAATTGATCATAAACAACAATAACTCTTTCAATGAACAATGAAACCACCAAAAAACATAATGATTTGGATAGAGACCATAAACCAGTTCTTAGTTTCATACACAGATTTATCTACTCATGAGAGCGTTTAATTCATTTAAAAAATCGTTACTAATGTATTCTTATATGAATACAGCATTACTTTTCCCAAGATTTCTCTAAAGAAATGGATCAAGTAAGAGTTCGTTTACATTACTCAAATACACTTTTCTCCATTCAAGTAAAACCACTTCTTATAACTGTATAAAACTGAAGTTAATCATTAAAATCCATTGAGATAAATAGGAGATAAAAATGCAGATTACAATAGGGTTGTTCAAGCCTATCAGAACGGTCTCAAAAACGAATGGATATCACTTCTGGTGTAATTTCATTTTGATTGGGATTAATTACAGATGCGTTGAAAAAGTAATGGTGGAATCATTAGCAATCAAAATTCGAACAATTTCAACGCCGCCAAAAACGGTCCGCCATCTTGAAATAGAGCTGATGACGTAGAAAGCCTGTACGCCTGGCCATGCTGGCCTGTACCCTCGATGCCAAGCTGAGCACTCTGCATGCCGACTGGACATTGACCAAGGTTATTCATTATTTTGAAATGGCCTATGTTGTGCATGAAACTTCCAGATGGATCAAGGCGACATAAAATCCATTCTTCAATTTAGGCAGGCAAGGTAAGTAGCGTTGACAGGAATTGAAAGTTTTGTATAGCTGCATTTGCTAGGACCCTATGTGCAGTGAACTTTCATTGTGCCTCTAGTGTAAGTGAACACAATTTGTGCCCTTTATGTACCCCAAGGTGAATGATTGCATATAGACGATGGAGTAAAGAGTGAAGCGACAAGTGAAGTGAGTTGTGAATGTAACATCTTCGACGAAATTATTTATTTCTTCCATGCTGGTTCAATCAACCCTATACATTTCGATCTAAGGTATCTAACTATTGCGAAGGGGATATGTTTCATATTTGGGCTAGTTGTACTTTAGGGATACATTGAACTCATATTAATTTTCATACGTTTGTTCGCTTCTAAGTTCTGTTTGATTTTATTACCTATTGCCAATTCATTTTGAGCATTCGCCAGTGTATAAATTTCACGAATTTTGGTGCGCTGTTGTTTGTTTTGGTCATATTTTGGTTACAGTAAGAGTGAAAGTGAAATTCGAAGTTTTTTGATGTTGAAATAACTGGTTTAGCTAGTTTAATAATTTATTTCAGCGTATTCATTTCATTGTCTTCGCAATGTCAATATAAAATAACGTAAACTGATTCTAAGTCGTTAGTGATGAGTTGGAAGTGAGGTGTGGAGAATCCTTTCGAACTTCAAGGAGTGCAAATTCTTCTAGTGTGTGCAGAGTGATTGGAAAACCGATTGTCATGTTTTATTAGTGTTACATAATAGTGTTTTATATTTATTGTGAGCCAAGTTTTTCATTGAATCAGTTGATTCGGAATATACTGATTATAAGTATAAAAAAGACATCTTGTGAAATGTGTGCATTCTAGTGCTATTTGTGATATGATGAGCAATAAATATGTACAAGTAATGGTAATTTTGCTTATTATTACTCTTATTAAAGGATAAATTTGGATTTTCTTTAATCACTGATTTGGCAGCAGACGCTGGAAATCTTAAAAAAAAAGTGGAATAACCCTGCTGAGCCACTTAAACAACACTGCAGTAGGGCATCTACAGGCTTGTGACGTCACACATCAATTCAAGATGGAAGTAGGGCTTTTTGGCGTAACGTAAAATTTGTCACTGTTTAAAGCCTTCTCTAAACATGTACAATGAAGAAAATAGCATAATATAATTGTCATGGCTCCTTCTGAAGCACGATCTTTCGATTTATTAAATAAAAAAAATATGGTGAACAACCCTATTTTGAGGAAAGAAGATTTATGAAAATTATTTTATGTTAATGTCGACTATGGCTGTTTAAGGAAAGCATAGATAATTGATTTCAAATAAAAAATGGGATCCTCTGAGGCAACCTGATATCACCATGAAGTATCTCTTACAGTCTCATGGAGACTTTGTGCAAGTGCTGTCAAGAAAGAAGATGACACCTTTTTTATTTGAGAGTAGACATTTAGATATGAATACTGTTGAAGGGTTTTGTCCATATACGCCAGGGTTTGAGGGAAAAAAGCATTTAGAATTTAAAAATACGATCACATTGAATTTAATTAAATAATATGGCTTATTGTTTCAATGCCAGTTTGGCCTAGTGGTAGCCTGGCCTTTCATTTTGAAAAACCAGGGTTCGAGACGCGGAGAGAGTAAATTTTTTCCAGTCTGCCACCTCCATTTTTGTAATCTGTTCCATCTTCTTCAGATTAGTTGATTTCACACGTTTTATTTTTTTTTGCTTGACTGCTTCTTGGGAATAAGCCCTATATTGACACTGATGTCACCAAGATTCATCCAAGCAGGAGTGGTAAAACTGTGGTGCTGGCATCAAAATGAAGTGAATTTCTTTTCAGAGCAAAAGCTTTTGAACGCACTGCACTGTCTTTGAAGAGTTACTCAGGTTCCATGAGGGAGAAAGATATAAAATCAGAGAACGAAAATCGACAAGCTTGAAATGATCGACGGATGGGTATACGATCGCTTTGTGGAAGCCAGGAACAGGAATGAACTGGTGATTATGTGGACTTAACAAGAATGGACTATTTCAGGGTGATTTCAGCACATATCTCCAGGATTTGAATTCTAAGCCAGTGCTTCATGGGTTGCACCTTTCAAGAAGAGACAAGGAATCGTGCAATGCAAAAATACATGTCAGCCAGCGAGCGTCTGCTGAAGAAATATTGCACAAAGCAAAGAAACACACTCATACACAACAGAGTATGATATTATGGCCTCAGGAAAGCTGCTTCCTAAAGTTTTTATTGTGCGTGTCATAACCTGGTGGTGATTTTGGAAAGATAGCCATTAAAATTAAAATGCACGATATCCCAAAAATATACAAGAAAAGAAGACCTCATTCGAGGAGTTCATTCCAATCTCTACTCCAACAATTTTTCCATGCACTTCAAATTCATAAAACAAAATAGATCTATAAAATGAAATACATCCCATTCCCTATGCCATGAAGCTATTTGCCAAAAAGTTATCAGTACAAATAATAAGCATTTTCAAAAATGGAGACTGAAAAAATATATCATGGGAGTCAAAATCATCACCTCATATTTTTTAGGCCTGTTTACACCACACAATAACATATGCAAGTTAATGTGCGAATGCATGGACAATGAATGCAAGGACCAAATTAGACAGGTTCTATTTTCTATTCATGCATTCACGCAAGTTGGGTGTGTTACACAATGCATTCTTGTGTACATTTCTGGATTCATTTATTTAGACAATAACTAGCACAGATAAATTCATGGAGTAAACAGACCTTTAACCATGAACCGTAATGCAACAACCCCTACCGATTTAAAAAGCAATACAGTGTTTAATATCCCCAGCCAAAATTATTACGATTCTTACATGGGAAAAACATCTCAATACATAAAAAATAGTATTTCACGAAAAACATCTCTTAACATTAGGATACCTATAGAAATGTACCCATTGTTACAGTGTAATAACTAAAAACCAAACTCTCAACAAATAAAACCCACACTCTCAATAAATAAAAAACACACTTTTGTGTACATGATTTTTGATAGCACCAAAATCATGTACACAAAATATTATTATGGAAGAATTGTATGAATTAACGGTATATATAAGCAAAGACATAAAACATTTGTTAAACAGCTGACAAAGATAATTTTAGCAAATAATATTGTTATTAAATCAATCAGATATGTTACAAATATAAAAAATGCATACACTTAATATTGCAGCATTGCAACGAACAAGTACACTAAATAGCCAGGTATGTACAATACATTTTCTTAACCTGTCCTAAACATTTTAGATCGATTTGTTGAAAAATTTCATTGGATATATCTTCGCGCATTTCGACTTCAAAATGGTTAATAAACTTCTTAAAGTCCGCAAGTACGATTCTGGGAATTATCTAAACTGTAAGTGCTGGAATTTAAAACCAAACAGGATGTAAAAAGCAAAAGAAATACATCGAAAACATATTCCACAAAAATTTTCATGTTCATTGATATCTTTTTTGAGTTGGTCATTCACATTCACAATACAAAAAGTAAAAACGACTTCACTCGTCACCATTGAGTAACCAGATGCGTGTTAACTAATGCCTCTTCAGGATTAACTAATTCGGAAACACTACGTGGGACATTGTACTCTTTTCTCTGTTCAGTCGATCATGCACAAGGGCCTTTAGTACCATCTTATGTTGTTCATTAACAAATTTAATACCCCATTTACTTTTGATGCCTAATCAAAGCGATTTTTAACAAACGTTGCACGTACCAGTTTGCTACAGTCATAAAGCATTATACTTACCCCGTCGTAGCAAGTGATTCATCAAATACACAATTAAGTTACTTTTTGAAGTAACTGTTATAACCAGTTCAACCAACAAATACAAACATCTTGCTACATTTTTCATTCTCGTTGATATAAACTTAAAACTACTAATACCGGGCTACACGGTACATAATCACGAGCAAGTTAATATCTGTTTGCGAGAATGATTTAACATCATGTGGAAGTTACACGAGGCATCCAATGAAAAAAAAATAAGAAGCACTCACCCTGAAGTAATTTCTGGACGACAATTTTCTCAGTTCTGCGTCCGATTCATGACAAATATTTCTGAAATCGTAGAATTCGATGATCTTTTTCAAGCACAGTGGACATAAAGTGGCAGGCAGGCCATCTCCCACAGCAACCTAAGAAAGGAATGAAAACATATGTAAGAGATTTCAGACGTACCAAGGAAAATACGCACTCATAAAACGGAATAAAATAAGAGGTAAGGAAATCGATAACATGTAACCCGCCACTTACTTTTAAGTCGACTAAATCATATAAGGCATCCTGTACAGTTATCTGGCTTGCTACAATTGAAGTGAATATGTTATAATAATAATCATTTTTCTTCATGCAAAGTCTGCACGGGGTGCCCTCGGAATTCCTGTCTAGAGAATCCGAATAATTCCCAGTGGTAGCATTCATGTTGTCACAGTCTCTAAACCAGTTCACTCCTTAAGGTAAGCATCCACACAGCACTCAGTTATTACTAAATTCCTAATAAATTACGATCATTTCCATGAAGTACAACAATGCAATAACATGAGACTTATTAAGAAAAAGGGCGTGTTAGGCTCACATTTAAATGTGACCTCAAAAAGAAATCACTTCGCAGCAGAGTACTCAGCAAATACTTCAACAAATTCCATGTTTATTGACGTTCTACGATATAACAGACCAAGGTAGAAGGTTTGGTTCAGAAACCAGACTTTAGTTGCGTTTCTGACCACTAGAGAAAACGTACGCAATAGGCCTACAATCGATAAATGAGGTATTTGCTACGATGAGTTATATCTAATTGAGCTAAATTGCATTTTTTTAAACATTAATATTTTAAAACTCCTTAAATTCAGCGTTCAAGATATTTTGTAACCTTTTTCATATTTAAAGACCGTAAATGAACTGTGACTGTGGGGAAGCTGAAGTCGGCCTTAAATTCAGTTTCTGGCATAAGCATAGAATAATAATTAAACATAAATTATAATACTACCAAGAATTGAAAGAATATTGACGAATATATATTAAATGTCCCTATATTTTTTCAAATGGAAAGAAATTTGTCTTGAAACGCGGATGTTTGGCCTGTTCTATAGATGTGCTGTTTGCGGATAAAATGGGAACTAGATATCACCGATTCTAATCTGAGGCTTGATTGCATGTTCTTGTATTAACAAGTAAACGTTGCGGATCGATCTTGGTCGTGCATGTTGTGTTCGTAAGATTTACAATCATGTCATAAATTGTTGAAAATATTCTCAGCCCTTGCTATTGAGTCGTGAAATGTTGCGATTGTTGTTCGTTGTTGGCGTCGTTGAGCATAATAATCATAAGTATTTTCATTTTCAAACATCAACGTTTCCTTGTGTGATTTTGAGATCTTTGTCAGTGAGTAGATTATGTCTTTGACGATGTACCTGATTTAAACAGTGAATGAGATTTTGAAGTGAAAACATGAGTCGCACCAGCGGGATTTTCACGGAATCTTCAGGAAGGAATTGCTGACTTAGTAGGAAAAATCATGATTATTATTACAACATATTCACTTCGAATGTAGCATGCAATAGTAACTGTGAAGTATGCCCTACATGATTCAGTCGGCTTATATGTGAGTGGCATATTAAATACTATCGATTTTCTCTACAATGGTGCTTCATTCATTTTGTTTTTTCCAAGATAATTACGAGATCTGTTGATGTATAATGATGCATGTGCCTTTCTGACCAAACACACTTTTGTAAATGCTTAGTTTATTTTTTGTTTTTAAGTTCATTAGTTGTGTTTTTTATTTGTGAGCATGTTTGTTTTTATTTTTATTTCTTTGTTTGAGACGATGCTATGGTGATAAAAGATAAATAATAAATTGTTAATGAGAGAGCCATCTTGAAGTGGGTGTAAATAAAGTGTATTGAGAATAAAACAGAGTGTCTAGTGATATTTACATGAATTTAATCGCTTTGATACGTTAATAATTTGTTTATTAATATCTCAGATTGCTGTGGGAGATGGCCTGCCCACTACCAGACCAGTGTGCTTGAAGAAACTTACGCAATGCAGTGTTTTCAAAAAGATTTTATCATCAGCAGACGCAGTTCAGACAGAAAGTTTGCCGAGTAGTTGCTGCTGGGTGAGTACTTTTCCTTTTTTCTTATTTGATGACTGACGTGGTGTAAGTATGACAGAGTTAAGGGTGACACTCTTCGGTTTTTGTCGACAACAGGAGGAATCTTGAAAGATAAATTTTGCGGACTGAAATATTTGTCGTATAAAGTTGTGAGGATTAACTCTATATTGTAATCGATTAAATTCTTGGTGACACAATTGGAGAAATATAATGTTGTAGTACTACCGGTGGCCATTAATTGGAATACTAACTAAAAAGGCGCTTCGATTAACGGTCAAAAGACAATTTAGTATACCTTTTGGTAATCTACAATAATAGGGCACATGAAAGGTCCTCGTCCATGGTCTACGGAAAAAATGTAACAAGTCCAAATTCCCATAAACTGTTTTTCATTATCTCTGAGCACTTGGCAGGATGCTATTTATGTTGCAGTTGGTTTTTCAGTGCCAAAGACTGAAGACATTTCATGTTCTGGTAAAACTTAGTGTTTAATAGACAATGATATTCAGGAAAGTATGGGATTCGAATTCACCCTTTATCAACTTAGCAAGGCAATTCACACACATGGCTCTTCCATACTTGATCGGTTGTCAATTTTAGTTCCAAGTGCATGTAAACATATTTATTTTCTTTTTTCTGTGTAAGAAAAGTTTAGAGGGTAATGCAAAATTGTTGCATGATTGGTTTTGCAAGTTTTAAGGATATGAATATCAGGGTTTTTTAAAATGTTTTTCATGATATAATTTTGTAAGAGAAGATGACTTTGAGGTTTCTTTTTTCTAAAATAATGTTCTTGGTGCAACGGTAAAGGCCTGTTTACATGGTACCTACCTGTACTAGTTAATGTCTTCATGTAGGAATGCATAAATGGACACGAAAATGCACAGTTTGACCACCCAAGTCGTATAAGTGCATGAAGAAAAAATAGAACCCGTTCTAATATGGTTCATACATGTGTACTTGTTCCATTCTGGTGTACTATAATCGCCCACACATTATCTTGTTCAAGTGTATGCATGGTGTGCACAGGCCAGAAAAGAACGGTGGTTATTTGTTTGCTCATGATTACTGTGTTATTGTTTTTTTTTCAGTTATAAGGGTTATTTGAAAAAAATCGTGTTAAAAAAATATTTTTACCATAGAAGATGATTTTGTGTGTTGTTTCTGCAATTGTATTAAGATGGTAATTAATGGTAATATTACCACTCATCTCTATGGTTTGGTTGAAGAATAGTGGAAACCATACCTTTGGTCATGAAAACTCTAAAATTTTCTATCCTGGATGTAGTGTATCACAACTGTTTAAAAAAAGGGTTGTTTACATGCAGGCATACTAAAATTGTAATGATAGAACTCACAATGCTGGTTTAAGTAAAATCTATGGTAATCTGGATGGTCGAAGTTGATGTTAATATAATAAACGTGATTATGATGTCACAAATTAGCAACTTGCATACAAATGGAACAAGTACATGAAGGTATGTCAGATATATTTTGTTAATTTGTTTATAGAATTTTCATTTCATTTTTTAGAATTCAATATTGGACATTTTTTACTACGTAAAATAAGGTTTTAGTGCTTGACCACTTTTAATTTTTTTATGCTCTAATCAATTCACATGCATAATAGAAAGTAGAAAATAAATTTCTGTAAGCCAGCAAGTATGTTTTTCATAATGATGCAAGCCCCAGAGATAATCTCTAAACATAAAGAAGATATCAAGAATGAAAGAAGTATATCGAATGCATATGCTATGTCAATGGTTTCTATGGTAAGACTTGGGCTTAAATAAAATATATTAAGTGATATTGATAGTTTATAACTCTTTACTCAGAAATTCCTGATTTTCTAATTGAGTGCAGGAACAAAAAATGTTTCTTTTCATTCACTTAAATGTGAAAATGACAACCTTCATAAACATTGTTGTTAAGAATATAATTACAATTAAATTAAGGGAATAAAACCACATCTGCATGACGTCTAATACTCTAATCCATATGCATAATATATTTTTCTGTGAAAGGGCCCACTTTAAGGCCTTTGAAGGCTCAAAGGTCATTGCATTGCCTGAATTAGAATCAAGTTTACCGAGTTTCTTCCTGCCAAAATTAATTTCATTTGGTTTGGTAGTTTTCAAGCCATTTAGCAACCGATGGACAATACTCAATATTTAGTTGACTGTGTATAAAGAATATTTAAAAATCCTGTTTCATCAAGATTAGGAGCATCTCTTCCTTTTTTTACTTTGATGGAGGTGAGTTGCTTATCACAGGTACTTTCTCGGAAAGGAAATGAGGCGGCTGGTGACGAGTTGGATTTTTCTTCAGAGACAAAGGACTGCATGGGGGCTGTGAAGTGCCTTCAATCGCATCTGCATTCGAAATGCGGTTGGAGGCACTTCACAGCTCACATGCTTTGTCCTTACAACTGTGACACACATTCCTGTACCGGACTGTAATCTACTGAGAGCCAATGTGTTGGTTAGTTTCTTTCTCATCTATTGTGAAACCTGAGATAAAAAACCTCCAGATGCACTAAGTTCTTGGTGAAAGAAAGGAAGTGGGTTCGCCTAGTGGAAATATTTCTGCGGGAAGTCACTATCAACTGTGCGAACTTCAGGGGTATGACTTGTATGATATGATCAAAAAGCGTAACCATTATTATTTTCATTTAAGTCACTCTTAGTTTTAAATCACTAAAACACTGCTAATCTCCTAGGAGAAATGTCTTGTATCTAATGTAGTAGGCCAATAGTAAACAATCTCAATTCTATTTTCAAGGCAATAGTAATTGGTAAAACATGGCTGGAATGAAAGATTGTTCTGTAAATGTTCAAGCAAAATTCATGCTTTACATCAGCTAAAGCACTAACTCTAAACCTACTGTCGCCTCTTAATTAGAATGGGAAAGCAAAGGAGAACACAATCCAATGTATTAATGAAGTAAATGGTTCTACAAAAGATAATAATTACCTGGATTTTGTTATCAATGTGCATTAGCAACTTTGCTCTAAAATCTAAAATAGCCCCAGAAAAGTCATCTCTTGGTGCACAGGATATAAATTATATTGTTCTGCATTAAAAACACCTCACTTACCATGAAATGTGCTTGTATGACACTCTTTAGCAACATGTTTATAGTTAAGTGAGGTGTATCTGAAATAGAAACAAAAATATTATGGGAGGAATTTTTTCATTTGCATGGTCTGATTTATTCATGAGAAGGGAAAAAATTAAAACGAGAATACGGACTTAGTTGTAAATGTTTCATTTTTTGCTATGAAATTTGAAGAATAATTCATGATAGAGTTTTTAAAAATTCCTTTCATTTACAGCTCAAATCCACACTCAGATATTTGGGAGATTACTCGGTTGCAAATACTTTGGGTACTGGTTGTTAGAAAACTTGTATGTTTATTCAGTTTGGCCCAATGGTGTGCCGTCTATGGCGTGAAATGCAGCCAGTACTACATTAAAGCAGCTTTCAGACAAAACAACTTTTCACCAGCCACCATTCGCAGCATGATATGCTCAATGGTACGAAATGGTGACATGCTCAGTTCCAGTTTAGATTGACCAAATGCTTAAGTCTGCTCCTGAATCATTGAAATTGAGCCAAATGAGTTAGGCTTAATTTTTCAGCATTCTTTCTGTAGCAGGCATTGGGGTTTATTTTTGGTCTCTCTGTTTATGCCTTAGTATGCCTGATGTTAAATGAGATTCCATGGGTGATGGTGTGATCAGCAACAGCACTAGTTTTTTTACCTAAAATAACTGAAGGTTAAGGTTGACTGATTCTCTCTTTTATAAACTCTTACCAGCTGCATTGAAGACATTATGCATTGCATAAGAGTACCAATAGGTATTCAATTGAGCCATTGGTTCTAAAACTAGCAGATATTTGCATCGTTAAAGCATCATCTTCAATTTTCATGGTTTTTAAAATTTGTCACTCTAAAACAGCTGGGAATAATTTTAGCGTCCTTGCATCTAAACTGTGAGTCATTGGAATGAAAAATAAGGGACTTTAAGGCACGCAAACTTGGGTAACATGAATTTAAGTGCAATAATTATAATGAGAATAAACTAACATGTAATGAATGAAGCACTATGGAACAGAGGATTTTTATGACCTATCGGAACTGTGTACTCTCTCTCATGCTTCTGGTGGCATTGAAATTGATTGCTTCGTTCAGGCAAAAGAGCTCCTCAGAATTGGTTTTCTTGTTTAGTTATACACTTTGAATTAAATTTATCACATTGGTATGTACAATGTAATGTTCAATTCTTTGAATGAGGACCTTTTTCCTAGTAAACTTTGGTCATAAATCTCGTCGTTTGATATCCACTCATTGCATTGGAAGGTTTCCCACTTCTTCATTTTTGAATTGTTCGCAATGGATTAGCAAGATATAATAACATGTATCATAATAAGATAACAGTGTCTCTATGGGTTTCCATTACTATGTTGGGCAGTGTCTTTTACTGTTGTGAATTTATTTGATCTAAATGTGTATAATAACGTTTATTTTTTCAGGGTTTGTTGGCCTACTGCTATTAAAATACAAGCCATGGACATTTAATGATACCCTTCCTGGGAGCTGATGCACAGCTGTTGATGTTCATATTTTACATTGCCACTAGTGCCAGATTGATCTCGAACATCATCCCAAATTTTATGCAAATTATTTGTTGACTAAAAAGCAGATAGTTCTGTTTGATTTGTCTATAGTGTTTATAAATTTGAATTAGGATATCATGAATCAATGTAAATCACCATTATACTCCAAAACTGATAATGTGGTAGTGCATCTGGGAAGACTTCCTGAATGGATCAGTGAACAAAAAACGGTGAAAGTGTTGATAAAATCTCAGGAATGTGTAATTACCTCTCTACCATCCTCTATAACATGGAAGGAGTATCGATTTATGAACAGCTTTGGTGGGAAAAACTTGTTGCCGTCACAAAACCAAGATTTGGTCATTGGTCAGAGGTTAACTCACTCTACTGGTGGGAATGTGACAGTGAATTTCATGTCCAAGTTACCTGATGACATAAATTGTTGTTGTAAAATAATAGGGTCTTGCATTAACCCTTTCCTTGGATTTGATTTATGTCATCATGCAATCAACTTACTGAACAATGAGGCCTTCCAGTGTCTTAGAAAAGTACAGGACGACATGGATTTTGTGCTTAGTATGGCCATCACTGAAGCTCAGTGTTCTGATGTAGAGTGCAAAGAATGTATATTGCTGATGGATGCACCGTGGCTAGCAGCATCAAATCCTGGAGGCAGCCTGGTAAGTCGTTGAGAGCACCAGGGAAAAGGTGGGAGTGAAGTTAAGTGGAAAACATGTGGTCAAGTTATTAAAGAGTTAGGAGACTTAATTTTGTTTTCATAACCTTCTTTAACTGTTTCTAATTTTACCGCAAGAGACTCCATTTTGTTAACAGATTTTAGTGCTGAGAGGTCATCTGAGAAGGGAGGGATCATTTTGATGGCAGTCAATAGTGCGTAGTATTGGGGAAATATTAAGATTCTTTATTGCTAGCCTATTAAGTGTTCAGGGAGTGTGTTGTTCTCCAATATGTATCCTGTTACCCGGTCGGTGGGAAAAGCTATTTTTCTAAAATAGTGTTCAATCTCTTTCTCTCTCCCAATGTTGAAATTTCCTTTGCTGCTTGGTAATTCATGGAAGAGGCTCAGATATTCAGCCAAAATGACCCTTCTCTGCTTCACGTCTTCAGCAGTTATTTGGGTAGAATTCTTAAATAAACCAAAGAATAAAATGTTAGCTGAAGAGTACACCTTTCTAACCATACCTCTGTACGTGTACTATTGTTACCCTGAAATATCCTCACCAATGCCTCATGACAGTGTTTTCTAGGTCTTTTGTCCTTAAATGCAGTTCAAGTGGAGTGGCTTAGCAATGCATGCTTGGCCCTTCAATCTAACATAATCTTTTCTAGTATTAGAGGTATGATTTCAATAATCCTGTTTCATTATATCTAGGTGTGCCCCTAATTTGTTGACTTTGAAGAAGGTGAGTTGTTTATCTCCATTACTTTCTCTGCAGAGTATCAAAGAAGAGGGGACATGTAATGACAATTTACGGTCTTCTACTGACTCAAAGGACTGCTTGCAAAGCGCGAATGAAGGCACTTCACAGCTCCCATGTGCATTCCAACCTACTGAAATATACATTCCTGTGTCAGACTGCCAAGAAACGAGACCAGATGCTTTGGTAAGTTTTATTCTCACCTGCAGTAAAACCTGAGTTTTACGACCTTGTGTTGTGTAAAGTTCTCATCTGTATAATGAAAATGGGTGTGCCTGACATGAATAGATACTATTCTCAATTCTATTCTACAACTCTCAGTTGTACGGAACAGCAAGTTTATGCGAGTCAAATAGCCTAATCAGTACTATCTATTTACACCTGTGGCGATGTTTGTTGCGGAACAGTGTTAATCTTATGGCAGAGATTTTGCTTATCCAATGTAGGCCTGAACTGAGATAGCTTGAGTCTGCTTGCAAGCTACTAAATATTCTTATGTATAACACTGATTGGTCTCAAGATAGTTGCCTGTTTGTTCAGTCTTCCCGCTTCACCTTGATTAAGAAACGTGCCTAAACTCTCATGTTACCTCTTTATAGGCATAGGAAAAGCAAAGTGGAACACAGTTCTATGTATATCTACTGATATGAAGTAATATTCTCCATATAATTCAATCCCTACCCATCCTTTTCCCCTATTCCGGTGTAAATTTTAAAATTCATCGAGTGACAAGGAAAAAATAATGAGATAAACAAATCATAATTTGCACCTGAAGGTGATGATAATCTGTTGAAACCCAGGTTGCGCTCCGTAAAAAATAGGCAGTATAAGTAATTGTGTGATATCAAGGAAAACTGATATGTAGTTTCTCATCTTCCTGCTTTACCTCAACTAAGGAACTGGCGAAAACTCATGGCACCTCTTTTTAAGCACGAAAAAGGTAAGAAGAACACAATTAAATGTATTTATGAAGTGATGTGCTCTAAACATATCATGATCTCTTGGATTTTCAATCACTGTGCCGTAACAAGTGTATTGATGGCTATGGATGTGAAACAGCCTCCAGAAAAGCCAGCCAATGGCACAGAAAATGTAAGTCATACTGCTATGTTTGTGTTATGTGTTGGATACCGGTATTAGGTACACTATATAATCATCATCACTGGTCAACAATCTTAGGATTGGTTTGACGCAGCTCTCCACTCAGTTCTCCTATCAGCTAATCTTTTCACTCCTACGTATTTCTTCTCTTTCACATCTCTCTTTACTTGTTCGATATATTTTGTTCGAGGTCTTCCTTTTCCATTCTTGCCTTCCACCCGTCCTTCGACGATTGTCTTCATCAGGCCATCATGTCTCAAGATGTGGCCTAAAAGGTTGTTCCGTCTTCTTATTAAGGTTTTCATGAGGCTTCTCTTCTCTCCTACCCTTCTTAGGACTTCCTCGTTACTAACTCGGTCGATCCATTTGATTTTCATCATTCTTCTGTAGCACCACATTTCAAAGGCCTCTATCCTTGCTTTCTCCGCTGCGGTCATTGTCCATGCCTCACTTCCGTATAGGAGCATACTCCAGATGTAGGTTCTTATAAATTGTTTCTTTACATCCATATTTAAGTTTCCCGCTGTAAGCAGGTCTCTCTTTTGGTGGAATGCTCTCTTCGCCTGGGCTATTCTGCTGATAATTTCTTTCTTGCTTCTCCCGTCACTAGTTATCTTGCTTCCCAAATAACAGAATTCATCCACTTCTATCAGTTTTTGCCTCCCTATTTTAATGTTGGTCTTGACTTCTTCTCTTCTGCTGCATACTAAGATCTTGGTTTTCTTCGTGCTTATTTTCAGTTGATATCTACTCATTACTCTACCCATTTTAACCAGAATATTTTTCAAATCCTTCTCTGTTTCTGCTATAACGGCTATGTCATCGGCAAATCTTAGCATGCTTATTTTCTCTCCATGGATATTCACTCCCAATGCCTTTTCTTTGATTTCCTTAATGGCTTTTTCAATGTAAACGTTGAAAATTACGGGTGACAATGTACAGCCTTGTCGCACTCCTTTCTTAATTCTTGCTTCTTCGCAGCTGGGCCCTGATTTAATCACGGCTACTTGGTTTTTGTATAAACTGTGGATGATTCTTCTGTCATTATAAAGAACCCCAATTTCCTTTAGGATTCCAAGCATTGTGCTCCAATCCACGTTGTCAAATGCTTTCTGTAAGTCCACAAACGCAACGAATGTTGGCTTGTTCTTTTCCATTCTCTTTTCTATGAGCAGTCTTAGGGCCAATATTGCTTCCCTTGTGCCTTTGTTTTTTCTGAATCCAAATTGGTCCTCATCCAAGTACTCTTCTGCTTTTCGTTCTATTCTTCTATAGATGATCCTTGTCAGTATCTTTGATGCATGTGTAGTAAGGCTTATGGTCCTAAAATCTTCGCACTTCTCCGCTCGTTTCTTCTTAGGAATAGGGATTATAATGTTCGAACTCAATTGTTGAGGCCTTCACTTTGTAGAATTCCATATTTAATGTTTGGAAAGGAAATTGCTTAGCTTTTCTACAAAACACACTCTTTATTGCCGACTAGTTTCGGTTACACTGTACCATTATCAAGACTAGTGATACACATCAGAATTTGCCGGTATATATACTCTGTGGTCGGGTGATTGGAGGGGAAGGGGAGGGGGGAGAGGTAAGTGACGGGGAAGGTGAAGGAGGGAAGAGATAGGGAGAAAAACCAGAGGTAGTTACAAAGTAGAGCGTGGGTTGGCGTCACAAGGATTTTTTGGGGTGTAATAGTGGAATGTCTAGAAGGGGGGAGTGGAAAGGGAAAAGGTGGTCATTAGCAATGGGTTCTTTCCTCTTAACAATTTTTAAAATTTCCAACTGTTCTCTGATGTCCAGCTGTGTTCCTTTTTTGACTCGGTGAAGCAATTCCGGGGTAAAATCCGCTTGGTGGCCTTCCTCCCGAAGATGGGTAGCGAATTGGGACATCCCAGTGTTGTTGTAGTAATCGCGCCGGTGTTCCTCCGCTCGTACGGTCAGACTTCTTCCTGTTTGTCCTATGTATTTGGAGACACAATCACCACACCTTAATTGGTAGACCCCGCTCTTGAGGGCTGAATCAGTGGGGTCCTTGACTGAAGGTAGCATGCTCTTCAGGTTAGAATTATTGTAAAAGGCCGGTTTTATGTTGATTACTTTGAGTAATTTTTCCTATTTAATAGAAGGTTGGCCTAAATATTTTATGCGTCGCCATGACTGTTGATCCGTGGGGGTGGTAGAGTAAATACCTCTGAGTAAGAATTTTCTCTTTTTGCTTTCGAATTTGATCAATTTGATCAATTTGATCAACGATTTGATCAACGATCACCGAACCTAGTCGGCAATAAAGAGTGTGTTTTGTAGAAAAGCTAAGCAATTTCCTTTCCAAACATTAATTATAATGTTCCTCTCGAAATCCTTTGGTATCTCACCTGTCGTATACATTTCACTAATGATTTTGTATAGCTGGTTCAACATCTTCTTTCCTGAATTTTTGATTAGTTCTGCAGGAATGTCATCAATGCCAGACGCTTAATTTATCCTGAGGCCTCTTACAGCCGCATCAAATTCCGATCTTAAAATTGGGGCTCCCATGTCATCGGCATCCACTTCCCTCTCGTTTTCGATTGCATTCGTTCTGAGGCGACATCCTTTGTACAAATCTTCCAGATATTCCTTCCATCTCTTCCCTTTTTCTTCGTTTTCAATCAATATCAAGGGATTTTTTTCATGGGTATCTCCTCATTTGCTTGTAAATGGTAAAATATTAAAAAGAGAGAGTATGTGTGTAAATGATTCATTTACCATCACTGTAGATTACAGTTTCATGGTAGATTGTTTGAAATTCCATTCATAAGCAGCTTCAATAATGTGCATGGATAATTCATAGTTTCCTTTCCTTATGAGCAAATATTTAGATTAAATTGAGCTCTTTGCACTTATTGCTATGCTGTGCACATTTTGAAAACCCTTTAAAGGCATCCTAATGAAAACAAATCAAGGTTTTACAGGATGGAATGGGGCCTTTCTTTATGCTTTCCTAATGACTATCTATGGAATATTGAAGGTTTTCTCTTCCTCATTGGAAAATATTTCCTTTCTGTGGAAACAGCTAATTATGGTTTTCCTAGGGCCTCATTGCCCCTAAGATGGTTTTCTGTTTCCACATCCCCTCCCTTCCATCCCTATCCTCTCCCTGGAGGCATTGTCAGGCTCTTATCGAGGTGGCTCCTCCTATTCTTTTTCCTTCACTGTCCTTCTGCTCCCACGGTGGGCAGGTGAAAAGGAAAGGCATACAGACCTGGCCTTTGGAAGAGTAACCACGCAAGCCCATCCTGAGTCCTCATTTCAATTGTCCTGATGTTAATCTTACTCTAAATCCCATTCATTGCTACCATCCAAGCCTCAAACGTATTGTTAAGAGTAAGGATAGAATTATATGACAGGTGACAATACTACCAAGATCCCAGCACAATTGGAGTGTCTCAATTGTAATGTTGTATTGCTTCACATAACATCTGTGAGATTAGCAAACAATACACTATTGGTGTGCAATGTGAGTGGCAAGTATAATCATCTAAGGGAAGCTAAGTGGCCATTCATAGGTGATTAAAGATAAAATATTTTTAACGTTAATTTAAAGTTAAAAATTAAATTCGTTGATTTTCATTTTTACATGTGCCTAATATTCCTCCTGGGCTCAATGATGCGTACCTATCTCACATCATAAGGTGAATGTGATCAGTAAATCTCTTTAACCCTTATATGGATTTAGGAATTTAGTTACGTTGTCGGATTTAGGGGGCTGCAGCAGCACTGCATTATTTTTTTTTATTAAAGTGTCTTTTAAAGGTAACCTTAATTTACATGTTGTCTGATACATTATGGTAGTGACATCTATTATTTTCATTTCTTATTGTGTTTTGCTAGATTTAACCTGTTATTGGGGAAGTTGTAGCAAAAAATCTTGAATGCTGCATTGTCATCCATTTGTTGCCATAATGCTTATTTTTGTTCCCCTTCTCTGTTATTTTAGAATGAAAGTTTTAACACTTTGAGTTCCAGCTGCTAATTTTAAAGTTCTACTGAAAAATCCAGCCATTTTTACTAAATTTGTACATTTTTTAAAACATTAGTATCAAAAATATATTTACATCAATGTGGGTTTCAGTAAAAATGGACTTTTCTCTATGAATGAATTGAGTAACATTTACCTCAAATTTTTATATATATAATTTAACAATGAAAACCTACTGTTTTTGAAAAATAAAAAAGTTGCAACACATGATGTACCGCCATAACATGCATAGTATTTTTTTACTATGCTCAACTTGAACTATTTAAAGCATGGAAATCATAAAAAAGCATTGTTCCAAGCAAAGCATTATAAATCCAGGATGACAGAAAGGGTCACTGCACCCTCAACGAACGGTTCTTTCCACAAAAGAATTTTTGCACAATGTGGCCTAAGATAAGGATGCCAGTAGCTACGGAGGATTTTTCATCCTCAAGACATGAGGTGAACTCTTTTTCCATCGAGCTGTTGATTTTTGAAAAAAACAGAACCACTAAGCAGTAAATTGGAAAAGGACCGCGAGGAAATATTATGGCTTCACGCAAACAAAGTCAATAAAATAGACAGACATAATATTACATCAATGGCATTCTTCAGAAAGATTAGCAGGACGTATTATTACGTTCATGGCACGCAAAGTGTTAATTTTGTGTGTGATGGATGCTTGGAATACTTTTTCTGATATGCAGTGCTGGAAAAACTCCGCTTTTTAATGTTTACATTGTCTTATTTTTTACGCTGAAAATGAGGACCGAATAAGTCTTAGGTGACCATGTGATATGTAATTTTGCTTCCCTGTGTCCCCTTATATGTTATATCTTAGCAGTGTACATAGAAGGCTAAGATCTTAAACATTAATAATCGAACAGGTGTAGGTGAAGTGAGAAGAGACAAGTGTTACTTTTGTGATTTTTGCAGTGATTCTGGCAATCAAGACAAATCTTATGAATATTCTGGGAGCTTATATCCTGCAATTTAAAAAAATTAGGTCTTATGGGTTTTGAAATGTAAAGAATATGGGATTATAAGCAACGTGTCAAATAACCCAATGCCGCCGTGGAGTGGAGCTAGAAAAGCTGGTATTTTTTTCGTACCGCAGAGCCCCATTCCCTCACTGAGGACGTTTCCTTAGAGATGGACGGGTAAATGTGATGTGGTGTAGTGTGGCAGATAAGGTTTCACTCCTGGATTGGTGGGAGATAAAGAAAGTATGGGTTTTAGATGGTAAGAAAGAAGGAAAACTATGAGCTCTTCTGAGGTGCAGAGAATCCATATGAGGGTTGAGGAAGATTGTTAGGTTTTTGCCCTCTATAAATACTACGGGGTGCATTTCAAAGGTAATTCAATTCATAGCTTTTCCATGCTTTCTCTAGCTACCTTAAACACTCTATTGCCAGTATTGAGTAGAAATTTTACAATCTGCACTTACTGCAGTGTTACCTAAAATGCAGGTCTCAGAAGTGGCGGCAGAATAAAGTACTTGCCTGACTAACTGAAGGTCGTGGGTTCCTGTGATTGTTGTTAAGTTGTTAATATCCGGGATATTGGTGATTATGATCATCTTTTCTTAACATTTGCTAGATTTCCCTCCTTTAAAGGCACTGTTTTTGGGGTGGTGAAGATAAATATATGGGTTATTCACACTTAATTCATTCATTATGGTAAGAAAGCTCAAATTTACACATACCATGGAATGAAGTTTTGTTTTTCAAGAGGCAGGTGTAAAACTGTGATTGAAGATGGATATCATTATATTAAGTATCTATTGTCACTTGTAAGAAGTAGCATAGAATACTTAAGAACTTGGTGGATTTTGCCCGCCGGAATGTAAACCTCATTTTACAGATCTAAGTATATGTTGGATCAACTCTTAAGATATATCATAGAAAACTTAAGTATTTGGTGGAATATGACATCAGAAATATTAACTTTATTTTACAGATCTATTGGCAGCTTGGATCAAACAGTAATTAATATTCAGTAAGTGTTTTTAACGCCTAAATACCGAAAAATGCACTGGTTAGAGCCTGAATTGAATATTTTGCTTTGTTATGGAATTCCAATAAAAAAACTCTTCTTAAAATAATTGGAAACAATGCTTAAGCTCCTCCTAAAGGTCATACTCTAAATAAAAAAAGTGTATCAAAATTTGAAAAGCATTAACTCATTCTCTCACCCATTGGATTTTTATGATCTCATAATTTAGATCAAAAAAAGAAATGACATTGGGCATAATTATTTGTATGAAATTACAAATAATGGAAAGGATCGTAAAATTATTGCAGAGGTTGAACTAAATGTTCCTGAATTTGAAGTGGGAGAGACAAGAATCTCATGATTACATGCATTTGGTCAGCTTGAGTGGTCTTGAGGTGAAAGAGAAAGTTTTATAGTTATCATTCAACACATTCAGTGCAGAGCACCTCAATTGAAGTGCTCTGCTGGTAGGGTCGGGAGCCCTTTCTCCGCCTCCCTAATATCCACTAACGAACTAATATCCACTTCCGAGTCTTCCGATGGTGTGTATGGCCTTCAGCAAGCTTCCCTCTTTCGAACCATGTGCGCCGTTTGTAAAAGCAGTATTTGAACGGAAATTATGTTGCAGAAACCTCCTGCTTTTGTTCTTTCTTATTATATCGGCCAATTATGATGACTTTAATGAAAATCAGGCCTACATTGAATGTGTTAAATAGGGTCTTAGTACTATTATTTTGCCTTTATTTAGTGACACCTAGTATTCTATTCTAGTTTCATGTGAAAAAGGAGAACGAGGACCCTCTCAGTGAAGGGAATTATCCTGTGATGTACACTCCAAATCCACTGGAAATTTCAAGAGATGTAACAGATCCATTGGCAACTGATGAACTGGTGAGTGTACTCTTGCATGGGTCGGTAAAGTTGCACTATCATACAAATTCACTCCATGGTTGAATATTCCCAATGCCCCTCAGCAGGAAACCAACATTTTCCCTAAGTTGATGAAAGTTGAATCATAGAGTACAGAGGTATCATTAGTGACTGCATTCTTCAAAACGAACTGTGCATTTTAATGAAAAGAATAGGTTTGTACTGCCGCTCAACTTTGCTCATTGCTGGGGCGATCCAATGAATGCCACATTCACTCCAAGATACTTTGGACAGAAGTGTTGCAGAGCAGCACGCAGTGGCTATCTTCGCTACAAGAATTTCTTTTCAGATGGGTCAAGAGCAAAGTCAAAATGTAGGATGAATGAGGGGGGCTTAACATATTAAGAGATGCAAATTGAGGCAATAATTGTCACTGAATATTAATAATTATGGTCGAATATCTTTTAAAATGAGATTTTTTCCAATATTCTGGTTCCACAAAGTTAAGGCTGAATTTGTCACACCTACCCCACATACCATGAATTTTGATGAAACTCATTGCCCTGAACAGTAAAAAGTATTTTATTGCTTTAAAAAATGTTGAAGTTGGCACTTTTTTCTGGTTTTCAAACAATTGGAGCGTATATATTTCCCAACTAATTGAAGTTTCAACTTCTTTAATAATATTTCCTGAAAGTAACAACAAATTGATCTCTTACAAGAATCTTCCAACATTATAGTGTAACTTTTGCAAAATTTATAAACAAGTGAAAACTGACTGTTTCCCCTGGGATGAGAAAATAGGCCATTTTTATAATTTTACTAAATGGCCATTGTGAAATTACGACTTAGATTGATGAAAATGAGTATTATTTTTATTTGCCAAAATTGATGGTAATAAAATGAAGTATAACCCGAAATGCACTAAATCTCTAACTAAATTCTCTGGTATTGAAAATATTTGTTTTCTGTAAATATGTTTTAATGCATGGGTACTGAAATCATATGCCAGGTACTCCCTCCAGCAGCTCTCAAAATAAAAGAATATGATCTCCGCGCAATCAGAAAGTAATGCATGCATCTAAATTTTTTTCCACTCTCAGCACCAAATTCAAATACTCTTGACCGTTCTAAGCTGATTCCAAAGTACCGACACTGTGTGATTGTTTATCGATACCAGTTCCACAGGGCAAGAATCAGGTACCAGAACTTATCTCTAATTAATAACTTCCACCACATCATCATCAGCTGGTTTTCTGTCTTTCATAGTTTTCCCAAACACCAAAGAGGTCGCCACCTCATTCTGTTCAAGGCCTCTGTTTTGGTTCCCCTTTCGCTTCATCCTAATCTCACCTTGTCCACCATCTTCGGTCCTATTCTTCCTCTTCTCTTTTCTCCTTCCACTGTTCCCTAACTGCTGTATTTAAAATCCCCATCCCTCTTAAAACATGCCTCATCCAAATCTTGTTCCACCACATAGTGCCACATAATTCTAAGATTGGTTTGACGAAGCTCTGCTATTAGTTGTTCTTGTATCACCTAGCCTTTTAACACTAGCATAACTCTTCTACTTTACATCCTTCTACACCTTTCTATACTATGCCTTTCCAGAAAATAACATTTTTAGACATGGCACATGAGTGGGTGGGCTTAGTGCCACTTTCTTCGCGTACAAGTGCTCCTATACTCCATATGCGACCAGCCGTGGTATCCAGCCAGTTGTGAAAAGGTTTTCGTCTGCAAAAATCACTAACCAATGGGGTGATTTCCTTTATCAAAGAAAGCAGAAGGCATTGGTTGCGATTTTTTACCCACCGTTAGTGCATTCATGGTGTACAAATTGTTTGATTTTAGAAATCCCAGCTTAGATCAATGTTAATGATCAATTTTAACCTCACATTAAAAAGGCCAGATTGGCACCCATGCAATGCCACTCCACGTAACGTCACAGGGGCCTAGATGCTATGCGAGTGTCAGAAGTTTTACATCATCTGAGATTAGCAATGCATGCATGAGGCACAGAGCTCAGGGAAACATCTCTTAATAATCACCTAATAAAATTGCCTATGGTCAGAAAGTATCCACCTTTGATAGGGTATTAACTCATTAAATCCCAAGCATGTTAACAACTTAAAAATTCCAAATATTTTGATGAATTAGCAATAAAACAGACTCAAATAAGGCAAATTATCCATTAATATATTTTTATTGTTTTTAGTTTGCCGTTGGTGAAACATTGCGCATATGCAACATTGGGATTTCCCGTGTCAAATGAGCCGTGTTGCACTTTTTTCAGAACTTTTAGGTTATAAAAAAAAGAATTATTTTTGCAAATAATTCTTTTTTTTATAACCAAAATATATAATTAACCTAAAATATTTATTAAATTTTGTATTGTTCTTGAAATTTAGAAGAGCAATCAGCATGTTGATGAATATTGCACTTTTGGTAATCACTTATCCTCTGGCTGCTAGGAACTCGGCATCTTTGTTGTTAATTTTTTCGTCACGATCAATATTGTGGCCAACCTGTCTTTCCTTACTGTATTTCACAAATTATTTAATCTATTATGTCCTATATTATGGCAATTTTAGTGACTATGTCGGTAGTTGTTCAAATCAAAACTTGAAGCTTGTACGTGGTGGAAGTCTCCATGTTATCAATAAGAGAGACTTTGTGACTTCCACTAAGTATTTGTAAAAAATTAAACTATTTGACCAGTTTTGGCTATTACACCATTATAAAGTACAGAAAATATAAAGCAACCGATCAAATAATATAAATTTTTATATCGCGGAAGTAACTTAGTGTCTGCTATTGATAAAGAGTAATTGCTCCTTCACTTTTTTCTTTTTTCTTTAGGTAACAACACTATTTCTTAACATAAATGTGTAACTGATGGTTAATCCAATCACAACTTCAAATTTGCAAATGTATCCAGTGTACCAAAATGTGGTAATACGTTCAGTTACATATCATGACAACTCAAAGAATAATGAATTCTTTTTACCGATCATATGATCAAAAGATCCTTACTTTCACTTGGACAGTTCCTTTTGAGTGCGAAGAGGGCACCTTATGACTCTGTTTTCTCTCGCACTACAAGGGATTCTTAGTCATAATTTTGAAATATCCCATTAGAGACTGCCATTTGGAGCCTTACCAGCTCATTATCGTCAGTGGCCAGTGGGCATGAATTTCTCAGAAAATACTGCGATAATGTGATCCCTCCTGACTCTGCCTTCTTTTTGCTTACTTGCCAAACCCCACTGTGCATGGAGACGCACTGGTGCCGGGATATCCCCACCCAGCCTAGCTATGCTTTTTTCCCTCCCACTGCCTTCTCTTTGAATCCTTATCAACAACACCACGTAAATACGAATTTACGATATATTTCCTAACTCTCATGTGCTCACTTTCTTTTAGCATTATTGTCAACTGTGGTAAAATGATCGTTCTTACCTTAGGATGCCAGCATATCTTGGAATTGCAGAGGCTTACAGAAATCATTATATTTTCTCGACAACTCTATAGCAAAGTTTTTATGCTTCTTTTATGTTTAAGCCACAGTAAATTCCCAGTATAGCGTAAGTAAACGCTGATTTAATCTTGCTCGATACATGAAGTTAAAAATATCAAACAGTCACAACTCTGTGAAAACCCACCACCTGCCAAACATTCTATTAAACACCCTTCAAAACTTATGAAGATGTATATGTAGGACTAAAATATTATACAATTGCCTGAAACTATAGTGTCACCTTAAAAATGTAACAATTTCTTGATAACTTTTTTATTTTTCATTCCAAAAAGAAAAACTCTAAACGACTACTGCCGTGGCGCACCGTTTCCCTAGATTACTGGAGTCCTCCCAATTTTGCGTGAACGCAACACTTCCTTTATTCTTTAATAATTTGAAAACCACTAAGTCAAATTCACTCAATTTGTTGTAATGGCCTAGAATACAAATTCATCATTATATTTGCAGAGAGGTATAATCATCAAGAGCGTCAGAATTTACATAATATGTTAACTTAGAAGATAATGTAAAATAATAACTTACATATAAGTGAAAAGGTCAATGTAAAAACAAAAGTTATAAACACTCTTCCATTGAAAAATTCATAACATTTTAGGGAGCATTGAGCTACCTATGTTAAAAATATTAACTACTTATCAACGACAAACATGGGGAAAAAAATCGCAAAGTCTGCGTTTCGTTCACGCAACATTGGGAAGAAAAGGGTTAATAACCTTTATTCAACCCAAGTGCTACCTGCAGGCAGGGCACTCTGCTACCTGCTAGCATCCTGCATTGTAGAAGCATTCATAGCCTTGCACCAAGGTGGCCTCATACAGCTGAGACCAGAATGACGTGGCACGGGCTTTTCTCAGCATTCATACTTAGCCGTCGCGATTTCGGGTGCTTGAAAATTTTCACTTTTCATTCAGTCGTGAAAATTAAATATCGTCATTAAAAAATCTAAAAGAGTGTAATACATACTCCAGGAGTAAATAATCTTTTGATTTAAGCAATTTCTAAAAATTGAAAACCACCCTTTTGTCAAAAAGCACCCCTAGCGATCTACACACCAAAATGGAATTGCTTTACTGGATATCCCTCGTATTTTATAAAAATTGCTATTTTCAATGTATATTTTTTATTTCAAAATTTCTGTTACTATCTGGACAGTCCTTGTATGTGTCTCATTTGAGGCCCACATTTGCCATTCTTCCCTTCCACAAGCTCCTCAATGATAATTTTCACTTAACTTTACTGTACATTGTTTATCTAGCATGTTTGGAACATAATATAATCGCTTACCTCTTTATGCCCCCTTGAAGGAAGAGTATGTGGAGGAATTGGGTGCAGAGGAGGGGCCGTTTGAAGGGACGGCTGGTAAGGAAGAGTCGTATGATGAGTATTACGAAGGGGGTTATGAGGAAATGATGGAAGAGGACACTGCTGAGGAGGGGCAACTAGATGAAGTAATGGATGTGAGAGCAGCTCCTGCAGATGGCAGTGCGGTTGCTGTTGCACTGGTGAGTTCCAAATATAAAGCCTGAAGTTATCAGTTATAAAATTAATACTACTCAGGCGGATTTTGATTTAACATCTTCGCATTTAATGTTTTTCTGCATTTAATACTTATTTTCTGTGGTCTTGGTTCATTCCATTAGAGAACAATGTACAAATTATCCTCATTTAGCATTTCCACATTGAACAATGATTACCGTAAAAATGTTTATCCCGTAAACAACCCGCCATGTTGTTTTTTAAATGAATAAATTAAAATTAACAATGGTAGTGAGGGATCCAGAAAGAAAAATAAGGGAGTCGTGTATGGAGAGGAGGAAGAGATAGACGTGTTATAAAAAGATCGGGAGAAAAGCTAACGTAGTGTTGTATTGAGAGACCGGAGGAAGAGATATGGCAGAACTCAAGATCCCCACTGGTGCAGTTCATGGCAGTGGCTCAGTGAGTGGTAGTACAAAAGGGATTGTAACAGTCATGACAGGTGGATGTGTATTTTTTGCTCCCGAATTTTAAATTATAAAAGTTGTTTATAAAGTGTAATTAAATTATTTGTTAAGTTAGAGAAGGAAAATTAATGACAACGTTACAAGCTCTAGTCTATTGAAAAAAGGAATTTCATGTCGTGAAAAAGTATTATATTTACCCGCAAAATTCAGTACAATCGAAAGGATGACTGTATCTGACTCTGTGACACAGATCCTATTTTCTGGTGACATATATATTATATACAATTACATACAGTCATGTATGTTTTACTAATTCAGAAAGTACCTCACTCAAAAATTTTATAACAACATATTTAATTTCTAATTCTATTTACAACATACAATACTAAAATATACGATACCATTTATGCCTTATTATGAAAGGGAGAAAAGCACTTGGGACAGAGTGGAGGAGAATCCTAACAGCCAGTGTGGATATATGCTGTCTCTTTCCTACGCGGAAGAGTGCTTGCACCGCAATAGTGCAATACTTGCACCGTCAATACTTCTTTCTGCCACCTTCCTCTTGGATGAGTTCAGAGAAGTGAGATTGGGATATTGATAGTAAAAGCAGTTTGGAATAATGAATGTAGGATGCAAGGATAAAGGATCTAATAACAGAAAGACGGAATTTATGAAGGGAAATCTTTTCGCTGAGTTCACGATAAATGAAAAAGCGTGCATAGCTTTTGGGAAGGAATTATTAGGAATCAATGGGGATGTAAAATGAACCTAAAAGGGATGGATTTTTTAGAGGAAGTACTCTGGCACTGAATTGTTTGGGCTGGTTTTTGGTGAAAAATGAGGGCTTGAAGAATGCTACAGAATCAATTATGCATTATATATTTCTGAAAGCAAGGCAGGTCAAACAAGATATCAATGCTCCATTAGTCGGATATATTGTTTAAAGGAATACTTCCCTTGTGAAATAAAAGGCCTATGAAGGTAAAAAAAACTCTTCATACGTCAATTGTTTTAAATTCCTAACCTTTCCTTTCAACGACAATAAGAAAGTATGTCTGTATACGAAAGAGGAGATGCAAAAACAAGTAGGTCGTTGGAAGGGGGTGGAGTGATGAGAGCTGGGTTTACTATGAAAGTGAGATTTTGAGGGGTCCACCGCAAAAGACTTTCGGATGTGGACATCTCCAGAATATTGCTTTGAGGGTCATTTTTTGGCTTTTTTACAAATTTTGAAATGCAGAAAAGAGGCGTTATGAGTATGGCAAAAGATAATCAAATGGCAAACATACAAACCAATTTTTAAGCAGTCAAATTCCTTACATTTACTTCCTTGAGGCAGCTTGTATAGTAGACTGTAGATTTAGACAAACACTATACATAAAAATCAACCTCTAATTTTATTTCTGTGACAGACACAACAATGTGTTTCCTCATTTTTGTAACTCTCTCATTATTTGTGTACTCATTATATGTGGATTCTTGTGCAGCCTTTGGCCTCTACCCCTTCCCAAGGAGAAGGGTTGGAATGTATGGCTGAAAGCACAGGAGCCATCGTGACAGACTTTGACTTGAAGCTAGTTGGGGCTAAGGAAGAACCATCCCCAGAGGAGAAAGATGCTGCCAAGGTATGCAAGACTTTCATCTAATATAATGAAATTTAGGTGTATGTGATACTTACAAGGAGACATGGTGAGTGAAGTTCATTACCTGAATGCCAATCAGAGGAGCATTTCAGGTAGTAAGCCATAATGCACAAACTGTGCGAATATTTTCTCTGTGGATTTTTCGCACAATTTTTGCATTCTGGTTGACTCCTGCTTAGGTTATTGCGGTGGGTAGTCCCCGCATACTTAAATTCGGTCAAGAGTGAACACCTCTGTGTTCAAAGTTCGGGCTTTGTTCTCTGGCTTTGGTGCCATGTGCACGACTTGGAGAGCTTGTGACATCATATGCTCAGTAGTCCATATCACCTTGTCCAGTATAGTCCACAAATTTCCACAGGGGAGGATGACGGCCTGGTAGATTCACTAGCTAAAACACTCGGGTGGAAATTGAGGGATTGGGGAGACATTACTTTGCTCTACAAAATGGACCAAAATATTGAAAAATCATGAATTTACAACATTTTGAATAATTAATCTTTTTGAATGATGAAAAGTGTAAAGATGAGTTGAACCTTTTCCCTGCTGGTGCCTACTTTTGGAAAAAAAAATTCCGTGCTACAAGTAGCATGAGAATATTTTTAACCTCTCTGTATCTGTATTTTCGTCCCTACAATTTGAGACCCAGCTCAATTTAGGTGCCTGTCTCTTATGCCGGCCATTGGACTACACCCTCAAACCCAATCATACCACAAATCCACGGTCACCTTATTGCGTTACCTGTGTTTTTTCAACCAAACATTGTGTTTGATTTTCGATAATTTACTTTTCTGAAAGAATTAGTAACTTTATTTTGAGCATTGTGGAATTTTAAACTGATATCTAGAATTAAATACAACCAAGTTAGTAAATAAAAGGTTATGAGGCTATAGCTATGGAAGTCCGTTGTTTTCAATGCTGAAATTTCATTGAAAAAGTTGCTAATTCTCAAATCCAAAAGAAGTATTAATTTCAAAGAATAAAAAAATGTAGTATGCAACAAAATACATCATTGAAAAAATTATTGGCTGTATTACTGCTTTGGAACATATTCCTGTGGTGGGGATGATCCTAAATGAGTGGGAGGGTCAGGGTTTATTGCTTGGGGAGTGGCCCTAAGGACTTGCTTAGCTGGGTCTCAGGCCGGGCCTGAATGCATTTGGCCTTAGGGTAGTTTCCTTCATCGAAGGAAATGAAAGGCATTGGTTGCGAATTATTACCCACCATTAGTGTATTCATAATAAAAAATTGTTTGGTTTCATAAATCCCAATTGATATAATTATTAATTGTAAATTTTAACCTCATTTGAAAAAGGCCAGTGCGATGCCACTCCACGTTACGTCACAGGAACTTAGATTCTTTGCTAGCAGTCAGGAGTTTTACATTGTCTGAGATTACCAATGCATGTATGTGTCACAGAGCTCAGGGAAACCTCTCATAATAATCACCTATTAAAATTGCCTAGGATCGGAAAGTTTCCTTTGTTTGGTAACGTTTGGCCCTTGGCTTAAATAATACTTATTTAAGCCAAACACTACCTGCTAGCAGGGTACTCTATGCTACCTCCATGCTCGGCAGCAAGCAGCCTGCATCGTAGCGGCGTTCATAGCCTTGCACCCAAATGGCCTAACACAGAAGCAGCCATACACCACACGGGCTATTCCCAGCATTCATACTCAGCTATCACGTTTTTGCACGCTTTAAATTTTTCACTTTTTTTATTTTTGAAAAAGATATCGTCATTCAAAAACTAAAAGCATGAAATACAGACACCAGGAGTAATAATCTTTTGATTTTTTCAATAAAAAATAATAGAAAACCACTAATTTTATTACTAATAGTAAAAAAAAGCAGGGACCATGATTATCACCTGCAAAACGCAGAAGAATTTGAAAAGGCTACCATGGGAATACAAGGTTCGTAATAAGTGCAGGCATTTCAGTAGGATGAGCTAACGATATGATGCACTGGTGGAAAGTGAGTGAAAACATCTCATCCATTTCACATCACAGCATGCTTTGCATTTTTCTGTACTCTTGTGAGTGATTTGCCCAAAATATAATCTTATATCTATATTTTCAAAAACTAATAAGTATTTTTGATCATGATATAAAACATCTAGCAGATAAAATTCATGGAATAAAACACTTTTTGCATGTGTGCAATATAATTCAAAGTGAAGAATAATGAGGGCATGAATATTTGGAAGCAATTCAAATTGAACCCAAGTCTCAGTCACACATTCAAGCATTAGAAAAATAATTATGCACGCATCAGTAGTTTTTTTGCTTGATACTAATCCTGCATTTTCTTGATGGGTTATTTCCTTTTTTGAGCACTGTGATACATAAAAATTATTGTACAATTTATTGCATATAAATGTGACACACAAGCTGTACATGTTAATATTACACAAATGAATGTTTTCGGGTGGTGTGTACATATATATCAATGCTATTAATAGGAATCATTATTTTTTTGTGAACTCACGAAGCTTTTTCTATATTTCTGTATCTCTGTATTTCACGATGCTGATTTTGGACTCGTATGCAGGCACAGGCCTCAATGTCTTCCCAAGGCGAAGAGGTGGATGCTGAAGGCACTGGAGCCATCGAAATAGACGTTGACTCTATGCTGGTTTTGGCCAAAGAAGAACCGTCTCCCAAGGAGACTGATACCACTGAGGTATGCATGAAATTCACATTCAATTAACCCCTCAACGCCGTCATGTGTACCCAGTACGCGCCCTTTAAATTTCGTTTAAAAAGTTAATTCAAGTAATTTTCCGCTGGGAAATAAGTGACAGATCTCAATTGGTGAGTGGCCTCCATACTGAGTAATAATTGTTTCTAATGGTTTTTTTTGCACGCAGAAATTTGGGACTACTTCGGGAGTAGATTAAATATTTTCAAGTTTAGATGAACCTGTTTGTCCTGTGCCTCTTTTACTTGGACGATTTTTTTTAGATACTGCATGAGTAAACTGATTTGCCTTGCAGCACCTCCTGGAACCATTCATATTTGAAATACTGATAAAAGGTAATCCCCATTGTAGTTCCAAAGCTTAGAAAATATCATACATCGCCTATCCTGTTAATTTATATTCTTCAGTTACCTCCTTGATGCTTCTTCTAATGAATACGTTTGAGGCATAGGAATAACAGGTAAAATGTTCTTCCTTTATTTAATTTGAATGAAACCACCAGATGAATGTTTTGCAAAAACACTGAGTAAAAACTACTGCGGTGTTATTGATAAAATTACTGGATGATGGATAGAAATGCATTTCAGAGGAATATTTAACTGATATGGACCCAACTGAAACTAGATTATTAGCCTCACAACACCTAAGTCATAGAAGAAAAGAGAGTTACTCAGGATTGCACGGAGAAATTCCAAAGAGTGACTAGAGGAACACTCCACCTTCCATCACAATCCTGCTTCAACTAATACGTTTCTCACCCTCTCATTCTACCGTCTCTGAAACAGAATGCATCTTAAGCTGAATTTAATGCCCAAAAAGAAATACTTCCACTCAATGACATGGGAATGACATTGCCCTGTATCGGTTCCATGTGTGCTTGTAACAGTTAGACTCTACTAAGTACCAGTGTTTTTGTTATGTAAAATTCGTACAGATGGCCATCTTGGAAATCAAAATGCTATTCTCGCTTTACTTTATAATATCACAACCTGTGAGTGCCAAAATTGCAGCTGAACTGCCTCCAAAAGACTACATTGTCGATTAAATGCCATACTGATAGGTTTTGTAATGGTTTGAGAACAGCCCTCTGGTCTGCCAGAGAATTCCCATTGTTGTATAAACGCAACACTATTAGCAACAACCATATTTATACCAGGAATGGCGAAATTTCGTGACAGAAATAAATATGATGAATTAAGAAACTTAGAACTTAGAAAAAAATACTTCTAGTGGGCTTACTCAATAACTCTTTGTAAAATATCATTTTTTGTAGTACTTCAAGGCTTCGGAAATGGGTGCATTTTGAAGTAAGATAAAAATTATTATTTTATTGAAAATTTTTACAAAAGTAACTGAATGAAAACGAAATATATTTCAGAAATTCAGAAAACCTGAGAAAAAATTATCCTTCAGAAAGTTATTTTTCTAATAATTACGATTCAATAATATTACGTTTATGCAATGCTGGGGATTAATGGGTTAAATTAATAGAGAAAAGTGATGTTTGGGGGAAATCCTAAATTTGAATGATTGTAAACACGGGCACTTGAGCCCAAATTTTGAGATCTATATCATTATTTTTAAATATATGCACGACATATTGTAACCGTTGCCGCTTGGCATTTTTTATGGGTAACTTTAAATCAGTGCTCACAACGAAAGGAGAACTGCTTCAATATCGTGCGTGAATGTGTGTGTATACGGTGAAAATTGAATGGAGTGTTGAGTGTTTCCCCCTCCCCCCAAGATTCCCCACTTTCCCAATTTTGTGGTTTTTTTCCATTATGTGTACGTAACCAGTGAAAGGTTCACATTTTTCCCAATCCCCTCCCTGAAAATACCTGTGAGCAGGAAATGGAGAGTGACGGATTCCGCACCCCTTCCTTCTACAAAATGAGAACATGCTTTGGCTATCCCCCTGCCCCATGGTGAGGATTCTATGAAGACCCGCTTTTTCCTGAGTTTCCTCCAGTTGTCCCAACCTCAGAAAATACCAATCTTTGTTAATTAAGCACGGACGAATTCCAGCTTGAGGAGACATATCGACCCCAGCTTTGTGTTACAGCAAAAGGCTATGCCCGACAGGTGGAGGTGTGTAGCCTGTCAGTTGGAGGAGAGGCAGAATGAGCAGAGAATAGTGGAGGTTAGCCTGTGAGGTGAAGAGTGGCAAATAAGAGGAAATAGGAGAACTGATCAGTGGATTTGCCGTGCCAAGAGGAATGAGGTCAACCCACGACACCTTGAATTAAATATTTTCTCAGCCCATGGTGAATGAAGACGCTGCAGGAGCCAGCTGAGGAGGTCATCCCCATCCATGATGGAGAGCCAATAAGTAAAACTGTTATCCTGCTGGACTTCCCCTCAGTTAAGAAGATTAACAAAGAAATCCCCTATGTAATCAAGAATAGAAGAACTAACTCTGATGAAGACCTGTTGCCCTGCAATATTTGTACCTTCCCTTTTGTTTATTCTTTTGGCCCACCCTTTTTTGCCGGAAAGGAATTAATATTTTAGTATTTATGACAGCGTATTATTGGGGAGTGCTTAGGATTAGTGTTGGCATTGTCACTTCATTTCTTTTTATTTAGCAGAAGATTCACAAGAAAGGAAGATTCTTTTGTTTCTAGTGATTTTAGAGATGTCATTTGTATTTGATAAGTATGAAATCTGCTTACTTTCAGCCTACTGATGCAGAGGATGGAGAACTGGTTCAGAATCCCACAATGGCCATAGAGTCTATGACAGAGACGGAGGGTGAGTGATCTTCAGTGTTTGAAAATGACGCTTCACTGAAATGACTTATAACTGAGTCCAACTAGGCGAATGTCCAAGAACTGAATTTCAAAATTCAATTAAATTTTGCAAACATTACATTAAATTTTTTAAATATAGTTTTTTTTTGTATTTTACACATGAATTCGTCAATATATCTCTCAGATTCAGAATTCAATAAAATTATCAATTTAATTTTTTTCGTACTTCCTTTCTACTCCAGAAATTTTTATCTAATTTCTATCTAATCTATCTATTCTATCTAGAAAATTTTATCTAATCTAATCTATTTTAGAAAAGCTAGTTCTTCGTCAATATTTTCATTAAGTTCACTGAAGATTTTATTTATACATGTGGCTTGACCCCGGGTCCTCAATGTAACAACTGGGCACTTTATCCACTGCACTAATGCTCACCCTTTGCAGAGTGGCTCTTATGCATGGATATATTTGACCTGTAAATTTTAAACTTCATTTCAGTTTAAATAATTTGGTTTCATAACCCCATATGGGGCTGATTCAATGACTGGCCCAATGGGCAATGTATAACACAGGAAAATTTGATTGAATTGTGAGACCCGGTTTTTGGACATTTCCCTTGTGATAGATGTAGCATCTATATTTTTAATCCATCTATACATTCTATAGTTTATGATTTATAGTTCTGCTTGAGATTGCAATCAGGTCGGCAAATATCTAATAAAATTTTCGTCATGCTTCAGTGACATTAACCAATATATGCAGTCATTTGCATTCATATGGGAATTCCAGTGTATTCTACCCAACAATTTAGTCTTTAAGACTTTGTAATAGAAAAAATACCAATAAATAACTTGAGAAGAATAATAAGCATGAGATTCCAATTATGTACCATGTCAACTGTGCCGTCCATAGACAAAATGAACTTTTTTGTGCTCTAGGCAACTGCTTTAATAGGCCTAACAGTTGTTCATGGATAAAGTGTGATGAGGTAAAAACTGATTTGGCTAAAAATAGGCTAAACTCAATTTCAAAACCTTGTGTGAAGCAGTTGTAGTTCTGCAGAGTAGTGACAGTGGGTAACCAGGCCCTGCTAACTTATTCTCGTTAGCTAAGATTTCAAGGCTATAGCTTCTTCCAAATTGTTAAAGGTGGTACAGCGATGTACAAGGCATCACCCTTTTTGAGGGTGGATATGAGAAGTTTGAATTAATTATTTAACTTCTGCTGCTAAGTTTATTTTTTATTAGGATGTTTTAGTGGTATTTTCTACATTGCTTCACATTTAAATACTTTGAGTTTTATGAAAATCACTCTGGACTTTTTCAAAATCGTAATATTAATGTGGTCATTGCTTCTAAAAAATAGATAAATTATAAGGGAAGAGTTAGGGAATTGGAAAATGGATACATGTTCGCAACCTGTGAATCAGGTATCATTGCCAATTTTCAGCCTTTTCATGTGAAGTCTATGAGTCGACAAAGTGAGGAAATGAAATAGATATTCTTTAAGACTTACTCATGAATTAGGCTTCCTGGTGATTGCTTGCTAGACTTAATCCATGATGAATTCAACCCTGAATACTGGGTCAGCAAGTGAAACCAGACGATTGTAGATTGCCCTAAGACGGAGTCAGGAAGTAGTATGTGGGAAGGCCTACTGATATATCACAAAACGTACTGTGTGCTTTTTCAGTGCGTCTTTGCATTCAAAGCCTTTTATCAAAATATTGGATGCATTTTGCAAACACGCAAGCTTTTTGCCATTTTAACATTCTGTGTTACTGGTCTGTTCTGATGGCTTTTGAAACTAATCCGTTCTGAACCATCCAGACTCTCAAACTAAGACTCAAAAAGACACTGTCTCAGGCAGTACTCTGTGGAAGTCAATCATACTGAGAGTAAAAGATTGAACACCAATGCAGCTTCCACTTGAATCTTTATTAGATACGACCATGGTTTCGTAGCGATGCTATATCATCAGGTGGACAAAAAGTAAACGACATGGGTATATATAGTTGAAAAAACCGTTGCCAACACGTGGGGGTGGTTAGGGTGGAGGAGGCTTAAGGAGGAAGGGATGGGGGAGGGGTGATGAGCCGTTGTTGGGTGAGGTGAATCAGTCTCCAGCTCTGCCCGGGCGTCTAACCTGCATCCTTTCGTGAAGGGAGTACCGCAACGGTTGTCTCAGTGGGTGGGTAATGGGTGAGGTAAGGGAAATGTAGGAGGGGGGAGCGTGAGGGATACAAGTGTTCGTTAACCAGTTGGTCTGAGTTGAGGTGAGTCAGGATCTCAAGCTCTTCTAAGGCGTCTAATCTGGGCCCCTTCCTCTCGACATGCAGGACTTTAGTAATGAATTCACTGCTGTGGCCTTCTTCTATTAAATGCTTGTCAAATTGGGAGTTTTCTTTCTTGTTAATGAAACAGGCCCGGTGTTCTGCAGCTCTGGTGGCAAACTTCCTCCCTGTTTGGCCGATGTAGATGGCTGGGCAATCTGAGCATTGTAGCATATAGACGCCACTCTGCTGTTCTATCTTCTCTTTGTCCTTGTTGGAGCCGATTAAATTCTTGAGGGTGGTGTTACTATAAAAGGCGGCTCTAACTGTATCTTTGGGGAGACCCCGCTGTATTTTTAGGGACAAATTACCCAAAAATTAAACTCTGCGCCACTTTTTTTTATTATCTGGTGCGGTGGATGCCCGGTATATCAATTCTCTCGCCACTTGAGCACGTTTCCTTCTGTATAGGGTGTCCACTAATTGTGTAGAGTACCCGTTGTTAATCGCTATGGCCTTTATCGTGAGAAGTTCCTTCTTGGTGTTGGCTTCTGACATTGGTATGTGGCATAGTCGGTGGATCATGGAGCGTAGGGCCGCTGTTTTCTGGTGAAAGCTATGCCTTGATTTTGCATTAATGATAGTGTCGGGGTAACACTGCTTCCTGTGGATTGAAAATTCAAACTTTTGGTGGTGGGTTTGAATACATAGATCAAGAAAATTCAGGCTCCCCTCACTCTCCAGTTCCATTGTGAATTGAATGTGCTTATCCTGAGAATTTAGCACTGACAAGAAGCTGTTGAGTTGTCTCCTTGTCCCTGTCCAAACACAAAACACATAATCGACATATGGATGCCAATGGAGTACGTTGTTAATCAGTGGATGTTTGCAAGAGAAGAGGTTGTGTTCGAAATTATCCATGTAAATGTCAGCTAGGATGGGGGAGAGAGGGGAACCCATTTACCAGGCCGTCTAATGGTTGGTAATATTTACCATTAAAAAGAAAACTATTCTGGAACACGCACATTTTAAGAAGGGCACACAGTTCACTGATCACTGGATAGGGGGTACCTGATTTTATGAGGGTGTCTTCAGTTAAGTTAATAGCTTCGGTTTTGGGAACACTGGGAAATAGATTAATTACATCAAATATATACCCATGTCGTTTACTTTTTGTCCACCTGATGATGTAGCATCGCTACGAAACCATGGTCGTATCTAATAAATATTTAAGTGGAAGCTGCATTGGTGTTCAATCTTTTACTTTCTGCCAGAAAGACATATCAGAGGAACTGTGAGGGCACATTCAAAGGGAGCGTTAGAACCCTTTCCACTCTTCTCATATGGGGTGTGCATTAGGGCGGATCGGAAAATCGATTTTTTCGAATCCATCTGGCCCAGTGAAAAAAGTTGTGGGACCGATCAAAAATAAGGCCTGAAAAATTTGAGACCTCTAGGTGAACCCCTGACCCTCGCTCAAATGCAATTTAGAGGGGGAGGGAAAAATTCTAAATATGTAATATTTTATGGTCATTCCCTATAGATTTTTCCGAGTTACTGCCCTTTTAGGGCAAACGTTTCGTGCATTTTGACGTATCTGCCATCGTTTAGCCACAAAATGCCTAATTTGAGTCCGCGTCCGCGAAGAAAATAATCCTATGCCCACGCAGCGTCGCGGATACAAGAACGGCAGGCCGATCCCGTCCCCTCCCCGCTTGCTTCTTCCCCTCCCACGCCACAAATACTGCAAAATTCATCCCGTGTGTGCTTCTATGAGGGCGTTCATCTATGATAATATAAATCGGAGGATGGTAGAAGATAAAAAAGGATGCTTAGTGAGACGACTTGTCTCTTATTCGGCGCCTCATTGGCGTTAAACAAATCGATGTTACCAACATTTACAGAAGTGATGAAATATTTTTCAATCCAAGAACGCAGGAAAGGAGTCTACGGTCTATGAAAAAGCCTCTGGAGTGGCTATAAAGGTGTGCGAACTTTGGATATGCGCTTCTATTCTGGTATTGTCCGACAGCTGCGACTAAATGGATTTTGGTTGAAGGCCGCTCGCGTCCTCCCCGCTCGCCTCTCCCACGCCCAAAATGCACCAAAATTCACACCAAGTGCGTCTTTCTTCGTTAGTCAAACTAGTATTTGATGTTTCAGCATCGTCGGTGGAGGAACAATCACGAAATAATTACTCAATTATCTCCTTTCCAGTCTGTTTTTCTTATTTCAGTGTCATTCCTAGTCTCTCGCTGCGGCCAACAAAGTTTTGGAGAATTCTTTCACGAATTTCTCGTCCGTATGTTAAATAAAAGGAATATTTAACTTCAAATTTGAACGTTAATCAATAGATTTTTGAATTTCCACAGCGCTAAGGTCAGATATAACCGGAGGTGCCGTGGTCTCTCTCCAATATATCATCAGCGGGTAGTCCTTTACATCGATATTCTAATTCAGCAATTAAAAAATCTCGGATTGGTCGCCAAACGCATCCTTGCAACAACGCAAATTGGGTCCCTAGATCGCCCTCCCAATGTTTATGTCGCAATTCTAAGTCAACTTTGTGCAATTAGAAAATATACCATTGCAAGGATTAAATATGATTTTATGCTTTCCCCGCGAATGACGTGGGTAAACTCTTCTCGGGAGACAAAACATTTACCCCTGAGGATGAGCCCCAATTCGGAGCTTGAAACTTAGGTCATTATGGAAAAATTAACACGGTGGGAATCCCGAGAAGAGTTCACCCACGCTGCAAGGGATGTTGGAAATATGCTTGCAGCATAGGGATGATGCCTCCTTTTTAGGCGGTTTTCTCTTGTTACCATCGCATTCACATCCTTTTTAATTTTGTTTATCTACTTTTCACTCGGAAAGGATTCGAGAATCGCAGATTTTATAACTTTTGCTAATCCTCCGACGGGGGAGGTAACCCCCAAAAGTGGTACCCTGTTTCTTCAAGTAACACCACACACTTGGATTGATAAGTCGTCTTGTCTTTTTTTATCAGACAAGAGTATAGTCTTTCATTCCATCAAAATGGAGCCCTTTGATAACATCCTTTGATACGCCTCTTTTCGTATTCTCGGTTATTAGCATCTTTTTCTGTCTAGTAATTCCGGTACACTACCTTGGATATATCTTTCAAAGTTATGATTTTTGCGTCAGCTAAAGTTGCGAGAGCGATCATTGCTGCTGATTGGTTTTTGCATATACCTCTATCACAGTTGGCAGACTTATTTTCCCCGCAGAAGTTCCAGTTTGACTTTAGTCCTTAACGTTTATTTCGAGAGGAACGTAGAGATATAAATCGGCAGATTTCTCGTCAGTTTAATTTTCTTCGGATGAATTGATGAAGAAAATTTTTGATGCTATTTTTCCGTTCAAGAATTGAGGATGTTAACTCAACGCTCTCTTTCGATTCCCTTCTTTCCTCAGTTGTCGCGTTTCTTTAGGATTCAATCCAGCAGCCATCGTCTTTCGTTTCGTCCGCTTGTCTCTCAAAATACTTCTTCATTCGGGGGAACCATATGCTCCTTCTTGCACACACACGCAAAAATAGCATACTTTCTAATTTTCCTTTGAAATGTTTTCAGTTTTGTACTTCAATAAAACCCTAATTTTGGTCTACTTGCAATTTCCGTAAGTTTTAGCACTTCCTGTTGTACCGCTATATCCATTTAATCACGCACATAATGGAAGAGAAGTGCGTCAGCATAGTTCGAACGCCTTTATAGCCACTCGAGAGGCCTTTTCATAGACCGTTGACTCCTTTCCTGCGTTCTCGGATTGAAAAATATTTCATCACTTCTGTAAATGTTGGTAACATCGATTTGTTTAACGCCAACGAGGCGCCAAATAAGAGGCAAGTCGTCTCACTAAGCATCCTTTTTTATCTTCTACCATCTTCCGATTTATATTATCAAAGATGAACGCCCTCCTAGTAGCACACACGGGATGAATTTTGCTGTATTTGTGGCGTGGGAGGGGAAGAAGGAAGCGGGGAGGGGACGGGATCGGCCTGCCGTTCTTGTAACCGCGACGCTGCGTGGGCGTAGGATTATTTTCTTCGCGGACGCGGACTCAAATTAGGCATTTTGTGGCTAAACGATGGCAGATACGTCAAAATGCACGAAACGTTTGCCCTAAAAGGGCAGTAACTCGGCAAAATCTATAGGGAATGACCATAAAATATTACATATTTAGAAATTTTCCCTCCCCCTCTAAATTGCATTTGAGCGAGGGTCAGGGGTTCACCTAGAGGTCTCAAATTTTTCAGGCCTTATTTTTGATCGGTCCCACAACTTTTTTTCACTGGGCCAGATGGATTTGAAAAAAATCGATTTTTGCGATCCGCCCTAATGTGCATTCCCTGAAGCCATAATATAAAATTCCGGATCCGATGCCCTCGCTACTTTGGATCCAATGTATTTGGTGAAGGGCAATGAGCGGATATTGGGATATGATGCATCCCATCTGACCATCCCTATAAAATACATAATGACCTAAAGTATGAGATCATTAATTCTTCCCTGCCTTTATACTTGGAATAATTTTGTAAATAATGCAAGGTGTAGTGGCTATGAGAGTTTCCTTAGAAATAGAGAATAGTGCCCCTTACAGAAGGTGTTCTTCATTTACTGCTAATGTTGTTCTTACAAATATTTCTTTTTTTAATATATGTTGTCCTTGAAGGTAAGTTCTTAGGATGTCATTATAGTAGTTCATATTATTACCATTCCATCTTCCTCTCTATTATTAATTATGCTGACAATGATAGTTTTGTGAGCTATAATTTCCTTCTGGCCCCCATAGTTACTGTCAATTTTGACTGCATAGTTTAAGCCTTACATTACAAGAAAGTATTTGCATTTAATAATCCCTGACTTTCCTTATTTTTATGTGAATTTCTTTTCTAGAGTCACCATTTCCTGAAAGAGCCGCAGCCTTGTTTGCAGGGAATAATAATGTGAGGGAAGTGAGCAGACGCTTCATTGTAGATGGGATATCGTGCACAGGTAGTCCTCACATAGCAAAGAAGCCTTATTCCTGCGGTGAATGTGATAAGTCTTTCTCTGAAAAGAGCCACCTTGTCCGTCACATTCGGACTCATACGAAGGAGAAACCTTTTTCTTGCTATGAATGTGATAAGTCTTTCTCTCAGAAGGGTAATCTTGTGAGTCACATTCGGACTCATACGAAGGAGAAACCTTATTTTTGCAATGAATGTGATAAGTATTTCTCTGAAAAGAGTCACCTTGTCTGTCACATTCGGACTCATACGAAGGAGAAACCTTATTGCTGCAGTGAATGTGATAAGTCTTTCTCTCGGAAGGGTAGTCTTGTCAGTCACATTCGGACTCATACGAGGGAGAAACCTTATTCTTGCAGTGAATGTGATAAGTCTTTCTCTCATAAGAATACACTTGTCATTCACATTCGCACTCATACGAAGGAGAAACCTTATTCCTGCAATGAATGTGAAAAGTCTTTCTCTCGAAAGAGTCTCCTTGACATTCACATTCGGACTCATACGAAGGAGAAACCTTATTCTTGCTATGAATGTGATAAGTCTTTCTCTCAGAAGGGTAATCTTGTCAGTCACATTCGCACTCATACGAAGGAGAAACCTTATTCGTGCAATGAATGTGATAAGTCTTTCTCTGTAAAGTGGAACCTTGTCCGTCACATGCGGACTCATACGAAGGAGAAACTTTATTCCTGCAGTGAATGTGATAAGTCTTTCTCTCAGAAGGGTAGTCTTGTCAGTCACATTCGGACTCATACGAAGGAGAGACCTTATTCTTGCAGTCAATGTGATAAGTCTTTCTCTCATAAGAATACACCTGTCATTCACATTCGCAGTCATACGAAGGAGAAACCTTATTCTTGCTATGAATGTGATAAGTCTTTCTCTTAGAAGGGTAATCTTGTCAGTCACATTCGGACTCATACGAAGAAGAAACCTTATTCTTGTTATGAATGTGATAAGTCTTTCACTCAAAAGATTACCCTTGTCTGTCATATGCGGTTTCATACAAAGGAGAAACCTTACTCTTGCAATGAATGTGATAAGTCTTTCTCTGAAAACAGCCACCTTAACCGTCATATTCGGACTCATACAAAGGAGAAACCTTATTAGTGCCATGAATGTGATAAGTCTTTCTCTGTAAAGTGGAACCTTGTCCGTCACATTCGGACCCATACGAAGGAGAAACCTTATTCATGCAATGAATGTGGTGAGTCTTTTTCTGAAAGAAGCCGCCTTAACAGCCACATGCGGATTCATACCATTTAGAATCCTTATTCGTGCAATGAATGTGAAAAGTCTTATACTACCAAACAAAGCCTTGTCTTACACATGCGGGTACACCGGAAAGAAGATTATTCTAACAATGAATGAGAAAAGACTTTCTCCTGATAGATCCACCTTTTCTTACGTTTGGAAACACACAGGGTTATGTCTTGGTCGTCTTATTAACCCATTAATGCCCAGAAGATTTTTTTCTAAAAATTTTACTTTTTTTGCTTAAATTATGATTAGGCATCATACCTGATGCGGGAAAAAATATTTTTAAAAATCTCTAACATTTGCATAGTACTTAATCCTACACGTATCTTAAGATACATCTGGGCACTTAAGGGGTCAAAAATGCACATTATCATTTAATTGTGTTTATGCACGTTTTTGCTATATAATTCATCACCCATGCCTTCATCAGTAGATTTTAATACTTGAATTTGAATTATTATGCATCAGATAATATAATTTTGAGTATTATTATAGTATTATAACCTGAACAATTTACATTTGCATTTTGAAATTTTACAGCAGTGTGATTCTGTATCCGAGTTTTTTTTATACCGTATCCATCCCTGTACAAGTGTACAACTGATACATCCAAATCCCATCTGAAATATTTGAACCACCATTTTTATTCCTAATTGTTGTCCGGTAATTTGCCAGGAATTGATCACACAGATCCACTCCACCCATGTGAGAATTGTAGTCCGCGATCGCCACTGGCATTTCGGAAACAGAATAACAAACAGGAGTTTTCATTTTTTTTATGTATGCTAATAGTAATCAATTCTGATATGAATAAGTTGTCAGCAAATATGTTTGTACCTGGTGGTAATTTTCACTCATCCACTAGTCCTAAAAGTACATCTCCTTGACCAAGATCTGTTCTCTGAAGGTTGGCTACAGCATGATAAAGGTTGACTTGATTCGAAAATACACCATAATTTTAACCATAATCTTACTCGTTTCCCTCTTATACATTGCTCGCAGCCATATCCACAATAGTAGAGGTTGGGTGATTCATCCACCAAACAGTATTCTCCAGCGCTTACAAATTTGAAAGTCTAGTTCAAAACCTCAAACTAAGGTTGAACTTTATATAGCCATCCTTGCCATCATTCTTCCCATTATAATAATTATCTGCCAGATGCAGAAACCTTAACATTTCTTCAAACCTGTTCCTTCGCATTGACATTCACATTGAGAAACTATTTCGATGCTGCAGTCTGGAGATGACCTCCGATAAAGCTATCAACTAAATAGACGGTGACCTGAGAGAAGCAATATTCCAAACACTTCATAAATCACTTTGATTTGTACGTACTAAGAATGTACTAACATTTTTTAACAATTGTTCATAAAATTTGTCTTGAATTTTATCTGCTGACAGCACTGATGCTAGAGCAATTTCAGATTTGTTTCACCTCTGCTCAATCACTAAGGTACGTCTTCTCTTCTCAGCGGTAAATGGGAGCCCCTATGCTGTTTTCTTGACTTATATAGCAAGCGGTGTGCAACAAAAGTAACAAAAAAGTATTTACAGAAGAGACGGTTGAAAAGTCTTTAAAGCGCAGATTCCTCCTTATGTCAGGTGTATCTTTCGGAGACTCGAATTTTAATACCAAGTACGGAGTTTTTGATGATGGAGCGTAGTACAAAGTTTCTTTATCTATGTTCACCAAAGTTTCTTATTTCGTACACTGATTTCCGGCTTGCAAATTGGATATTATTGCCAGGGGGAAGTTGAACGAGAAACAAAGTAATCCATCCATTCCACTGTCGGCGATACAGAATACAAGTAATGCCATGACAGTGGCAGATACATATGGGGGGCGAAGGGGGAGCGCGCCCCCCTCTTACGTGGCCGCCCACATTGCCTAACAGGGCAGAACTACAATTGTAACTCTTTCATATCATAAGATGGCATTGCCTTGTATATATAATAATTATATAATATATATAATAATAATGCCTTGTTTATAATCATTTTAAATAAAACTTTCCTAAACTTTGCAAGTGACTTGATTATTTTTCATTACGATACAAGTAAAGATAGCTCAAGATATCTTTTGTGCCCCCCTCGAATTCTTTTCTGTATCCGCTACTGTGCCAGGATAGGCAACTTGATATTGCGAGTTTTTGCTTTTCCAGAAATCCAATACTGACTCATTTTCTGCTTCCAATGAAGGTACTTTATCACAATTCAAATGAGTTTGCACAACAATTCTGAGAAAATTCCTGTTTTGCTGTATTTACCTAATTGTTCAATATTATACTTCATGAAATGGCAGGAATATAAAACTGTCTTCGATCTATCACATAATTAGGATTATAAAATTATTACTTATTCATCTAATCAATAAATAGAATGAAACATACCAATGAGTCAAAACTTGAATTTTTAGTACCACAAGTGCCCAGACGTATCTTCAGATACGTCAAAACTCTACTGCTTAGTTTTGTGATGAGCTTGAAAGAAATATGAATATCTTTAAAAAGGTAATATTCCTTATACATTTAAAATAAAACAGGTAAAAACTGGATTCAGATAACTAAATGGTTTATGTGAAAATTTAATTTTCACATGACCATAGCGTAGCGATTTCTGAGTAGTTCATGACCAGCCATGTGTAAGTAAGCATAAAAATTGCAAATATTGGCTTAAATAATCTAAATCACTAGTATACCATTTCAAGACTTTATTCTGTCATATTACGTAAAGAATTCGCATTAACAACAAACCACAGAGTATTTAGGAATTTGTAAAGTGTGACGTATCTAAAGATACGTCTGGGCATTAATGGGTTAATTGGTATTCATTAGCAATGAAGGTAAATAATTCTTAATATTATGAGTTCCGCATGAATGAAATAATGAAATGTACCATAATGTTTAAAATGGTAAAAAATATTCAGTTAGTCCTGTGACCGTATTTCATTTATGTTTAAGTATATATATTCTTCTAAATGTTAAGGACTAAATAATTTATTCCTTTATATTTAACTGCTATTTCTTTAATGATAGAAAATTATTTGCATTTAAATGTTAGACGTGGGTAAATTATTTTTAATTATTACGTGTACTGGCTGTATGAAATGAAATATATGTCTCATAATTTTGAAATTGATATAATAATATTTAGTTAGGCCTGTGACCTAATTTGATAGATGTTCAAGTAAATTTTATCTGCTATATTTTCAAGGATTAAATAATTTATGCCTGTTTATTTATCTGGTTATTTTTTTACTGTCAGAAAACTATTTAGGTTTAAAGGTAAGTTATGCATTTCAACACTTTCGATAAAACTTGAGACACTTTGTCTCAAGAGTAATTTTCAATGTAATGTCAACGTTTATTGTGTGATTAATCATTGTTTAATTGTCTAATGAATGTTAGTTCAGGTAGTGCTTTTATGTAATTTATATGTTCAAATGACTATAGTATGTCCTCTTGAAAGCACATCTAGCCATGGTTAATGCTTAAATTATATATGCCAGGTATTTTTTTCTCAGGTGAATGGCCATATATTTGATGGTAACTGTGTCCCGTTTATAGACACGAAACAAATAACTTCCGTGCTGTGTACAAATACATTATTTAGGTAGTTGGCCGTATTACACGCGTGGTTTTGCCTGTCGAGATATATCAATTGAGATGATTATATCATGGACAAAATATTTCACGTAAAAATGTGGTCAATATACATATATTTATCGCAGGTAATGAAAAGCACGGTTTTCTAAGTCCACAAAGGCATTGCTATAATGTATGTATTTATGAAGCGAAGTTTGCATGCGCTACATTTTGATACTGTATTATGTTCAAGTGATTTTCTGTATACACCGCTTTGCAAATATCTTACCGTCGGCGTCAAAATGATGTGCCACTTTAATTTGCAAATTTATATCTGGATCTTTGTGAATGCCGTGATAATGAATAAAAGGATATTTTGAAGGAAATTTTATTATAAATCCTTATTTCTTTGTTATGAAATTTTCAAAATTGAAGACGCGAGTGCGAGTTTTGTTGTAAAATAACGAAAATATTTACATGCTATCAAGTCCTATATTACTTAATTTGCATTTTGTTTTAATAATTGATGTATGAGTTCCCAGGATCAAAATACAGAGAAAAATTAAATATATTTAGCGTTATCATTAAAAATACAAGTATTTCTTCTTAATATATTAACAAGTAATAAATATTTAAAATAGCAAAATCTTATAATCTAAAACGGTTGAAAAAAATTAACATTTCAAAAAGGGATGGTGTTTTTGGCAAAACACCAGTAGTTTTTAACCCATGAGGCCGAAAAAATAAATACCTGAAGTATATAATTTTCTCTCTTTATTTTACTTAATAATATTCTAAACAATTTTAATTGAAAATATGAGACTTAAAAAATTCCTTGTGGTAAAAAATAATTGTTGAGTTTTCGCAACTTGACGGAATTGATATCTGTAGGCAGTTGTGCAACCCGCTATACCGTTTATTGCTCTTTCGTAGGAATATGCCTTTTTTATTGTCGGACATAGTTCTACGCTATTTTATGCCACATATATGGCTTATATCGTCTTATTTGATAATGAAAATTCATATATATCATGTTTTCAATGAGATATTGTATAGTTTAACCTAAAGTCTCTATAAAATAGGCATGCTTTACGGTTTGAAAGAAATGTGTCTTGGCGAATATTTTCACAGGAGACCATGAATTTCACATTTTTTAATTGACATTAATTTTATCACTACAGATTAAGCCATTGCAGATCAACTCTATGGCAAAATTAGTCCTTCCATACTTCACGAATCCGCGGAGAATTACATGGTTTTTCAGTTAATTGGCGTAAATTGCACAGAGGTCCGTTATCTACTGACTCCTTCACTTCACATTTTTAGATTAGTCCCTGCTAGATACCACTTGATATTTATCAGTGACATCTACTTCTGTTGAAAAAGAAAACAAATTCCTTGTGGTAAAAAATAATTGTTGAGTTGTGTACTTGTGAGTTATGTACTATTTCCCGGCGTAAGTGCAAAAGCTGTCCAGTAAGGTAATTAACTAGGACCTTTTTTCCCTTAAATTCTTGTGCGGTAAAATGAATCCGCATTTCTTGTAGGTCCATACCTCCAAAGTTTTTACAATACTCCTAAAACTCGAGGCTGTAGTAAGTATTTAATTTTTTTACTTCAACGTTTCCTTGCGCACAATGGAAGCGCAGAACTTGTATTGCTGTCTACAGTAACAACCGAGCTATCATTCCATCGAAGAATACTAAGACTTATAGCTTCATAAAATGCTTATTTTTATGTTCCTCTCGGTCTTATACCGATGGTTTTACTTAACACTATCAGACATTCTTCCGTTCTATTTTCACGGTGAATTCCATGTATCAGTGTGGAAATTTGCACTTGGATTGATTCCCTTTCTGTTCCCGAAATGAAATACCATCAACGAAAATTTGATTTTTCTGCCTATAGGAAACTTCAAAAACATTTAGCGTTAATTAAACGTCTCATTTCCATACTTTTATTCTACCACGGATAGGAGGCCAGTTTTACAAGTGTTTCTCTGTTGATAAGAAAAGTAGGTAATTACTCGTGATGGTTAAGAAAGAAAGTAAGAAATGAGTTGGCATGGGATCATAGTATCCAACGCTCACGCGACCATCGAGTAGTTAGAAGAACATGCAATATAAGGTGAGTTCACCTGGAAAAGAATCCTTGCCACAAAGTCAGTATACATTAAGACGGACTTCCGACGTTGGGCTGACTGACGCAGCCACTCACAGCGATGTTTACGGTGAACGAGATGAGATACGATAAAGAGCCATTGAATCACTCCCCTCAAAACTCGACAGTAGACAATGGGAATATTGTCGCAACGCTTAAGCCTCAGACTGCGGGAAAAAAGGTTTAAGAAGTTTGATCATTGGTGGAATATAAACGTCAGTTTCCCATAGTATTTATTGCCTCCCGGGTAGAGTGTATGAGTATTTTTCATCACTGCAGGGATCGCTAATGCGGCTTTAGCCGCTCCGGCCATCCCTCAGTGCAATAGATACTTCACGGTATTTCCTATTGCACTGCCAATTTCTTATTGTTTCTTACTGGCTCCATGACGTTAATATGCCTGCAAATGAAGGTCTTTCGGTTATTTTTCATCCAAGAGGACAAAAAAAAAACATGCAAAAAATCTCAATTTAGGTATTGCATCACTAAAATTAAATAATATTTCCGTGTTATGGAAAGTGGAAACTAATGACATTTTCCCCTGTTAGGCAGTTAGTCCTAACCCATTATAATTTTCCATGCTAAGTCCGTTTTCCAATCCACGTAGTATGCACTTCGTTCCCTTTCTCCCTTGCACCCTGCTCCCTTACTAATGTTCTACTGGCACCATAAAGTGTGAACGGAAATAATGCGAACTATTGAAAGTGACGAAATTTGAAGCGCAGGGTAATGTTAAGACATCTGGTAGTTGTTTTAAGAATCAATTTTACCCTGCTTCTCGGTTTGTTTACGTTTGTCATTTAGACTGCTGAGTATTTTGACTTTTCTGGCACCGATTGGACGTTCTCATTGCACATAATAAACACAAAATCACTTACAACTCCAGTTCAAGATTTCTGATTTTTCCATTGCAGCCATTTCCACGTCCACTTCCTCCGAGGGCAGTTAAACGAGGGAGCATCCGCGTTCCCTTGCTCACTTACCCTTCGTTCCCTTGCGCGCTAACCGGTTGGATCCACCCTTGCTGTCGTCACAATCGTAAGTTAAGGAATGAAAAATGCACGGAGGGTAAATAATTGCGAATTGGTAAACGGCCAAAGTAATAATTCCCTCCTATTGCACAAAAAGTGACATTCATTAATTTTTTCATTTTATCGTTATTTTCCACTTTGCATTTCCAATTCTACTGTCCGTTTTGTATTGTTTTCTTGCCACTCCACACTGTTAATATGCCTGGGAAAAAGGCTCAAATGTAAGCCCACCTGTTGATGAGAAAGATGGAAGGGTTGCCCCGAATGATATGAGCCCACTCCTTGCGAGGCACTCGGCTGTGGATTTGGAGACACCAGGCTAGAGGGAAGAATATATCTTGCTTCTCTTCCGCACAGGCTGGTAGCTAAAATCATGAACTCCGGCAGCTGAAGGGTTAATTTTCTCTTTAATACATTGTTTCCATTGACTGTTACGAAAAAGAAATAATGTGGTTTCCTTTTATATTTTTACTGCCTAAACCGAAAGCTTATTGTTCCTGGAGTACGCATTTCACGCTTTTACATTTTTACATGACGATATCTATTTTTCACGATTAATTGAAAAGTGAAAACTTCCACGCCCGCGAAAACGCGACGGCTAAGTATGAACGCTGGGAAATGCCAGTATGTCGTCATTCTAGCTCTTGCTACCGCCATGTTAGGTGACCGTCGAGCGAGAATATGTACGCCGCTGCGATGTAAGCTGTTAGCAGGTAGCGCTTGGCTTAAATAAGGATTATTAACACCTTATCAAGCGAAGGAAACTTTCCGACCGTAGGCAGTTTTAATAGGTGATTATTAAGAGATATTTTCCTGATCTCTGTGCCTTATGCATGCATTGGTAATCAAGGACGATGAAAAAATCCTATCTGCTAGTGTAGAGACTAGGTCCCTGTGACGTCACGTGGCGTGGAATCGCATGGGCGCCAATCTGGCCGTTTTCAAATGCGGTTAAAATTACCATTGCCATGCGTCAAAGCCAGGATTTCTTAAACTAAATAATTTGTGTATTATGAATACACTAATGGTGGGTAACAAATCGTAATCAATTCCTTTCGTTTCCTTAATGAAGGAAACCACTCCATTTGAGGTGTCAATAGTCTTTGCTTCGAATACGTCATTTTTGGAATGTAGTCCACGTGATGATGGGTGCTTTCCATTCATTGACACACGTCGACACAAGTCGACTTGCGTCGCGGTTTTCGTGTTCCATTCGGTGTGTGTCGCCGACTGTTGTGACACAAGTCAACAAACGGTAACGCACAGGAATAGGAGAGTTATAAACAAATGCCGCGAGCCGACACAAGTCGACGCGTGAGTCGCATGAATGGAAAGCACCCGATGTAGCGGTTGTGCCGCGGGTTAACCCGAGGGTCTAGGTTCGTTTAAGTAATTGGGCGCCAGTACGGGGTGCTGAATAAGAGGGATAACTGATTCCGCTCGTGCTGGGAATTGAAGCAACTCCCCTGTTGGAGAAAGTAATTCCCGTAGTAAGTTGGGAGGATCGCGCTAGCGACAAAAGCACTCCCTTTTCATCACCGGGAATGTGGTAAAGGGATTGGGATTAAAAAAGTAATAATCTGGACTTACTTAACTAACAAAACTTCTGGCTCTAAAAACAACGCTGGACACTAAACAAAAAAACAACGCTGTCATAAATAAATATCTCGCTGTCAATGGCAATCCTCGGCCTCACGTCTCCTCAGAACGACTCTTCTCGCTTCTGCCTCACGGGCTAACCTTCCGTCCACCGTTCGGTGCGCCCTCCGCGTTCGGGGGTGGGATCCAATGAAGACAAAACAAAAGCGGCGAGCGCATTAGCGTTTGGACAGGCAGCCGTCACAATGTGTCGAGACCATTTTTAAAATTTTGCCTCATCCTAGTTAATTCTGTATTCATTAATTAATATCTCAACAACGACGGGAAATATTGTGTTCGGTCATGGGGACAACAGTAAACCGTGCGCCTTTTCCATAGGAATCTGGAGGCGGAAGGAGGCACAGCCCCCTCGTCGAGTGTAGGAGAATCGCATTTTAATCCTCACCGAAATTCGCTTTCACCGTTGCGTCAGACCCTCATTTTTCAACTGGCCTTCCTATTTTCATATTTTCTGGAGTTCTCCATTAGAATATATTTCTACCTCGTTCACTGCATGAATTACTAGTTAACTGGTGAAGTTGTGACACCAGAAATAGCTGTTCACCTATTAATGTTTTCAAAAACACTCTTCGGCCCCATCTGAATGCATATAATGGAAAAAAGTCGCAGTTCCTAACTCATTGACGAAATTCTTAACAATACTGTTGCCTGAAACCGTATCATGAAATAATCATTAAGTATTTATAATTTTCAAGTATTTTATGTCACTACTGCTCTTTAACTTGTAAGTCATTCTCTTATTTTCAACTTACAATTTTTTGCAGCGGTGTAACTATGGGGGGAAGTGATGGGAAGCATCCCCCCGAAAGCCTCAGAAAAATCAAAAATTTATTTAAATTTTTTGTTTGGATGTGCTCCATACTAACTGGGTCAGCTTCAACTTAACCCTCATATGGATTCTCTGCGCCTTAGCGGCGCTCGTGGTTTTAAAAGTGGTGTTAAAATTTTCCATTCCAATGGATCATTCTGAAATTTTCAGTAGTCTATTTTTTCTGCCTTCTTCGTCTACGTATAAAATTTTGTTAGCATAGTGTCGATAGTTTACATTTTATTGGCCTCTAATGAAAAAAGTTACGTCGTTGGATTTTCGGCGCCGCTGCGGCGCTCAGTATTTCCTCGTCGCTACGTCATTGACTGCACTCCCAATGTTAATGTCAAATCATTTATGTTTCGTATGAAATGCTATAATATATTTATTATCATATTATTTATATTTTTAAACATTATAAACAAAATGAAATTGTTAAACAAAAGGAAAATTTTACCATACCTATTTTGCTTTCTATTACAGCTAAAAATCAAAATATTTGCCTCAATATGATGTTCATTGACAAAACTTCATCTTTTTACAAAATTATTCATAAAAACTTATGGCTAGTCAAAGTTGTTTTCTCATGGGCCGCCGACTTAGTTTTGCTTGGACCGAGAATTTCCTCATCGTTACGTCAGGGTCTGCTTTTTCAACGCTAATGTCAAAGCAATAATGTTTCATATGAAATGCTATAATCTATTTTAATCCTATTATTTAATTTTTAACTTATAAACCAAGTGAAATTGTTTAACAAAAGGAAAATATTACAATACCAATTGTGCTTTCTCTTTTAGGTAAGAATCATTACGTTTGCTTCGTTATAATGTTCATTGACAAAACTTCATCTTTTTGCGAGAATTATTCATAGAAACTCATGGCTATTCAAAGTTGTTTTTCCATGGCTTCCGACTTAGGCCGTGTTCCAATCCACCGAAAATGCGCTCTTGCGCTCTTACCCGCACTTTTGGATCGTCACATTTCGGAAGTGACGTCACGTAGTGCGATTCCAATCCGCTAACGTTCCTGCTCTGAAGAGCGCATAGGCGAAGAGCGCGAGAGGGCACATGCATTCACCCTCATTCGCTCTTCAACCGTCGTGGAGGTAACCAGAGGAAACATGGAAGTGGAGAAAGAGTTCATTTGTAAGTATATACTCTTAAATACGAGTAATTGTGATATATTGTGTGCTCAAATTCTTGTGCGTGTTATTTTTTTTTAAATATGTGTTGTATTATGTATATTGAAATGGATTGAATCCAGTATGGAGGTTGAGAAAACGGCGCATGTACATGTTCACTATAAATTCTTTTCGGAACAATCCCGTGAAGTATCGTAGTTTGTACCATTTAAATTGTTTCAATGATAATTAAGGTATAACTTTTCAAATTTTGGCTGTTCAGCTCTAAAAGGCGGCGATGAACAACGTGGTTAGCGTATATATTTTGCGAGTGGAAAAGGGGTACCATTGACACTATTAATTAACTCATTTCGTCAACCGAAGTCTGTTGACCTAGCTTTTCCTGTATGTTTTATCCCATAGAATGAATTTAAAGGATAGTTCAAAAACGTGGTGGTTGTGGTTACTCGTAACAGCGTTATATTGCCTTTGACCACGCTATTTCGCCTAGGATTTTGGTTTGGATGTGATGCGGATTTATATTTTTAGTTTATTAAATCTGAATTATATTAAGTTTGTATTAAGAAGTGGAGTAGGTAAATCAGGAAAACGTGGCCTTCGCTTCACAATTGTAGATAATGGAATATGACTTGTGAACCCCAGCCTGTTGACGCTGTTTTACACAGGGCACGTTATTGCACAATCTGATTAGTGTACGATGGCGTAGCTTAAATTTCTCTGCTGTAAGGTAGTGAGCTTGTAGAAAGTTTGCGAGAGTACGTGCTCGTGAGGTGGCAATGTAGTCCTTTTCTAATTTATTAGTCCATTCGCGCCATTGCACACCGAAATGAGAAATTAATGCAGTCATAACCCAAGCAATTATGTACCCCGTATAAAACGGCCTTCCGATGAGGAAGGGGGTTGGTATATGCTAACACCACGTTGACGCAATGCCAATGATAAGAGGGTTAACGAGAAACATTATAATTGTCATCACCTATAAATAAAGAATCCCCAGTGTGCGATATGACTATCGATCTGTTGTTCCGTCATGTAATATTTTGTGGTGTTGATATTTTTATTTCATTTTTCAGGGACAGATGAAAAAATATTTGAGTTCATACAGCTAAGGAAGAAGTATGCGGCCCTCTTCACAGGGAGGAAGGGAACACTCCCCGCCGCATACGGGTAAGTTTGCTGTTCACATTTCTGTACTGCATTAAAGTTGGGCAGAATGAGGCCGTTAGTTGCCCTTGAAATGTGCATGTCCAATTGCTTTACAAGCTTAAAGGACCGATAACCCCATGCATCATCATGAGCTTTATTACTAATTGTAACCTTCATTTTACAGGAAAGTCGCAGCGGAACTGGGGTTTACGGGGCCGTATACCTCCCTAAAGAAAAGGTGGGAGAACTTATGTGAAAAGTACAAGGTGAGTCCATTTAGCTCCTGTGAGTCCTGTTAGCTGGACAAACATTGCATTCTGTTGTCACCAGGTGTTATTTTAAAACCACTTCCTTGTTTGTCTATCAGATTCTGAGTGTTCTCACTGACTAAATCATATCGTGAAATGTCAACATATAAAGGGAAATATAGCTTCCTTTCATAATGACTGCATCGGGGGATAGCTCAATTCTATCAAGTATTGTCAAAAAGTTGTCCTCTCACAGCAGCATGAACTTGATCATTATCCTTTGCTACAAGGTTACTTTGTTCTTTTTTTGGTAAGGTATTCCCATATGTTGAAGCATCAACTTCAGTTTTCCTTTTATAATTATCCATTATCCCATTCAAAATGTTGCATTACTTAACTCAATACGATCAAAATCATTCATTCTATTGTGATCGTATTTATTTAAGAGCCTTTCCAAAACGCGAAGATAATTAGAAGTGTCTCAATACAGTCAACTCTTGGTAACATTTTTTTTGTCATTCCCTTGTGGAATTTTCTTGGTGCTCACAACTGTACTCTCTCCATTACAGAAATGCAAGTACCCACGCAGTGGGTTAGGGACGGAGGGCGGGGACAAGGGCCCTCTGTCCTGGAAATTTTACGTCCCCATGGATGAAGTCTTAGGCAGCCGCCACAATGTGGCCCCAGTGTTTATCTTGGATTCGGGCCATGATGCTCACCAGGAGCAGGCCATGATGCTCACCTGCAGCAGCCATCCAGAAGGCAGCAGCCATCTAGCAGCCAGTAGCAGCTCCTCCCTCACACAGACTCCCTCCTCCAGCAATGGCGGTCTGCGGTTTGGGGGGACCCCACATCCGAGGAAGAGGAGCAGGGAGGAGGGGACTGAGGAGCTGATCGAGTATTTCAAGAAGAGCGATGAGAAGTGGTTGTCGCAGATGAAGGAGCTGATGATGGCTCACAAAGATATTTCAATTAAACTTGGTGAACTTTTGAATAAAGAATGACTATGAGATTTATATTTCATTTGTTGTAATTTTGCATCCAACCTCTCACCTGCATCAGCAGTCCCTTCAGAAGAACTATGGTGATGGTTAAATTGAAGACTATTCCGCAGTAAGTAACATGACGATTGGTGGTACATGAACTAGTCTTCATTGTACATTAAGCGGGATGAGTATGCTCATGTCTGAAAGGTAGGTATATTGGGCAGCTATGTCTGAATCACTGGCTTAATTGCGAATAAGGTTTGGGGAGCAGGGTCTTCATAAAAGAATGCTAGAAAATTATGAATATTTTTTACAATAAGATTTCAATATTGTATAATTCTAGATAACTTGATATTTTTTCATAACAAGGACAACCCACTAATAAAATTTATTGATCCGTTAAAGGATGCATCACGAAAAGGAATACACGGGATATATGTCACGGCTGCTTACTACTTTTAACCTTAACTATTAAGGCCTTTTTTTAATCTGGCGAAATATTGATACATAGATATAATTAATGTAACTCAATTTTTTGGCATCGTTCTTTGTTGCTGCGTCTAATCACAATTTTTTAGGCCCAGTTGGTTCGTATTGGGAGTGTTACAATGAAATATAAGTTGTAAAATAGTTAAGCATTCAAAGAAAAACGAAGATGGCGTAGTAATATTTTCTGCATTCTTCATTTATTGCGGACTCCCTGAAGGCATGTTACTGGTTGTGTAGCAAGATTTGCAAGTTTGCAAATTGGGACATATGAGGAATTCGCCCCAATTAGGTGAAAATGGGTGAAGGAGAAATGACCTCTAAATCTGTTGCGTCTCCCTTCACCCGTTTAAACTTCTCTTTCGCTTCACCCGGCCCATTTATTTTAACACCCACGTCACTAGGTGAAGAAAAAATCGGTGTATTCAAAGTGGATGAAAGATCATGGCCATCATCTGGATCAATTAGTATCTGTTTTTGGGGAGAAATACGTTTCATAGGGGGTACGGGTCAACCGCCGGTATATTTTCTAGCTACCGGCGAGGCTAGCCTAAGATTCTCCACTAATATCTTCTTCCTCATTCTCCTCTTCTTTGACGGAAATATGGGCATGGAAGACATCTGTTAAAGAAAAAAACCGTTACATAAACCAGTGTAACTTTTAAAACGACTAGTGTCCCTTTAAAAGTTACACTGGTGGTAGAATATCGAATTAAATTTTTAATGACAGGAGAAAAGCTGTCTTCTTCCTCCATCTCTCTCATCTCGGTGCTGCAGGCCACTAACAAATTTGTCCCTGAGGGAATAATTTGAATTCCAAGTTTGGCAAGACCTTTGATTAATATCTTTTTGTTAGTCTGCCATAACGGTCCAAATATGTACCTCACATAGTCCTCTGGGTATCTCGATACTCCCTTGCCGTGTAAGAAAGTGACAAATTTTGCACATGATTCTACTTTATCCCGCTCCAGGGAGTAGCAAATGTGTTTGTGAGCAGCCATTATGTGCCGTGCGATGTGTGTCTTCATACGTGTCTTCATGTTTTCAAGGCCCCCACTGTGTCCAGAGCCATTCTATTCGATATGCATCTGCTCCTGCTAGGCAGATTTGAGGAAGTTCTCGGTACCACCAAACCCTGGTGTCCGTCCGCCTCTCTCGGAGATTTATCACCAGTAGAGATTACGAAATCCGTGGCGGAGTCATCCCTTCGCTCAACATGAGGGATATCCTTTTCAACGTTCTCAGTCAAGTCCTCCTCACTCTGAGATTCTTCGTCAGGTGAGGGAACAAAATTCAGGTCAGAGTCATCTCTAGATACTACAGAGGGCCTTGCATTATTGCCGTTATTTTTTGGGGGGCCACATTTCTTTCGGTAAATAAGTTCAGGATTTATAACCACCTCCGTTCCACATGTATCAACTCCTGCAACCGTCACATTTGAATTAGTCTGGAAATCAGCCTTGTTTTGGACATGTTCAGTTATTTTCTGATCATTCCGTTGGCTTTCCTGTCTTTTTTTTCCTTCTTCGCCTTCTTTTTTGCTTTTTTGTCATAGTTGGTTGCTCCGTTTTCCTCGGCTTCAGAAATCCTTTCTGAATCTTTTTTCTTCTTTTCTTTGCGAGACTTTTTCTTCTTTTCACTCTTCTTGTCGGCCTTGGCATCTCTAATCGTAATGTCTTCCGGCTTCTCCTCCCGTTCACATTTTTCGTTGCGATCCTTCTTCACTTTCTTCTTATTATCGGATAGATGACGTTTTCCGACGGTCATGTCATCGAACTCACTTTTCCTAGTGTCCAAAGCGTGAGTCGGACTGACCTCTGAATCTGTTGCGTCTCCCTTCACCCGTTTATATTTCTTTTTCGCTTCACCCGGCCCATTTATTTTAACACTCACGCTACTAGGTGAAGAAACAATCGGTGTATTCAAAGTGGATGAATTTTCATGGCCATCATCTGGATCAATCAGTATCTGTTTTCGGGGAGAAATACGTTTCATAGGGGCTACGGGCCAACCGCCGGTATATTTTCTAGCTACCGGCGAGGCTAGCCTAAGATTCTCCTCTGATTTCTTCTTCCTCATTCTCCTCTTCTTTGACGGAAATATGGGCATTGAAGACATCTGTTAAAGAAAAAAAAACGTTTCATAAACCAGTGTAACTTTTAAAGGGACTAGTTACATTGTTTTTATTAAAAGAATGCGAATTCTCAATGCACACTAAACATAAGTAAACACGCACAATTAGCAACATCTAATCACCTAGATAAGTCATCAAGGAAATAAGTGAGCAAAATCGCCCAACCGCGGTGCATTCACGATGAAAACAATTCCAACTAATCCTTGCATTTCCTAGGAATTTATTTATCTTGCTGTTGTACATTAGCCAGAGAAACTTATTTGAATGCATTGGTGTCTTCTTCTTGTACTATCGGCGGTGGGTCTTTCGTCCCCGCGTAATAACCAAGGACATATTACATTTACGGTCTGTCGTCAGGGGGTAGGGTGGGCAGTCCCGAATTAAGAGGGTTCACCACCTGCTAGATACACACCCGGGGTCCACGAATAAATATCCTTCCCGCTTAGGTCCCGCACACAGTGGCAGACAAATTTTCGCAGTGGCAGACAAACGCTCCTGCAGTTAAAAGTAGAAAGCTACCAACTGCGTCCGCCGAAGATGAAGATGTAGTTTCAACATTTAATCATCAAGTTAAGCTGCGATATAAGCAAGTTTATATGTCGAATAAGCAGTCATGGAGAAAAGGCGGCAGTGATTCGAGCAGATATGAGCCTATCCCTGGGCAAGATAGGCCAACTAAATAATACAAAAAGCCTTTGGAAATGCCGCAATTTGGCGATGGGAGGCTTCTAAGTATGCCTCGCCTCATCTGGAGGAGAAGGCAGCAGCTCATCTTCATATGAGTAAAGGCAGGGGCCACGGTGGTCAGTACAGCGACACACATTTCACTGCAGGTGTGAGAACATTCACGTGAACGGCTGTAGTACTGCGATGAGGAAGGCAAGGGGAAACAACCACATTATTATCCCGAGGAGTCGCCGTCTCTCCAACGTTTAATTATCACTCACGATGGAATTCCCTTGGGTTAAACATTCCGTAGGTAAAAGTAGTCCCCCATTCTCACCTCCGGGAGGAGACTGCCCGAGAGGTTTTAATAGTTACCTGCGATAAAGTTTTAAAGATAGGTATAATGGCGGAAAACATTGACGCACAGCTCATCTGTGTCTGAATGCGGCCAGTTCAGTAACCACTTGTCTTCCAAAATTTCCTAGCGTTTAGCGTTTTTGAAGTCAACCTTGTTGTGCTTCGCGATGGCGGGTAAACAAAATCTTCTATCTCGGTGGGCCGTAGGCGCGTTTCAATTCTGCATTTCAAGCATATATGTTCCGAGACATCGGAAAAAGGCGCGAGGGTTCTGGCAAAACACGGTGTAGTGACACTTTTGTGACTTTGTCGTGTTCTGCAAGAATCCTGTGGCAAGGAGACAGACGACCCCATATAAAAGGCCAAGTGCCATTCAAATATTAAGACAAATATACTGAGTAGAGTACTCTTGCGGAGACTCGTGCATGTGCCAAACGTCACAAGCCTTGAAATGCAGAATGAAAGATCACCAAAGAGCTACCAAGAATAGATAATTTCGTTTATCCGCCATCGCCGAGCATGTATGGGGAAGGCCAATGCACATCATGTACTTCGGAAACTCTAAACTCATCACCAGACAGAAATAATAATTTCCCCGGCTGATTAAAGAGACTATCGAAATAGCTTCGACCAAGCTTCAACAGGGAGGACAGCTACTTGCTCTCCAACGCCTCGAAGAAACTCTTCCTCAAACCAGCCAATTGCCATAGCTTGCCGCACCTGCGCTGTCGGTTCGCTGCCTGTTTAATACTTTTGTTTTACTGCTGACATTTAACGTGTATGATCTACGTATATGTATTACTTACATTCTACGGAAGACAACAGTACATATCAATTTTCAATTGACCCCCTGGTTTGGAAGTTAGCAGAGGTTTGCGTTGTATACAACAACTGCGTTAATTTTAGTGGTATAAACAGCTTGTTTTCGGCTAACTACTAGTGATAGATGTGGCTTCTTCATATCAAGATTGTAGTTATAGGAACGAAAACTACGGCAATGCCAAGCGCTCAAATTAAGTAAACTTGATTTTGCGCGCATAAAACGGGTACTTTTGGGGGAAAAATATTAGGAACAGGAAATACTATAAAGCCGAAGATTTTTTTAACTACATGTTACAACACAGAAATGAAGTCTCTTTCGTATGCTCTTTGTTGCATTGAAATTGATTGCTTTGTTTAGACGCTAGAGCTCCTCAAACTCGGGTATCTTGCTTTTTAACAGACAGTACATGAGCTGGAAAATTATGCAAGACCCTTTGAGAATAATGGTAATAGAATACACGTGTCACGAGATCACATGATCTCCAGATCGCCCCGAAATTAGGAAGAGGAAAATTCTCGAGCTCCTGAAGTAGAATGAAGAATGTAGTCCGAGGACGTGCGAATGGAGCATGCTATCCCCGGAAACGGTAACGATGAGGCTGATGAAGATACATAATTCGAATCGATTGATGCAAGAGGACCGCATTCTTTCAAACACAAATGAGACCTCCACTTCTACAGAAAAGGGGGAGAACTTGAATGAAGTACAAGAGCAAACATGAGCAAAAAATGGCTGTTCTCGAGCGATTGCAACTTCTCTAATCAAAGTTGAAAATAAGTCTGTTGCTTTGTCCATCCCTGCCTGATTGTGATAGTGACTCTATTGAAAACTTGGATATATCATTTTGAGACAGTGTATGGAGAAATTCCTGAGAATATTCAGAGTATTGGTATATTTTTAGTGAAAAACATATTACCTGGGTGTAATGTGCAATCCATCCAGACATTGTCCAAGTGTTATGTAGCCATATAAAGAAGATCAGTTTTTATTAATACAATATTGTAATATAGAAAAATTAATTAGTCCGACAAATAAATTTGCAACAGAAATATGCTGATGAAATGTTGTGTCCTAGAAAATAAAGGTGATGGACCCTCAGAAAAGATTATTTTTTTCCACTGTGGACCACCAACCTTGTCTTGTCCAATAGCATTGGTTATTCAAATGTTATTTTTTCCAAACCCAAACCCTATTTTAGCGTAAAAATTACGTGTGGGACCATTTGAATGGTAGTGCAGTAGTGGGAGCAGCAGGTGAGTTCCCTATAGGATTCGATGATAATTCTTACGATGGAGGGTTTGCTGTAACTGCACATGCCTCCCTCTAGATCAGCCTATGATGAGAAGTTTCGAATCCACACGAAGTTTTATTTTCGGCTAAGGTTTCAAGCCAATAGTTTTATTAACCTTACCACACTTCGTATACAGAAATCATCTTTGGATTTAATATGTTATTGTTTCCAAACCCAACCCTGAAACTTGGATAAATCGAACATCAAGGGACCAGTTAAAAACTTTGAATTATCTAAAAGTTCGATTAAAAGAGGTTCTTCATAAAAAAAATCCGAAAATAAAATTCTTCTTTCCAATCAAAACTCACTTACTTAAGGCCCTAGGCTTCCTTGAAAAATCAGTGGGCACACACTTTTGGACTCCCAAAATATCCTGATTGAGAAAAGCTATGCTTCTGGATGGAAGCCGCACTCTATGAACAGCACTTGTCAATGACACCATCATCTTCCTCATCACCCCTAAACAAATGAAGTGCATATATTCCAATGGAAACTCAGTCACCACCCTAATTCCAGGTATCCTAGGGAGGATTATAATTATGAATTATAATTCCTCAAGATTTTATAAAATAATGTTGTTATTGTAAAAATAACTGCAGAAATAGAGTGAGTACTCCAAAAAAACATTTGTGGTGTAATTTTCAAAACAATCCTACAAAAATCTGATTTTTTGTTCTACTTTGTCACAATCCGGACCACTGTGCGCCGTTTCTATTACGAGGTTGCGATAGGGAAGGGTAAGTTTCCAGAAAAAAAGGATCAGGTGTTGAGGAGGTACGTAAGTGTGTGTGTAGTTGCACAAAGGGAAGATCTATATTTCATTGAGAAAGAACGTGGAAAACAGAGGCAAATGGTCGCGTTGAATTCTTTTTGAAAGAATAATTTCTCGCTGTTCTAAAATTTCCGATATAATTCTCAGAAATAAAGTCTCACGTTTTAAAACTCACTTTCACAGGTAAGTGGATTTACATAACAAACCCTTCGAAGAGTTTCATTGTCCGAGATAACCCATGAAAGTACTGAATCAATCGCAAAATATTTTTTAATCAAAATTGTTGATAAAATTAAAAATAAAATATTTCGGATAACATAATATTGCTTGAGGTTTCAAGTCATCAAATCCGGGAAAGGGTTTGAAATTTCACGTATAAAATAACTTATCCTTAATTCTTCATTTTCTCACTATACATTTTCCATAAAGGTATTTGAAGAGTATCTATAACGATGGTGACGATAAAAAATATTGTTTTCCAGCCATTGAGAAGGAAGTTTCAATTTTGTTTACACACAACTCCGAAAAAATGTCACTTATTTGAAATCTTGAACAGTGAAATAGCTAAACACATATTTTTGGTATAATTTGTTTAATTTACTGCAATGGCTTCTATGATTAGGTATTTTTCCTAGTTTTCTCTCTAATGAAACTACAAAAAATACATTATCTTTCATTTGTATTGTAACGGTTAGCCACCAACCATTTTATTTTATGTTGTATGCTTTGTTTTGAATTTGCGGGCTATCGAATCGGATGATTCGATAGCATGGCTGGTTTTCGCACGCCGCCGTCCCTAGGGACGGCATAAAAAGATGCGGCGGGTGAGGACTCAGGACAGAAAAAGGAGTGCAACGATGTTGCAGTGAGTGGTGAGTGAAACCAAGGAAAGGAAGTTCGACACCGCGGAGCCATACGGACGCAGTAACGTCAAGGACAGAACGTAAAGTATCTGATGTATCCTCGTATACGGTGAACACTGTTCGTGTGTGGGAAAAGGGATTTTCTTTATTTATCTTTGGTTGTTATAACTTGGTCCTTTCATTGTTCAACAATTCTTTTTTGATGCTATAATAAATAGTTATTTCTGTATTGTAAGGTGGCTAACCGTCATTTCCATTCGAATCAGCGTATTTTACTCGTGGGTGAACCCCAACACCCATCTGGGATTTCAAAATTTTCCAATTGTTTTTATTTCTTGCAAATAACCACTTCCTTGGGACGTAGGCATCAGGGGAAGGGAGAACCCATTGAACGGACTGGTTACAGTATCTTCTTTATCTATTCCCAGGTAAAAATATTTGGTCTGTAACTGAGCTGGAAAAAGGTCTGGAACGTGGATGGAGCTGGTCTGGAACGTGAGTGGAAAGGTCTGTAGCTGGTCTGGAACTGGGAAGAAATTGAAACATTGCTCCAGACCAGTTTGGTCTGCAACTGGTCTGGACAACGGGTGGGTAAACTGGTCTGGACCCAGGTATAGCTTTGTCTGTAACTGGTCTGTACTGCTCTGGAATTGGGCTGTTTTCAGGGAGACTATGTGGTCTGGAACTAATCTGTTCTAGTGACTAGTTGGTTTATACTACTTAACCTGAGACTCAAGATAACTATGAGATCAGTCAATCTTATTGATCTGACTGGTTCAGTTCTGCTAATAAGGAATAGCGAACAGCCTAAACAAATAAATCTAAGAAGCATACTGAAGGCATTTCCTAGCCAGCCAAATATGACTAAGATAAAGGCATACTGGATAGCAGTAATCTTCAATTGTTACAATGGCATTCTTACATAATCAATTTAATACATTGTAAATTTTGAAAAGCGATGATGCATCTCTATGGATGTCTTCAGCTGTAAGGGGCAAGAAAGTTAAGTAATTCTTACTACATTAAAAAGCTCAGAGTTGATATATCTCCAGATTTTGCCAGTTTGAGTGCAAATGGAATTCAGAATTTAACATATGTCAACCCGATCGTAAGATATTCATTGTGCTCACACATGGCAACTGCATTTCAGCTGTGAACTCCCACCAAAGTTCTAAGTTGATAAAACATGTTAGCATATGACTTTTGACAAACCATCAATAACATATCCCCTGCAACAGGAAATGTTGGATTCCTATGGAGGTGGATGATTTTCTATGCAATAAAATAAATCCATACAGGGAATTTAACATTTATTGATGTACTCCAAACATTCTCTAGTACTAGTAACACAGTTAACATGTATCGTAGAAGAGAAAACGCCTTGTGTCCATCGCCATCAATCCTGGAAAATGAGAAGTGTAACATTTAATAACCAGCTAAGTAATAAGTATGTACCTATGGTAACTTAAAATTGTTCCACATATTCTTTAATATGGTTATTCAATTTCAAGAAAAACACTTCATGCACGAATGAATATATAGTGAGGCTAATGCTTTTATGCCATAAAGAACTGCTAACAATGTGGTTTCTAACGCGAGAATAGTAATTTAAAATATTTCAACTTAGTCGATCTGAATGAATAGTATTTTTAATATACAAGTTAAGCCAAATATCAACCTAAATTGTAACCACAGTGAGAACATAATAATAAATAATCTAATATAACTATTGGGTTGAAATAATTAGCTCATTAACTGCATTAATCCTAAAAATTGTAGATGCAAAAGTTCGTTGATTTCCTACCGATTGTAAAAATATGTTCCATTTTCTTACATTAAAATAGTCAGCGCAGCAGATATGGGTTGATGCTGACCAAGGCATCTTCTTTAAATCTCTACTTGCAACAAGGAGTCACTTTTTCCGCAAACTTACATTTTTTAGTGTCAAAATTAATTATGTATACACTAGATATGCTGTTTGCTCATTGCCTTGCAATTGCAAATCATTGCGATGGTTAAAGTACTCTTTTTTTAATTAATTTTGGTAAAATTTCTATAGAAATGCATTAAAATACACACTACTGCTCCCTGTGCATGGTGTCCGATATATCAGTATTATTAAAATATTGATCATAAAAATTTATAAATGGCATATATAATTTAAAATGAACCTTATTCGCCAGAATATTTATATTTTTAACGATTATATGGCAAAAATAACTTTATGCATTAATGGTTTAATACTCCATAATAAGGTGCTTCTTTTCTTGTATCTCAATTAATTATTTAAAGTAAATGCTGACATTTGCAATATTCCCTTTTGAGGCTTGAGTTTCAGGAAAAAACTTTCAAAAATGTTTTTTTTTAAATTGATTTTTAAACAATTTGTGCACATATCTTTCCCAACAAATTGAAGAACATCTTTAATACTATTTCCTGAAAGTAATAACAAATTGATTTCTGACAAGGAAATTTTAAACATACTAGTATAATAATTGCCCAAATTTTAAACATTTGAAAACTGACCGTTTTCCTTGGAGTGACGAGATAGAACATTTTCACCATTTTTTTTGATTGCCCTAAGTAGTAATATTGGTCGTTAGGGTGCGTCGACGGCTAGGTCATTCCGCTATTGAAACCCTATGCTATTGACCTAACCTTGTGAAAAAAATGACAGAATGATTAAAATGGGAATCACTTTTAATTGATGATAAACTGAAGTGTAACCCAAAATTAACAGAATGTATTCCCTGATATTGAATATAATAGTTTTCAGTAAAGCAGTCTTAACCCTTTAATGACTATAAGGATTGCAGCCATTAAATTGCATAAAAATATCTTTTTAGCCCTCTCATGCATGATTTACGAAATTCAAACGATATAATTTTTTAAAATGAAGTTTCTACATGTGATTGACTCTAATATTGAAGTAATATTGTTATAAATTAACATTTTTGCCATTTAATGGCAAAATATTGACGTCCTCATATGCTTGAAACAGGTCATTGTGATTTAATCGGCTAAACTTATGAATTGGATCTTTTAGGTAGAAAAATATTCAACTCTATTTTTAGTATTACTTTATCATTTATTGTTTATTTAACATCCATAGAAACATTTTTCGGGTGCTTTGTGACTACCTTTCGTTAATTTACACTTGTTGTCACGTTCAATATTTTTTTTAACATCAACCTTGCAAAAAGGCAAGGAAATCACCAGCAAACATTTATAATTACTTTACGAGAAATTTAAATAAAAGCGATATCTGTATTAGTTTCTGAGATATAGTCTGGGACGAATATGTCCCTACGGATGGTTAGGGTGCAATTTTATCGGAATAAGAAAATCATGTGTGCTGTGTTTAATACTCAAGAGGTGAGAAAGTGGACTGAATGTATAAGGAAACTGAATGCCGCTGAATGGTACGTTAATAAAATTCGGAGGCATCAATGCCATTGCGAGATGTCTCTGGGGCAGGTTCTCCCTAGATGTCCGAAGCACACACTTTCTTTTCAACTTTTTCTGCCTCCTTGTCAAGAGCACGGCGAGTAGATTGGGGGTGAGATATTCGCGGCAAAGCTTCTACCCTGTGACGTGGCAATCGCGTGACGTCACATACCTGAGAGGGCCTATCTGAATTGTCTGCCAATTTCGTCTGCATATATTGCTATATTTACGTATTTCTTATTTTTTTCTTATTTCCTTTAAACTGCATGAATTCAGGGACAGGATTTTGTCGGGATCTTATAAGGATAGGGGTATTACTGCTTCAAATAAATACCTTAACAAAATCCGATTACGCTTCAAAATCCTTTGTTATAAGTTGGTGTCTGTACATGAAAAATCGTTATTACAACATAAATTATTCTTTAACAAGCAGCTCAGGGGTCAACAAAACTCACAGGTGAAGTGGATAAGGATAAAGGATTAGTTTTTAAGAATTAATTGAAACGTAACTCACATGTACCACTCGTACGTTCTACCAGTCTTTTGACCTGATTGTTGTAAGTTATTTCAGGATTAATAATAGTTATACCTTTGCTACACCATGTCAGTTGGTACAGCCTAATTAACTATATCCAGATTTTGTAAATGTGTTCCATTAGATATGAAGAGAATATAATTATATTATTATCTCATCTGAAATAGTGTCGATATAACTGGATTTCTAAAAAAGATTTTATAATCATGTCCTAAGGTACATGCTTTGCATGTTAATTGCTTTATGATTATAACTTGTAATTGATAATCTAAAAATTAATAGTCTTACAATAATGAATGAATATCTATGAGAAAAGCTATGCATCTCAATTTATTTCTTTTCATATCTGTTGGTTTATCTTTGTAGATGAATGGCATAATATCCTCACTCAAGGGATTTCCTATTTTCATTTATTTTTAATTTTTTTCATTCACATTTATTTGTCTTTTTTCAATGTCTGTGCATTATACTATAAGTAAGCAATTTATTCATATTTTTGCTACGTTGAATTCAATAATTATGCATTTATAACTGAATGCCTATTTTTGTATAATTGAATTATTTTCTTTTGTGCTATCATACTACATTCTGTTACAAAGTATTTCAAGGCACATTTGGGGAAATAGAATTTCATTGAGTGTGATGTAATTAAACTAGGAATTTTTAATTTGTGCAGCAAACTGTCATGAAGCTTTATTCAATATTGCGTATCATGCTCCATTCAGATCAAATAAAGTTATTCTGGCTTTAAGTTTCAGCGATTTCTTTTGGCTTGAAATCAGTATCCCATATGGTAAGTCAGATTCAATGATGGTATTTTTTTCTAACAAAGTGCAGGGGGACACCCTGATGTTCCCTTGCTATTTGCCATGATGCTTTTTAGTGCTGTGCTCCATAGCCCACTTCATCCTTAAAATTTGTAATCTAATCACTAATCAAAGCTAGTGTTATATTTTTCAATTTTTTATGCATATGATATGAATACATTTTAATAGAAAAAATGAAAATTATCATGCTTAACACATGAAAATTGTAATTAAAAGGCGGGTTATTTCATGTCAGTTCAGCCAGGCATGGCACCCACCGACTTAGATTTTAATAAAATTTTTGTCACTAGCTACTATCACCTATCTAATGACCCAAGTAAAATATTTCCTCTCTCACTCTCATAGTTTGCAAGATATGAGGAGTCGAGGTTTGAGATGTTTGCTCAGAAGTGGCGCTAGTGGGAGACAAATTCCAGATGGCAGGGCACAGGGCAAAAATTCAAAACTCAGAAACCACAGAATATATTTGAATGAAATTTGAACCCTTGTCTATGCAAGTGCATAGCTTCTGTAGTAACGTCTTTTATTCCCCTTTCATTGTTATTTTAGCCAAAATGATGTCAACAGTTGTTGATTAACATTACTTCATACTTTCAGAATTATCACCAAAAGTCAGAGTAGTTAACTCATCCAATTTTTTTCATGAAGGTAAATATGTGCTCCAATATACGGTGAAATAACAATGATGGTGTTTTGACTGCCACTGAGTATTTCAGTTTTTACTTTTTTCTGCCTCCGTGAGAGGGATTTTGGACACGTACTGTAAGATAATAAGTCATATCCTCATGAGGATACATTTGAAATAATGGTCGGTAAATAGAAGACCAAACATGCAGTATAGTGAATGTGGCTCTTGTTCATATAATTTTTTTAAGAACAATACGTGGCTTGTGCCAGCTGAGGGGGAAAAAAGTCCAAATGGCTCAGAAACTGAGAAATGATGCCCTTTCCCTGGAATTTACCCATTTTTCAAGTGTTTAGTTTATGAAAAAATGGCATCAACATATATTTAGACTCTTGCTGTGCAATAGGGGATAAATGGAAATAATAATTTAAATAAATTTATTTAAATAATACACTTAAATCATAAAACTTCCTTTCTAAGAGATGTGAAATGAGTCCGAATGAACTGCTTTTGCACACGTAACATTGTTTTACTTATACATACGCAGCAGATTGTCAACAATTTCCACATTCCCTGATGGCAACTGGAGTATTAAATTTCTGTTTCACTAGGAGAGATAATGCTGACATTATGTGCTACATTGTTTTCTCCCTGCCGAAGAGGTGGCATAAGCATATATGTTCACTGGCAGCTGGGCCGTTGCCCAGAATAAATAATGCGGTCTTAACTGGGAGAGTCGCTGTTATCTACCATGGCTTAAAAGTCAATTACTTACGTACTGCAGTACAGGATTATTTTAGTACAGGATTTTATGGATTTAATTTTACTCTTCTTGCACCTAGTGTGCAAAGCACGAGCTTTACCTCAATTTCTCTTTCACTTACACTGAAAGTGTATTAAATTGTAGCGACCGCAAGTAGAGCAATCAATTCCTGTATTGTCGCCAAGGAGGCCAGGATTTTTGCTTATTTATCTACTACAACTACTAATACTACACTACCAATCAATTTGCAATTGACCCACTGGTTTCGAAGTTGGCAGAGGTTTGCGTTGTTTACAACAACTCCGTTAATTTTAGTTGTATAAACAATTTCGGTAAACTGCTAGCAATGGATGTGGCTTTGTTATGATAAAATTTCAAGTTACAGGATCAAAAACTACGGGAATGCCAAGCTCTCAAAGTTGAGCAACTTGATTTTACCCGCAAAATACAGGTACTTTTTTGAAAAAAAAATTGTGCAAAGGAAATTTTATTGTGCCTAAGATTTATAAAAGTACACAATACAACGAAGAAATAAATTTTTTTCGCACCGTTTGTGTTGCATTGAAATTGGTTGCTTTGTTCAGACGCTATAGCTCTTCAAACTCGGGTATCTTGCTTCTTTTACAGGCAGTAAGTCAGAGGACTGAAAATGTGAACAGCCTTGCTTAGTGATCAACATGAAATTAGTTGTATAAACCGGGAGTTATTCTGATTTCATCCATCTCCAAACAATTCTCCTTTTCTCTCTTGAAATGTCATTACCCTCTTTGCGATGTGTAGTGAAAAGGTAGTTCAGTCGCACCGACGCTTTGCTTACTGTAAGAGACGAAAAATCCCAATTTATTTGTTAATTACATAATACAACATAGGATGCACATTACAAAAGCGCATGATGAAATGCCTAACGTATCCTGAATGTCATGCACTCCAGCCTTGCCTAAGAAATGGGGAGTGTTGCGTTTTATAAGGATGACCACTCATGGCTGGAAAATGTTTTGCTCGTGTAATTTTCCGATAAAATGTTTTACAACGATTATTTGACCCCTCAACGCCGTGATGCGCACCGAGTACGCAACATACAATAATCAGGGTACCCACTCAACCGTGAAAACCTTGAATAAGCCGTGAATTTCGTCTATCATGAAAAATCCTGGAAATAGCCGTGAAATTCGTCGTAAATCCTTAAAAACTTCCCAAACTTGATTAAAGATCTACGATTGACAAGTCAAAATAAAATAGGTCAGTCACTCGCAGATACGGTTCACGCATTTGTCTGCACACGTATATTCGAGGAGCAAATATTGGTCCGTGTGTCATGACGACACACAGACCTTAAGGCTGTGATCGGACGACCTTTAACCAAAGCGATCATTAGCCCTGGCGAGAAATCAGACACATCTTCACTTCCCTGTCACCCTTCATTTTCTCCCTCACAACATTTAGCCGGCCCTTAATTTTGCTAACGATAGGCGACGTTATAAGAGCCCTTTCATGGCTGCGTTTTGCATTCCCGTCGTTTATCGCTTTTGCTATATTTTTAGTTTACGTGCGGCCAGTGATTTTTATGTGATCAATATTTCTTTCTAAAATGGCTTATTAACAGACCGTGATTTTGACGCCATTTAGACCGTGAAAACCTGAAAATAACCGTGAATATTATAATTAAGTTAGAGTGGTAACCCTGATATAGAGGAAGTTAATCAAGCATCTGAATGTCTCTTCGTCCACAGCGCATTCAAGTGTGTTTACCAAAGTCGCCACTCGCGTCGCTGACGGAGAAAATTAATCCGAGTTTCACGGGGAAATAAAGTGTAATAAGTGATGACAACCGAAAGTCACACCAATGATGGTATTATCTGATAAATTCATTACTTTTCATTGCTATTACTCGCAAGTTGAGTTGATCGCATGGCACACATCGCGGACTGTTTTGAAAACAGATTAAAATGGAACCGATGCAATCAGATCAACCCTTTCCCATCTCTTCCGCGCGGTGTGTCACTCATGATATAATATATCATGGGTGACCGTCAATATGATATAAATATAGCAGTGTATGCATGAGGCACAGATCTCAGGGAAACATGTCTTAATAATCACCTATTAATATTGCCTTTGGTCGGAAAGTTTCCTTCGATTTATAGAGAATTTATAATCCTTATTTAAGCCAAGCGCTACCTGCTAACAGCGGTGCTTATTGCCTCGCACCTAGATGGCATCACACCGCGGCGTCAAAAACCAGAATGACGTCACACGGGCTTTTCCCAGCATTCATACTTCGCCGTCGCGTTCTCGCGCGCTTGAAAATTTTCACATTTCATTTGATCCTTAAAAATAGATATCGTCATTAAAAAGCTAAAAGCGTGAAATACGTTCTCAAGGAGTAATCTTTCGATTTAGGCAATAAAAAATGAAATACGAAATCACCCTTTATTTAATTTCAAATCAGGAAATTATCTAAAAAAATATAATTTTAATATCTTCTCTAACATTTACCATTTCCGAGAAAAAGCCATTCGAAAATTAGCTGCGAGTGTATTTTCTCCGCTCTCCGAACATTATTGAACGGTTCCAATTGCTACTAAAATACTATGAAAGGTTACATCTCATAATAAATGTATATTTTCATCTTATATAATATAATAATGCATTGTGTTTCTATAGTCTATAGTTTGGTGAATTCTTTCCTTGAAACTGAGCAGGAATCTAAAAAGCCACCAAAATAACCTTGTCGAATAATACTTTCATGAAGTTATTCGGTTCTCGCCTTATCAAAAGATAAATTTACACACTTATATTTATTTATTTTTTATACAGCAACTCCCGATTATCCGGGCCAATGATGAGGATGAGCGACACGAATAATCGGAAAACACGGAAAATACAAACTTGCACTTAAATTTCTTGTAATTTTCATAATTTACATATATCAAACAATCACAACAAAACAACAATCATAAATGGTAAATGTTAGAGAAAAAAAGTACACAAACAATTTCGTATATATATGGTCTACAATTTTGATCTGAGCAATTTTTATTGAAAAACTAACCGTTTGGCCCAAAAATGCAATAAAACTCATTTTCGTGACCTTTGACCTTGAATAAATTTCTTTGCACACACGGGATCGATTGGTTCTTTTTAGGATTTTATTAGAATGCTATTCTTAGCGTTCCTGTGAATTATTAGCTTGTTGGGAATTTATGCAACGGTCGATGTCTATTTTGACCGGGCTAATATTTTTAGGAACATGTATATTGTAGATACAACTTAGGCGTAGCTGCATGAGGTCAAGGTTGAACAATTTTCGCAAAAAAGACAACCACTTTATATGGAAGTACCCACTACCTACTATGAAATGTTCACAGACGCATCCTAATGTTCGTGCAACCTCAATAACTCAATGTTGTTTTTATTGCATAAACACAAGGATTACAATTTGAAAGTAAAGCTCGTTGCGGATATAAAACTTCTATATCTACATAATACCCTGCGAGCCACCTCTAGGGTGTTTGGCAGGAGGTGACCAATCGCCAACATGCAGCATGCAAGAGGACCGCCACATGTACACCGCAAGGTCATAGAAATATTACGCATGCTAGCAAAATATACATGCATGTTCATGCAAACAAAACTTACAATTGAGGGGTAGTTCTCGGGTCCGGGGTCCAAGATTTTTTTGGAACACTTGGACCCAGCTAGAAACCCGAGACCTCTCCCTCCAGTCTATTCGCCGGGAAAACCTTAGATCCTTCAAAACTTAACAAGGGTTAGTATTTTCTATTGCAAATCCATGCCAGGTTAGAACCGAGGGAAAAAACATATAATGAGTCATCCTAGCGAGTGACGCCATTAATCGTATTAAAACATTGATATACTGACAAATAGACGTTTCAGCCGTAGTGGGCCTATTTCAGATCGTTCATTGATACATTCATTCAGGGTTTCTTCTTCATCATTTTTTCTAACTTTCACTCTCCTCTGGATCACTTGCTAATAATTCTTTAATAGTCTGATGTGAATTGGAAATTGTAATATTTTTATGCCTCTGAAGCCATTACGCGGTGTCCATATTTTAAAAATAACCACGCACAGGATGTAAACCCGACGAGAATTACAACACACTGCCTCAAAGAGAACCACACAGCAGAAATGGTTTGGAGGACCGAAAAGCGTGGTTTCGAACTCTATCGAGAGAAGTGTAAGAGACCGGATGCTGGCTCGTCATGTTCGAAAGCACCTACCTAAGCATCCCACGCTCTCTCCGTTCCTTTCCTCTGCTTGCACCTTACCTGCACATCCCTCTGGTTTCCGGTCGCTCCTTTCCCACCAATAGGTACTGCAACATCAGCGACCTACGAGCCTCACACGCCATGGCGATGGCAACGAATCGGAGAGGTGAATGCCGATCACGTGGGGACGCCTAAGGTGGAGAGATCTGGCACCTCATCCACCTAGCCCAGTTTCCGACCAACTGCCCTTCCCAGGCTACGTCCTACCTATATACCCAGCCGGCGGACCTCGAAAAGCCCGCCGACTTGGCATTGGGAGGCAGGACGGCCCGAGAAGGACAGTCGGCCGGATTTTGGGCCGTCGGGATGAAGCGCCAGGTCACGTACCGTGACGTATCCTTTATTAATCGAACATATAAACTTTTAACATTGTTCTTTCTAAACACTAAACCTTTGCCTCGTTGTAGGCTATGCATTGCTGCTGTGTTGTCAGTAAAAACAGTTACGTGTGACTCAATTGGGGTCAGAGAGTAAATGTGATTAGCGACCTTCAAGGCGGCGATACATTCGGCCAATTAAATCGGCGTTTGTTTAGGCAACGCCCAAATCTCGACAAAGTCCAGCTCTTTACATAACCACGCCACTTTCCAGGGTGTGGCGTCACAATAAACATCAAAGGTAATACTATAATTTCTAAAGTAACGGTCATTTCACAGCAGCTCCCACCATGTAAGCCTCCGCTGTGCCGCGTCCTTGATGAGAAACAGTGGCAATAAAAGAATGGTCTTAATCTCTAAAAATCTTTCAATTCTGTTCCCTGTACTTCCTCTGACGGACCAGTAATGGTCGTAAATCTTACAGAAGAGAAAATATCTCGAAGGAGCCTTGGTACATGCTGACTGTTAAGAAATTCTCGTTGACTACTGTCCGTGATAGAAGAAATGCAGATCGAACCACGTGGCCCCTTCGCTTAGGAATAACGAAGCAAACCCAACATACTGGGGCCTTGAGGTGACGACACACAAGAGAGAGACAGAGCGAGGACAGTGAGCCAATGAGGAAGATGTAGTGTCTTATGCTAGAGGAGCTGACTCTTCTTGACGTCTCACAAGCAGAGTAGGCGGCGGTTTTCAAGGTAGTGAAGTTGAAGAAAGGCCCTTAATTTTGGGACGAAATTAGTAAAATCGGCGGTATGAAACAGAATTTCATCGAAACATTACAAAAAAACTCGAAGAAATAAAATCACGATGAAAACCGTAGAGAAAAATAACATTCCTTCAAAAAACACTGTAATTTGTTATAATTTAAAATAAAATGTTTGAGGGACAAAAAATTTTTCTTGAAGAAGATCAGTAAGCGTTGTCGGTGCGCATCACAGCGTTGCGGGGTCAAATATTTGATGTGAAACATTTTATTGGAAAATAATACGTGAACAAACAGGCCAGCATTTTCCAGCCTTGAGTGGTCATCCTTTTAAAACGCAACACCCCTAATTTCGTAGGCAAGGCTGCAGTGCATAACATTCAAGATATGATAAGAATTTTATCACGGGTTTTTGTAATCTGGGGCCGAAGTCCGCAACTTGAATTCTCCTTTCTCCGGAGAAAGTGTATTCTCCCGTAGTTTTCTCCCGACTGTAGTTCGTAACTTGGCGGAGAAAACATCAGTTCCTGGCCGCTACCGGAGAAAACTCTAATTCTCGGTATCGGATAGGAAGAGCAGATAGGTATGATAAATATTGAATCCGAAGCCGGCGATTCCGTGAAGAACCAATATAAATGCTTTGTTTCAAATGAAAAAACGAGCGGGAAATCAAACGATTCTCACTTATAATAAGGGCTACTCATTAATCATTAAAGTCAAACTTTCAAATAAAAGAAATTGATACATCGAAATTATAATTGGCAGTGGATAAATCGATATAAATCCATAGCAAACATATTTGTTCATTAGTACATACAAAAGAGTATATTATACCATTGTAAAAGGAGAGACTATTGCGTAACACCAAAGCATTTTAATGTTTTAGATGTAGGTAATCTTGTATACAAACGGCCGCTGTATTCATTGATGAAATATATGGCATATTTTTTGCACTGTGGATACTTTCATTGGTGAATTCATGATGATTGATGAGTATGGAAAAACATATCTAGCAACGCCAGTATTACATGCATTTATACTCGAAAAGCTGAAATACACAATGTTGGAGTGGAAAAAGAAAATTGAAAAATTTTACTATGCAGAAAAGAATCGTAAAGAAAATAACGTTACGGTAAATGGGTGAATGGTACATATTTATTACATTGCAAATACCTACGTGCGAGCATTTGTAACATATGTTCACTAACTCCCAAAATGTTATCCCAGATAACACGGCATTTGTATTACATCTGTATTACATCAATAATACACAAAAAATACGTGACCAAATACATATGTATAAGATGGAATACGATCGTATTACATCGGTATATTTCACGTAAAAGTGGTTCAAAAGTCCCTATGGATGTATGTTTACGTGCGTATTACAAATTGGAAATCTGAATACCCATACATGAATTAAACATATGTATACGATGGAATACAATCGTATTACATCGGTATATTTCACGTAAAAGTGACTCAAAAGTCCCTCAGGATGTATGTATACATGCGTATTACGATTTGGAAATCTGAATACCCTTACATGCAATATACATATGTTACGAAATGACACCCAGAAACACTTTTTCACCCATTTAATATTCAGACTTCCTTTTTACATCCGTCCACCAGCTCACTCTGTCTCTCACTGCCCTTCCCCTCTTCCCGCCCCCCCCGTCACCGTCATTCCCCTCGTGTCCACAGTCACTCCCCTCCTTCCCCTCCATCACAATCCTTCCCCCTCCAGTCCACTGGTCACTCCCCTCCTTCCCCTCCATCACAGTCTTTCCCCTCCATTCCGTTTGTCACTCCCTTCTCTCCCCCCATCACCTTACGAGCCATTCCACGGGTCACGCGGCGGCCAACATTTCCGCGTAACAGCTCGGCCATCCTGACCGCCGAGTCGTCCTCGACTCGGGCGTCTTCGTCCTCTTCGGAACTGCTCGGCTCCTCGTCTTCTTCGCACCAGGGCTTCATCCGGTTGGCTGCAAACACAGAGTGGAATGCCCGCTGCGTCCTCTCTGCCCCCGCGATGTCACCCAAAACATACCGGTCATTTCCCAATACTGTCTTCACCTGATACGGACCCTTGTATTTGGCGGCTAACTTTCGAGTCTGCCCACAGCTAGCCGCTTCCCTAAAAACTAATACCATATCCCCGACCTTGTACGTCCGAGGTGGTTTATGCCTGCTATCATACCTTCGTTTTTGCGCAACTTGACTCCTTTCTATCTCCCCAAGTGCTTGAAGTCTCCTCTCCTGTAACCGCCCCTCGACTTCAGGATCTCTCTGATTCTGTATTTCTAAAGTGAGCTTATTTTTAAGGGCCGTCCGAGGTTGGAAACCGAACAATAGTTCGTGCGGTGTACTTCTAGTGGTCTCGTTCTGAAGGCTATTGAGCGCCCATTGTATTTCCCTTATTTTCTTGTCCCAATCTTTCCCATCATCACGAGTAGTCATTGTTGTTACCGCTGTCAGGATCGTCCGGTTTACGCGTTCCACTTGACCGTTCGCCCTAGGAGTTGCCGTCGCATTTTTAACGTGACTGATATCATTTTCTTGACACAAATCTTCGAATTTCTTCGCCGAAAAAGCAGTGCCCTGGTCTGTGATCACCCGGGAGGGAGATCCGAAGATGCTTATGATGTCCTCTAGAAATCTGCATGCCGGTTTCGCTTCCACCGTCTTTACCGCTCGCAGGATCACATATTTTGTAAAATTGTCTACACATGCAATGATGTACTTGTTCCGCTCTGAACTTTCTGGAAAAGGTCCCAAGTGGTCCAAATGGATTGTATGAAATGGGATAGGGACCCTAGGTATGTTATGCAGTTCTCCTTGTTCTCTCCCAGCCACTTTCTTATGATATGCACACTCCACGCATGCTTTAATGTTTTTCTTGACAAATCGAGTCATTCTAGGGAACCAATAATGCTGCTTCAGGTGTCTTAGAGTCTTTCCTTCCCCAAAGTGACCCATTTCATCATGGCTTCCCCGCACAACTCTCCATCTAATTGGCTTCGGCACGACCCACAAAGCCTTCCCATCTATCCGTCGACAGACCCTTTCATTTTCATCTCATAATCGGTGTGTATTTGCTTTTCTTCCGGTGTTTTTGGCGCCCTCTGGAGTAACTCCCGTATGTTCCTCAACTCTGCGTCTTGCATCTGCATCGTAAGTAACCAGTCCTCTTGACTTATCCTCGTCGTCCAGACGCTGAGGGTTGCCACTTCAGTTTCCTTTGGTTCTCCTTCGGGTTGCCTACTGAGGGCATCTACGTGCTGCATTTGCACCCCAGGTTTGTATTGTAACTCAAAATCAAATTCTTGTAACTTTAACCACCATCTTCCCACACGCGGGACTAAGTCTTTCTTCGTCATGGTTGCCTTGAGTACATTACAGTCGGTGAATACTTGGAAATGTTTTCCCAAGAGATAGATTCTGAATCTTTCGACCGACTCCACCACCGCGAGAGCTTCTAACTCATAGCTATGATAACGCGACTCCGCCTCACTGGTTTGTCTGCTGTAGTACGCTACTGGTTTCCACTCCGTACCTTCTTCTTGAAGCAAGATACCTGCCACGCCACATTTGCTAGCGTCGGTGTCCAACTTGTGGTTCTTCTCCGGATCATATAATACCAGGATTGGTCTGGTTATAAGTTTCCGCTTTATCTCTTCAAATGCTCTCTGCTGGTCCTCTCCCCAAACAAATTTTTCATCTTTACGCAGAAGCTTTGTTAACGGCTTCGCTATCGCTGCATAACCTTCGATGAACTTCCGAAAATATGAGGCCAGACCGCAGAATCGCCTAACCTCGTGTACTGTAGTAGGTGTTTTGAAGTCTTCTACGGCAGCTATCTTTGTCTTCCCCGGTCTGATACCCTTCGATGTAATCTCATATCCTAGGAAATCCACTCTTTTCTGAAAGAACTTGCACTTTTTTAGTCGTAGAGTTAGACCTTCTTCCCTCATTATCTGTAGAAACCGTTCTAACTTCTCGAATCCCTCTTCAATTGTTGCACTGGGGATCAAAATGTCGTCCATATAGACTAATATTTTGAGTGGCTTCATCTTTCTCTCTACTATCTTCATCATTCTTGAAAATACCGCTGGGGCATTCACTAACCCGAACGGCATTCTGTTGAATGCATACAGCCCGTCACTTGTCACGAATGCCGTCAGATGTTTTGACTCTTCCGCAACCGGTACTTGATAGTATCCGCAAGCCAGATCAAGGGTTGTGAAGTACTCATTCCCGGCAAGCTGATCAAGCTGTTCCTCGATTGGCGATACTATTGCGCGTTCCTTTTTAGTTATGGCGTTGAGACGTCTATAATCCACGCACAGCCGTTCTTCTCCTGTCTTTTTCTTGACCAACAGTACTGGACTGGCGTACTCTGACGTCGATTCCCTTATGATCCCGGCAGAGAGAAGCTCTTGCACCGCTTCATTCACCACAGCTCGTTTGGCATACGGTAAATGGTAGGGTTTACCGTCAACTGTTTCTTCCTTGGACAAATTAATTGACATCGTAATAAACTGAGTTTTTCCTACCTCGAATACACTTTCTGCGAAGCATTCCTTGAAGTCTTCAACCAGTCCTTTGAGTCTCTCCAGATCTTCTCCTCCAACACACTCGTCGCATATCACCTCGCAGGGGGCCCTGTTGTCCACTTCCTGGATCCTCCTGACATTCCCGTCCGGTCTTTCCGTCCCTTTCCCAGCACTTCCATCGCTCGTAATTTCCAATTTTCCAGTGGTCTTAACTATGGTAATCCCATCTCGGTCTAGGGCACTCCTCCCGATGATGAGGTCTTCCTCCTGCGCCTCGTCGGGTACAATCAGGATTTCCACGTCAATCTTGATTCCGTCTATTTCAAGAAGCGTTTCCTTCGTCCCTGAGGGTCTGCACACACCTCTACCAAATCCTTTCAATACCTTTGGAACCCCGTTCCGTAGGTAGGTCATTCCCAATGATTCCGCCGCCGATTCCGTTAAAGTGACGCAGTCACTTCCCAAATCTACAAATCCTGCGACTGTTTTCCCGTCGATCTTAACCCTTTTATAGTACTCGTCTTTCAGATTGGTATGGTCTTGTAGGATTCTTCGGATGTTGCGGCCCTCTTCTCGACGGGGAGTTGCCCTCGGGCACTGCCGCGCCATATGACCCTCCTTTCCACAGGAGTAGCATACCATTTTCGGTCTCTTTACACATTCTCTTGCCAAGTGACCACCTTCATTGCAATTAAAACACCTCATTTCTCTGTAGCTACCCTTTCCTGGTACTAGGCCATCCCCTCCCGTTACCGATACTGTCTCTGATGTAACCCCTCGCGGAGTTTGCTGCCGCCCCGGTTGATCTATGTTTCGTCCATCGCTAGGTCGGTTCCTCTCGCACAGGTTCTCATATCTCTTTATGCTACGTAGTAGATGTTCTATCGAAGTAAATTCGATCAATGCCAAGACTTTACTTAACTCCTTATCTCCGATGCCGCTCAAAATGTATTTTATCAGAGAGCTATCATCCACTTCCCCTTTCTTCGCAATGGTCTTCATGGTGTACACATACATCTCGTACGTCTCATTTCTCCCCTTTTGTCTTCTCATCAGCTCTAGGTGCACATCCGCCTGATCGACAGACGATGGGAACCCACACACCAACTTATCTCTGAAGTCCGCCCATGTTCTCATGTCTTCAACAATACTATCGAACCAGAACTTAGCGGCCCCACCTAGTTTCCCGACCGCCTGAGTCAATAGCATGGCATTACTCCATGAGTATGCGTCCGCAATACCCTCAACTCTTTTAACCCACTGCGCGGCCGTCATCCCATTCTTTTCCGACGGGTTGAAGGTAGGTAACAACCTCTCCGCCAGATCCCTACACGACATCACTGATGCTTCACTTCTTTCCCTCCGTGAAATCATCGCTCTCTCACGATTTAAAAGTTCTCGTTCTCTCTGAACTAGCTCCAATTCCCTCCTCAACAACTCTCTTTCTCGCGAATTTTCTCCACGCCTTTCCACCACTTGTCTGTCTTCGTCAAAACGCATTTCAGCTACTCCCCCCGTAATAATCCCTAAATCTGTTCCAACGCCACCGAAACCGCTCTCCACCTTCACTTCTCGTAAATCATCACATAAATGCCAGCCACCATCGGTCCTCTCTCCTTGATCTGCCATTGCGGAGCCGCTCCTCGCCGCGCGTATCGTCAAGGTCACCCTCCCTACCCGCTGACGCTTCTCTTGGCGGGAAACTGTCAGACACGTGCTCTTCGCGGGAACAATTCAACAGCCCTCGTAGCACCACAACTAACCTTGTCTGTGATGGGTTCACTCGTGTCGTTGGAAATGTACTCACGGTCCCGAAAACGTCACTTTGGACCACCGATAACAATCACGTCCTCGGAGTCGCCGTGAAAGGGTGCCGTTGAAGATTCCAATCCAGGTGTCCTTTTCTCAAGCGTCTGATGTGGTGCAGCTTCAGTGTTGCTTCGTCTCGACCTCCGTTCTGATCCCACTTCTGATTTGTTACGAAATGACACCCAGAAACACTTTTTCACCCATTTAATATTCAGACTTCCTTTTTACATCCGTCCACCAGCTCACTCTGTCTCTCACTGCCCTTCCCCTCTTCCCGCCCCCCCGTCACCGTCATTCCCCTCGTGTCCACAGTCACTCCCCTCCTTCCCCTCCATCACAATCCTTCCCCCTCCATCCACTGGTCACTCCCCTCCTTCCCCTCCATCACAGTCTTTCCCCTCCAGTCCGTTTGTCACTCCCTTCTCTCCCCCCATCACCTTACGAGCCATTCCACGGGTCACGCGGCGGCCAACATTTCCGCGTAACACATATGTATCTGCAGGCCCTCGTACATGAATTATACATATTGATTTTCTGATCCACATCCACTTAATATCAATATGGATCAAACGGATGAATAAATATAAGGAAACCAGAACATACAGATAATAAAACATTTATTCAAAGAGAAAATAAAAGAATACACACAAATAACAAGTGTGGCCATGAATACTGTTAACAAGCGTTAAGGGCCAGCAAAGAGGAGGTGAAACTTAGTTTTAAAAAATGGCACAAAGATAAATCAAGTACAAACAATGGTTTGAGTTGGAAAATAGAAAAAAATGTTAGCACGGAACAAGCGTTGTAACCCATTGCACAAGATGAAACCTGAATTCAGGAAACCAACTCTGCACCATTAGCCACTTCCTGAAAGGAGAAAAGAAGAAGTCAAGTTTAAAAGTCATGCAAAAATATATCTTTTTGTAAGATCTTAATAGGAGCTCAAGGCCTTTCAATTTTAATTTTTTTCAATTCATATAGGCAGTCAGTATTCTGTGAAGTCCGTAATTTTAGTACTAATTCTGTATTCTGAATGCAAATGAAAGTTTGGTTTCTCTGCTAGATTCCAGACATAAGTTTTAAGACATTCCAGACATAAGTAAGACATAAGTTTAAGCCTTTCTCTTAAGAAGAATGAGAAATATGAGAAAAGATCATATGACTACTTTTAAATAAATTAACTAGGAAAAAGTGTATCCATAGGTAAGCTTATTTAATACATGATACTAATATATTAGTACCATGGTTTAGTAGCGGATGATTCGCACAGAAAAAATTTAAACTTGTGATATCAAATTTTCAAACAAATAAATTTCATACAACCGATAATTTCAGGTTTAACTTAACCCTTTCGAGACCGCGGAGTTTTCGTCTTAGCTTGACTGCTGTACCGAGCCCCAAGAGACTCTTCTTTCTCGTGGTACGGAGCATTTTTGGAGGGCATTCGTTAAGAAGGGTCTCGCTGAACCTTTTTCGACCCCTCCACGGTGGGACTCCGCATTATCTCGGACTCCGAGAGTAGTTGTGCTCCCTCCTTTCCGGGTTTACGACCATACCTGCGGCATTGGTTCGCGGTCAACTTATGTATTGCTTATATGTATTTAGCAAATGGATAATTGTTGCTTGCACGTAAATTACAGGCATTGAATACAATTCCTCATTTTTATCTGAGCATTGTCAAATTTTAAACGAAGTTCTAAGGCCATTATCAAAGCATTTAACGCAGCAACAATTTCCATGTTGATGTTTATACATAACTCGAGATATAAGTTAATATTTGTCGTAGAATTTCGTTTAAAAATTCTAAACGCTGCTCAAAAGACAAACAATTCAATTCTTAGTTTATATTTCTTGAGAAATGAACAAATATTTATTTCCAAAATTGACTATATACACAATTGTATGACCGCTGTCCCTTACCGCTGAGAGGGGTTATAAAAGACGAAAGGTCCGGGTACCTGCTCCCGGATTCGGAGGGTTAATCCTTAACCCCGAAGCGTTGGGTCCCGAGACAAAGGCGACCTAAACCCACGACCGTCCTGAAAGGGGGAGAGCTAGAAAACGTATATATACGGGTTTCGTTTTCTTGACCGGGAAAATCTCACACTTACATATACGTCCGTGGTCTCCCGGATCAGGAAACGTCCACACGTATATATACGTGTACGGTAGGGAAAAGGTTAAAGAAACCTCTCCATTATGTATAAAAAAAATTTTCCCCTCAAACCTAACCTCGGTAACAATTCCACATGGTCTTCTGGCTTTGCTTGGTCGTTTTTTTCGTAATCCATTCTCCTCTTGTCCAGGCCAAGCTATTTACATCGTCGCCTCCTGGGTATGCGCGAAAGAGCATGAAAAGAAAATTATAATTAATTAATTAGGCCCGTACGCACCTTTTTCTGACATATAATGACAAACTTTCGCATGAAAATTACGTATTTATCTTGTGTTAGTAATAATGACGAAATGCACCTTGATTGACTGCATTTCAAGATGAAAGAAATATTACATTTTGCTTTAAGGGAACCGATATTACACGACCAATACTTCTTGTTCGTTAAATAATTAGAAGTAGTGGGCAAAACGGCTCGGAACCTCGAGGAATCTATTAGTCACAAGGCTACGCTGATAAGTCTACGGTCAAAGATGTTATGACTAATGCATAGGATAACTAGGAATGCAAGAACTACAATACAGTAGGTTGTGGTAATAAATGGCGATAAACCAACTTACACGTGAACGAAAACATTCCTTTAAACAATTTTTTCTGCTCTTAATTAAGAGAAGAAAAAAATGTAACTTCAGCCGCGAAGCACGGAATTACTATACGACGCGCAATCTATTAATTTATACGTACAAGATTGACATAACTATGTTTTACCATATAACTTCAATGGAGGTCAGTCTCCTCGATACATAACTCAACAAAAAAGGAAAACAATAGCCAAACATAAACAAAATAGTTACCTCTATTGGCGCAATGTGGTCAACACATTGCGCCAATAGTTGTATCCAAATATACTCAAATAACATAATTAATGTAGTCTATGTAGGCGTACAATATAATAAAAGATAAATCATACCTTACCTTAATTATCCAGTGAAAGGAAACTGTTGGAGCTGGCTTGCACGAATCGCAATAACGTGCGGGATTGAAGCACATTTCCAGCAAAACATAGCTTCGGGTTGACCACACCATCCACACGCACCGGTTATCGAGGATTAAAACACTATGTCAATTCTGCCAATACGTAAAATAATACAAACAAATATAAAATTAACTATACATCAGGAGCTAATTAAGTACGGATTTCCTTTTGGTTATTAGCGTAGATGCCGGAGTTCCTCCTACAGCACGTTCTCGTAGTCTCGAACGAAATGCCGAGGTTAACTGTCAACGAGATTATAACTGTATCACTCCCACTCACTTTCCTAGCGACAGTGGAGCCGCGGAATTGAAAATTTAATTTTTTTGTTTAAACAGTAACATTAAAATATTGTTAAAAAAATTAAACTTCGCTTTTACTTTTGCTCTGTGCAAGTACTATGTTTTGTATTTTTCATGTATTGTGAACCATTTTTCCATGTGTATATTTCGCGGATGGAAACTGAATTTTACATATGAAATACGTCTGTATTTCGCGTGCATTTACAAATTAACATAAATGGCCGCCATATTTACAACCCTTGTTCACATCGACCAGTATATGATTCATTTTTAAGCTTTCCGGGTATAAATTCGAATGGATGAATTATCATTAAATTAAGGAAATCTGGCGTTTGATGTGAATATATTATTTCGGGAAAAAATGTTTATGAACATTTCGCAAGACGCCACGAAAATCTACCTCCCAAGTACTACAGGAAATATACAATGTATATTTTGTGTATTTTTGACCACATTTACATATGTATTTCCTCTGTATTCATACATATGTAAAAGTGGTACGTGTTACACGATAAATACATTTGTATTTTTTGTGTATTTTTGACCACATTTACATAAGTATCCAAATTTCAAAAATACACAAAAAATACAAATGTATTTATCGTGTAACACGTACCACTTTTACATATGTATGAATACAAAGGAAATTCATTCAATAATACATATACAATATCAAATTTTGCATCAAATTTTGATGCAAATTTGACCGTGGGGCGTCGGCTTTAGTCTGCATTTTTTGCTGATACACAGCATCCATTTTCAAAGACGAGTTCTTATCGACTCGCGAGCGGAAAGACCAACGCAACGTGGCAACGCCGAACGAAAGAGTACACTGCAAGGTGAGGAGCGATTCACCTAATGGCGGAAATTCAAAAAGAGTGGACTGAGGCAATGGACATATCATTCATGTTGCATTCGTTTGACGCTCGTGATTATGATTTCAAGCAGACATAGTTTCTGATTTAGCGGATGATATTTTCTTCTAATAATTCAATTAAACTTCCGCGTATTCGATTTAATATTTAGAAATTCGATCGAATATTTGAAAGTTCAATGGAGCATTTGAAAAATCAATTGAATATTTGGAAATACATAGAAAATTGGGAAAATCCATTCAAATTTTCAGTTTTTTTTCAAAGGGGGAGAGCATGCGTACTGTTGTTAGTTCATTCCATGTCTGAGGAGTAACACAACCAACCTACCCCTGCCTTGAAAGAGCCTCATCACTGTTTTCTGTTCGTATCATGACCAGTGAAACATACAACCAACTGACCCCTGCTTCTTAAGAGCCTGATCAAAATTACTCCCGAAATGCTTGTTGTGTGCCGGTTAAGGAACAAGATTTAAACAGAGTACAAACCCAAGTGGCACAAGATTTATAATAAAACTGCATTACCATCACAATATTACAAAATGGAATTTTTTAGTATTCCGTTTGTTTTCAAATCATATTAATGCGTCAAATGTCCTCTAATAAAATAGTGTAGTTTCCTTCATTAAAGAAAAGGAAAAGTTTTGATTGTAACGATCGTTACCCAACATTAGCGTCTTCATTAAATACAAATCATTTGGTTTTAGGTAATCCTGTTTAGACGAATGTTAATGGTCACCCATACAAAAATATCTGTGCTGTGACTGCACTAAATCTGCACTGTAACTGGACTAAACTCTGTGTTTAGCGCAGTCACCGTTCACTTTTCTGTACTACACTGTACTATGGTAGCTAGAACTTGAGAAGAACTGTACTGTAACAGTGCTGAATCACTGTGCTGGAACTGTGCTAGAGCTCAGACTGCACTATGACTGGGCCGGGTAACTGGACTGGAACTGTACTATAGCTCAAACTGGACTGTGACAGGGCTAGATAACATGACTGGAACTGTACTATGGCTCAAACTGCACTGTGAAAGAACTGGACTTTCATTAGTCATTGACGGGAGAAAGTAATTCCTACATTATTTCATATTACGATTAACTATAATTTCTATGAGAAAATGAATACGTAAATTATATAAAAAATTATGTTGACATTACCGCGGCAATGCATAGCTCCAGCTTGCTTATTATTTTGGTAAAGCATGGTCAAAAGAACAACTTCCGCCGATACTCAGCCATCTTTCTTGGACAGCATTAGTGTTGAACCGGTTGTAACATTACTTGTTTACGTGCTCTCATCCTCTGAATTCTACGCTGTACGATGGATGCGTCGATGTAAGATCGACGCTAAGAACGTGAAGAAGTGAACTTTACTTCAATTACATCAAAATTAGCTACTTAGCCGGGAATTTTTCTTGCGGGTGAAGTGATATTTTGCTGAAATCCGTGTGGCTCGCGATGAATCAACTTTCCACGATTGATTCCGACGACTCGCAATCTACTCCTTTTGAAGCACGAGAGAGTTGAAAAAAGACATATCTTTATTTATACTCTGCTGCTGGGGGTAAGTACTCAACTTCTCTAAAATTAAATTTAGACAAACTTAAACAGTCAAATTTTGACGTAACACTTTATTAGATATCAGTACGTAATGTGTTTTCCTTTTAATTTCAGGAAGGAAGCCAAAGAGGCAAATGAATTGAGCGGCCATGCCTTAACAAGACTTTCATTTTTATGTTTATAATCATGAGTATATTTGTATTTAATAAATTTCTATTATTTTCATATCTTATTGTCATTTATTGTGCTCCACGTACTGAACTGACTTAAGTTAATTTTTAGTTAATGACTTAGTTTAGGGCGTTAGTACTGAAACTTCATCAACAAAAACTATCGAGGTGGGCATATTTGTGGCAACTAGACAAATAGCACAGAAGTAAATGTTGGTGGTTTTTATGTAGAGTGCCCGGTGATGTGCAGAATAGGATTTGTCAATTTTTCTTATAGAACCTAAGTGCTTCGATAGCAATATTTTTAGCACCATAAACTTTGTTCATATTAAGGAAATGGAACGTAACAAATTCAGTGAGTGTCTGCTAGGAATATGGTTTATCTTTCCTTAGACTAGTCAACATTCAAATGAGTGTAGTCGTTTTGGCCACTGTTATCTCTTTGCGGTTTTCTGATTGGATCAGGCAACCAATCTTAAACACCTAAAAAGGGAACTATATATCTCTGCTAATTGGCCTATCTTGATTTAATTCTGCTTCTTATTTTCAATAAGATATACAGGGAATGCAATAGCCACATCAAGACTGTCAATTATTGATTCATGGAAAGAGTATTACAGTAAAAACTGTGCTATGGCAACTGCACTGTGACTCAGCTATAGCAGCTGCACTGTGGCTGTGCTATGGCAACTGCACTATGACTGTGCTAAGACAACTCCACTGTGACTGTGCTATGACAACTCCACTGTGACTGTGCTACGACAACTGCACTCTGACCGTGCTATAACTGTACTGGGATGTTTTAATTCAAGTGCAGTCTAAGTAGAGTCACAGAACAGCCCTTTTAGCACAGTTACAGTGCAGCTTTAGTACAGCCACATCACAGATTTTTTTGTATGGGTAAGTTCATTGATTGTTAGGCGGTACGAAGTTCGCCGGGTCAGCTAGTATTAAAACAAAATGCAAAATAAGTAATATAGGACTAAATAGTGTATAAACATTTTCGTTATATTACAACAAAACTTGCAGTAGCGTGTGTTGAATTTTGAAATTTTCATAAAAAATAAATCGGGATTTAGAATAAAATTTCCTTTAAAATGACGTTTCATTCATTATAATTGCATGCACAAAGGTCCAGATATGAATTTGCAAATTACAGCGGCACATCATTTTGACGCCGACAGTAAGATATTTGCAAGGCAGTGCACACAGACAACCACTTGAACGTAATATAGTAACACAATATAGCGCATGCAAACTTGAGGAAAAAATAAAATACATCCAATAAACATGGGGTCGAAACTCCTTAGTTAACAAGCCATGGAAAAGTAAATATTTTGTTGGACACACTTTGCAGTTAATCCAGTAATGGTGCAGATTTAGTGCCGTCACAGCACAGATTGTTTTTGTATGGGAATGCAAGCATCAGAGCCGGCCAATCCATGGTACACCAAATACCCCGGCCCATGGAACAAACGCAGTATGTCTTCAATATCAGGAAATATATGACTGGGGTGTTTCTGGACCAGTCCAAAGGATATGACATGAGTCTGTTAAAAGGGTTTCATTTGCGAACAACTCTCCTATTCCCATTCATTTCATCAAAATCACCCAATGTTAACCTTCAGATCGAACGCCATTCTTCCCCGTAAGCTATTTCCGTTTCTACGTTCACCCTATCACATGCAATGCTCCACAACGATAAATTCAGTCCCCAATCCACATCTGCGGATATGTAATCCAAACGTCTTCAATTGTGACCTATCCACTCGGATGAACATTCATCCTCCACACTGAATACTTCTCCATTGTCGCACGTCCTTCAAACAAATCACGGATGTGGACTGCATCCCGTAACACCTGGACTAAGTCGAAGACTGGATTACCACCAGGAAGCTTCAATTTAACCCTTAAAAATCAAGTGATACAGTTCACAAGGAAGAATAAACACTCAACATGAATCCTGATTTACCATGGCAAATATAGAATCAGGCGAAGCAAAACACTATGAAATTTCTAGGAGGTACTGTGGATGAAAACATGACTCGGAGCGCAAACAACACAGCACCAATCAAAAAGGCGTAAGGTTCATTACCAGCAATGACACTGAAATATTTTAGAAATGGTTAAGGTCCAGCCAATACTCGAGGGCTCCCGGTTAATATGTGGACTGAAATGGGAGAAGGCTATCAGCCCAAGGCTGTTGCTAAATCGTATATATAACAATTATTTTGCTTTTTGTCAGAAAATTTTTTCAAAATTACTGTCAACAAAAGCTAGATCCGAGCTACCTTGGCGTTTCGTGTCTTTATTTCAATTTTTCATTCATACGGCACAAATTCACTAAAATCGAGTCAACATGAAATCTCATCATTCATCACGCAGAATCCACAGCAACCTAATTTCTTTCATACACTGCATGGGCATAGACTAATTGCCCTACAAGTGAATAGAATTATTAATGCAGCGTTGAATTATTAATTTATCTGCATAATTCACTCAAAAAAATTATAAATACTAAATAACATTTGAGTATGATAAAAAGTATGGGATATTAAATGTAGTTACTAAAATTAGCAACGTGAACAGAGCTATAGAATTGTTAATTGTAAAACACAATACTAAATGCAAAGTAAATTCCTTCCTCTTCAATCTTTTTGTTGAAGAAGTTGACTTATATTTTGGAAAGAGTAACACAAAAATGTAAGACAGACAAGTTGTATGATTAAATTTTTATGACTTTGCTTCCAAAATATCTTCATGATAGCAATGCCTTTGCGGACTTAGAAAACCGGGGCTTTTCATTCCCTGCGATAAAAATATGTATATTGACCACAATTTTATGTGAAATATTTTGACCATGATAAAATCATCTCAATTGGCATATCTCAACAAGCAAAACCACGCGTGTTATAATACCAATTAACTAAACAATGTAATAATACACAGCAGGCAAGTTGCACAAACGCAACACAGTTACCAGAAATTCCCAGTTAGAAAGAAATTCCTTGCATCGATCATTTTGAGCCTTAACCATGGCTAGCAATGTTTTCAAGAGGAAATATTATTGTCATTTGAACAAATAATTGCATGGTGATTGTGGTGCAGGCATTCAAACGACAACCCATTACTGATGTTATCATTGAAAGGAATGTGGGTACATCAACAATTAAAACAGACGAGTCACTCAGTGCAGCATTCTCTTCATCAATCGTGTATTATTATTAACCCATTTACGGCCAACGTTGCGGAAACGCAACATTATTGAGAAATGCAAAATAAATGTTTCAATTGAATTTTATTCATGTTGAATTCGCTTTATTCGATAAAAATAAGTTTTAAATTGATTTTTAGTGAGATTATAATGACATTTAATAAGTATTTAGATATTTATAAAAATGCTGAAAATATGTCAATTTTATAGTCTCCTGTTAAGCAAGATAAATAATTTTTCCTAAGAGTAACTATTCCCTTTATTAAGTTTTTTATTCGTCCATGTGAACGTAGAAACTTCAATTAATAGATATTAAAGCTTATATTTCGTCAGTCAGTCAACATTAAGCCAAAATCAGATCCTGAAAAAAAATGTTGCGTTTTCGCAACGTTGGCCGAATCCGGTATCTTTGGCATTTATGCAACCCGCATCACCACATATTTCCGCCTCGTAGATTTATGCCGTTTTTACTGTCAGATATAATCCTACGTCTTTTTTTGCCTCGTATTTGACAGATATCGTCATATTTGATTATTAAAATTCTTAGATATTATATTTCCAATGAGATGCTGCATTATTTTACCTTAATCCAATATAAATTAGAGATGCATTACGGCTTGAAAGAAATGAGTCAAAGTGAATATTTTTACAGAAGATAACGTATTTTCCAGTTTTTAATTGTCATTTTTATCACAACAGAATGAATTACAACAAATAATGACTATTTATGAAATACATGAAAGCATTTCGGGTGCAATGTAACACGAAACTTTGTACATTCAATCCGAATTAGTCCTTCCTTACTTCACGATTCAGCGATATCACTGACTTCCACAACAAGATATTGGGTGAAATAAGATGATAAGGCGTTGATTTGGTTTGGAAATGATTGAAAGAAAACATATTTAGATTAATAAAAAATAATCTACACTTTTCAGACAATTCCTGTCTGGACAAAAATGACAGATTTCTAAATTATGACCTCTTTTTGACAGCTTGAATTAAAAATTATTACAATTCGGAATATTTGCGCATAGATTTTGAAATAATGACCACATGGTACCTTACTTTGGTCACTAGAGTGCATATGTGTTCTTTTAAAACAACTCTTTTAGATTTTGCTTTTAACTTTGGTGCTTATGTTATTCAGACGGTTTTAGGGTTCAACCAGGCGATAGAAAATTACTTCCATCGAAATTTAGGCTTGGAAGCAAGTGTTATTCTAGAATTTGTCAAGGTTATCCCTGATCCCTTGAATCATCGTATGTTTTTCGATAACTTCTTTTCATCTTGAAGATAATTTATTGTTTTGAAAGAAAAAGGATTATTTGTAACTGGAGCCATCTATGAAAATATAACAGAGGAGTGCCTGATAGAATATAATAAAATCGTCGACGTGAAACCGAGAGGAACATGAAAACAAACATTTGATAAAGCCGAAGGTCTTAGTTTTGTTCGATGGAATGATAAATAGATTGTCCCTGTTGACAGCAATACAAGTTTTTTGCTTCCATTGGGCACAGGGAAAAGTTTCAGCAGAAAAAAGAAAATACTATTTCACATACTACTTTATGTTAATAAAAGAAAATACTATTCGTGTTATTGGGGAGTATAGTAAATACATGGGTGGAATGGACCTACTAGGTAATCCAAATTACCGAACTAGAATTTAGGGGAAAAAAGGTCCGAGCTTATCCACTTCCTGGACAGCGTTTGCACTAACGCCAGGAGATTGTACAGGTTATGCAACGGAAGTAAATTTCACTGGGGGACTTCAAATCGTATCTAGCAGCGACGCATCTAAAAAAAGAAGTGAATCAGTCAGTAGATGACGTACCCCTATACAATTCGCGTCCTTAAACATAGAAAAAGTTAGGTCATGTAGTTCATCGCTGATTCGTGAAGCATGAAAGGACGAATCTGGCCATAGAGTTAAAAAAATTCAGTAGTTGCCGAAACAGTGTAAAAGCCCTACCATGGATGAATGTACGAAAGTTTATGTTCCATTGCACCCAAAATGCTTGAGTATTTCATAACTAGCCATTTATTGCTGTAATACAATCTGCAATGATAAAATTTAAGTCAATGAAAATATGTGAAATACATCTTTTGAGCTCTTCTGAGAAAATATTCGCTTTGACTTATTTCTTTCATATCGTAAATCATATCTATTTTATAGTGTATTTAGGTCAAATAACAACATATTATTGGAAACATAATATTTAAGGATTTTATTAATCCAATATGACGCTATTTATCATATACGTGGCATAAAAAGGTATAGGATTATATACGACAGTAAAAACAGCAAATTCCTACAAGACGGCAATGTATTGGGATGCGGATTGCATAACTGCATACAGATACCGGATTCGGCCAACGTGGCGGACACGCAACATTTTTTTTACCATAAGCAAATTTTTTTGAAGCCCATATTTTCAATGTACCTTATTTAGCATGTTATTAGGTAAAATGAAGAGAATAAATATATATTTTCAAGTATTTCTTTACTCGGCCGGTAATGGGTTAACTTGATATTGCATGTAAATTAAATAGAAGCACTACATCCTCACATTGATCAGGCGATTAAACATTGATCAATCACACAATTAAAATTGACATTACATTGAAAATTATCTTTGCCACTAAGTGCCTAGAGTTTGTATCGATAGTTTTGAAATGCATGGCTTACATTTAAATGTAAATAATTTTCAACCAGTTAAAAAAATTAGTAGTTAATATACAGTAATAAATTATTTAGTCCTTGAAAATAAAGCAGAATAAATATACTTGAACATAAATGAAATAAGGTCACAGGCCTAACTAAATATTTTTTATAATTTTCAACATTATGGGACGTTTTTGCTTTTCATACAAGCAGTACTCGTAATAATAAGAATATTTTCCCTTGATTAATATTGATTGACATTGATAATGAATACCAATCAATTAGACAACTAAGACCTAACCCTGTGTGTTTCCAAGTGAAAGAAAAGGTGGATCTACCAGGAGCAAGTCTTATCACATTCATTTAAAGAATAAAGCTTCTTTCCGATGTACCCGCATGCGTAAGACAAGGTTTTCTTTGGTAGTGTTAGACTTTTCTCATTCATTGCATAAATAAGGTTTTTCCTTAGTATGAAACCGAATGTGACGTACAAGGAGGCTGTTTTGAGAGAAAGATTTATCACATTCATTGCATGAATAAGGTTTCTCCTTCGTATGAGTCCGAATGTGACTGACAAGTTGACTCTTTACAGAGAAAGACTTATCACATTCATTGCAAGTATAAGGTTTCTCCTTCGTATGAGTCTGAATGTGACGGACAAGTTGACTCTTTACAGAGAGACTTATCACATTCATTGCAAGTATAAGGTTTCTCCTTCGTATGAGTCCGAATGTGACTGACAAGGGTGTTCCTTTGAGTGAAAGACTTATCACATTCATTGCAACAGTAAGGTTTCTCCTTCGTATGAGTCCGAATGTGACGGACAAGAGTGCTCCTTAGAGTGAAAGACTTACCACATACATTGCAAGAATAAGGTTTCTCCTTCGTATGAGTCCGAATGTGACGGACAAGTTGACTCTTTACAGAGAAAGACTTTTCACATTCATTGCAAGTATAAGGTTTCTCCTTCGTATGAGTCCGAATGTGACGGACAAGAGTGCTCCTTAGAGTGAAAGACTTTTCACATTCATTGCAAGTATAAGGTTTCTCCTTCGTATGAGTCCGAATGTGACGGACAAGAGTGCTCCTTAGAGTGAAAGACTTATCACATACATTGCAAGAATAAGGTTTCTCCTTCGTATGAGTCCGAATGTGATTGACAAGGGTGTTCCTTTGAGTGAAAGACTTATCACATTCATTGCAACAGTAAGATTTCTCCTTCGTGTGAGTCCGCATGTGACAGAGAAGGTGATTCTTTTCAGAGAAAGACTTATCACATTCATTGCAAGAATAAGGTTTCTCCTTCGTATGAGTCCGAATGTGACTGACAAGTTGACTCTTATAAGAGAAAGACTTATCACATTCATTGCACAAATAGGGTTTCTCCTTCGTATGAGTGCGATTGTGACGGACGAGGTTACACTTTTGAGAGAAAGACTTTTCACATTCATCGCAGGTATAAGGTTTCTCCTTCGTATGAGTCCGAATGTGACAGACGAGGTTACTCTTTTGAGTGAAAGACTTATCACATTCACTGCAGGCATAAGGCTTCTTTGCTGTGTCTGGACTACCTGTGCATGATTTCCCATCTTCCATGAAGCTTCTCCTCATTTCCCTAAAAATTTTTTTCTTCCTTGTTCCTCCGAGGTTATCCTTAAGAAGCCCATTTCCTCTTTGTCTCATCCCTTGTCTTTTACACATCAGCTGATTTAAACTTTTGTAGGAGATGGGCAGACAAGAAGTTTTAGTTTCTCTTCTAGAAACAAAGGTTTTAAGGGACGCATCCTTTCCGATTGACAAATTTGAATCATTATCCAAATTACCAGAACCGAAATGAATCTCGAGGTGCTTAATGAGATCATATTTGGTATGGAACGCATCTCTGCAGTTGAAGCAATGATAAGACTTTTTCGTTGAACTTGCAAGCTTTCGAGGATTTTTGACCATGAAAGTACTTCTATCTTTGTTTTCCAGTAGAACTGCCTCGGGGCCATTCTTTACATTCTCAGTTCTCCTGAAACACGTTACGGAGCCTGCATTATCACAACCACCTCTCTTCCCAGCAATAGTCATTGTTGCTCTATCCCCTCTGATTTTAGACGCATATCTAGATTTAGAATGTAACCGTTCATCATTAGGAATTGAACACGACATTATTTTATCAGCAACCAAGGTATCACATGTTTCAACGTCTTTATCCATCACCTCCTTTCCTTTCCTTGAATGTGATGATCTAATCTTCGGTACAAGGGCTGCAAACAAGGCTGAGGCTATTTCTGAAGCTGGGAGATCTAGAAAAGAATTTCACATTAAAAATAAGTAAAGTCAGGCATGAATTCTAAGATATTTTGAACTATTTCATAACAGCATTTAGACAGATATCAAGGTAGCTACTTAAACCGATCCTTTGGTTAGATGCTATACTTATATCAAGGTGTCAATTAATTTTATACGGTGGTCTCCATATATTTCTTCACAAATGAAGCGGCACTGCTTCTAAGAGAAAATGAGCAAAATATTGCATACTAACCTCAAGTATCTACGCCACAAAACACCTCAATGCACTTTTTCATGCACAGAGGTAATCATAAACTCAATTTACAAATCGTAAAAATACACATAACATTGAATTGAAACAATGATCATTATTATAAAAAAACAATGCTTCATTACATTACAAACCTTAAAATATGTAATATAGAAATGCAAAGGTAGCAGAGGGGCTAGAAGGTAATTAAAGCTCACAAAAAATCATTGCCAGCTTAAAAAATCATAGAGATGAAGGTGTAGGGGCAAAAATGGCATATTATAAGAACTTACCTCCAAGAAAAACATGTATTAAAATTTTGTATGAACAACAATAGCAGTAAAAGAAGATCAAATTCTCTGAGTGGCACACCTTTATATTTCTAACGAAATTTTCATAACCAAATCGCCTTGCATTATTTATCAAATTATTTCAAGTATAAAGGGATGGGGTATTAATGATCTCATACCTAGATTAACATTAGGCATGGTAGATGGGATGCCGCACATCCAATTATCCATGGTAATTGCCCATCATTGGATACATTGGATCCAAAGTTGCGGAAGGCAACGGATCTGGATCCGAAATTTTATATAACTGCTCAGTGAAAGCACACCCTAACTGAGAAGAGTGGAAATGGTTCTAACTCTCTCCTTGAATGCGCCCTCACAGTGCCGCTGATATATCTTTCTGCCAGTCTTAGTTTGAGAGCATGGATGGTTCAGGATGGATTGGTTTAAAAAACCATCAGAACAGACCAAGTATGCAGAATTTTAACATAACAAAAAACTTGTTATGTTTGCACAATGCGTCCAACATTTTGATAAAAGGCTTTGCACGCAAAGGCGCACTGAAATGGTAGACAGTACATATTGTAACATATCAGTAGCCTTTCCCCCACACTACTTCCCGACGCCGTAAGAGGGCCATATACAATCGTCTGGTTTCACTTGCTGACCCAGTATAAGGGTTGAATTCACCATGGATTTGGCCTAGCAAGCAATCACCATGAAGCCTGATTCATGAGCAAGTCTGTAAGAATACCTATTTAATTTCCTCACTTCGTCAATTCACAGACTTCAGATGAAAAAGCTTAAAATCGGCAAAGATATCCGATTTCCAGGTTGTACACATGCATCCATTTTCCAATTCCCTAATACTTCCCTTATAATTTATCGATTTTCATAAGCAATCATCACAATAATATTTTAATTTTGAATACGACCAGACTGAATTTTCATAAAACTCAAAGTACTTAGAATGCGAAGCAATGTAGAAAATACCACTAGAACATCCTAATAAAAATACACTTAATAGTTATAAGTTAAATTAACATCCTAATAATTCAAACTTCTCATATGCACCCTCAAAGATGCCTTGTACTTCCCTGCACAAAATTTAACGATTTGGATGAAGATATAACCTTAAAATCTTAGCTAAAGAGAATAAGTAAGCAAGGCCTGGTTGCCCACTTTCATTACTCTGCAGAACTCCAACTACGGCACATAAGGTATTGAAAATGAGTTAATCCTATTTGTAGCCGAATTAGTTGTTTCCCACATCCCACTTTTTCCATGAAAAACCGTTAGGCTTATTGAAAGACAGTTGCAAAAAACAGTGAATTGATTGGAGTTGTATGAAAGCAAAATTTTACCATCATTTTAAAACTGAAAAAACCAGTTCAGCTCATTTCAACAAGTTCCATGTTCATTTTGTCTAAGGAGGCTTCATTTGATATGGTACATAACTGGAATCTTATGCTTGGTATTCTTCACAAATGATATATTGGGAATATTTTCTATTACCCAGTCTTAGAGACGAAATTGTTACGTAAAGTACACTGGAATTCCCATATGAATGCACATGACTGCATATATTGGTTAATGTCATTGAAGCACGAAAAAAATTTTACTAGATATTTGCCGACCTGATTACATTCTCAAGCAGAACTATAAATCATAAAGTAATGAATGTATACATGGATGACAAATACAGAGACTACATCCTTCACAAGGGAAGTGTCTAAAAACCGGGTCTCAGATTTGAATGAAATTTTCTTGTGTTATACATAGTCCATTGGTAACTATTCTTGAAATAGCCCCCATATGGGGATTTATAACCAAATAGTTTGCACCGTAATGGAGTTAAACATTTCAAGTTCAAATACATTTATGCATAAGAGCCACTCTGCAAAGGGCGATCATTAGTCCAGTGGTTAAAGTGCGCAGTTGTCACACCGAGGACCCGGGGTCGGGACACATGTAAAAATAAAATTTTCAGTGAACTTAAAGAAATTATTGAGGAAAAACAAGCTTTTGTAAAATAGGGTGTAGAAATAAAACACAAAAAATTCAAATTCAAAATTTGATTGAATTCTGATGCCCCGTTTTTGGACTTGGCCTAATCAGAATTAGTTACAAGTCTTTTCTGTGAAGTGTCATTTTCAAACACTGAAGATCACTCACCTTCCGCTTCTGTCATAAACTCCATGGCCATTGAGTGATTCTGAATCAGCTCTCCATTCTCTGTATCAGCAGGCTGAAAGCAAGCAGATTTCAGATTTACCAAATACAAATACATCTCAAAAATCATAAAATAATGAAACAAAAATCTTAAATTCTTGTTAATCTCTGGTTTGAATAAAATAACATATGAAGTTGCAACACCAACATTAATCCTAAACACTCTCCAATAATATACTGTCCTAATAACTAATATATACACTCCTTTCCAGGAAAAAAGGTGGGCAAAAAGATAAACAAAGGCACGGTACAAATATTGCGGGGCAACAGGTCTTCTGCAGAGTTAGTTCTTCTATTATTTATTATTAGCTTTAAAATATATATATATATATATATATATATATATATATATATATATATATATATATATATATATATTAATGCCATGATAGGCCACAAAAACATAGACACAAATAAAAGAGAACTCACACGTTAGTTTCAAATTTTCTACCCCTTAGGGTCTTCGTCGGGAAGGAGACAAGGAGATACTGAGGAGGAGGACAGAGGATGCCCAAAGGCTGAGGGGATTAGGATAAGATAGGGGAAGGGAGAGGGTGGGGATTGGGGGATGGGAAAGAGGAGAAGGCTATAGAGATCAGTGGGCCCTGTTAAGGCCAGGCGGGTTGAAAGCTTGGTATTGCCAAATGGAAGACTGCTCAAGAGTTTTCAATTCTAACGGTGAGGCGGAGGGTGGGAGAGAGGCAAGTATTCCTATGTGAAAGCTATCATCAAATTCTAAATTGTGGGAAAAGGCGTGAGTAGGGACAGGAAGCGAAGCAGATTGGGAAGTGGGTTTGCAAGAAGCTCGATGGTTGTTAATCCGTAGGTTGAGTGAGGTGGTGGTTAAACCAATGTAGAAGGCGGGGCAGGAATTGCATAAAAGGATATAAATTACATTGCTAGTTGTACAGGTGCGGAATGGAGTGGAAGGAAGCGGAAAAGTGAGAAATTTGTTAGGAAGTGACTGGGTAATGAGGATAGCACACGTTTTGCACCGGGGTCGTTGGCAAGGGATAGGTAAAGAGCTAGTACGGGTGGTGAACCTTGAGAGTGGTTTAGTCGTTTTGAGAATGGAAGATAGATTTGGCGGTCGACAGAAGGATAAGGATGGACAGCTAGAGAAGATTTTTCCAGTAGTGACATTGTTAGAAAGAATCGGAAAAAGGCTTTTCATGATTCTGTTCAAAGCCTGCACGCCCGGGAAGTATGTGGTGGAAAGCGAGAGGTGTGTGGGTTGTTTCTTGGTATGAATTTTGGGTTTGTAAGTATTGTGTAGGATTTTCTTACGCAGAAGGTTCTCAGGATATCCTCTACGAAGAAGGGAGTGGTGAAGATTATTAAGAAAAATGTCCAAGGATTCGGGATTATTGCAAATTCTGTGGCCTCTTACTGAGAGAGAGTAAGGAAGGGATTTTTTAGTATGTGAGGGGTGACAGCTGTTGAAGTGAAGATATTGTTGTTTGTTAGTAGGTTTAATGTGGACTGAAGTGATGAAAATTTTATTTTCTAGGGAAATGGTAACATCGAGAAATGTTATCCGGGAGGGGGAGTGGTTAGAGGTTAAGGACAGTTCGGAGAATTCATTGAGTGCTGAAATGAAAGAGCTCAATGAGTCTTCTCCATGAGGCCAGAGAAGGAAAATATCGTCTATTAAGCGAAGCCAAAGTGAAGGTTGAAGTGGGTAGGATGATAGGAAGGATTCTTCAAGGAGACCAAGAAATAAATGTGCGTATGAGGGGCTGAATCTGCTTCCCATGGCGTAACCTTTGATCTGCAGATAATGTTTATCGTTGAAGGAGAAGGCGTTTTTAGTGAGGATTAGGTGAGACAGATCGAATAAAAAGTCAGTGCTGGGTATCTGAGGTGTAGGTCGATTGTCCAGAAAGTGTCGAAGGGAGGCAAGGCCTTCTACATGAGGTATAGAGGTGTATAGTGAGGTCACGTCGATAGTGACCATAATGATGTCTTTATCAACAGGGAGAGAGGTATAATGGAGGCGATTGAGGAAATCGTACGTATCTTTAATGTAGGAAGGAAGGGAGTGTACAAGAGGCTGAAGATAATAGTCAACAAATGAAGAGATTCGTTACGTGGGGGAATTTAAAGAGGAGACGATTGGGCGACCAGGATTGCTTTCTTTGTGAATATTCGGTAGAATGTAGAAGTGAGGGGTTCGCGGATGGGGTGGAGATAAATCTTAGTTGAAAATATTTTTCAGTCTCAGGCGATGCTGGATGAATGTCATTTACTAACTCCTATTGAAGGAAAATTCACGGTTAATTAGTTAATAATATGTGATTCCTTAAATTCCTAAACACGCAAGTACTTTCATTTCAAATCGTATCTCCTTGTCCAAGGAATTTGTCTAATGTTCTCTGCAGCATTCTCGTCATCCTCGTCGTACGACCCAAGTCGGCACAGAAATCCAATGACGACCTTGGGCTATCTTCATTGCCTTTTACATGAAGAAGAGTCGTAAACCCTCAATGAACCTCCTTGCATCCAGAGTTATCACTTAGCTACGTTCAGGTGCGATTTCATCTCCATCACCATACTCACCTTCAGCTTCACTGTTGCCTGTGTAATATGGTTTCAGCAATATCAAGTTCACAGTTTTCATTGGTCCAAATTGCAGTGAATATTATCGAGCACTTCATGGCTTGTTATGTGGCACAGTTTGGAGTTGAATACATTTTCAGATTCTGCTGTAATGTTGTACACTGCACTGAAACTTTAGAAATCGCAATGAAAAAACAATTTTGAATTTTTTGACATTTGACATCGGGCCAGCCTTTAGCCAGAAACAATATTGCTTGCTGAATGTTCACCTTTGAGCTTAGCGCGTTGGCGGTGGATGATGATATCAGAAGGTTATCTTCTATAGATTCTAGAATATTATCTACTTATTTCCCACGGTAAAGTGTTCTCAAATTTTTAATGATCCCCATATCCATTGGTTGCTCCAAGGACGTTACGTTTCCAAGCAGAAATTCCAACTGATAATTTTTTAACACACAATTTTGCAATTAGCATGTGCCGTACAGTTGTCAAGTACAAGAAGAACCTTTCTTGATTTCCATGCTAATTCTATATCCCCACTGGTCAATCATTGCGTAAAGAGACTCACTGTCATCGCTACCTTGCTATTGGCTTCGTACATTGATGGTAAACTGCTTATTCTTAACCCTTTAAAGCATTGAGGCTCAGCACTTTCCAGAATTGCCAGAAGAGTTTTTTGTCAGTTCCCGAAACATTTAAACAATACTAAACAGTGATGCAATCCATCGATTTTTTGAAGCCCGTTGGTCCTACAAGACTGTAATAAGAAGAGCCATTTGGTGCTGCTCGATATTACAGTCCCGTTTCATTGGCATTGTAAATGCCATCAGCGCAAAAATTCAGGAGTGAGTTGGGCAGTTTGTTCAATGGCCACTCCTCGGCACTCACAACATTAGCACTTTTTTCTCCGTTAGCTCTCTTGAATTTTATTTTGTTTCTGGTCTTCCATCGAGATACCAACCATCTGTTGCCTTAAAATGGTCATGACCAAGTTTCAAAGCTAGTTCCTCCGACTTCTTATTTAACATTGGACCGCTTACACAAATCCCTCGATCGCTTACAATGGAATACCATTGATTTAAAGCGTCCTCAACATCTGGATCCTTACGTTGACGCTTGCGTTTCATAGACGATGCCTGCTTTCCTTTTTGACTCCATCTGAGCTATCGTCAATTTCGGCATCCCGGTAATCTCAGCCAAACGGAGATGACTGGATTGAGGATAATCTTTATTTTTGTCGAGTATAGCAAATTTCAGCGAGTAAAAGGTCTTAACGTGACATATTATTCAAGAAATGGAGCGTCACTGAATCTCAGAATTAAAACAATATCACCTATCCTAGGTTCACTTAGATCGTAGAGCACGAGATAAATCCCACCAAATGTGCGCACCATTTAAACTGGTTTTAGACTGTTAGTTCACAGATGACTAGGTACAAGTGAAGAAAAAAATGTCTTTTGTGCATGCATAGACTACTGGGAGAGTGATGGGAAAAAGAGAAAGGAACGAAGAAACGTAATTTTCCGATAGTGACTACTCGGTTGTACAGAGGGAAAGGAATTGAAAGGATAGATTTCATGAGTAAGTTGAATTTTGTTCAAGATGCTGCGAACAAAAAGCTCTTTGTTAGCGAAATTGTTCGCCTCGTACTGTCTCCTCTGTTCAAAATCAGCCTGTAATTCCTAGAAATTCCCGTACTCGCTCTTACACCCTCGCCACGGGTGTCATCAGCACTTTCTAACTATCCCGGGCTCATTCTATCACCTATAGCCTGCCACAGGAGTCCTCTCCTCTTGAACACATCACTACGTTGAATGAGGTCTCATGGTCGGGAAACAGCATCCGATTCCTCACACGGATGATATAAGAACAAGAGTTTTAAGATTAAGGCAAGAATAGGTACACTTGAGAAAAATAAGACTAAATTTTTGAAGGAAAATTTAATAAACAGTATTCTGATACGAAAAAATTTTAATTTCGTCGCGAGCATAGAGTCAATGTCGCCGACTCACGGCCCAATAAAGCGGCATGCTGTCCCAATTAAGCGGAGAAAACTCTGGGATATTCTTCAATTGGATTCGGTTCTTCAAGATTTTATACCTTGAATGCAAACGCACAATCAAAGTGCTACTTCTCATGACGTCTCCTATCGTTAGCGAAATTCAGGTCCGGCTAAAGGGTGTGGTTGCAAAAATGGAGGGAGCAGGGTGGCATGGAAGTGAAGAAGTACCTAATTTTTTTGCCAGGGTTAATGTCTTCCAAACACAGGTTTAAGGTCAATGTGCTGCCATGGCACACGGACCAATTAATAATTGTGCTTCAAATACACGTGCGCAGATAAGTGCCTGGGCAGGGTCTGCACATGACTCGGCCTTAAAACATGATCGAAATATCGATTTTTCTTATAATATTATCGTAATGCAGCGATAGAATTAATTTTCTTATCACAACTAACAGTTTTTCTTTTTTTTATTCTTCCTCTTAATCTTTTGACGTTAAAATATTATGAAAACGTCCATGCTCTCTCTCTCGTGAAAATCAACAACCCATTATTGTTTTATTCCTATGACAACTTTTATATTTGAAGTTATTGAGGGTTTTATATTCCATTTATATCATACTTACGTATGCCAATCTGCCAATGGTAGTTCTACATTCAGGTTTGAGAGATTTCTAAGATTTCATGGCAAAATTCTTTTTTGGTGCTTTTAGATTTTTGGTGCTTTTTTAGGGGAGCATCGTGGGTAGTAACTGTATTAAATGCGTACAGGGGTCCCACTCTAACTACATTATAAAATTCACGGCTTTTGCCAGGTTTTTCACGGTACACGAAATTTACCGCTTATTCACGGTTTTAAGGTTTTCACGGTTGCGTGGGAACCCTGGTGTATAACTTAAAGCACACGAATATAACTTTTAAAAATACTAATCTTACTAATTTTACTTAATTTTAAGGTTTACCAATTCATGGGACTCAACGGTGTATGCAACCAGCTCTACACTTACTTATCTCTGTAAAAACTGATACGAAATCCACATAATCACAGTTCTCCTTATCTGGGTGTAAAACATAATAATCAAGTCTCCTTGGAGCAATAAATTCAGAAGCTATACAGGAACATAACATCTACTTGTTTTTTTATTCTATCAGAGAAACTAGTGATTGATGTATTATTGTCAATTTATTATAGTGAATTCTACCTGAATGTGATGTCTAGTATCCTCAACTGGGGCTCTAGAACCAATTATAAAATAATCTTCAAAATTCATACAAGGATATTATAGGTTATAGGTAAAATGTCTGCTTAAACAGCATGACTCACTCTACTTCAAAAATTGACTATATTACCTCATACATGTGCATTAATGTCTTCTGCTAACGTTTGTGCAAAAAATTATACTTATAATTATTATGAATTTCTTCATAAACATTTTTTTTTCTTTTTTCATTAGTACTGTTTTTGTGTCTTACATACTCACTGACATGCCCAATATTTGTCCAAACAAATCACTGGACCAATTTAAATATTATTATTATGATTACCTGAACAAAGGCTTGGGCCACAAGGCCATTTGTGGCCCCATCTGTGCTATCATTGTGCACATATCCTCCTCCATCATCACTGATCTGATCTAATTTTACACAAGGGGACCCACATTTTGCCATGCCACTCTATTAGAAAGAGAATTAACACTAAATTGCTATGGGTTTTCACTAATTGGCACAAGAAGTAAAAATGTCACAACCAAAACATCAAATGTATGCACAAATGAAAAATTCCCTGGAATGGTATTCTGACCTCAAGAGATGAAGGCATGATAAATGTATTGACCAACAAAATGTGGGCCACCAAGTTACTCTGCCTTGTCAATTAGCCATAGGAAAATCTTCCCAAGAAAGAAGAACAAATTTATCAGCAATATTTTGGGAAATGATGGTCTCATGACATCATTCATCGGCAACCAAGAATTTTTGTCTACATGTCCAGACAAAAATGATGATTTCATCCATTTAAGGAAACCATTACATTTTATTTCAATCAAAGTTGAACATATAGCATGCTCCATCAAAATCAGCTTACAGAAAATAATTGATGCCTGTCAACAACCAACCTGGTTTGCCAACATCCAATACCCTCTCCAAAGATGGTATCACTTGCTCAATGAGCAAAGGTGTGTGATCTGAGCAGCTGTATGCCCCCATTCTGTTCAGTGCAATTACCCATTCATTTTGAATGATTTTGTCAAGAATGACACATCTCTTTGTTACTTAAAAAAACATTTGGTCCAATTTTCCAAAACTTAAGGAACTGTGATTCCCTTAATCTTCCTTGAAAAAGCAACCAAAATAGGTCAGGAAACGTAGGGGTAGGCAAAAAATTAGCATGTCAACATAGTGGAGGAGCTTTTCTTTAACCAACATGATGGGTAACACTGAAAGTTCTAATTACGACTTACGACACATCTAACATTTACTATATCATTTGATGAAGGAATAGAAAAGGCATTTTTAGTGTGGCAAATGATATTGAATTTATAAATGGAGGACTAAATTTGTGTAGTAGCAAAGCTATGCTTAACAAAGCAAACATGAACTTACCAAGTCCTCAGTTGCCAATGGATCCAAAGCATTACTTGAAATTGCAGCTGGATACGGTGTGTATATCTCAGGATAATTATCATCTCTGAGAGGGTCTTTGTTCTCCTCTTTCACAGATACCTAGAAGATAATTCTGGGTGCCAATCAATGGGGAAAAATAAAAATGTAAATAATTATAAAAAATAACAATTAAACCTTCTCTTTCACCTGAGACCACTCAAGCTGGCTGAAATCATGTTTGCATAAGATTTTAGAGACCATCTAAAATGAAATGGCTGACAGAACCAGTTTACTCTGCACGCCTTGGTGTGGAATGCTTCTCAATGTGCTAGTCACAGTAGAAGTGGGTAAAATCTTCACCTTTCGACTCAGGTATTACAGGTTCGAATCCCAAATTGGTGGCCTTCCCCCGTCCAGGCCTTGGTATATTTGCATGTTCTCAACTTGATTGTAGGAGAGGACTTCAAAGTCTTGAATTCCATCAATCAATAAAGATAAAGCTATTATCACCATTTGTTCACATTTATTTAGAATAAGGGCCATTTGTTTCATCGACATTGCAGGGCCATCTGACCCTTGGAACACCATCAGCCCCAGCATAAACTGATCTTGCCCTACATGTGCATTATCAAGCTTATACATGGCCATTTTTTCTAACTAAACAGCTCCTAAGGCTTGCATGCCTTACACCTTAAAAAACACTGCCGCGAATCGTCTACTACTTATCATTTCAATTAAATAATCTACGTTATACTGCATATAAAGGGAAAAAAGCTCAGATAAATAATTTTAAAATGTACAGCAACACAGCAGAATCTTCTCCTTATATATACAACCGCATGTGTAACCACTCACTCACTCACTTCCAGAAGAGCTGGAGAGCTGAAATTTAATACACAGGAGGGGGACCGGATATGATCCAGCGGAAAATTCCAAAAACGCGAAAAAGTCTATTAGTTTTCGAGATATATCAACTTGAATTAAGATAAAGCCTTATGGGACTAAGAATTTTTTTCCTTTTATTGCGTATTTACGAATGTCTGAGGAAAATGAAATTCCTCTGACGAAAACAAGATTTTTTTGTTGATTTTTTTATGTGGTTGTCATTGCGATATTTTGTTAAAAAGTATTTTTTATGATTTTTTGAAAATTTCCTATGCTTATCTTTCAGGCCTATCTTGGAATATTCATAAGTTGAAAGAATTCCGAGGAATAAACGATTTTCAATATTCCATTGTTGAGATGACGAATTTTCGAACTCGAATTTGAGACATGTGCCATATGAAAATTTGGAATCTTCTGGAAAAACCGTTGAGGGTACTTCGTATCCTCACGATTTACCCTGATTTTCCCGTAAACCTCTTGGTCAATTCATACTAAAATTCCAAAAAATATCCTGCACATGAAAAATCACTGTTGCCATTATTTTGTGAAGTACACGATCTTGAATAACTTGGCAACCGTTCAAGCTAGACGAATGAAATTCTCAAGGTAAAACTGCTATGAAAAAAGTCAACTTTTACAATGCTGGCCATTCCACCGGATCGATTCATTTGAGTTATATCGATACAAATCTTTTTGGATACGCTTTATTCGCTAATAAATTTTTTGTTATTCAAAGTATGAATACGAAATTCAAGTATAATATTACTGCTAACGTGTTTAATCAGACAAACGTAAAATCTAGCGGATCGAATGATTAGAGTGGAAGATATTATCGATCCAAGAGTGCATTCGATAGATGCCTTTTTCAGACTTCTTTACATAGTTACGGGGATAAAATTTCTAACTGATTGCTTAGACAGCAATGTTCTCTACATGCATATGAACTATTTTGATAAGCAACGTTTCTATATAAAGATATATCGAAATGAAATAATATCGATAGGTCTCATTTTCTCATTTGCTATTTACCGTACCCAGCCTGTGCGAAGGCTTATTCGCAACAGGAATCAAAGTAGCTCACATCTGGTGGCCAATTTCAGAAATGAGACGTAGATGATCGGCCGGCTTGTTTACTGATGCTGATGCTACAGCCTAGCGGTGAACGAAACGGGTGTATTTTCAGCACTTTTGTGAAGCGAATACTGATGTATATCTCAGTTGTGAAAAATGGATGAAGTAATTTTCACCACATCTGACGTTCTGGAGTTCAATAGAGACTTAAAGAGGTCCTTCGTTGAGGGCTATGAAGTAGAATGCTGTAATCACATATGGAAGTTGTCGTAATTGAAGCACTGGAGTATTTGGTTCTTGTAATGGGCTTTTCCATACAAATAAGCGTTATTAATGGAATGTCACACGAGATACAAGCTTTTCAGAAGAAAATTGGCGCTTCTTTTTTCCGTTTTCGTGTGTATCGTTTGCCGATTTTATCAACCATCTATTACAAGAGATATATCATTATTAAAATCATCAAACAATATGATAGGCATCTACTCACATAAGCCATCCGTCCTCAATAATCTATTCTTCTTAAGGGAATTCGACGTCGTTGTTGTCGTGAGTGGAATTCCCCTTGTATTGGCGTTTTGACTGCTATGTGGAGTCACTCGACTCTCACCGGCTAGCGAAGATCGATGGGGAAGTGGCGAGACGGGTCGCGCGAGGGTCTCCGTGCCTCGGCCCCGGTCGGCAAAATTGAATTTTGGCCATTTGGGCTAAGCGACTCGAGAAATCCTTTAACCCAACGAAGCACGCAGGCCTTAGGAACGTCGGGGTTTTGCCCCGCATCGTATTCGGAAGAGCAGGGCCTAGCTATTGAATGAGAAAGAGACAGATGTTTTAAGGACCGACCCGGTTTTGACGGGCCCCCTGGCGGAAGATGTCCCGCCGATCGTGGGGGGGAGCTCTCGTGATCCGTGTGATAAGTCTTTATTTTTATAAAGTGAAAATGAAGCACTACCGTAGTGTTTCGGGTAGTGGTGCCCATATTTCGGATGGGAGGTGGTGTACTGTCTTTTGCTTCGTATGTCAGTGCTAAAGCCAGTTGTCTGATTTATATTCAGTGCTCACGCGCCTTTCAGTGCTTTGCATTTACAACTGTCATTTGCTGATAGCGTTGAAGTGCCTCCGACTGTTGGTTCAATTGTCCTGCATGGTTATGCTGTGGTGTACTGCCATTTGCTTCATATGCCAGTGTTGAGCTAGTTGTTTGATTGCAATTCATTGCTCACGCACCTATTTTAATACATTGCATTCTCAAATGCTCTTTCTTGATTGTGTCGAAGTGCCTCCGACTGCTTGTCGATTTAATTGTCTTGCATGGTTATGCTGCGTTGAACTGACTTTTACTTCATATGCTAGTGTTTGAGCTAACTGTCAGATTGCTATTCATTGCTCATGCGCCTATTAATGCATTGCATTCACAACTTTCCTTTGCTGATTGTGTTGAAGTGCCTCTGACTGCCTGTTGGTTTAATTGTCTTGCATGGTTATGCTGGAGTGTACTGCCTTTTGCTTCATATGCAAGTGTTGAAGCGAGTTGTCTGATTGCTATTCATTGTTCATGCACCTATTTATGCACTGCATTCACAACTGTCTTTTGCTCAATGTGTTCGAGTAAGCAATATTTCTTTCCTTATCCCTGAATGTGAGGCTATTTAATTGCCTTAGTATATTTTCAATTTTAATAAAACTGTTTCGAACGTTAGGCGTTGAAGTGGTGATCTATTGTTTTTCAGTGATCTTTTTCAAATTTTAATGTTACCTTGTGTTTTATGCATTACTGTTTTTATCAATAAAAATGACTTAAAGTTTAATTAATATAGGTTTTTATTTAAAAGAAAAGAAAGAATGCGAGTATTACTATTACTGCGGTCACTGGATCACATAATTGAATAACCAGTTTTGCCGCTAATTGCTAGTTCTGCCATCTATGAAAGTTACCATTACTACGACGTCTAAGGAAAAAGCGCGGGGAGGTGAGGGGAGGCTACCTCGTTTTAACATGGGAGTTCACAAAGCCCGGCCGTGCCTGCCCGAAATTTTCAGGATAGTACGTGATTGGTGACTTTAGATTTCTGTTATCTTTTGGTCTCCATGGCAACCATAGTTTTAAATTTATGCCGAAATATATTTCCAATGTAAAGTAAATGGGAATATACTAAAATCGTTTTATACAAGTTACCTCTTTTGCGATGTTAATAAAAATATAAAGACATAATCTTTGACATATAGGTCACATTTAGCAATGATGCACATTCCGCTTGACACATTTCCCTGAAAAAAAAAATCGAATCAAAAATGCTGGAATTCGATTTTTCCCTTATATCTTTTTTATTTATTTAGGTGAGGGACTGAAACTCTAACTGGTAAATAAAAATAAGTTACAAAATAAAATATAAGTTAAAGAAAACTAATGCAGTTGTTACAGTTGAAATTATGATCGATAAAATTGTGCATTTTATAGATATCTTTTGCAGACCTGTTACTGTAGTTGCTGGGATAGGGCTTTTAACAGTATGCTAGAAGGCAACGTACTATTCATACATATAACTTATTTTGCAAAACTACATCCCCCTATCAAGATATGTCGATATGAAGTTAAATCTATATGTGCCATTTTCCTACCATATTATGGCTGACATGACAAGTTTGTTCTGCACATATTGGTGTGCACTGCTTCTCCATTTACCTGCCACAAAATAGGCGGGTTAAGTCTTCACCTTTGAACCTTCTCAATGTAGTTTCTAGCCAGGGGTAGTGCAAAATGCATGTCCTATCAAGCAAATTTCAACCTTCTCGATGTAGCACCTAGCCAGGGGTTGTGAAAAATGCATGTCCTATGAAGTAGCTTTGAACCTTCTCGATGTAGCATCAAGCTAGGGGTAGTACACGATGCTTATCCAATGAAGCAACTTTGAACCTTCTCAATGAATCATCTAGCCAGGGGTTGTGCAAAATGCATGTCCTATGCAGTAGCTTTGAACCTTCTCGATGTAGCATCAAGCTAGGGGTAGTACACGACGCATATCCTATGAAGCAACTTTGAACCTCCTCAATGTAGCATCTAGCCAGGGGTAGTGCAAAATGCATGTCCTAAGAAGCAACTTTGAACCTTCTCAATGTAGCATCTAGCCAGGGGTGGTGCAAAATGCATGTACTGTGACGCAACTTTGAACCTTCCCAATGAATCATCTAGCCAGGGGTTGTGCAAAATGCATGTCCTATGAAGCAACTTTGAACCTTCCCAATGAAGCATCTAGCCAGAGGTTGTGCAAAATGCATGTTCTATGAAGCAACTTTTAACCCTCTGGCAAGAGGTAGTTCACGATACATATCCTAAGAAGCAACTTCGAACCTTCTTTTTGCACGATCTGGCCATAGGTAGTGCAAGATGAATAACCAAAGAACATCCTTTGAACTACAGCAGGAGAATGCTCTTTGAACTCGGATAGTGCGCCATTTGTTGATTCTTTGGACGTTCATGAAGAACATTCTTTGCACTAAAGTTGCTTCGCTGGAGAATATTCTTTGCATATCTTTTGAACTAACTTTTCGCCACTGGGAAATAGTATTGGAAATTAAATATGTTGTTATAAAATTTTTGAGTGAGGTACTTTCTGAATTGGTAAAACATACATGATTGTATGCAATTGTATATAATATATATGTAACTTGAAAATAGGATCTGTGTCACAAAGTCAGACACATTCATCCGTTCCATTGTACTGAATTTTTTGGGTAAATATAATACTTTTTCATGACATATGATTCCTTTTTTCAATAGACTAGAGCCTGTAACGTTTTTTTAATATTTTTTCTATAACTTAACAAATAATTTAATTACACTTTATGGACAACTTTTGTAATTTAAAACACTGGAGCAAAAAATACACATCCTCCTGCCACGACTATTACAATCCCTTTTGTACTATCACTCACTGAGCCACTGCCATGAACTGCACCAGTGGGGATCTTGAGTTCTGCCGTATCTCTTCCTCCGGTCTCTCAATACAACACTACGCTTGCTTTTCTCCCGATCTTTTTATAACACGTCTATCTCTTCCTTCTCTCCATACACGACTCCCTTATTTTTCCTTCTGCGTCCCTCACTACCATTGTTAATTTTAATTTATTCATTTAAACAACAACATGGCGGGTTGCTTACGGGGTAAACATTTTTACGGTAATTAATGTGCAATGTGGAAATGCTAAATGAGGATAATTTGTACATTGTTCTCTGATGGAATGAACCAAGACCACAGATAATAAGTATTAAATGCAGAAAAACATTAAATGCAAAGATGTTAAATCAAAATCCGCCTGAGTAGTATTAATTTTATAACTGATAACTTCTGCAGCTCGATTCTGTAAATGTGATATGGCCGTCACAAGCGGATTTCGTCAATGTATTCACGGCTTTGACGCTGGAGCGATTCTGAAACTTTTTAGTGACGTCACTCTCACAGCCGCGTCCGTGAAAGTATTCACGCCCAAGAGGGCCCGTGGTAGCTTCGTCGCGGCAATGCGCTCTAATTTTTCATTATGAATTTACGCTGTGATTGATAATTAATAGCACATTATTCATTAATTACGATGGTGGCTATTTCATATTGTCACTTCCCATAAGTAATATGTATTAAAAACAAATAAAAGAAATGCCTAAAGTTAAATTTACATTCGCGTCCTATTTAAATTGATTGGCCTTCATTGCGATTGAAGTTGGTGGGAAGTTAAACCTTGCGCTGAGGGTTTGACAATTATCTTATATTTGTGCATCTTCTAGAATGTACAAGTAAAATACTCACAACTTAATGTTCATAATAATTTGGAGTAGAACCAACGGTAAAAGTATTGTACAGTATTGAATGTTAACAGATTTATTTAATATTTGTTTCGTAAGTTCAAGCCTTCGATTTGTTTTTATTAACGAGAATGGAGGCTCTTTACATACCTCCGCAACTATTGCATGAGCACCAATGTCGACGGAGGCAATAGATGCATATACTTCGGCGGCAGATACGCGATATCAATCCCTTCGAGACGCGAGATTGGCGATGGATCACTGAGTTCACACCACGATTAATTCGTAGACGTTTAGATGGCTTGCCGGGGCATACTTTAGTACGTTAAGATAAACATTGATCATCTATTCCATCTCTTCCATGCATTATTGCTGCCGTTCAGTAACACGACCAACATGATTCGTTTTTCTGTTGACATAATAGAAATACTAAGACATGTAAACATCTCGCCCTCTAGCAGACACTGTTAATAATCTACTCGTATTCGCGCCAGAAACATTTTCATCAGTATAAATCGTGAATAGTGGCATGTGCTTGCATAATCAGACATATATGTATACGCACCACAGCGCATTTAAAATTATGTACTGAAATGATGAGAACAGCTCAAACGCATACGAGAATGAACCATTATTAAATAATAAAATAACACTTGTTCTCATTCCGCGTAAGCATTAGCTCCATATTATGAGGAAATTAGAGCTAATTGTGCAATTACGAGCCCGCTACGTGATAACTGACTTTGATACGCAGCACTTGACAACATATAAAAGAGGTAATGCACAGTTTATAGCTATAAACTAATTAAACAACCGTAACTTATCATTAATAGGTACTTTTAAAAGAAAAGACCTCACTCAAAATTGAGTAAAGAAGTATTATTTACTTTGGGAGTGAATATTCCACGGCATTGTATATGTTTCTCTATGGTAACTGAAGTTGCAGTTGGCCGCTGAAGTAAGTTTGTATCGGAGATTCTGATTCGTTCCTCGCGTCCGCACAGCTACCAACATAAGAAACTGAAGTGATCGTTCGCAATCCGTCAAACATCTCACGACACAGGCTTACAGGATCGCTTGAACGTCTTTCACGGTGAGAGGCGTGAGAACTCCACTGTGGTTCGAACCACGCGAAGCACAGGTATGACATTTACAGAATCGAGCTGCAGGCTTTATATTTGGAACTCACCAGTGCAACAGCAACCGCACTGCCATATGCAGGAACTGCTCTCACATCCATTACTTCATCTAGTTGCCCCTCCTCAGCAGTGTCCTCTTCCATCATTTCCTCATAACCCCCTTCATAATACTCGTCATACCACTCTTCCTTACCCACTGTCCCTTCAAACGGCCCCTCCTCTGCACCCAATTCCTCCACATATTCTTCCTTCAAGGAGGCATAAATAGGTAAGCGATTATATTATGTTCCAAACATGCTAGATAAACAATGTACAGTAAAGTTAAGTGAAAATTATGATTGAGGAGCTTGTGGAAGGGAAGAATGGCAAATGTGGTCCTCATATGAGATAAATACAAGGACTGTCCAGATAGAAACAGAAATTTTGAAATAAAAAATATACATTGAAAATAACAATTTTTATAAAATACGAGGGATATCCTGTAAATAAATTCCATTTTGGTGTGTAGATCGCTAGGGGTGCTTTTTGACAAAAGGGTGGTTTTCAATTTTTAGAAATTGCTTAAATCAAAAGATTATTTACTCCTGGAGTATGTATTACACTCTTTTAGATTTTTTAATGACAATATTTAATTTTCACGACTAAATGAAAATTGAAAATTTTCAAGCACCCGAAATCGCGATGGCTAAGTATGAATGCTGAGAAAAGCCCGTGCGACGTCATTCTGGTCTCAGCTGTGAGAGGCCTCCTTGGTGCAAGGCTATGAATGCTTCTACAATGCAGGATGCTAGCAGGTAGCAGAGTGCCCTGCCTGCAGGTAGCACTTGGGTTAAATAAAGGTTATTAACCCTTTTCTTCCCAATGTTGCGTGAACGCAACGCAGACTTTGCAATTTTTTTTTCTCCGTATTTGTCGTTAATAAGTAGTTAAAATTTTTAACATAGGTAGTTCAATGCTTCCTAAAATGTTATGAATTTTTCTACTGAATAAAGTTTATAACTTTTGTTTTTACATTGACCTTTTCATTTATATGCAAGTAATTATTTTACATTATCTTCTAAGTTAACGTATTATGTAAATTCTGATGCTCTTGATGATTATATCTCTCTGCAAATATAATGATGAATTTGTATTTTAGGCCATTACAACTAATTGAGTGAATTTGACTTAGTGGTTTTCAAATTATTAAAGAATAAAGGAAGTGCTGCGTTCATGCAAAATTGGAAGGACCCCGGTAATCCAGGGAAAGGGTGAGCCACGGCAGTAGTCGTTTAGAGTTTTTCTTTTTGGACTGAAAAATGAAAAAGTTATCAAGAAAACGTTACATTTTTATGGTTACACTATAGCTTCAGGCAATTGTACAATATTTTAGTCCTACATATACATCTTCATACGTTTTGAAGGGTCTTTAATAGAATGTTTGGCAGGTGGTGGGTTTTCACAGAGTTGTGACTTTGATATTTTTAACATCACGTATCGAGCAATATTAAATCAGCCTTTACTTACGCTATAGTGGGAATTCACTGTGACTTAAACATAAAAGAAGCATAAAAACTTTGCTCTAGAGTTGTCCAGAAAATATAATGATCTCTGTGAGCGTCTGCAATTCCAAGATATGCTGGCATCCTAAGGTAAGAACGATCTTTTCACCACAGTTGACAATAATGCTAAAAGCAAGTGAGTATATGAGGGTTAGGAAATAGATCCTAAAGTCGTATTTACGTGGTATTGTTGATTAGGATTCAAAGAGAAGGCAGTGGGAGGGAAAAAAGCTAGGCTGGGCGGGGACATCCCAGCACCAGTGCGTCTCCGTGCACAGTGGGGGTTGGCGAGTGAGCAAAAAGAAGGCAGAGTCAGGAGGGATCACATTATCACAGTATTTTCTGAGAAATTCATGCCCACTGGCCACTGATGATAATGAGCTGGTAAGGCTCCAAATTGCAGTCTTTTGTCTCTAATGGGATTTTTCAAAATTATGACTATAGAATCCCTTGTAGTGCGAGAGAAAATAGAGTCATCAGGTGCCTTCTTCGCACTCAAAAGGAACTGTCCAAGTGAAAGTAAGGATCTTTTGATCATATGATCGGTAAAAAGAATGCATTATTCTTTGAGTTGTCATGATATGTAACTGAACGTATTACCACATTTTGGTACACTGGATACATTTGTAAATTTGAAGTTGTGATTGGATTAACCATCAGTTACACATTTTTGTTAAGAAAAAGTGTTATGTTACCTCAAGAAAAAAGAAAAAAGTGAAGGAGCAATAACACTTTATCAATAGCAGACACTAAGTTACTTCCACGATATAAAATTTACATTATTAGATCGGTTGCTTTATATTTTCTGTACTTTATAATGGTGTAATAGTCGAAACGGGTCAAATAGTTTAATTTTTTACAAATACTTAATGGAAGTCACAAAGTGTCTCTTATTGATAACATGGAGACTTCCACCACGTACAAGCTTCAAGTTTTGATTTGAACAACTACCCTCATAGTCACTAAAATTGCCATAATATAGGACATAATAGATTAAATAATTTGCAAAATGCAGTAAGGAAAGACAGGTTGGCCACAATCGTGACGAAAATTAACAACAAAGATGCCGAGTTCCTAGCAGCCAGAGGATAAGTGATTACCAAAAGTGCAATATTCATCAACATGCTGATTGCTCTTCTAAATTTCAAGAACAATACAAAATTTAATAAATATTTTAGGTTAATTATATATTTAGGTTATAAAAAAAAGAATTATTTGCAAAAATAATAGAGTTCTGAAAAAAGTGCAACACGGCTCATTCGACACGGGAAATCCCAATGTTGCACATGCGCAACGTTTCACTAACGGCAAACTAAAAACAATAAAAATATATTAATGGATAATTTGCCTTATTTGAGTGTTTTATTGCTAATTCATCAAAATATTTGGAATTTTTAAATTGTTAACATGCTTGGGATTTAATGAGTTACCCTACCCTATCCTATACCCTATCAAAGGAGGATACTTTCTGACCATAGGCAATTTTATAAGGTGATTATTAAGAGATGTTTCCCTGAGCTCTGTGCCTCATGCATGCATTGCTAATCTCAGACGATGTAAAACTTCTGACACTCGCATAGCCTCTAGCATAGGTCCCTGTGACGTTACGTGGATTGGCATTGCATGGGTGCCAATCTGGCCTTTTTCATGTGAGGTTAAAATTGATCATTAACATTGATCTAAGCTGGGATTTCTAAAATCAAACAATTTGTATACTATGAATGCACTAACGGTGGGTAAAAGATCGCAACCAATGCCTTCTGCTTTCTTTGATAAAGGAAATCACCCCATAGGTTAGTGATTTTTGCTGACGAAAACCTTTTCACAACTCTCAATTCACAACTGGCTGGATACCACGGCTGGTCGCATATGGAGTGTAGGAGCACTTGTACGCGAAGAAAGTGGCACTAAGCCCACCCACTGATGTGCCATGTCTAAAAGTGTTATTTTCTGGAAAGGCATAGTACAGAAACGAGTCCAAGGATGTAAAGTAGAAGAATTATGTTAGTGTTAAAAGGCTAGGTGATACAAGAACAACTAATAGCAGAGCTCTGTCAAACCAATCTTAGAATTATGTGTCACTATGTGGTGGAATAAGATTTGGATGAGGCATGTTTTAAGAGGGATAGGGATTTTAAATACAGCAGTTAGGGAACAGTGGAAGGAGAAAAGAGAAGAAGAAGAATAGGACTGAAGATGATGGACAAGGTGAGATTAGGATGAAGTGGAAGGGGAACCAAAACGGAGGCCTTGGACAGAATGAGGTGGAGACCTCTTTGGTGTTTGGGACAACTACCAATGAAAGACAGAAAACCAGCTGATGATGATGTGGTGGAAGTTATTAATTAGAGATAAGTTCTGGTACCTGGTTTTTGCCCTGTGGAACTGGTATCGATAAACAATCACACAGTGTCGGTACTTTGGAATCAGCTTAGAACGGTCAAGAGTATTTGAATTTGGTGTTGAGAGTGGAAAAAAATTTAGATGCATGCATTACTTTCTGATTGCGTGGAGATCATATTCTTTTATTTTGAGAGCTGCTCCAGGGAGTACCTGGCATATGATTTCAGTACCCATGCATTAAAACATATTTACAGAAAACAAATATATTCAATATCAGAGAATTTAGTTAGAGATTTAGAGCATATCAGGTTATACTTCATTTAATTACCATCAATTTTGGCAAATAAAAATAATACTCATTTTCATCAATCTAAGTCGATATTTCACAATGGCCATTTAGTAAAATTATAAAAATGGCCTATTTTCTGATCCCAGGGGAAACAGTCAGTTTTCACTTGTTTATAAATTTTGCAAAAGTTACACCATAATGTTGGAAGATTCTTGTAAGAGATGAATTTGTTGTTACTTTCAGGAAATATTATTAAAGAAGTTGAAACTTCAATTAGTTGGGAAATATATTCGCTCCAATTGTTTGAAAACCAGAAAAAAGTGCCAACTTCAACATTTTTTAAAGCAATAAAATACTTTTTACTGTTCAGGGTAATGAGTTTCATCAAAATTCATGGTATGTGGGGTAGGTGTGACAAATTCAGCCTTACCTTTGTGGAACCAGAATATTGTATAAAATCTCATTTTAAAGATATTCGACCATAATTATTAATATTCAGTGACAATTATTGCCTCAATTTGCATCTCTTAATATGTTAAGCCCCCCTCATTCATCCTACATTTTGACTTTGCTCTTGACCCATCTGAAAAGAAATTCTTGTAGCGAAGATAGCCACTGCGTGCTGCTCTGCAACACTTCTGTCCAAAGTATCTTGGAGTGAATGTGGCATTCATTGGATCGCCCCAGCATTGAGCAAAGTTGAGCGGCAGTACAAACCTATTCTTTTCATTAAAATGCACAGTTCGTTTTGAAGAATGCAGTCACTAATGATACCTCTGTACTCTATGATTCAACTTCCATCAACTTAGGGAAAATGTTGGTTTCCTGCTGAGGGGCATTGGGAATATTCAACCATGGAGTGAATTTGTATGATAGTGCAACTTCACTGACCCATGCAAGAGTACACTCACCAGTTCATCAGTTGCCAATGGATCTGTTACATCTCTTGAAATTTCCAGTGGATTTGGAGTGTACATCACAGGATAATTCCCTTCACTGAGAGGGTCCTCGTTCTCCTTTTTCACATGAAACTAGAATAGAATGCTAGGTGCCACTAAATAAAGGCAAAATAATAGTACTAAGACCCTATTTAACACATTCAATGTAGGCCTGATTTTCATTAAAGTCATCATAATTGGCCAATATAATAAGAGAGAACAAAAGCAGGAGGTTTCTGCAACATAATTTCCGTTCAAATACTGCTTTTACAAACGGCGCACATGGTTCGAAAGAGGGAAGCTTGTTGAAGGCCATACACACCATCGGAAGCGGATATTAGTTACATATGGAGGCGGAGAAAGGGCTCTCGGCCCTACTAGCAGAGCACATCAATTGAGGTGCTCCGCACTGAATGTGTTGAATGATAACTATAAAACTTTCTCTTTCACCTCAAGACCACTCAAGCTGACCAAATGCATGTAATCATGAGATTCTTTTCACTCCCACTTCAAAGTTAGGAACATTTAGTTCAACCTCCACAATAATTTTACGATCCTTTCCATTATTTGTAATTTCATATAAATAATTATGCCCAATGTCATTTATTTTTTTGATCAAAATCATGAGACCATAAAAATTCAATGGATTAGAGAATGAGTTAATACTTTTGAACTTTTGATACACTTTTTTTATTTAGAACATGACCTTAAGGAGGAGCTCAAGAATTGTTTCCAATTATTTTAAGAAGAGTTTTTTATTGGAATTCCATAACAAAGCAAAATATTCAATTCAGGCTCTAACCAGTGCATTTTTCGGTATTTAGGCGTTAAAAACACATACTGAATATTAATTAGTGTTTGATCCAAGCTGCCAATAGATCTGTAAAATGAAGTTAAAATTTCTGATGGCATATTCCACCAAATGCTTAAGTTTTCTATGATATATCTTACGAGTTGATCCAATATGTACTTAGATCTGCAAAATGAGGTTTATATTCCGGCGGGCAAAATCCACCAAATTCTTAAGTGCTTAAATGCTACTTCTTACAAGTGACAGTAGATACTTAATATAATGATATCCATCTTCAATCACAGTTTTACACCTGCCTCTTGAAACACAAAACTTCATTCCATGCTATGTGTAAATTTGAGCTTTCTTACAATAATGAACGAATTAAGGGTGAATAACCCATATATTTATCTTCACCACCCCAAAAACAGTGCCTTTAAAGGAGGGAAATCTATCAAATGTTAAGGAAAGATGATCATAATCACCAATATCCCGGATATTAACAACTAAACAACGATCACACGAACCCACGACCTTCAGTTAGTCAGACAAGTACTTTATTCTGCCGCCAACTCTGAGACCTGCATTTTAGGTAACACTGCAGTAAGTGTAGATTGTAAAATTTCTACTCAACACTGGCAATAGAGTGTTTAAGGTTGCTAGAGAAAGCATAGAAAAGCTATGAATTGAATTACCTTTGAAATGCACCCTGTAGTATTTATAGAGGGCAAGAACCTAACAATCTTCCTTAACCCTCATATGGATTCTCTGCACCTTAGAAGAGCTCATACTTTTCCTTCTTTCCTACCATCTATAACCCATACTTTTTTATCTCTCACCAATCCAGGAGTGAAACCTTATCTGCCGCACTACACCACATCACATTTACCCGTCCATCTCTAAGGAAACGTCCTCAATGAGGGAATGGGTCTCTGCGGTACTAAAAAAAATACCAGCTCTTCTAGCTCCACTCCACAGCGGCATTGGGTTATTTGACACGTTGCTTATTATCCCATATTCTTTACATTTCAAAACCCATAAGACCTAATTTTTTTAAATTGCAGGATATAAGCTCCCAGAATATTCATAAGATTTGCCTTGATTGCCAGAATCACTGTAAAAATTACAAAAGTAACACTTGTCTCTTCTCACTTCACCTACACCTGTTCGATTATTAACGTTTAAGAACTTAGCCTTCTATGTACACTGCAAAGATATAACATATAAGGGGACACAGTGAACCAAAATTATATATCACATGGTTACCTAAGACTTATTCGGTCCTCATTCGTTATATAAAGAGGTAACATGAGAGTTTAGGCACGTTTCATAATCAAGGTGAAGCGGGAAGATTGAACAAACAGGGAAGTATCTTGAAACCAATCAGTGTTTTACATAAGAATATTTATTAGCTTGCAAGCAAACTCAAGCTATCTCAATTCATTTGCCATGCAAATTTCTGCCATAAGATTAAGACTGTTCCACAACAAACATCGCCACAAGTGTAAATAGATAATAGTGACTAGGCTATTTGACTCGCATAAACTTGCTGTTCCGTACAACTGAGAGTTGTAGAATAGAATTGAGAATAGCATCTATTCATGTCAGGCACACCCATTTTCATTATACAGATGAGAAATTTACACAACACAAGGTCGTCCAACTCAGGTGTTACTGCAGGTGAGAATAAAACTTACCAAAGCATCTGGTCTCATTTCTTGGCAGTCTGACACAGGAATGTATATTTCAGTAGTTTGGAATGCACATGGGAGCTGTGAAGTGCCTTCATTTGCACTTTGCAAGCAGTCCTTTGAGTCAGTAGAAGACTCTAAATTGTCATCACCTGTCCACTCTTCTTTGATACTCTGCAGAGAAAGTAATGGAGATAAACAACTCACCTTCTTCAAAGTCAACAAATTAGGGGCACACCTATATATAATGAAAAAGGATTATTGAAATCTTACCTCTAATACGAGAAAAGATTACGTTAGATTGAAGGGCCAAGCATGCATCGCTAAGCCACTCCACTTGAACTGCATTTAAGGACGAAAGATCTAGAAAACACTGTCACGAGGCATTGGTGAGGATATTTCAGGGTGACAATAGTACACGTACAGAGGTATGGTTATTAAGGTGTACTCTTCAGCTAACACTTTTTTCTTTGGTTTATTTAAGAATCAATTCTCCCCAAATAACTGCTGGAAAAGAGGGACGTGAAGTAGAGAAGGGTCATTTTGGCTGAATACCTGAGCCTCTTCCATGAATTGCCAAGCAGCAAAGGGAATTTCAACATTGGGAGAGAGAGAAAGAGATTGTACACTATTTTAGCAAACCAGCTTTTCCCACCGACCAGGTAACAGGATACATATTGGAGAACAACACACTCCCTGAACACTTAATAGGCTAGCAATAAATAATCATAATATTTCCCCAATACTAGGCACTATTGACTGCCATCAAAATGATCCCTCCCTTCTCAGATGACCTCTCAGCACTAAAATCTGTTAACAAAATGGAGTCTCTTGCGGTAAAATTAGAAACAGTTAAAGAAGGTTTTGAAAACATGCAATCAGCATGGCCACAATGCACGCACTTCCCCTTACCTTTCTATCTGCAACCCATGCATCCCATACCACAAAAGTCTTTACCACATTCTGCTTTCCTATTACTCAGTGGACCATTACCAGAACTAAATTATGTCTCCTCACTCTTTAATAACTTGACCACATGTATTCCACTTAACTTTACTCCCACCTTTTCCCTGGTGCTCTCAACAACTTACCAGGCTGCCTCCAGGATTTGATGCTGCTAGCCAGGGTGCATCCATCAGCAATGAACATTCTTTGCACTCTACATCAGAACACTGAGCTTCAGTGATGGCCATACTAAGCACAAAATCCATGTTCTCCTGTACTTTTCTAAGACACTGGAAGGCCTCATTGTTCAGTAAGTCGATTGCATGATGACACCAATCAAATCCAAGGAAAGGGTTAATGCAAGCCCCTATTATTTTACAACAATAATTTATGTCATCAGGTAACTTGGCCATGAAATTCACTATCACGTTCCCAACAGTAGAGTGAGTTAACCTCTGACCATTGACCAAATCTTGGTTTTGTGACGGCAACAAGTTTTTCCCACAAAAGCTGTTCATAAATCGACACTCCTTCCATGTTATAGAAGATGGTAGAGAGGTAATTACACATTCCTGAGATTTTATCAACACTTTCACCGTTTTTTGTTCACTAATCCATTCAGGAAGTCTTCCCAGATGCACTACCACATTATCAGTTTTGGAGTGTAATGGCGATTTAAATTGATTCATGATATCCTAATACAAATTTATAAACACTACAGACAAATCAAACAGAAATATCTGCTTTTTAGTCAACAAATAATTTGCATAAAATTTGGGATGATGTTTGAGATCAATCTTCCACTAGTTGCAATGTAAAATATGAACATCAACAGCTGTGCATCAGTTCCCAGGAAGGGTATCATTAAATGTCCATGGCTTGTATTTTAATAGCAGTAGGCCTACAAACCCTGAAAAAATAAACGTTATTATACACATTTAGATAAAATAAATTCACAACAGTAAAAGACACTGCCCAACATAGTAATGGAAACCCATAGAGACACTGTTATCTTATTATGATACATGTTATTATATCTTGCTTATCCATTGCGAACAACTAAAAAATTAAGAAGTGGGAAACCTTCCAATGCAATGAGTGGATATCAAACGACGAGGTTAATGACCAAAGGTCACTAGGAAAAAGGTCCTCATTCAAAGAATTCACGATTATATTGTGCATACCAATGTGATAAATTTAATTCAAAGTGTATCACTAAACAAGAAAACCAATTCTGAGGAGCTCTTTTGCCTGAACGAAGCAATCAATTTCATTGCCACCAGAAGCATGAGAGAGAGTACACAGTTGCGATAGGTCATAAAAATCCTCCGTTCCATAGTGCTTCATTCATTACATGTTAGTTTATTCTCATTATAATTATTGCACTTAAATTCATGTTTCCCAAGTTTGCGAGCCTTAATATCCCTTATTTTTCATTCCAATGACTCACAGTTTGGATGCAAGGACGCTAAAATTATTCCCATCTGTTTGAGAGTGACAAATTTTAAAAACCATGAAAATTGAAGATGATGCTTTAACGATGCAAATGTCTGCTAGTTTTAGAACCAATTGCTCAATTGAATACCTATTGGTACTGTTATGCAATGCATAATGTCTTCAATGCAGCTGGTAAGAGTTTATAAAAGAGAGAATCAGTCAACCTTAACCTTCAATTATTTTAGGTAAAAAAAACTAGTGCTGTTGCTGATCACACCATCACGCATGGAATCTCCTTTAACATCAGGCATGCTGAGGCATAAACAGAGAGACCAAAAATAAACCCCAATGCCTGCTACAGAAAGAATGCTGAAAAATTAAGCCTAACTCATTTGGCTTAATTTCAATGATTCAGGAGCAGACTTAAGCATTTGGTCAATCAAAACTGGAACTTAGCTTGTCACCATTTCGTACCACTGAGCATACCATGCTGCGAATGGTGGCTGGTGAAAAGTTGTTTTGTCTGAAAGTTGCTTTAATGTAGCACTGGCTGCATTTCACGCCATAGACGGCACACCATAGGGCCAAACTGAGTAAACATACAAGTTTTCTAACAACCAGTACCCAAAGTATTTGCAACCGAGTAATCTCCCAAATATCTGAGTGTGGATTTGAGCTGTAAATGAAAGGAATTTAAAAAAACTCTATCATGAATTAGTCTTCAAATTTCATAGCAAAAAATGAAACATTTACAACTAAGTCCGTATTCTCGTTTTAATTTTTTGCCTTCTCGTGAGTAAATCAGAACATGCAAATGAAAAAATTCCTCCCATAATATTTTTGTTTCTATTTCAGGTACCCCTCACTTAACAATAAACATGTTCCTAAAGAGTGTCATACTAGCACATTTCATGCTAAGTGAGGTGTTTTTAAAGCATAACAATACAACTTATATCCTGTGCACCACAAGATGCCTTTTCTGTGGCTAATTTAGATTTTAGAGCAAAGTTGCTAATGCACAGTGATAACAAAATCCAGGTAATTATTATCTTTTGTAGAACCATTTACTTCATTAATACATTGGATTGTGTTCTCCTTCGCTTTTCCCATTCTAATTAAGAGGTGACAGTAGGTTTATAGCTAGTGCTTTAGCTGATGTATAGCAGGAAGATTGCTTGAACATTTACAGAGCAACCTCTCATTCCAGCCATGTTTTACCAAATACTATTGCCTTGAAAATAGAAATGAGATTGTTTACCATTGGCCTACTGCATTAGATACAAGACATTTCTCCTAGGAGATTAGCAGTGTTTTAGTGATTTAAAACTAAGAGTGACTTAAATGAAAATAATTATGGTTACGCTTTTTGCCTCATATCATACAAGTCATACCCCTGTAGTTCGCACAATTGACAGTGACTTCCCGCAGAAATATTTCCACTAGGCGAACCCACTTCCTTTCTTTCACCAAGAACTCAGTGCATCTGGAGGTTTTTTATCTCAGGTTTCACAATAGATGAGAAAGAAACTAACCAACACATTGGCTCTCAGTAGATTACAGTCCGGTACAGGAATGTGTGTCACAGTTGTAAGGACAAAGCATGTGAGCTGTGAAGTGCCTCCAACCGCATTTCGAATGCAGATGCGATTGAAGGCACTTCACAGCCCCCATGCAGTCCTTTGTCTCTGAAGAAAAATCCAACTCGTCACCAGCCGCCTCATTTCCTTTCCGAGAAAGTACCTGTGATAAGCAACTCACCTCCATCAAAGTAAAAAAGGAAGATATGCTCCTAATCTTGATGAAACAGGATTTTTAAATATTCTTTATACACAGTCAACTAAATATTGATTATTGTCCATCTGTTGCTAAATGGCTTGAAAACTACCGAACCAAATGAAAATAATTTTGGTAGGAAGAAACTCGGTAAACTTGATTCTAATTCAGGCAATGCAACGACCTTTGAGCCTTCAAAGGCCTTAAAGTGGGCCCTTTCACAGAAAAATATATTATGCATATGGATTAGAGTATTAGACGTCATGCAGATGTGGTTTTATTCCCTTAATTTAATTGTAATTATATTCTTAACAACAATGTTGATGAAGGTTGTCATTTTCACATTTAAGTGAATGAAAAGAAACATTTTTTATTCCTGCACTCAATTAGAAAATCAGGAATGTCTGAGTAAAGAGTTATAACTATCAATATCACTTAATATATTTTATTTAAGCCCAAGTCTTACCATAGAAACCATTGACATAGCATATGCTTTAGATATACTTCTTTCATTCTTGATGTCTTCTTTATGTTTAGAGATTATCTCTGGGGCTTACATCATTATGAAAAACATACTTGCTGGCTTACAGAAATTTATTTTCTACTTTATATTATGCATGTGAATTGATTAGAGCATAAAAAAATTAAAAGTGGTAAAGCACTAAAAACTTATTTTACGTAGTAAAAAATGTCCAATATTGAATTCTAAAAATTGAAATTAAAATTCTATAAACAAATTAACAAAATATTTCTGACATACCTTCATGTACTTGTTCCATTTGTATGCAAGTTGCTAATTTGTGACATCATAATCACATTTATTATATTTATATCAACTTCGACCATCCAGATTACCATAGATTTTACTTAAACCAGCATTGTGAGTTCTATCATTACAATTTTAGTATGCCTGCATGTAAACAACCCTTTTTTTAAACAGTTGTGATACACTACATCCAGGATAGAAAATTTTAGAGATTTCATGACCAAAGGTATGGTTTCCACTATTCTTCAACCAAACCATAGAAATGAGTGGTAATATTACCATTAATTACCATCTTAATACAATTGCAAAAACAACACAGAAAATCATCTTCTATGGTAAAAATATTTTTTTTATCACGATTTTTTTCAAATAACCCTTGGGTCATTCCATTTCAAATCAACCAGGCCATGACACCCACCGACTCGGATTTTCATGAAACTTACCATGGTCATACATTTAGGTATGATTGGAAATTGTGTGCAATTTTAGCCTCCAATTGTCATTTGTTAATGAAATATGAGCAACTGAAATTTGGGCGTGACCCCTAAAGTGCCGCAACGTGCAACACATGGTGATTTTTATTTTCATCCATAACTCCATTCCTGTGAGATGAAAAGTCATGATTTTTTTTCTGATGCTAAGTGGTCCATAATGATCCACCATTATCATTAGATATTCACTGCATGAAGTAATTCAGCTGCAAAAAAATTAAGTTTACAAAAAAATCTCCCTTGCACTATTTTCCATTATCAGCATCCACAGGGAAAGGCCATGCGAGTACAGTCTCCTGGTTTAATTTAAAGTAATCACTAATGTCTGAGCAAAGATCCTGATGAAAAAAATCGTGAGTCCGGCGTTCCTTTCAGTAAAAAAAAATACTCGTTCATGTTCACGGGAAAAAAATGGCTCTTTTTCAAGGCACCTAGAAATTACACAATTTGGAGGAGATATAAGCTAATACTCATGATTAAACGATATTGGATCATGCATCAGCTACCTATCAGGTAACTGATGATGCTGTAAAGCGAAACCGGTAGTACCAATAAATTTAAAATTGTGGAAATTGCTCCTTCTTCATTATGTCACGTTTCCACTCAAACTCTCCTGAAACCTCAGATTATGTTGACTTGTGTGCTCTCATCGTCTTCTTTGCTACTTAAAGAAATGCGAGTGTTATCAGCTTAAATGCTGTACTCCTTTGCTATACATAAAGGTCCTGTGACGACCATACCTCTAAAAAAAGTCTATGTCTATGAGAGCAGCGGGCATCCTGGTGAAGCCTGGAGAAAAATTTTCCTGTAGGTGTGACAAGAGGATTTCCAAAATTTGTAAAAGTGAAGTTGTTTCCAATGGCAGTGAGGAAAGCGAGAGAGAACTTACATCAGTTAAGACTGTGTTGGAAAATGATAGAAAATAAGAAGAAGCCAACTGCAGCTTGGAGGCTTTAGACTGCTCTCCTTTGAAATTACATTCTTTGTCTTCTAACAGTAGACGCTCACATGGAAAAGGAAAGATAAAACAGGCTAAGCATGACCTTGTTTCTAAAGTGTCTGGTGCATTGAAATTAGTGAATCCATCCCTGGAAAATATAAGTAGCAATAAAGATGGGAGTGACAGTCAACTCATCAAGCGAAAGGCAGCCAACTTGGATGGCCTGCTGACTAAAATTAAGACTAATTGCCAACAGTTAGTTGGCAGGGTAAAATTAAAATGCTGACCCTGGCCCCTTTATCTTGGTCTAGGAAAAGGATTATAAGTGAATTTCATGTTTCAGACTACACTGTGAGACATTCAAAAAAGTTACTTGATGAGAAGGGAATTCCTGCTATGCCATCACCATGTGCTGGGAAACCACGTTTAAACTCCCCAGTAGAGCTGGAGAAAATATTTTACCAGCTTGACAAGAATCCTAGACAGATTCCTGGAGTCAAAGATAAAGTCAGTGTGAGTAAGAATGAGTAAGTATATGGAGAAGAGGTTGATTTTATATATCCTCAAGAAACTTTATGTGCTCTTCAAAGAGCAATATCCACAAGAAAAAATTGGGTTCTCCAGATTTTGTTCACTTCAGCCAAAATGGTGTGTGATGGCTGGTGCTTCTAGGATTCATTCAGTTTGTGTTTGTGTCATACATCAACATGTGAAACTGCTAATTAATGCCTTGCAATTGAAGAAAGCATAAGAAGTTGATCGCTATCATCATCTGTGACAAAAACAATGCAGAGTGTATGCTCAGAAAATGTTTTTACTATCCAGATCCTTCCAGGCTAAAGGATATCATCATTTCTAAGTTTTGTGAATATGACCCTTCTGATACAGTGAAATATAGGCAGTGGGTTTCCACTGATAGAACAGAACTTCAGTTGTATATATCATCCATTGATGAACTCTTGGACATTCTATGCCTCAAAATGAATAAACTGATACCACATTATTACGTCACCTAAGAACAATCCTCGTTTTTTTAAATAAGAAAAGAAACCCTCAGTCATGAAAAGGCAGTTATCATAATGGAATTTAGTGAAAAATTTTCATTTTTAATTCAGGATGAAGTTCAAAAATATCAATGGGAAAATCTGTCATGCATCATACACCCTTGCTTGATTTACCAGAAGAAAGATGGTGCACTCACTACCTCATCTCATTGTTTCATATCTGATGACCTTAACTATAATGTGGCCTTGGTTATGGAAGTGCAACGTCACCTGATAAAATTGTTAAAGGGAACTTCGCCTATGATCCAAGAGGTTCAGTACTTCACAGATGGATGTGCTGGGCAATATAAAAACTGCAAATCTTTTATAAATTTGTGCCATTATTATAATGACTATGGAATGAATGCAACCCAGTCTATTTTTCCACAAGCCATGGAAAATCCTCTTGTGATGGTATAGGAGGTACCATTAAACGAATGGCACAGCAAATAACAAACAGCACCGGGATACATGAATTCTGTAGAGATAATATGAAAAACATCAAAATCCATATATTACATTAAGTTTAGGGATGTGGCTTGGTCACGTAGTAAACTTCTTGAAAGATCCACCAAGGCAAAAACAATTCCAGGAACAAGAAATTTCCATCATTTTGTGCCTTTATCAGATAGAAAAGTCACTGCAAAGTTCACTGGCCTGGATGATGAGTACAGCATTATATTTGATTTTTGTTCTGAAACAGTGGATTTCCCAGATAATTTGGCTGTTGGTTCATATGCAGTGTGTATTTATAGCAAGCCGTGGTACATTGGAGCAATGAAAGCTTTCAACCATGAAGATGGTGATATTTCAGTTAAATTCATGACACATAAAGGGCCCTCACCTTCATTCTCTTGGCCAGAGAGATATGATGTTGGTCGTGTGCCATAAGGGCACCTATTGTGTGTGCTTAATTCTCATGCAACCACAAGCTTTAGGAGGCCATACTACTTCTTGAGGGAGGAAGTGGACAACATTAGAAAAAAATATTTTGACTTTGTGAAAAACAATGAGACATCTTAGAATGTGGACAGCCAGTTAAAAAGAGAAGGCTCACTTTCAAATCAATTGGTAAGGTCATTGAATTAATTTTACTCTTTTTGCCTAAATTTCCAATGATATAGAATGACTAGATGAAACATTGAAAATAAGCATTAGGATGAAGTACCGGAGAAATTTCTCAATTCCAACAATTTGATGATGTTTCCCTATGACATTAGATAATGTACATTCCTGTGATGTAAATACATCTGGATATGAAATGTATTTGGTCTTTGACACAGATTAAAAGGTATGTAGAATGTAATAGAGTACAATGGATCATGCAGTTTTTTTATTAAAACTCCCTCTGCTCGAATAGTTCTAATAGAACAAAATTAGCAGTAAGTGGGGGAGTACATTCACATGATTGCCTTTGTGTTTCCTACTCTAAGAACCAGTAGCATACAACATAGTGAGATAATGCATGATCCAATATTGTATAACCATGATAGTTGTTTAATCATTGAGCTTATATCTCCTCTAAATTGTGTAATTTCTAGGTGCCTTGAAAAAGAGCCATTTTTTTCCCGTGAACATGAACGAGTATTTTTTTTTACTAAAAGGAACGCCGGAATCACGATTTTATTTCATTAGGATCTTTGCTCATACATTAGTGATTACTTTAAATTAAACCAAGAGTCTGTACTCGCATGGCCTTTCCCTGTGGATGCTGATAATGGAAAATAGTGCAAGGGAGATTTTTTTGTAAACTTAATTTTTTTGCAGCTGAATTACTTCATGCAGTGAATATCTAATGATAATGGTGGATCATTATGGACCACTTAGCATCAGAAAAAAAATCATGACTTTTCATCTCACAGGAATGGAGTTATGGATGAAAATAAAAATCACCATGTGTTGCACGTTGCGGCACTTTAGGGGTCACGCCCAAATTTCAATTGCTCATATTTCATTAACAAATGATAATTGGAGGCTAAAATTGCACACAATTTCTAATCATACCTAAATGTATGACCATGGTAAGTTTCATGAAAATCCGAGTCGGTGGGTGTCATTTGGTCAAAATATTGGTTGATTTGACGTGGAATGACCCCCTTATAACAGAAAAAAAAACAATAACACAGTAATCATGAGCAAACAAATAACCACCGTTCTTTTCTGGCCTGTGCACACCATGCATACACTTGAACAAGATAAAGTTTGGGCGATTATAGTACACCAGAATGGAACAAGTACAAATGTATGAACCATATTAGAACAGGTTCTATTTTTTCTTCATGCACTTATACGACTTGGGTGGTCCAACTGTGCATTTTCGTGTCCATTTATGCATTCCTACACGAAGACATTAACTAGTACAGGTAGGTACCATGTAAACAGGCCTTTACCGTTGCACCAAGAACATTATTTTAGAAAAAAGAAACCTCAAAGTCATCTTCTCTTACAAAATTATTTCATGAAAAAAATAAAAAAAACCTGATATTCATATCCTTAAAACTTGCAAAACCAATCATGCAACAATTTTGCATTACCCTCTAAACTTTTCTTACACAGAAAAAAGAAATATAATATGTTTACATGCACTTGGAACTAAAATTGACAACCGATCAAGTATGGAAGAGCCATGTGTGTGAATTGCCTTGCTAAGTTGATAAAGGGTGAAATCGAATCCCATATTTTCCTGAATATCATTTGTCTATTAAACACTAAGTTTTACCAGAAGATGAAATGACTTCAGTCTTTGGCACTGAAAAACCAACTGCAACATAAATAGCATCCTGCCAAGTGCTCAGAGATTAGGAAAAACCGTTTATTGGAATTTGGACTTGTTACATTTTTTCCGTAGACCATGGACGAGGACCTTTCATGTGCCCTATTACTGTAGATTACCAAAAGGTATGCTAAATTATCTTTTGACCGTTAATCGAAGCGCCTTTTTAGTTAGCATTCCAATTAATGGCCACCGGTAGTACTACAACATTATATTTCTCCAATTGTGTCACCAAGAATTTAATCGATTACAATATAGAGTTAATCCTCACAACTTTATACAACAAATTTTTCAGTCCGCAAAATTTATCTTTCAAGATTCCTCCTGTTGTCGACAAAAACTGAAGAGTGTCACCTTTAACTCTGCCATACTTACACCACGTCAGTCATCAAATAAGAAAAAAGGAAAAGTACTCACCCTGCAGCAACTACTCGGCAAACATTCTGTCTGAACTGCGTCTGCTGATGATAAAATCTTTTTGAAAACACTGCATTCCGTAAGTTTCTTCAAGCATACTTGTCTGGTAGTGGGCAGGCCATCTCCCACAGATCTGAGATATTAATAAACAAATTAATAACGTATCACAGCGATAAAATTCATGTAAATATCACTAGACACTCTGTTTTATTCTCAATACACTTTATTTACACCCACTTCAAGATGGCTCTCTCATTAACAATTTATTTTTTATCTTTTATCACCATAGCATCGTCTCAAACAAATAAATAAAAATAAAAACAAACATACTCACAAATAAAAAAACAACAAATGAACTTAAAAACAGAAAATAAACTAAGCATTTACAAAAGTGATTTTGGTCATAAAGGCACATGCATCATCATACATCAACAGATCTCGTAATTATCTTGGAAAAAACAAAATAAATGAAGCACCATTGTAAATAAAATCGATAGCACTTTATGTGCCACTCACATGTAAGCCGACTAAATCATGTAGGGCATCCTTCACAGCTACTATTGCATGCTACATCCGAAGTGAATATATTGTAATAATAATCATGATTTTTCCTACTAAGTCAGCAATTCCTTCCTGAAGATTCCGTGAAAATCCCGCTGGTGCGACTTATGTTTTCACTTCAAAATCTCATTCACTGTTTTAATCAGGTACATCGTCAAAGACATCATCCACTCACTGACAAAGATCTCAAAATCACACAAGGAAACTACATTCAGTACGTTGATGTTTGAAAATGAAAATACTTATGATTATTATGCTCAACGAAAGGACCAGCGACGCCAACAAGGAACAACAATCGCCTGAGAGACATTTCACGACTCAATAGAAAGGGCTGAGAATATTTTCAACAATTTATGACATAGTTGTAAATCTTACGAATACATCATGCACGACCGCAACGTTTACTTGTTAATACAAGAACATGCAATCAAGCCTCAGATTAGAATCGATGATATCTAGTTCCCATTTTATCCACAAACAGCACACCTATAGAACAGGCCAAACATCCGCGTTTCAAGACAAATTTCTTTCCATTTGAAAAAATAAAGGGACATTTAATATATATTCGCCAATTTTCTTTCAATTTTTGGTAGTATTATAATTTATGTTTAATTATTATTCTATGCTTAGGACAGAAACTGAATTTAAGGCCGACTTAAGCTTCCACACGATCACATTTCATTTACGATCTTTAAATATGAAAAAGGTTACAAAATATCTTGAACGCTGAATTTAAAGAGTTTTAAATATTTATGTTTAAAAAAATTCAAGTAGCTCAATTAGATATATCTCATCGTTGCAAATACATCATTTATCGAAGTAGGCCTATTGCGTACGTAACCCTCTAGTAGTCAGAAAGGCAATTAAAGTCTGGTATCTGAACTAAACGTTTCTACCTTGGTCTGTTATATCGTAGAACGTCAATAAACATGGAATTTGTTGAAGTATTTGCTGATTACTCTGCTGCGATGTGATATCTTTTTGAGGTCATATTTAAATGTGAGCTTAACACGCCCTTTATCTTAATAATTCCAATGTTTTTGCATTGGTGTACGCAATGGAAATGACCGTAATTTATTAGGAATTTAGTAATCACTGAGTGCTGTGTGGATGCTTTGCTTGAGAAGTGAACTGGTTTAGAGACTGAATTAGTTATAGCTGTGAAACCATGAGTGCTACCACTGGGAATTACTTAGAGTCTTTAGACAGGATTTCTAAGGACACCCCGTGCAGACTTTGCTTGAAGAAAAATGAATATTATTATAACATATTCACTTCAATTGTAGCAAGCCAGATAACTGTAGAGGATGCCTTATATGATTTAGTCGACTTAAAAGTAAGTGGCGGGTTACATGTTATCGATTTCCTCACCTCTTGTTTTATTCCGTTCTATGAGTACATATTTTCCTTGGTACGTCTGAAATCTCTTGCATATGTTTTCATTCCTTTCTTAGGTTGCTGTGGGAGATGGCCTGCCTGCCACTTTATGTCCATTGTGCTTGAAAAAGATCATCGAATTCTGCGATTTCAAAAATATTTGTCATGAATCGGACGCAGAACTGAGAAAATTTTCGTCCAGAAATTACTTCAGGGTGAGTGCTTATTATTTTTTTCATTGGATGCCTCGTGTAACTTCCACATGATGTTAAATCGTTCTCGCAAACAGATATTAACTTGTTCGTGATTATGTACCGTGTAGCCCAGTATTAGTAGTTTTAAGTTTATATCAACGAGAATGAAAAATGTAGCAAGATATTTGTATTTGTTGGTTGAACTGGTTATAACAGTTACTTTAAAAAGTAAATTGATTGTGTATTTGATGAAGCACTTGCTACGACGGGGTAAGTAAAATGCTTTATGACTGTAGCAAACTGGTACGTGCAACGTTTGTTAAAAATCGCTTTGATTAGGCATCAAAAGTTAATGGGGTATTAAATTTGTTAATGAACAACATAAGATGGTACTAAAGGCCCTTGTGCATGATCGACTGAACAGTGAAAAGAGTCCAATGTCCCACATAGTGTTTCCGAATTAGTTAATCCTGACGAGGCATTAGTTAAGTCGCATCTGGTTACTCAATGGTGAAGGGTGAAGTCGTTTTTTTATTTTGGTATAACTAAGTGTTTACAATTCAATCATAGCCGAAAAAGTGAATCATTTGAGTTCATGAATACCCAACTCAAAATAGATATCAATGATCATGAAAATTTTGTGGAATATGTTTTCGATGTATTTCTTTTGCTTTTTACCTCCTGTTTGGTTTTAAATTCCAGCACTTACAGTTTAGATATGTGGTAAATCAAGTATCTGAGTTATTAATCTGGATGCAACTCATTATTTATTAATTCCATCTGTATAAATGGATATTTGCTATTGCACACACATCAGCCTCCTTGGCATAACAATCAGGTAATTAGCAACACAAACAAAACAGTTGCCAAGAGGCAAGTTACTAGAGACACTTAGCAACATAAATAAAATAGATGTACAACACTCCCACATCAAGTTCCAATTAAATTTACAATAACATTTCAATTTACACCCTTAAATCACAATTACATATTACATAACAATACAATTATGCATTACAAATTTAACCTATCTGGTGGTTTTATAAGTCTTTTTGGTCTACTTGTTGTTGTCATCTCTTCATTATTTTTACACCCAATATTTTTCTCAATCCTGCAATCCAAATCTTTACTTGGACCTTCATTACCCTTAACATCAACAGGTTTCAATAATATTCTACCACTTTCACTCTCAATTGGGTTCATCACTTTGTCATTAGTTTCACAATCAATTGGACTTGAATAAGGTTCAATTCTACCATAAAAAGGTTCCTTGTACAACTCATTTTTAGTGTTAATTTCTTCGAAGTCACTATTCATAACATGCCCTTGCTCCAAACCTGAATTGAACTCGCACGTTTTAATCATCTGATCAGCATGTCTACGCCATATTAAATCTTCATTTTCAAGTTTAACAATATAATTTCTGCAGCCCAACACTTCTTCCACCCTACATTTTTGCCATACTCTTCTGTTAGCATTCCGATAATCTCTAGCATAAACAATTTCTCCTACATCAAAGTATACCTCCCTACCACTTGGTTTCCGAGAAGGTTTGCAATCTAATGTAGTTTCTTTCAGATAATCAAATCTACTTCTAACTTTCCTATTGAACATCCTATAAGAAGGACTTTCATTGGTTATCCAGTGTGGAGTATTTCTATAGCTAAACAAAAATCTATTTATCAGTGTATTTAATGAGCAACCTTTGTGTTTATCATCACTTAACAGTTTACATAAAGAATATTTGAAAGTCTTAACAGCATTTTCAGCAGCACCATTGGTTGCTGAATGAAATGGAGCAGAAGTAACATGTTTAATTTTATTCACAGCACAAAAGTTTGCAAATTCTTGTGAAACAAATTGCCTCCCATTGTCACTCACTAGCAATTTTGGTATTCCAAACCTTGCAAATATGTCTCTCAATTTTTCAATAGTTGTTTCTGAATCTAGCTTTGCCATTTCATATACCTCAGGCCATTTTGAAAAGCTGTCTGTTACAATGAGATACTGCTTACCTTTAATTGGACCTAGGAAATCTGCATGAATTCGATCAAATACCTCTTTAGTTTCTGGCCAATTGATCACTTCACATTTCTTTGGGTTTATGCTATTTGACATACAAACATTACAACTTTTACAAAATTTTTCAATTTCATCATCTAAATTTGGCCACCAAAAATAACCTCTGGCTAAATTTTTCATCTTTGACATTCCCATATGAGTAGAATGCAGCTCAGTTAATAACTGAATTTTAAACTTCTCTGGAATGACTATTCTATAACCCCACATGATTGCTCCATTTTCAATACACAATTCATTTTTCCGTACAAAATAAGGCTTCAATTCCAATGAATCGCAATTATCTAACCATCCTGACTTAATGTAATACAAAACCTTACTAAGAACCTTGTCTTTTTTTTTGTAGCAATTCTTATTTGATCATTATCAATAGGTACACAATTACTAACTAAGTTTATATAGTCATTCACAAAATTCTCAGTTTCATCCTTAATGTCATTTTCATCAACTGGTAGTCGAGAGAATGCATCTGCCAAATTACTGCTGCCTTTAATGTATTTTATTGTATAGTCATATTCAGACAGAAACAACGCCCACCTCTGCAACCGATTAGCTCCCATTTGTGGAATACCTTTATGTTCACCAAATAATGCTATCAAAGGCCTGTGATCTGTCTCCAAAATGAATTTTCTTCCCAACAAGTATTGAGAAAATTTTTTTATTGACCAATAAATTGCTAAGGCTTCTTTGTGAATTACAGAATAATTCATTTCAGCAGGTGATAGAACTCTTGACACAAAGCATATAGGTTTTTCCTCACCATTCTCAAAAATATGCACCAACACCCCAGCAATTCCCTTACTGCTGGCATCGCAAATCAATTTTACTGGTAAATCAGGATTATAATGCACTAATATCACATCTGATGACATAATTCTTTTAACTTGAATGAAAGCTCTCTCACAATCATCATTCCATTCATATTTTACTCCTTTTTGCAACAATTTATACAATGGACCTAATACTTTTGACATATTAGGAACAAATTTCCCATAGTGATTGCAGGTACCAACGAAAGATCTAACCTCAGTCACATTAGTAGGCCTGGCCGCCTTAACTATAGCTTTCACCTTGCAAGGATCCTTCCTAATTCCCGCAGCATCAATAATAGGACCTAAGTATGAAATTTCTGTTTCAAAAAATTCACATTTATCAAAATTCAATCGAAATCCAGCTCCTCTAAGCCTGGAAAAAACTAACCTCAAGTTATGTAAATGTTCTTCATCACTTTTACCAGTGACTATGACATCATCCAAGAAATTTTTTACGCCATCCAAACCCTGCAACACTTTTTCCAACTCTTTTTGAAAAATAGCACAAGCTGGCTTCACACCAAATGGCAATCTATTAGGAATATAAATACCTTTATGTGTACTCCATGCCAACAAAGGTTTTGTTTCTTCCCCTAGCTCTAATTGATTATAAGCATTTGACATATCAAGTTTTGAAAATTTCTTTCCACCTTGAACTGCTTGAAATATTTCCTCCACTCTGGGCATGACATGATTAACATCATCAAGATAACGATTAATTGTAACCTTGTAATCAGCACATAACCGAACATTAAAATTAGGTTTAAGAACTGGAACTAATGGTGTTCCCCATTCATTATTATCTACCTTGGTAATACAACCTTCAGAAACTAGCCTGTCAAGTTCCTTCTCAACCTTAGCTTTAAATGAAATAGGAACTTGCCGTGGCTTACAAAAAATTGGTTTTACACCCTCTTTTAAAGTCAATTGTATTTTTCTCAACTTGTAGCAACCTTAACTTTTCTCAAATAAATCCTTAAACTCTTTTATCAATTCATCTTTCTTCTCATTAAAATTTACATTGCAAATTTCAAAAACATTTACCTTGAATAAACGTATTTAATCCCTACCAAGTAATGGTCTGACACCCTTTTTAACCACAGTGAATGTACCTTTCCTTATCAAACCATTAAACGTAATTGAACTAACAAATTTACCTATGGGAATGATTTCTGAACCCACATAAGTTTGGAGTTTAACACCAGTTGGAAGCAATATAAATCTGGTAAATAAAGCTTTATAAATGTTTTCAGGAATTATAGAGATTCCAGAACCTGTATCAATTTCCATTTCAATAGGTGTACCTCCAATATCAACATGTACCAATATAGGATTAATATTCACATTAGTAACATTAAATAATTCAGTACTTTCATAGCTTGAAAATTCTTCACTATTTGAATATCCTGATGTTTGATTAGTATCAATGAAATTAGTTTCTTTACCATTATTCCTTTTACAAACCTTTGCCAAGTGACCGATTTTACCACACTTCTTACATTTATAAGCCTTATATTTACATTTTGTAAAATCATGATTAGCTTCGCCACAAGCATAACAAACTTTTGCAAAATTTACCTGTTGTTTTAAAGAATTATCACTTCTAACTTGCACTCCAGCTTCAATTTTCTCTTTAGAAACTACCCTAGCTGCTCTGCCTTCCGAAAGTTTGTTAACAAAAAATTCTGATTTTGCCTCTTTCATACAGCCTTCCTTCTTTATAGCAATGTCTACAATTTGCTGTAGTGTTTTAGTTTCTTCTTCCTCGCAAATTCTATCCAGAATAGGCCCAGGAAACAGTCCAGAGATGAATTTGTCTTTTAAAATATTATTCAGCTCATTTCCAAATTTACAGTCCATCGCCTGTTGTTTTAAACGCACAAACCACTCCACCACCGACTCAGGTGAATTTTGTTGCATCTTGTAAAACTCAATCCGTTTGCGATAAACTGATACAAACGGTGAAAACTGATTTCTCAATATTAAACATAACTGCTCATAAGTATTTGTTGTTGGAGATACTGGATCACATAGGTTACGTACCGTTCTGAAAGCCTCTTCACCAATAACAGTCAACAGCACTGCCACTTTACGCTCCTCCTCAATACCATTTGCTAAAAAAATACATTTCCAAGCGTTCATGGTACATATTCCAATCACCCTTTGTGTTGAATTCAGGCATAGTTCCGATATTCCCGAAAACTTTCACGCTACTTCCGACTGGATTACTCATCTTGGTTATGTTCAGGTATTAGAACTTCTCACAAAATATTCAAGTTTATCCTCGTCGCCAAATATGTGGTAAATCAAGTATCTGAGTTATTAATCTGGATGCAACTCATTATTTATTAATTCCATCTGTATATATGGATATTTACTATTGCACACACATCAGCCTCCTTGGCATAACAATCAGGTAATTAGCAACACAAACAAAACAGTTGCCAAGAGGCAAGTTACTAGAGACACTTAGCAACATAAATAAAATAGATATACAACAGATAATTTATAGAATCGTACTTGCCGACTTTTAGAAGTTTATTTGCCATTTTGAAGTTGAAATGCACGAAGATATATCCAATGAAATATTTTAACAAATCGATCTAAAATGTTTATAACAGGTTAAGAAAATTTATTGTACATACCTGGCTATTTAATGTGCTTGTTTGTTGCAATGTTACAATATTAAGCATATGCATTATTTTATATTTGTAACATATCTGATTGATTTGATAACAATATTATTTGCTATAATTATCTTTGTCAGCTGTTTATGAAATTTTTTATGTCTTTGCTCATATAAACCATTAATTCATACAATTCTTCAATAATAATATTTTGTGTACATGATTTTGGTGCTATCAAAAATCATGTACACAAAAGTGTGTTTTTTATTTAGTGACAGTTTGGTTTTTAGTTATTACACTGTAAAAATGGGTACATTTCTATAGGTATCCTAATTTTAAGAGATGTTTTTCGTTGTAAAATACTATTTTTTATGTATTGAGATGTTTTTCCCCTGTAAGAATTGTAATAATTGTGGCTGGGGATATTAAACACTGTATTGGTTTTTAAATCGGTAGGGGTTATTACAATACGGTTCATGGTTAAAGGTCTGTTTACTCCATGAATTTACCTGTGCTAGTTATTGTCTAAATAAATGAATCCAGAAATGTACACAAGAATGCATTGTGTAACGCACCCAACTTGTGTGAATGCATGAATAGAAAATTGAACCTGTCTGATTTGGTCCTTGCATTCATTATTCATGCATTCACACATTAAGTTGCATATGTTATTGTTTGGTGTAAACAGGCCTTAAAAGTATGAGGTGATGATTTTGATTCTCATGAGTAGAGTAGATTTGTATGTTTCAAAACAATTGAGGTCAATTATCCATTAAAGGAATCATTAATTACGATATCACCAGACGAACTTTCGCTGACCCCCTTCCCCCCCCTCCCCTCCAGCCCGCGAAAGATTTCCAACCTCCCCTCCTCATAAGAAATCTTCATCTGAAAATGATCTCATAGGAGCACAATATGAATTCCAAAGCCGTTGAATTACAAAGAGTCCCCACGGCTCGATAAGGCAATTATTACCTCCGGGTAAAAAAGTCAGCAAGACAGTGATACACACAGCATAATTACCCCCGCGATCTATTGAAGGTTGTCAATACTGATTTCGTTCTGTCCGCTTCCAAAAGGCATACTATTGTGTTTTTAGTCATCATAATCGACAATTTAACGTAGTTGGGGGTGAGAGTGAAATTATCCGGCTTTGAAGACGAGAATGGAAGAGTGGAACGAGCACCGGCATCCACCTCCCTCTCCCGCCTTTCCTTACCTCCGACCCACATCCCTCTTCCGAGACACGGACGGATGTCACATAGTCGGCTCAAGAAGGAAGAATTTTATGAGCGTCGAGCACTGTGCCTGTGACATACTAATGTTTAATCTGTTATATATGTAAGAATCAGCAATATGAATGGACGCATAACTGAGTAATGGTAAATTAATGTCCACTAATACCTTCCGTTGAGTGACAGCGTCGCGGTGTGAAATTACTAAGGATTGCAGCTTCTGTAACTTGGATATTAGGTACAATTCACGGAATATATTAACGTAGTTCCAATTACTAATGTTTATTCTGCTATATATGCAAAAATCAGCGATACCAATGGATGCATAACTAGTAATGGTAATTACAATCCACTCATACCTTCCGTAGAGTGACAGCGTCGCGGTGTGAAAATACTATGGATTGCAGTTCCTGTAACTTGGATCGATGCGACACCATTTTTTCATTTTAGCGTGGTGGTTTTACGAAGTAAAAAAATTCGAAACGGAAAGGTTGTAATATGATTTAATTAACAGAACATTACTGAGAACTCATGTTCTGGGGGGAGGTTAGTTCTTCCACATCTAAATAGATAAATGTTTGCTTTGAACGGTATAGCTGTTTTATCCTTCGAATGAATCAAATTTTCTAAGACTCATTCAGGGTATGGTATTTGGAGGAGGCGACCGACAGCTGAGGGAAGGGTAGGTAAGGAAGGGTGGAGAGAAACCCGACGTCGGCATTAGCTTGCTCTGAACGAAAGGCGCCAAGGGGACAAACGGCTTAACGTCCCATCCAACGGACGCTCAAAATGTCCTCCACACAACATTCAAGCAGGGATTGGACAGACTCTGAAAATTCTCTGCCGCTGCCGGGATTATGAACCCGGGCCCGCCGGGTAGGAAGCCTCTAGCCACCACAACAACCCGATCCCCAAGTTATTCAGGGTCCATTGTAATGGTACACTGGTATCCTTATTCAAAGATTTTTGATAATTATTGCAAAAAAATGTTCCTCCTTCAACGTAATACACGAATCAATGATTAATGTCATTTTCATTTCGATCGGAAAGGTCTGTCATGCATGTAAGATATTTTCTATTCATATGTTTTGATCATTGTATTTGTTTTTAATCCTACAATTAGATATTTCTAGGGTGTAATTAAGTCAAACCACATTTTTATTGTGTGATATATATATTTTTATTCTACTAAGTACATAAATTTTAAGTTTTCATTGTGTTATATACAAGTTTTCTTTGAAAAAAGCCCCGCAAATGTTTTTATTTAACCATTCTACCTATCCTACTTTTAAAATTAAATATTTTGGTAGTTTAATCCATCTTTTCTCATCCTTATGACTAATATACGCAGTTTGTTCTCCTCTTGCTCTCCCTACTCGTACCACAAAATAATTTTCACTTTCAGCCAACTCCCTTGATTTTAAGAATGTTCCCTTCCTCTGCAAATTCATGAGTCGACTCATCACCTCTTCTGAAAATATCCATAATAATGTAAAATAAGTCATAAAGTTTAATTTAAATATTCAAGTATGTTTTAACAACACATGAAATATTTTCAACTCACATTTGGATTATTCTAACCTTTATCGCTTCTTCTAAAACCAGCAGTATTTCGACTAGCCTGTGAGACTTCGTCGTTGATAAATACAAACTGTACGTCTTCAGCTATATTTTCAAAAATTATTTGACATAGACGAGCACCAGGAGATGATCCTCATCCGAATGATTGTATAATATTATCTTTACTTCGCCTCGATAACATTTCCTCCAACCTCTACACCATATTTCAAACTCATTCCTGATCGACTGGCATTTCGATCGTAATATCCCTTGTTGATCTCGAGAGAGAATCAATCTTCTCACAAGACTTCTCCCCCGTTTAGGAATAATGTTTGAATCTATTACACTATTGTCATATCCCGCTGAACAATCATATGTTGCTTTTGGAACCATTGCAAGTGGACGCATTTTTTTTTCAAAGATGTACATTTTAATATAGTTTTAAACATCAATTTCGAGACTTTTAAGTTGTCTTAATGTATTTATACTTAACTCTACAGAAGACGTAGGACGCAGGCAATGGAGTTTTACACAATGGTATATCGCTATTTTCCAACGGGAAATGTTACAGTAATATTCTCAGCATATGGATTTTCATTTTATTTGCCTTGATCCCAATGTAAAGATAAGGTTTTAATTTTAGGACAAGATATTCATTGTATGGGCTGCTTTGTTGCTCACTGTGACATTTTGCAAGTTTGTTTTATATTATAGTCATTGTTTTGAGCGACCTTTTTACTGGTGGATTATTCGGAATTGAATCCGGACTTAGCCCATGGTATGGATTCGATTCGAAGAATAAATTGTAATGACTTGCGTGATTTTCGATGACAGGAGTCACGAAGAATAGCTTATGTTAAGCTATTAGTAACAAAACTTGTTTATGGAGTTTTAAATTTTTACTCTAAAATGAATAGCAAGATAGCCTGGCATAGGGAATCAAAATCATGAAAGGAAAAACAATACAAACGGAGATTGGCTAATAAATACATCAATGAGGGTTTCTGAGTGGGAATTCCCTTAAGAGATACAGGTTGGATCTTTATTCACAACCTTTAAACAAAAGATATTAGCTTATTGAGGACGGATGGCGTATGTGAGGAGATGCATATCATATTGTTTGATGATAATGATGATCTATTGTAATAGATGGTCAATAAAATCATCAAACATTATACATACACGAAAACAGAAAAAGAAGCACCAATTTTCTTCCGAAAAGTGTGTATCTCGTGTGACATGCCATTAATAACGCTTGTTTGTACGCAAAAGTCCATTATAAGAACCAAATACTTCAGTGCTTCAATCACGACAACTTCCAATATGTGATTACAGCGTTCCACTTCATAGCCCTCAACGACGGGCCTCTTGAAGTCTCTACTGAACTCCAAAATGTCGGATGTGGAGATAATTATTTCATCCAAAATTCACAACTGAGATATGCATCAGTATTCGCTTCACAAAATTGCTGAAAACACACCCGTTTCACTCACCGCCAGGCTGAAGCACTAGTAAACAAACCGACCGATCACCTCTGTCTCATTTCTGAAATTGACCACCAGATGTCGACTACTTTGATTCCTATTGTCGATAGGAAAGTGTACCGTATCTTAAACCACAAACGGTATTGTATACTGCTTATCAATGGGATTTAGTCTCCATTACTCCTTTTTTTGTCTATGGCTACACATCGCAAATGTTCGTATGTGCTTAAATACATACGCGCTCAACGGGAAATTTTACTTTTTAAATGCAAATATATCATTTCGCTTCTATTTATGCAGGTTGTAATGATTATTTGGTGTGCATCTACTACATATTTACCCCGGTTTTCACTCTGTTTCTATCTTACGCATTAAAAGCCAGCTATTGGAACGGAAAGGGTCTTCGACGCTCACATGGTGATTGGTAAATAGTACAAAGTAATACATCATAATCACAAATTTGTGCTCCAGGAAATATTACGATATCGTGTTACTCACAACAAGCAGAAATAAGCACATTTGAGTCACGGTACCGCCAGGCTTATAAATATAAGCACAAATAGTAAATAATACCTTTTCTTTGTTTTTAACTTTTCTAATATTACAGCAAAACCGAGAAACCAAAGGCAAATACGCACTGAATGAATACTAGCAAATAGTTTGACTATCATCAATCTAAAAAGAATATTAATCAAATTATACAATGTAATGTGTGACTCCTCTCGCTAGACTTCAAACTGTACGGTAATGCCTACCTCATGATTTTATCAACCATTTTTTTTTCTTAATTAAAAAAAATTGCATTAGTTTCAATGACAGCGTATTAGCAATGACAGCGAAATTACGAATACAAAAAACCTGAAAATAAGAAAGAAAACGAGAGAAAAAGCTGAAAAAATTATGAAAGACAGTCCCGATTCCTCAACCTTTACTACCACAGTTCAAATCGATGACCACTTGCCCGCCTTGGTAACATAAAATTACTCAAAAAGTACGTATTATAAAAAGTAAGGGTGAAAACCGGTTCAAGTATGCAGTAAATGCATACGTAATAATCATAACATCCTGCATAAATAGAAGCGGAATGAAAAATTTGCAGTATAAAATAATTTATCCCTTTGAGTGCGAATATATATAAACTCACAAGCGGAATGTTAGTGGAGCACAGCAGAAAACTACGTAAGTAGTACAGGATACTAAATTTTCTTGAGAAGCAGAAGTGGTGCAACAATCTTTGTCCTAAAACTTTTGAAAGTGACTGTACGTGTAACTCTGATGTAAATATAAGTGAACATACGGATTTTTTCATGTAAAAATCCCCATCTCTGAGTTACTCTATCATTTTGATGACAACTGCTTACTATTTTTTATAGAACGAAACTTACTTGAAGAATTATCAGGAGCACAGTCTACCAAAGCGAGGCCTCTGGCTTGAAAATGCTGTTCCAACGAAATTTGTATGCTAATCCTAAAAGAAACGGAGAGAACTCCGAACTTCCTCGATTCAGAGAGCAAGAAAACAGCTATAACTATAGGAAATTTTTTTTATTTATTTCATAAGTTACTTCCGGAAACTAAAAACCATTAATAAGTAAAGGAATTTACGATGGTATGTCCAAAAATTAAAGTATCCACTATAATAGAGTATGTGCACCCGGGAGGAATACGATTGAAATGCAGTTTATTCGATAGTGTATCGTAAATATAATTACTTTCGATTAACAGCATTAATTGTTGCATAGTTTGTTTAATAATTAATATTTAACATGCATTGTTTTCGCAACGATATAGGGCAGACGAAAACGCTCATCTATTGACTCCTCGGTATGTGACGTCATTCTGTTCCATCTCATTAGCGTGCAAGGTGTTTATCGTGTTATGATCGTGTTTATGATACAATAAACTACGTGTGCATTAGAAAAAGTTAGTAGATCTGATCTGTGTAAAGGGAAATACGTTTAAGTGCTTTTCATGGAATTAGGTTTCGTGAAGGTTTCTTCAAATAATATCCCGGAGGTGGATGCTTCAATGATTGACCGTGCTGATTATGTTGGACTATACCTACATGCCTCGGAACGAAGTTTTAATGTTGAACTGGAGCTTTTTTGTAGTGTTGCCTCATTCATAATAAAGAGCAATCGATGGGAAACCTCATCAGCAATTGGGTCTAACATAAGTGAATTAAGTAAGATTGTTTACAGTAGGCAATTGGCCAAAAGTTTGTAAGCACGATTCGAAGGTTTACGGAAGTAAAAGTGCCGGTACGTAGATAACTATCGATATTTGTATTATTATCATTTCAAATACCAATCATAATTTAATTTATCTATTTAACTATTTTCTATTCTATTATTATTTAACTATTGACTCGCGAAAAATAATTTTTCATATTCTGTTATGGCCCGTGGTGACTGGATGAATATCCATAGTTCATTATTTAATTGCCGCTACTGAGCTGGGTTCTTCTTCTGGGCTATTTAAGGTTTGAAACGTAAGTACAAATAACTGAAGTTACATTTTGGTCCAGTTTAAGCAGTAATCTGATCTTAATTTCTTTAAAAAAACGCACTTTTTATCGACGTATTTGGTCTTTCGTAGAATTAATGTAGTCAAAGGCAGAGTTCTGATTATCTCAATGTTTCTACAAGTTATTTTCATTTCGTTAACAGAGATATGTCAGTCAGATACACATTTGCTTGGTTGAGGTTTATGAATAGCATTTGTGAGGTATATCTAAACATTTGTTATTGAAAACTTCGTCCGGATGAATGATGGAAATCTCTCGGGCTGGAAATCAAATTTTTGATAGTTAGATCAGACGATTACTTTTCATTCATTCGGTTTCAATATGCTTCTCGAAGCATTTGTTAGCATAATTTAAAATTTGATTCATTTTACATTTCTTCACAGCATAAGTTCATTGGTTTTCAGGGTACAAGTGTCTTGTTATAACTATCCATTAAGCGAGGAATCCCTGAGTGCGGTGCATTTCCAAAAAGTAGTCCCGACTTGTTATACGTAATAATGAGCTTATTTCACATCCGATTTGGAAAATATTAGCATCACTGATTTTGGAAATAAATTAAAAACATTTTGAATACCCAAACTATCACATTTTATCAAAAATTAATTTTCCGTTTTTAGTTAGTAGAACGGGGACTGTTACTAAGTTAGTTACTAATTAGTGACTTAGTTTTCACGAATTAAGTCGTACTATTTTCAAGGATCATCACTGTTTAAGTGTCTCTTAATTTCAATGTCACTATAAATCTGCAAACGAACGCAAATGCGAGAACCGAGGAGTAAGAAATACGATTAGGTAGTTCAAGGTAGAAAAGTTGATAGTCTTGTCGTCAGCGTAACCCAGAAATAAATGAATTAAAAGATGTAGATGATGGCATGTCAACACTTTTAAGCTAGTTCATAAGCCATTCCATGACTTCTTTCAAAACTCAGTATACGCTGGAGAGGGACTCACCCTAAAGAACAAGGTATGCCTGAGAACACATCGAACAAAATGACGTCACAGCCTTGAGAATATGGCCGACTGGTTTTTCAGCGCATCATTAATTTTGAAAATTTTAATAATTAATATCTCACTTAAAAAGTACTTCTCTATTCTCAGACTCGGAATTTAGCCTAATTGGGGTGTACATTTTTTTTAAGATCACTTCCCAAAAATGTGCACATACTCTATTGCAGTGATTACTGTCTCTATCAAAAATTTAAACATTTCATCTTAAGAAGTTTCATTTCAATGAAATGATTCGTTTTAAGACAAAAAAATTGTTCACCGTGCCTCAGTTGATAATGTCAGTACATTTCGATTATCAGCCAGAACAAAATTAACGTTTTTTTTCACCATGATGATACACTTTAGGCCACTATTTCCACGAACCCAATGTGTTTACGGCTTCTTCAAGCGTTAATCTCGCGGCATTCATGAGGTTCACACGTCACACGGCGTCAGCCAATAGAAATACGTTTCGCGTCGTGGGCGTGGCCAAAGCTCCTAGCGGACTTTTGATGCTACTGATCTCGGTTAAAAATCGAATTTGAGTTCTGAAATTTTGCGATTGTGATTTTCATTCATATATTTTTGGTTTAAAATAACGAAATTCAATTTCTAATTTTAAGTGTTGCCTCCTATTGTTCCGTATCTTCAGCCACAAACGGTATTATTTACTTTATGTGGAAGGGCAGTGAGGCAGTATAGTAAGTAATGAATCTCAGTCCAAGGATCCTAAACATCTTCGTCGTAGCGGTGCCAGTGAAAAATGTTTTCCTACCTCCTCCTCCTACTCCAACTAACGCGGGTACTCACGCAGCAAACAGTCGTATCCTCTCGGAGGGAAGAGGGGGAATAGGAAGATGCTAGAAAGGAAGGTGGGTGGTGGTGTATGAATTCCTAACGAATGAATGCTTCTCAATCATGGGTGTGAAAGGATTGTTGGGGGAGGAGGTAAGTAGGTACGTGGTGTGTATAGTCGGAGAGAATATCAGAAACTAGTGGACATCAGTGTACGGGAGATTGAAAGTACGAAGTCTGTTGATGAAAGATGGGATGATATTGAAACGGGAATAGCCAATGCGGTGGAGAAGCCAATTTCCTACGTTGTCAGCAGAGGGATAAAGAAGCCTTGGGTTACGGAGACAATGGTAAAAGAAATGGTGGAAAGAAGGAAGTGGAATGACGTGGAAACAGAACAGGGCTAAAGAATGCATAGGGAACTAAATAATCGATTACGACGTGAAACTAAGAGGGCTGCCCTTCCACATAAAGTATACAATACCGTTTGTGGTTTAAGATACGGTACACTTTCCTATCGACAATAGGAATCAAAGTAGTCGACATCTGGTGGTCAATTTCAGAAATGAGACAGAGGTGATCGGTCGGTTTGTTTACTAGTGCTTCAGCCTGGCGGTGAGTGAAACGGGTGTGTTTTCAGCAATTTTGTGAAGCGAATACTGATGCATATCTCAGTTGTGAATTTTGGATGAAATAATTATCTCCACATCCGACATTTTGGAGTTCAGTAGAGACTTCAAGAGGCCCGTCGTTGAGGGCTATGAAGTGGAACGCTGTAATCACATATTGGAAGTTGTCGTGATTGAAGCACTGAAGTATTTGGTTCTTATAATGGACTTTTGCGTACAAACAAGCGTTATTAATGGCATGTCACACGAGATACACACTTTTCGGAAGAAAATTGGTGCTTCTTTTTCTGTTTTCGTGTATGTATAATGTTTGATGATTTTATTGACCATCTACATCTACATCTACATCTACAAATTACCCTGCGAGCCACCTCTAGGGTGTTTGGCAGGGGGTGATCAATCACCAGCATGCAGCATGCATTTGGACTCCCACATGCACACCACACCGTCCAAGAAACGTCCCGTATAATAACAAACTATACTACTATATGCTGTTAGAAATAGAATATAGAATAGAAATTCAGAAACATGCAGTAAGTTTTACATAGGTTAGTAGGCTACACTACAAGTCATGCAATCTATTTACGCGTTCTATTGCTGCCGTTATAATCTCTTATTGATCGTGGAAAAAATGACATTCGGAATCTGTCTGTTCTGCAATCTATCTCTCTTATTTTATTTATATGATCTGATCTTCCGTAGTACGTTGGCGTCCGCAAGATATGGTTAACTTCGTCAGAAAAGACACTGCTCTTGAATTTATCTAAAAGGTTTAGTCTATTTTTCAATCTACGGTCCGACAGAGATTCCCATCCGAGTTTATGTAAGAGGTCAGTTACACTAACAAGACTATCGTAACGACCTTTCACATACCTGGCAGCTCTTCTTTGCACGCGTTCTAACTCGGTTATTAAGCCTTTTTCATGAGGGTCCCAAACACTGGCAGCGTATTCCAAATGTGGTCTAACGAGGGAAAAGTAGCTAATTTCTCTCACTTTGTCGTCGCACTTTCCTAATATTCTTTTAACAAAACCCATTTTACGATTAGCTTGACCGGTTATTTCTCGAATATGTTTATTCCACGATAGATCATTATTGAGTCTAACCCCTAGATATTTCACAGATTCAACTGCCTTTAACTGCGTGCCCCGAATGACATAGTTACGCTGTAGGGAGTTATTCTTCTTCCAGAAATTCATTACGACGCATTTTTCCAAATTTAATTCTAACTGCCAAGCATCGCATCAAGCTTGGATAGCAGCAAGGTCATTCGTTAGTTCATCTATATCTTTGCTGGAACGAATTTCTCTGTAAACTACAGCGTCGTCTGCAAATAATCGTAACTTACTCTGCACTACTTCGCCAATGTCGTTTATATAAAGAAGGAATAGGAGTGGGCCAATGACACTACCCTGAGGAACGCCAGAAGTCACTCTAACCTCATTGGAGACTGCACCGTCTAATACTACTCTTTGGACGCGGTCGCTCAAAAATTCTCTAATCCAGGAAATGACATCTTCGTCTAGACCATAAGATTTCAGTTTTATTATTACCTTTCCGTGGGATACTTTATCAAATGCCTTTTTGAAATCAAGAAAAATCGCGTCTACTGGAATGTTGTCTTCCCCGGAGACTAAAATATCGTGGGCGAAAAGCGCTAACTGAGTTTCGCACGATCTGCTTTTCCTGAATCCATGTTGAAATCCCATTAATAAGTTTTGCGCGTCTAGGTGTTTCATTACCGAGCTGACTACGATGTGTTCAAGGACTTTGCAAGAGATGGACGTTAAGGATATCGGCCTGTAATTAGATGGCTGTTCCTTGTCTCCACTTTTAAATATTGGCGTTACATTAGCGATTTTCCAGTCATTAGGTACTTCGTGTTGCTTGATGGATTTACTGAATATTAACTGCAAGTAGGGGGCAATTTCTGAGGCTAGTTCTTTATATACGCGAGAAGGGATTTCGTCTGGACCAGGTGATTTATTTGGACTAAGCGATTTCAATATATTTTCTATTCCGAGCGTACTAATGTCAATAGCTGGCATCTTATGTAGACAGGGATTGTCATCGGTCTCGGGTGAGTTTTCGGAAGGCTCCGTGAACACGCTCTTAACCCCTCAACGCCGTCATGCGTACCCAGTACGCGCCCTTTAAATTTCGTATGCCGCCGTCATGCGTACCCAGTACGCTTCCTGACCTACTGTTTATAATATTTTTTCTCCGCCAGATATTGTATGTTAAATTAAAACTAATTACTCTATCTTTTGAAGAAATGTTTTTCCTTTCCAATAAAATATTCATAGCGGTTTTATGCCTTCAAGATTTTTTAAAAATGCTTCGATAAAATTCCGTTTTAAACCAGCGCCTTGACGACTTCGGTCCAAAAACTCATCGCCTTCTTTCAGCTGTTCTATCATGAAAACTTCCGCCTATTCTGATTGAGAGACGTCTAGAAGGGTCAGCTACTTTAGCTTGAGATACGGTATCTTCTAAGCTCAAGCTCACAATGCCATCTCACCGTCTTTTCCTTGTTTGTCGTCACCTCGAGCCCCAAGTGTGTTTGGTCCGCCTCGTTAGTCCTAAGCGTCCTAAGCGAAGGGGCCATGTGCTTCGCTCTGCATTTATTTTTTTATTTTTTTTTCTGGACAGTAATCAACGAAGATAAGATTCCATCTAAACAGTCAGCGTTTATCAGGGCCCCTTCGAGATATTTTCTCGTCTCTTGAGGGAGCTTCTAAACCACGAGCTTCAGTCCACCCAGTCCACCAGAGTCATTCATGCTGTGTGGTGTTCGTTCAGGCAGTGTGCTGAAATTCTCATCGGGTGTACTTCCTGTGTGTGGTATTTTTTATAATTGGGGATCCTACGAAATGGGAATAGTATTGAAAGGCAAAAAAGAGACTCGGAAGTCTGTTTGTGTGTTAGGCTATAGTAAAATCATTGGTGGGGTGAATTTCAAGGACCTGTTATTGCATTCGTACGTAATGGAAAGAAAACGCCATTAAAAGTGATGTATGAAGTTATTTAGGAGACTATTGAATGAGGCAGTCTTAAATTCATGTTATTCACAGGAAAAACACGTATAAAAATTTGACTTATCATTTCGCGTGCCATTGGGCGAGATAATATTTTTGAAATATCCAACGTCATACGAACTGTTTGGACTTGGCCGTCACTCATTACACAATTTAGTACCAAGACTCACAAAAATTGATTGCCTAATGACAATTCCTGCAGCTGGGAAGAAATCAAAGTCTCAAAGGAGGTGTGCAGTTTGTGCGTAACATGGGAAATGAAGAGTTTGCGTGTACTGTTGTGAAAAATATGCAGTGGGATTATGTTTGGATTGCTTCAAATCATGTCAGAGCAGATTTTCAAAGGTAAATCATTTGAATATTTGGATATTGACGTTTGAAACATTAGCATGTGATTACCTATATGAAACGATACGGTAATAATGGAACAAAGTCAGAGAAGTGGGCTGAGTGGTAAATTTTCAAGTAGGCGAAACGGGTAATCCTATCGAAAGTATCCAATCTGTTATGAAATTTTCAACCCCAAATAACTAAATTACATCATGTAATTGTATTTTTTAAATGCATGGAATGTTAGAGATCTCGTAGCTTATTCGAAACCAAATAAAAATATTTCAAAATTGAAAATTAATTCATTAGTTCATAAAAAGAAATACATGAAACAATAAATATTTTTTCCAATCGCTCGAAAAATTATTATATAGTAGCGCATTATAATACGCAAGTTTACAAAAATTTTCAACGATACTGATCGTATATTAAGAAAGATATAAATTATTGAATGATAGTATACCAAAAAGGCGAAGATTTTTAAATCTCATCCGGCCGCTGAGATGGGATTTAATTAAATGCCTGCCGCGCTTGAGGGGTTAAAGTAGGAATTTAATAAATTGGCTTTATCGTAACTGCTTGTCAACACATCTCCATTGTCGTTTCTCAGCGAACATACGGTAGATCGTTTACCTTGAACTTCCCTAACATATGACCAAAATGCTTTTGGGTTATCCTGTAACTGCTCTACTAGTGTTTTTCTTTTAAAATTCGTGAACGCATTCCTGAACGCTTCCTTCGTGGCGGCTTTAGTCATCCTATATTTTTTAATTATTAGCTCGCGTTCATTAGCGGATATATCCGTGCTGACTTTTTTCATTTTAGCATGACACGCTCTCTGTCGCCTCAATGATTTTCTCACTTCCGCGTCGTACCATCTCGGTTCGCTGCCTTCTTTTACTATTTTACTAGGGATGTAGCTATTTATTCCCGAAGTTACGAGCGAAAGAAAAGCTTTCCAAGTATTCTCTACATTTAACTTTAATACTGATTCTTGAAACTCGGGGAAAGCATTTTTCATATGACTCTTAAACCCATCAAAATTAGCTCTTTTAAAAATGAAAACTTTACGCTCTTTTTTAAAGTTTACAGCGGTATTTAGAGAAAACTTTGCAGTTACTACCCTATGGTCACTTATTCCTTCGACAGTGCCAACGTTTATTACCTGATATGGTATATTTGTCGCTAATAAATCAAGAATATTTTCTCCTCTGTTTGGTGCGGATGCTATTTGAAACAATGAATTAGATGTGAAAGTGTGTAATAAAGCCTCGCAGATCACTTTATCCCTCCCACCAGGAATGAAGCTATAAGTCTCCCAATCTATAGAAGGTACGTTGAAATCTCCACCCACAATCAAGTTTCTTTCAGGATACTTGGATGCTACGCTGTTTATTTGATTTTGAAAATCCAGCATTGACGTTATATCTGAGTTAGGTGGTCTGTAATACGAACATAATAAAATAGTTTTGAATTTTGGACATTTAATTAAACACCACACAGATTCAACGCTGGTCTCAGTTACGGTTATCGCTTGGCTGACGATTGAATTCTTTACAGCTATAAAAACTCCGCCCCCAACTCGATTAATTCTATCTTTCCGATAAACAGTGAACGATCTTGGGAAGATCTCATTGTCTGAATCATCATCTGTTAGCCAACTTTCTGTTCCAAAAATGACGTTACACTTCGTATTACAATAGATCATCATTATCATCAAACAATATGATATGCATCTCCTCACATACGCCATCCGTCCTCAATAAGCTAATATCTTTTGTTTAAAGGTTGTGAATAAAGATCCAACCTGTATCTCTTAAGGGAATTCCCACTCAGAAACCCTCATTGATGTATTTATTAGCCAATCTCCGTTTGTATTGTTTTTCCTTTCATGATTTTGATTCCCTATGCCAGGCTATCTTGCTATTCATTTTAGAGTAAAAATTTAAAACTCCATAAACAAGTTTTGTTACTAATAGCTTAACATAAGCTATTCTTCGTGACTCCTGTCATCGAAAATCACGCAAGTCATTACAATTTATTCTTCGAATCGAATCCATACCATGGGCTAAGTCCGGATTCAATTCCGAATAATCCACCAGTAAAAAGGTCGCTCAAAACAATGACTATAATATAAAACAAACTTGCAAAATGTCACAGTGAGCAACAAAGCAGCCCATACAATGAATATCTTGTCTTAAAATTAAAACCTTATCTTTACATTGGGATCAAGGCAAATAAAATGAAAATCCATATGCTGAGAATATTACTGTAACATTTCCCGTTGGAAAATAGCGATATACCATTGTGTAAAACTCCATTGCCTGCGTCCTACGTCTTCTGTAGAGTTAAGTATAAATACATTAAGACAACTTAAAAGTCTCGAAATTGATGTTTAAAACTATATTAAAATGTACATCTTTGAAAAAAAATGCGTCCACTTGCAATGGTTCCAAAAGCAACATATGATTGTTCAGCGGGATATGACAATAGTGTAATAGATTCAAACATTATTCCTAAACGGGGGAGAAGTCTTGTGAGAAGATTGATTCTCTCTCGAGATCAACAAGGGATATTACGATCGAAATGCCAGTCGATCAGGAATGAGTTTGAAATATGGTGTAGAGGTTGGAGGAAATGTTATCGAGGCGAAGTAAAGATAATATTATACAATCATTCGGATGAGGATCATCTCCTGGTGCTCGTCTATGTCAAATAATTTTTGAAAATATAGCTGAAGACGTACAGTTTGTATTTATCAACGACGAAGTCTCACAGGCTAGTCGAAATACTGCTGGTTTTAGAAGAAGCGATAAAGGTTAGAATAATCCAAATGTGAGTTGAAAATATTTCATGTGTTGTTAAAACATACTTGAATATTTAAATTAAACTTTATGACTTATTTTACATTATTATGGATATTTTCAGAAGAGGTGATGAGTCGACTCATGAATTTGCAGAGGAAGGGAACATTCTTAAAATCAAGGGAGTTGGCTGAAAGTGAAAATTATTTTGTGGTACGAGTAGGGAGAGCAAGAGGAGAACAAACTGCGTATATTAGTCATAAGGATGAGAAAAGATGGATTAAACTACCAAAATATTTAATTTTAAAAGTAGGATAGGTAGAATGGTTAAATAAAAACATTTGCGGGGCTTTTTTCAAAGAAAACTTGTATATAACACAATGAAAACTTAAAATTTATGTACTTAGTAGAATAAAAATATATATATCACACAATAAAAATGTGGTTTGACTTAATTACACCCTAGAAATATCTAATTGTAGGATTAAAAACAAATACAATGATCAAAACATATGAATAGAAAATATCTTACATGCATGACAGACCTTTCCGATCGAAATGAAAATGACATTAATCATTGATTCGTGTATTACGTTGAAGGAGGAACATTTTTTTGCAATAATTATCAAAAATCTTTGAATAAGGATACCAGTGTACCATTACAATGGACCCTGAATAACTTGGGGATCGGGTTGTTGTGGTGGCTAGAGGCTTCCTACCCGGCGGGCCCGGGTTCATAATCCCGGCAGCGGCAGAGAATTTTCAGAGTCTGTCCAATCCCTGCTTGAATGTTGTGTGGAGGACATTTTGAGCGTCCGTTGGATGGGACGTTAAGCCGTTTGTCCCCTTGGCGCCTTTCGTTCAGAGCAAGCTAATGCCGACTTCGGGTTTCTCTCCACCCTTCCTTACCTACCCTTCCCTCAGCTGTCGGTCGCCTCCTCCAAATACCATACCCTGAATGAGTCTTAGAAAATTTGATTCATTCGAAGGATAAAACAGCTATACCGTTCAAAGCAAACATTTATCTATTTAGATGTGGAAGAACTAACCTCCCCCCAGAACATGAGTTCTCAGTAATGTTCTGTTAATTAAATCATATTACAACCTTTCCGTTTCGAATTTTTTTACTTCGTAAAACCACCACGCTAAAATGAAAAAATGGTGTCGCATCGATCCAAGTCAGCGGTAAGGGACAGCGGTCATACAATTGTTTATAGAGTCAATTTTCGAAATAAATATTTGTTCATTTCTCAAGAAATATAAACTAAGAATTGTTAAACGTTAGTTTCAAATTTTCTACCCCTTAGGGTCTTCGTCGGGAAGGAGACAAGGAGATACTGAGGAGGAGGACAGAGGATGCCCAAAGGCTGAGGGGATTAGGATAAGATAGGGGAAGGGAGAGGGTGGGGATTGGGGGATGGGAAAGAGGAGAAGGCTATAGAGATCAGTGGGCCCTGTTAAGGCCAGGCGGGTTGAAAGCTTGGTATTGCCAAATGGAAGACTGCTCAAGAGTTTTCAATTCTAACGGTGAGGCGGAGGGTGGGAGAGAGGCAAGTATTCCTATGTGAAAGCTATCATCAAATTCTAAATTGTGGGAAAAGGCGTGAGTAGGGACAGGAAGCGAAGCAGATTGGGAAGTGGGTTTGCAAGAAGCTCGATGGTTGTTAATCCGTAGGTTGAGTGAGGTGGTGGTTAAACCAATGTAGAAGGCGGGGCAGGAATTGCATAAAAGGATATAAATTACATTGCTAGTTGTACAGGTGCGGAATGGAGTGGAAGGAAGCGGAAAAGTGAGAAATTTGTTAGGAAGTGACTGGGTAATGAGGATAGCACACGTTTTGCACCGGGGTCGTTGGCAAGGGATAGGTAAAGAGCTAGTACGGGTGGTGAACCTTGAGAGTGGTTTAGTCGTTTTGAGAATGGAAGATAGATTTGGCGGTCGACAGAAGGATAAGGATGGACAGCTAGAGAAGATTTTTCCAGTAGTGACATTGTTAGAAAGAATCGGAAAAAGGCTTTTCATGATTCTGTTCAAAGCCTGCACGCCCGGGAAGTATGTGGTGGAAAGCGAGAGGTGTGTGGGTTGTTTCTTGGTATGAATTTTGGGTTTGTAAGTATTGTGTAGGATTTTCTTACGCAGAAGGTTCTCAGGATATCCTCTACGAAGAAGGGAGTGGTGAAGATTATTAAGAAAAATGTCCAAGGATTCGGGATTATTGCAAATTCTGTGGCCTCTTACTGAGAGAGAGTAAGGAAGGGATTTTTTAGTATGTGAGGGGTGACAGCTGTTGAAGTGAAGATATTGTTGTTTGTTAGTAGGTTTAATGTGGACTGAAGTGATGAAAATTTTATTTTCTAGGGAAATGGTAACATCGAGAAATGTTATCCGGGAGGGGGAGTGGTTAGAGGTTAAGGACAGTTCGGAGAATTCATTGAGTGCTGAAATGAAAGAGCTCAATGAGTCTTCTCCATGAGGCCAGAGAAGGAAAATATCGTCTATTAAGCGAAGCCAAAGTGAAGGTTGAAGTGGGTAGGATGATAGGAAGGATTCTTCAAGGAGACCAAGAAATAAATGTGCGTATGAGGGGCTGAATCTGCTTCCCATGGCGTAACCTTTGATCTGCAGATAATGTTTATCGTTGAAGGAGAAGGCGTTTTTAGTGAGGATTAGGTGAGACAGATCGAATAAAAAGTCAGTGCTGGGTATCTGAGGTGTAGGTCGATTGTCCAGAAAGTGTCGAAGGGAGGCAAGGCCTTCTACATGAGGTATAGAGGTGTATAGTGAGGTCACGTCGATAGTGACCATAATGATGTCTTTATCAACAGGGAGAGAGGTATAATGGAGGCGATTGAGGAAATCGTACGTATCTTTAATGTAGGAAGGAAGGGAGTGTACAAGAGGCTGAAGATAATAGTCAACAAATGAAGAGATTCGTTACGTGGGGGAATTTAAAGAGGAGACGATTGGGCGACCAGGATTGCTTTCTTTGTGAATATTCGGTAGAATGTAGAAGTGAGGGGTTCGCGGATGGGGTGGAGATAAATCTTAGTTGAAAATATTTTTCAGTCTCAGGCGATGCTGGATGAATGTCATTTACTAACTCCTATTGAAGGAAAATTCACGGTTAATTAGTTAATAATATGTGATTCCTTAAATTCCTAAACACGCAAGTACTTTCATTTCAAATCGTATCTCCTTGTCCAAGGAATTTGTCTAATGTTCTCTGCAGCATTCTCGTCATCCTCGTCGTACGACCCAAGTCGGCACAGAAATCCAATGACGACCTTGGGCTATCTTCATTGCCTTTTACATGAAGAAGAGTCGTAAACCCTCAATGAACCTCCTTGCATCCAGAGTTATCACTTAGCTACGTTCAGGTGCGATTTCATCTCCATCACCATACTCACCTTCAGCTTCACTGTTGCCTGTGTAATATGGTTTCAGCAATATCAAGTTCACAGTTTTCATTGGTCCAAATTGCAGTGAATATTATCGAGCACTTCATGGCTTGTTATGTGGCACAGTTTGGAGTTGAATACATTTTCAGATTCTGCTGTAATGTTGTACACTGCACTGAAACTTTAGAAATCGCAATGAAAAAACAATTTTGAATTTTTTGACATTTGACATCGGGCCAGCCTTTAGCCAGAAACAATATTGCTTGCTGAATGTTCACCTTTGAGCTTAGCGCGTTGGCGGTGGATGATGATATCAGAAGGTTATCTTCTATAGATTCTAGAATATTATCTACTTATTTCCCACGGTAAAGTGTTCTCAAATTTTTAATGATCCCCATATCCATTGGTTGCTCCAAGGACGTTACGTTTCCAAGCAGAAATTCCAACTGATAATTTTTTAACACACAATTTTGCAATTAGCATGTGCCGTACAATTGTCAAGTACAAGAAGAACCTTTCTTGATTTCCATGCTAATTCTATATCCCCACTGGTCAATCATTGCGTAAAGAGACTCACTGTCATCGCTACCTTGCTATTGGCTTCGTACATTGATGGTAAACTGCTTATTCTTAACCCTTTAAAGCATTGAGGCTCAGCACTTTCCAGAATTGCCAGAAGAGTTTTTTGTCAGTTCCCGAAACATTTAAACAATACTAAACAGTGATGCAATCCATCGATTTTTTGAAGCCCGTTGGTCCTACAAGACTGTAATAAGAAGAGCCATTTGGTGCTGCTCGATATTACAGTCCCGTTTCATTGGCATTGTAAATGCCATCAGCGCAAAAATTCAGGAGTGAGTTGGGCAGTTTGTTCAATGGCCACTCCTCGGCACTCACAACATTAGCACTTTTTTCTCCGTTAGCTCTCTTGAATTTTATTTTGTTTCTGGTCTTCCATCGAGATACCAACCATCTGTTGCCTTAAAATGGTCATGACCAAGTTTCAAAGCTAGTTCCTCCGACTTCTTATTTAACATTGGACCGCTTACACAAATCCCTCGATCGCTTACAATGGAATACCATTGATTTAAAGCGTCCTCAACATCTGGATCCTTACGTTGACGCTTGCGTTTCATAGACGATGCCTGCTTTCCTTTTTGACTCCATCTGAGCTATCGTCAATTTCGGCATCCCGGTAATCTCAGCCAAACGGAGATGACTGGATTGAGGATAATCTTTATTTTTGTCGAGTATAGCAAATTTCAGCGAGTAAAAGGTCTTAACGTGACATATTATTCAAGAAATGGAGCGTCACTGAATCTCAGAATTAAAACAATATCACCTATCCTAGGTTCACTTAGATCGTAGAGCACGAGATAAATCCCACCAAATGTGCGCACCATTTAAACTGGTTTTAGACTGTTAGTTCACAGATGACTAGGTACAAGTGAAGAAAAAAATGTCTTTTGTGCATGCATAGACTACTGGGAGAGTGATGGGAAAAAGAGAAAGGAACGAAGAAACGTAATTTTCCGATAGTGACTACTCGGTTGTACAGAGGGAAAGGAATTGAAAGGATAGATTTCATGAGTAAGTTGAATTTTGTTCAAGATGCTGCGAACAAAAAGCTCTTTGTTAGCGAAATTGTTCGCCTCGTACTGTCTCCTCTGTTCAAAATCAGCCTGTAATTCCTAGAAATTCCCGTACTCGCTCTTACACCCTCGCCACGGGTGTCATCAGCACTTTCTAACTATCCCGGGCTCATTCTATCACCTATAGCCTGCCACAGGAGTCCTCTCCTCTTGAACACATCACTACGTTGAATGAGGTCTCATGGTCGGGAAACAGCATCCGATTCCTCACACGGATGATATAAGAACAAGAGTTTTAAGATTAAGGCAAGAATAGGTACACTTGAGAAAAATAAGACTAAATTTTTGAAGGAAAATTTAATAAACAGTATTCTGATACGAAAAAATTTTAATTTCGTCGCGAGCATAGAGTCAATGTCGCCGACTCACGGCCCAATAAAGCGGCATGCTGTCCCAATTAAGCGGAGAAAACTCTGGGATATTCTTCAATTGGATTCGGTTCTTCAAGATTTTATACCTTGAATGCAAACGCACAATCAAAGTGCTACTTCTCATGACGTCTCCTATCGTTAGCGAAATTCAGGTCCGGCTAAAGGGTGTGGTTGCAAAAATGGAGGGAGCAGGGTGGCATGGAAGTGAAGAAGTACCTAATTTTTTTGCCAGGGTTAATGTCTTCCAAACACAGGTTTAAGGTCAATGTGCTGCCATGGCACACGGACCAATTAATAATTGTGCTTCAAATACACGTGCGCAGATAAGTGCCTGGGCAGGGTCTGCACATGACTCGGCCTTAAAACATGATCGAAATATCGATTTTTCTTATAATATTATCGTAATGCAGCGATAGAATTAATTTTCTTATCACAACTAACAGTTTTTCTTTTTTTTATTCTTCCTCTTAATCTTTTGACGTTAAAATATTATGAAAACGTCCATGCTCTCTCTCTCGTGAAAATCAACAACCCATTATTGTTTTATTCCTATGACAACTTTTATATTTGAAGTTATTGAGGGTTTTATATTCCATTTATATCATACTTACGTATGCCAATCTGCCAATGGTAGTTCTACATTCAGGTTTGAGAGATTTCTAAGATTTCATGGCAAAATTCTTTTTTGGTGCTTTTAGATTTTTGGTGCTTTTTTAGGGGAGCATCGTGGGTAGTAACTGTATTAAATGCGTACAGGGGTCCCACTCTAACTACATTATAAAATTCACGGCTTTTGCCAGGTTTTTCACGGTACACGAAATTTACCGCTTATTCACGGTTTTAAGGTTTTCACGGTTGCGTGGGAACCCTGGTGTATAACTTAAAGCACACGAATATAACTTTTAAAAATACTAATCTTACTAATTTTACTTAATTTTAAGGTTTACCAATTCATGGGACTCAACGGTGTATGCAACCAGCTCTACACTTACTTATCTCTGTAAAAACTGATACGAAATCCACATAATCACAGTTCTCCTTATCTGGGTGTAAAACATAATAATCAAGTCTCCTTGGAGCAATAAATTCAGAAGCTATACAGGAACATAACATCTACTTGTTTTTTTATTCTATCAGAGAAACTAGTGATTGATGTATTATTGTCAATTTATTATAGTGAATTCTACCTGAATGTGATGTCTAGTATCCTCAACTGGGGCTCTAGAACCAATTATAAAATAATCTTCAAAATTCATACAAGGATATTATAGGTTATAGGTAAAATGTCTGCTTAAACAGCATGACTCACTCTACTTCAAAAATTGACTATATTACCTCATACATGTGCATTAATGTCTTCTGCTAACGTTTGTGCAAAAAATTATACTTATAATTATTATGAATTTCTTCATAAACATTTTTTTTTCTTTTTTCATTAGTACTGTTTTTGTGTCTTACATACTCACTGACATGCCCAATATTTGTCCAAACAAATCACTGGACCAATTTAAATATTATTATTATGATTACCTGAACAAAGGCTTGGGCCACAAGGCCATTTGTGGCCCCATCTGTGCTATCATTGTGCACATATCCTCCTCCATCATCACTGATCTGATCTAATTTTACACAAGGGGACCCACATTTTGCCATGCCACTCTATTAGAAAGAGAATTAACACTAAATTGCTATGGGTTTTCACTAATTGGCACAAGAAGTAAAAATGTCACAACCAAAACATCAAATGTATGCACAAATGAAAAATTCCCTGGAATGGTATTCTGACCTCAAGAGATGAAGGCATGATAAATGTATTGACCAACAAAATGTGGGCCACCAAGTTACTCTGCCTTGTCAATTAGCCATAGGAAAATCTTCCCAAGAAAGAAGAACAAATTTATCAGCAATATTTTGGGAAATGATGGTCTCATGACATCATTCATCGGCAACCAAGAATTTTTGTCTACATGTCCAGACAAAAATGATGATTTCATCCATTTAAGGAAACCATTACATTTTATTTCAATCAAAGTTGAACATATAGCATGCTCCATCAAAATCAGCTTACAGAAAATAATTGATGCCTGTCAACAACCAACCTGGTTTGCCAACATCCAATACCCTCTCCAAAGATGGTATCACTTGCTCAATGAGCAAAGGTGTGTGATCTGAGCAGCTGTATGCCCCCATTCTGTTCAGTGCAATTACCCATTCATTTTGAATGATTTTGTCAAGAATGACACATCTCTTTGTTACTTAAAAAAACATTTGGTCCAATTTTCCAAAACTTAAGGAACTGTGATTCCCTTAATCTTCCTTGAAAAAGCAACCAAAATAGGTCAGGAAACGTAGGGGTAGGCAAAAAATTAGCATGTCAACATAGTGGAGGAGCTTTTCTTTAACCAACATGATGGGTAACACTGAAAGTTCTAATTACGACTTACGACACATCTAACATTTACTATATCATTTGATGAAGGAATAGAAAAGGCATTTTTAGTGTGGCAAATGATATTGAATTTATAAATGGAGGACTAAATTTGTGTAGTAGCAAAGCTATGCTTAACAAAGCAAACATGAACTTACCAAGTCCTCAGTTGCCAATGGATCCAAAGCATTACTTGAAATTGCAGCTGGATACGGTGTGTATATCTCAGGATAATTATCATCTCTGAGAGGGTCTTTGTTCTCCTCTTTCACAGATACCTAGAAGATAATTCTGGGTGCCAATCAATGGGGAAAAATAAAAATGTAAATAATTATAAAAAATAACAATTAAACCTTCTCTTTCACCTGAGACCACTCAAGCTGGCTGAAATCATGTTTGCATAAGATTTTAGAGACCATCTAAAATGAAATGGCTGACAGAACCAGTTTACTCTGCACGCCTTGGTGTGGAATGCTTCTCAATGTGCTAGTCACAGTAGAAGTGGGTAAAATCTTCACCTTTCGACTCAGGTATTACAGGTTCGAATCCCAAATTGGTGGCCTTCCCCCGTCCAGGCCTTGGTATATTTGCATGTTCTCAACTTGATTGTAGGAGAGGACTTCAAAGTCTTGAATTCCATCAATCAATAAAGATAAAGCTATTATCACCATTTGTTCACATTTATTTAGAATAAGGGCCATTTGTTTCATCGACATTGCAGGGCCATCTGACCCTTGGAACACCATCAGCCCCAGCATAAACTGATCTTGCCCTACATGTGCATTATCAAGCTTATACATGGCCATTTTTTCTAACTAAACAGCTCCTAAGGCTTGCATGCCTTACACCTTAAAAAACACTGCCGCGAATCGTCTACTACTTATCATTTCAATTAAATAATCTACGTTATACTGCATATAAAGGGAAAAAAGCTCAGATAAATAATTTTAAAATGTACAGCAACACAGCAGAATCTTCTCCTTATATATACAACCGCATGTGTAACCACTCACTCACTCACTTCCAGAAGAGCTGGAGAGCTGAAATTTAATACACAGGAGGGGGACCGGATATGATCCAGCGGAAAATTCCAAAAACGCGAAAAAGTCTATTAGTTTTCGAGATATATCAACTTGAATTAAGATAAAGCCTTATGGGACTAAGAATTTTTTTCCTTTTATTGCGTATTTACGAATGTCTGAGGAAAATGAAATTCCTCTGACGAAAACAAGATTTTTTTGTTGATTTTTTTATGTGGTTGTCATTGCGATATTTTGTTAAAAAGTATTTTTTATGATTTTTTGAAAATTTCCTATGCTTATCTTTCAGGCCTATCTTGGAATATTCATAAGTTGAAAGAATTCCGAGGAATAAACGATTTTCAATATTCCATTGTTGAGATGACGAATTTTCGAACTCGAATTTGAGACATGTGCCATATGAAAATTTGGAATCTTCTGGAAAAACCGTTGAGGGTACTTCGTATCCTCACGATTTACCCTGATTTTCCCGTAAACCTCTTGGTCAATTCATACTAAAATTCCAAAAAATATCCTGCACATGAAAAATCACTGTTGCCATTATTTTGTGAAGTACACGATCTTGAATAACTTGGCAACCGTTCAAGCTAGACGAATGAAATTCTCAAGGTAAAACTGCTATGAAAAAAGTCAACTTTTACAATGCTGGCCATTCCACCGGATCGATTCATTTGAGTTATATCGATACAAATCTTTTTGGATACGCTTTATTCGCTAATAAATTTTTTGTTATTCAAAGTATGAATACGAAATTCAAGTATAATATTACTGCTAACGTGTTTAATCAGACAAACGTAAAATCTAGCGGATCGAATGATTAGAGTGGAAGATATTATCGATCCAAGAGTGCATTCGATAGATGCCTTTTTCAGACTTCTTTACATAGTTACGGGGATAAAATTTCTAACTGATTGCTTAGACAGCAATGTTCTCTACATGCATATGAACTATTTTGATAAGCAACGTTTCTATATAAAGATATATCGAAATGAAATAATATCGATAGGTCTCATTTTCTCATTTGCTATTTACCGTACCCAGCCTGTGCGAAGGCTTATTCGCAACAGGAATCAAAGTAGCTCACATCTGGTGGCCAATTTCAGAAATGAGACGTAGATGATCGGCCGGCTTGTTTACTGATGCTGATGCTACAGCCTAGCGGTGAACGAAACGGGTGTATTTTCAGCACTTTTGTGAAGCGAATACTGATGTATATCTCAGTTGTGAAAAATGGATGAAGTAATTTTCACCACATCTGACGTTCTGGAGTTCAATAGAGACTTAAAGAGGTCCTTCGTTGAGGGCTATGAAGTAGAATGCTGTAATCACATATGGAAGTTGTCGTAATTGAAGCACTGGAGTATTTGGTTCTTGTAATGGGCTTTTCCATACAAATAAGCGTTATTAATGGAATGTCACACGAGATACAAGCTTTTCAGAAGAAAATTGGCGCTTCTTTTTTCCGTTTTCGTGTGTATCGTTTGCCGATTTTATCAACCATCTATTACAAGAGATATATCATTATTAAAATCATCAAACAATATGATAGGCATCTACTCACATAAGCCATCCGTCCTCAATAATCTATTCTTCTTAAGGGAATTCGACGTCGTTGTTGTCGTGAGTGGAATTCCCCTTGTATTGGCGTTTTGACTGCTATGTGGAGTCACTCGACTCTCACCGGCTAGCGAAGATCGATGGGGAAGTGGCGAGACGGGTCGCGCGAGGGTCTCCGTGCCTCGGCCCCGGTCGGCAAAATTGAATTTTGGCCATTTGGGCTAAGCGACTCGAGAAATCCTTTAACCCAACGAAGCACGCAGGCCTTAGGAACGTCGGGGTTTTGCCCCGCATCGTATTCGGAAGAGCAGGGCCTAGCTATTGAATGAGAAAGAGACAGATGTTTTAAGGACCGACCCGGTTTTGACGGGCCCCCGGGCGGAAGATGTCCCGCCGATCGTGGGGGGGAGCTCTCGTGATCCGTGTGATAAGTCTTTATTTTTATAAAGTGAAAATGAAGCACTACCGTAGTGTTTCGGGTAGTGGTGCCCATATTTCGGATGGGAGGTGGTGTACTGTCTTTTGCTTCGTATGTCAGTGCTAAAGCCAGTTGTCTGATTTATATTCAGTGCTCACGCGCCTTTCAGTGCTTTGCATTTACAACTGTCATTTGCTGATAGCGTTGAAGTGCCTCCGACTGTTGGTTCAATTGTCCTGCATGGTTATGCTGTGGTGTACTGCCATTTGCTTCATATGCCAGTGTTGAGCTAGTTGTTTGATTGCAATTCATTGCTCACGCACCTATTTTAATACATTGCATTCTCAAATGCTCTTTCTTGATTGTGTCGAAGTGCCTCCGACTGCTTGTCGATTTAATTGTCTTGCATGGTTATGCTGCGTTGAACTGACTTTTACTTCATATGCTAGTGTTTGAGCTAACTGTCAGATTGCTATTCATTGCTCATGCGCCTATTAATGCATTGCATTCACAACTTTCCTTTGCTGATTGTGTTGAAGTGCCTCTGACTGCCTGTTGGTTTAATTGTCTTGCATGGTTATGCTGGAGTGTACTGCCTTTTGCTTCATATGCAAGTGTTGAAGCGAGTTGTCTGATTGCTATTCATTGTTCATGCACCTATTTATGCACTGCATTCACAACTGTCTTTTGCTCAATGTGTTCGAGTAAGCAATATTTCTTTCCTTATCCCTGAATGTGAGGCTATTTAATTGCCTTAGTATATTTTCAATTTTAATAAAACTGTTTCGAACGTTAGGCGTTGAAGTGGTGATCTATTGTTTTTCAGTGATCTTTTTCAAATTTTAATGTTACCTTGTGTTTTATGCATTACTGTTTTTATCAATAAAAATGACTTAAAGTTTAATTAATATAGGTTTTTATTTAAAAGAAAAGAAAGAATGCGAGTATTACTATTACTGCGGTCACTGGATCACATAATTGAATAACCAGTTTTGCCGCTAATTGCTAGTTCTGCCATCTATGAAAGTTACCATTACTACGACGTCTAAGGAAAAAGCGCGGGGAGGTGAGGGGAGGCTACCTCGTTTTAACATGGGAGTTCACAAAGCCCGGCCGTGCCTGCCCGAAATTTTCAGGATAGTACGTGATTGGTGACTTTAGATTTCTGTTATCTTTTGGTCTCCATGGCAACCATAGTTTTAAATTTATGCCGAAATATATTTCCAATGTAAAGTAAATGGGAATATACTAAAATCGTTTTATACAAGTTACCTCTTTTGCGATGTTAATAAAAATATAAAGACATAATCTTTGACATATAGGTCACATTTAGCAATGATGCACATTCCGCTTGACACATTTCCCTGAAAAAAAAAATCGAATCAAAAATGCTGGAATTCGATTTTTCCCTTATATCTTTTTTATTTATTTAGGTGAGGGACTGAAACTCTAACTGGTAAATAAAAATAAGTTACAAAATAAAATATAAGTTAAAGAAAACTAATGCAGTTGTTACAGTTGAAATTATGATCGATAAAATTGTGCATTTTATAGATATCTTTTGCAGACCTGTTACTGTAGTTGCTGGGATAGGGCTTTTAACAGTATGCTAGAAGGCAACGTACTATTCATACATATAACTTATTTTGCAAAACTACATCCCCCTATCAAGATATGTCGATATGAAGTTAAATCTATATGTGCCATTTTCCTACCATATTATGGCTGACATGACAAGTTTGTTCTGCACATATTGGTGTGCACTGCTTCTCCATTTACCTGCCACAAAATAGGCGGGTTAAGTCTTCACCTTTGAACCTTCTCAATGTAGTTTCTAGCCAGGGGTAGTGCAAAATGCATGTCCTATCAAGCAAATTTCAACCTTCTCGATGTAGCACCTAGCCAGGGGTTGTGAAAAATGCATGTCCTATGAAGTAGCTTTGAACCTTCTCGATGTAGCATCAAGCTAGGGGTAGTACACGATGCTTATCCAATGAAGCAACTTTGAACCTTCTCAATGAATCATCTAGCCAGGGGTTGTGCAAAATGCATGTCCTATGCAGTAGCTTTGAACCTTCTCGATGTAGCATCAAGCTAGGGGTAGTACACGACGCATATCCTATGAAGCAACTTTGAACCTCCTCAATGTAGCATCTAGCCAGGGGTAGTGCAAAATGCATGTCCTAAGAAGCAACTTTGAACCTTCTCAATGTAGCATCTAGCCAGGGGTGGTGCAAAATGCATGTACTGTGACGCAACTTTGAACCTTCCCAATGAATCATCTAGCCAGGGGTTGTGCAAAATGCATGTCCTATGAAGCAACTTTGAACCTTCCCAATGAAGCATCTAGCCAGAGGTTGTGCAAAATGCATGTTCTATGAAGCAACTTTTAACCCTCTGGCAAGAGGTAGTTCACGATACATATCCTAAGAAGCAACTTCGAACCTTCTTTTTGCACGATCTGGCCATAGGTAGTGCAAGATGAATAACCAAAGAACATCCTTTGAACTACAGCAGGAGAATGCTCTTTGAACTCGGATAGTGCGCCATTTGTTGATTCTTTGGACGTTCATGAAGAACATTCTTTGCACTAAAGTTGCTTCGCTGGAGAATATTCTTTGCATATCTTTTGAACTAACTTTTCGCCACTGGGAAATAGTATTGGAAATTAAATATGTTGTTATAAAATTTTTGAGTGAGGTACTTTCTGAATTGGTAAAACATACATGATTGTATGCAATTGTATATAATATATATGTAACTTGAAAATAGGATCTGTGTCACAAAGTCAGACACATTCATCCGTTCCATTGTACTGAATTTTTTGGGTAAATATAATACTTTTTCATGACATATGATTCCTTTTTTCAATAGACTAGAGCCTGTAACGTTTTTTTAATATTTTTTCTATAACTTAACAAATAATTTAATTACACTTTATGGACAACTTTTGTAATTTAAAACACTGGAGCAAAAAATACACATCCTCCTGCCACGACTATTACAATCCCTTTTGTACTATCACTCACTGAGCCACTGCCATGAACTGCACCAGTGGGGATCTTGAGTTCTGCCGTATCTCTTCCTCCGGTCTCTCAATACAACACTACGCTTGCTTGTCTCCCGATCTTTTTATAACACGTCTATCTCTTCCTTCTCTCCATACACGACTCCCTTATTTTTCCTTCTGCGTCCCTCACTACCATTGTTAATTTTAATTTATTCATTTAAACAACAACATGGCGGGTTGCTTACGGGGTAAACATTTTTACGGTAATTAATGTGCAATGTGGAAATGCTAAATGAGGATAATTTGTACATTGTTCTCTGATGGAATGAACCAAGACCACAGATAATAAGTATTAAATGCAGAAAAACATTAAATGCAAAGATGTTAAATCAAAATCCGCCTGAGTAGTATTAATTTTATAACTGATAACTTCAGGCTTTATATTTGGAACTCACCAGTGCAACAGCAACCGCACTGCCATATGCAGGAACTGCTCTCACATCCATTACTTCATCTAGTTGCCCCTCCTCAGCAGTGTCCTCTTCCATCATTTCCTCATAACCCCCTTCATAATACTCGTCATACCACTCTTCCTTACCCACTGTCCCTTCAAACGGCCCCTCCTCTGCACCCAATTCCTCCACATATTCTTCCTTCAAGGAGGCATAAATAGGTAAGCGATTATATTATGTTCCAAACATGCTAGATAAACAATGTACAGTAAAGTTAAGTGAAAATTATGATTGAGGAGCTTGTGGAAGGGAAGAATGGCAAATGTGGTCCTCATATGAGATAAATACAAGGACTGTCCAGATAGAAACAGAAATTTTGAAATAAAAAATATACATTGAAAATAACAATTTTTATAAAATACGAGGGATATCCTGTAAATAAATTCCATTTTGGTGTGTAGATCGCTAGGGGTGCTTTTTGACAAAAGGGTGGTTTTCAATTTTTAGAAATTGCTTAAATCAAAAGATTATTTACTCCTGGAGTATGTATTACACTCTTTTAGATTTTTTAATGACAATATTTAATTTTCACGACTAAATGAAAATTGAAAATTTTCAAGCACCCGAAATCGCGATGGCTAAGTATGAATGCTGAGAAAAGCCCGTGCGACGTCATTCTGGTCTCAGCTGTGAGAGGCCTCCTTGGTGCAAGGCTATGAATGCTTCTACAATGCAGGATGCTAGCAGGTAGCAGAGTGCCCTGCCTGCAGGTAGCACTTGGGTTAAATAAAGGTTATTAACCCTTTTCTTCCCAATGTTGCGTGAACGCAACGCAGACTTTGCAATTTTTTTTCTCCGTATTTGTCGTTAATAAGTAGTTAAAATTTTTAACATAGGTAGTTCAATGCTTCCTAAAATGTTATGAATTTTTCTACTGAATAAAGTTTATAACTTTTGTTTTTACATTGACCTTTTCATTTATATGCAAGTAATTATTTTACATTATCTTCTAAGTTAACGTATTATGTAAATTCTGATGCTCTTGATGATTATATCTCTCTGCAAATATAATGATGAATTTGTATTTTAGGCCATTACAACTAATTGAGTGAATTTGACTTAGTGGTTTTCAAATTATTAAAGAATAAAGGAAGTGCTGCGTTCATGCAAAATTGGAAGGACCCCGGTAATCCAGGGAAAGGGTGAGCCACGGCAGTAGTCGTTTAGAGTTTTTCTTTTTGGACTGAAAAATGAAAAAGTTATCAAGAAAACGTTACATTTTTATGGTTACACTATAGCTTCAGGCAATTGTACAATATTTTAGTCCTACATATACATCTTCATACGTTTTGAAGGGTCTTTAATAGAATGTTTGGCAGGTGGTGGGTTTTCACAGAGTTGTGACTTTGATATTTTTAACATCACGTATCGAGCAATATTAAATCAGCCTTTACTTACGCTATAGTGGGAATTCACTGTGACTTAAACATAAAAGAAGCATAAAAACTTTGCTCTAGAGTTGTCCAGAAAATATAATGATCTCTGTGAGCGTCTGCAATTCCAAGATATGCTGGCATCCTAAGGTAAGAACGATCTTTTCACCACAGTTGACAATAATGCTAAAAGCAAGTGAGTATATGAGGGTTAGGAAATAGATCCTAAAGTCGTATTTACGTGGTATTGTTGATTAGGATTCAAAGAGAAGGCAGTGGGAGGGAAAAAAGCTAGGCTGGGCGGGGACATCCCAGCACCAGTGCGTCTCCGTGCACAGTGGGGGTTGGCGAGTGAGCAAAAAGAAGGCAGAGTCAGGAGGGATCACATTATCACAGTATTTTCTGAGAAATTCATGCCCACTGGCCACTGATGATAATGAGCTGGTAAGGCTCCAAATTGCAGTCTTTTGTCTCTAATGGGATTTTTCAAAATTATGACTATAGAATCCCTTGTAGTGCGAGAGAAAATAGAGTCATCAGGTGCCTTCTTCGCACTCAAAAGGAACTGTCCAAGTGAAAGTAAGGATCTTTTGATCATATGATCGGTAAAAAGAATGCATTATTCTTTGAGTTGTCATGATATGTAACTGAACGTATTACCACATTTTGGTACACTGGATACATTTGTAAATTTGAAGTTGTGATTGGATTAACCATCAGTTACACATTTTTGTTAAGAAAAAGTGTTATGTTACCTCAAGAAAAAAGAAAAAAGTGAAGGAGCAATAACACTTTATCAATAGCAGACACTAAGTTACTTCCACGATATAAAATTTACATTATTAGATCGGTTGCTTTATATTTTCTGTACTTTATAATGGTGTAATAGTCGAAACGGGTCAAATAGTTTAATTTTTTACAAATACTTAATGGAAGTCACAAAGTGTCTCTTATTGATAACATGGAGACTTCCACCACGTACAAGCTTCAAGTTTTGATTTGAACAACTACCCTCATAGTCACTAAAATTGCCATAATATAGGACATAATAGATTAAATAATTTGCAAAATGCAGTAAGGAAAGACAGGTTGGCCACAATCGTGACGAAAATTAACAACAAAGATGCCGAGTTCCTAGCAGCCAGAGGATAAGTGATTACCAAAAGTGCAATATTCATCAACATGCTGATTGCTCTTCTAAATTTCAAGAACAATACAAAATTTAATAAATATTTTAGGTTAATTATATATTTAGGTTATAAAAAAAAGAATTATTTGCAAAAATAATAGAGTTCTGAAAAAAGTGCAACACGGCTCATTCGACACGGGAAATCCCAATGTTGCACATGCGCAACGTTTCACTAACGGCAAACTAAAAACAATAAAAATATATTAATGGATAATTTGCCTTATTTGAGTGTTTTATTGCTAATTCATCAAAATATTTGGAATTTTTAAATTGTTAACATGCTTGGGATTTAATGAGTTACCCTACCCTATCCTATACCCTATCAAAGGAGGATACTTTCTGACCATAGGCAATTTTATAAGGTGATTATTAAGAGATGTTTCCCTGAGCTCTGTGCCTCATGCATGCATTGCTAATCTCAGACGATGTAAAACTTCTGACACTCGCATAGCCTCTAGCATAGGTCCCTGTGACGTTACGTGGATTGGCATTGCATGGGTGCCAATCTGGCCTTTTTCATGTGAGGTTAAAATTGATCATTAACATTGATCTAAGCTGGGATTTCTAAAATCAAACAATTTGTATACTATGAATGCACTAACGGTGGGTAAAAGATCGCAACCAATGCCTTCTGCTTTCTTTGATAAAGGAAATCACCCCATAGGTTAGTGATTTTTGCTGACGAAAACCTTTTCACAACTCTCAATTCACAACTGGCTGGATACCACGGCTGGTCGCATATGGAGTGTAGGAGCACTTGTACGCGAAGAAAGTGGCACTAAGCCCACCCACTGATGTGCCATGTCTAAAAGTGTTATTTTCTGGAAAGGCATAGTACAGAAACGAGTCCAAGGATGTAAAGTAGAAGAATTATGTTAGTGTTAAAAGGCTAGGTGATACAAGAACAACTAATAGCAGAGCTCTGTCAAACCAATCTTAGAATTATGTGTCACTATGTGGTGGAATAAGATTTGGATGAGGCATGTTTTAAGAGGGATAGGGATTTTAAATACAGCAGTTAGGGAACAGTGGAAGGAGAAAAGAGAAGAAGAAGAATAGGACTGAAGATGATGGACAAGGTGAGATTAGGATGAAGTGGAAGGGGAACCAAAACGGAGGCCTTGGACAGAATGAGGTGGAGACCTCTTTGGTGTTTGGGACAACTACCAATGAAAGACAGAAAACCAGCTGATGATGATGTGGTGGAAGTTATTAATTAGAGATAAGTTCTGGTACCTGGTTTTTGCCCTGTGGAACTGGTATCGATAAACAATCACACAGTGTCGGTACTTTGGAATCAGCTTAGAACGGTCAAGAGTATTTGAATTTGGTGTTGAGAGTGGAAAAAAATTTAGATGCATGCATTACTTTCTGATTGCGTGGAGATCATATTCTTTTATTTTGAGAGCTGCTCCAGGGAGTACCTGGCATATGATTTCAGTACCCATGCATTAAAACATATTTACAGAAAACAAATATATTCAATATCAGAGAATTTAGTTAGAGATTTAGAGCATATCAGGTTATACTTCATTTAATTACCATCAATTTTGGCAAATAAAAATAATACTCATTTTCATCAATCTAAGTCGATATTTCACAATGGCCATTTAGTAAAATTATAAAAATGGCCTATTTTCTGATCCCAGGGGAAACAGTCAGTTTTCACTTGTTTATAAATTTTGCAAAAGTTACACCATAATGTTGGAAGATTCTTGTAAGAGATGAATTTGTTGTTACTTTCAGGAAATATTATTAAAGAAGTTGAAACTTCAATTAGTTGGGAAATATATTCGCTCCAATTGTTTGAAAACCAGAAAAAAGTGCCAACTTCAACATTTTTTAAAGCAATAAAATACTTTTTACTGTTCAGGGTAATGAGTTTCATCAAAATTCATGGTATGTGGGGTAGGTGTGACAAATTCAGCCTTACCTTTGTGGAACCAGAATATTGTATAAAATCTCATTTTAAAGATATTCGACCATAATTATTAATATTCAGTGACAATTATTGCCTCAATTTGCATCTCTTAATATGTTAAGCCCCCCTCATTCATCCTACATTTTGACTTTGCTCTTGACCCATCTGAAAAGAAATTCTTGTAGCGAAGATAGCCACTGCGTGCTGCTCTGCAACACTTCTGTCCAAAGTATCTTGGAGTGAATGTGGCATTCATTGGATCGCCCCAGCATTGAGCAAAGTTGAGCGGCAGTACAAACCTATTCTTTTCATTAAAATGCACAGTTCGTTTTGAAGAATGCAGTCACTAATGATACCTCTGTACTCTATGATTCAACTTCCATCAACTTAGGGAAAATGTTGGTTTCCTGCTGAGGGGCATTGGGAATATTCAACCATGGAGTGAATTTGTATGATAGTGCAACTTCACTGACCCATGCAAGAGTACACTCACCAGTTCATCAGTTGCCAATGGATCTGTTACATCTCTTGAAATTTCCAGTGGATTTGGAGTGTACATCACAGGATAATTCCCTTCACTGAGAGGGTCCTCGTTCTCCTTTTTCACATGAAACTAGAATAGAATGCTAGGTGCCACTAAATAAAGGCAAAATAATAGTACTAAGACCCTATTTAACACATTCAATGTAGGCCTGATTTTCATTAAAGTCATCATAATTGGCCAATATAATAAGAGAGAACAAAAGCAGGAGGTTTCTGCAACATAATTTCCGTTCAAATACTGCTTTTACAAACGGCGCACATGGTTCGAAAGAGGGAAGCTTGTTGAAGGCCATACACACCATCGGAAGCGGATATTAGTTACATATGGAGGCGGAGAAAGGGCTCTCGGCCCTACTAGCAGAGCACATCAATTGAGGTGCTCCGCACTGAATGTGTTGAATGATAACTATAAAACTTTCTCTTTCACCTCAAGACCACTCAAGCTGACCAAATGCATGTAATCATGAGATTCTTTTCACTCCCACTTCAAAGTTAGGAACATTTAGTTCAACCTCCACAATAATTTTACGATCCTTTCCATTATTTGTAATTTCATATAAATAATTATGCCCAATGTCATTTATTTTTTTGATCAAAATCATGAGACCATAAAAATTCAATGGATTAGAGAATGAGTTAATACTTTTGAACTTTTGATACACTTTTTTTATTTGGAACATGACCTTAAGGAGGAGCTCAAGAATTGTTTCCAATTATTTTAAGAAGAGTTTTTTATTGGAATTCCATAACAAAGCAAAATATTCAATTCAGGCTCTAACCAGTGCATTTTTCGGTATTTAGGCGTTAAAAACACATACTGAATATTAATTAGTGTTTGATCCAAGCTGCCAATAGATCTGTAAAATGAAGTTAAAATTTCTGATGGCATATTCCACCAAATGCTTAAGTTTTCTATGATATATCTTACGAGTTGATCCAATATGTACTTAGATCTGCAAAATGAGGTTTATATTCCGGCGGGCAAAATCCACCAAATTCTTAAGTGCTTAAATGCTACTTCTTACAAGTGACAGTAGATACTTAATATAATGATATCCATCTTCAATCACAGTTTTACACCTGCCTCTTGAAACACAAAACTTCATTCCATGCTATGTGTAAATTTGAGCTTTCTTACAATAATGAACGAATTAAGGGTGAATAACCCATATATTTATCTTCACCACCCCAAAAACAGTGCCTTTAAAGGAGGGAAATCTATCAAATGTTAAGGAAAGATGATCATAATCACCAATATCCCGGATATTAACAACTAAACAACGATCACACGAACCCACGACCTTCAGTTAGTCAGACAAGTACTTTATTCTGCCGCCAACTCTGAGACCTGCATTTTAGGTAACACTGCAGTAAGTGTAGATTGTAAAATTTCTACTCAACACTGGCAATAGAGTGTTTAAGGTTGCTAGAGAAAGCATAGAAAAGCTATGAATTGAATTACCTTTGAAATGCACCCTGTAGTATTTATAGAGGGCAAGAACCTAACAATCTTCCTTAACCCTCATATGGATTCTCTGCACCTTAGAAGAGCTCATACTTTTCCTTCTTTCCTACCATCTATAACCCATACTTTTTTATCTCTCACCAATCCAGGAGTGAAACCTTATCTGCCGCACTACACCACATCACATTTACCCGTCCATCTCTAAGGAAACGTCCTCAATGAGGGAATGGGTCTCTGCGGTACTAAAAAAAATACCAGCTCTTCTAGCTCCACTCCACAGCGGCATTGGGTTATTTGACACGTTGCTTATTATCCCATATTCTTTACATTTCAAAACCCATAAGACCTAATTTTTTTAAATTGCAGGATATAAGCTCCCAGAATATTCATAAGATTTGCCTTGATTGCCAGAATCACTGTAAAAATTACAAAAGTAACACTTGTCTCTTCTCACTTCACCTACACCTGTTCGATTATTAACGTTTAAGAACTTAGCCTTCTATGTACACTGCAAAGATATAACATATAAGGGGACACAGTGAACCAAAATTATATATCACATGGTTACCTAAGACTTATTCGGTCCTCATTCGTTATATAAAGAGGTAACATGAGAGTTTAGGCACGTTTCATAATCAAGGTGAAGCGGGAAGATTGAACAAACAGGGAAGTATCTTGAAACCAATCAGTGTTTTACATAAGAATATTTATTAGCTTGCAAGCAAACTCAAGCTATCTCAATTCATTTGCCATGCAAATTTCTGCCATAAGATTAAGACTGTTCCACAACAAACATCGCCACAAGTGTAAATAGATAATAGTGACTAGGCTATTTGACTCGCATAAACTTGCTGTTCCGTACAACTGAGAGTTGTAGAATAGAATTGAGAATAGCATCTATTCATGTCAGGCACACCCATTTTCATTATACAGATGAGAAATTTACACAACACAAGGTCGTCCAACTCAGGTGTTACTGCAGGTGAGAATAAAACTTACCAAAGCATCTGGTCTCATTTCTTGGCAGTCTGACACAGGAATGTATATTTCAGTAGTTTGGAATGCACATGGGAGCTGTGAAGTGCCTTCATTTGCACTTTGCAAGCAGTCCTTTGAGTCAGTAGAAGACTCTAAATTGTCATCACCTGTCCACTCTTCTTTGATACTCTGCAGAGAAAGTAATGGAGATAAACAACTCACCTTCTTCAAAGTCAACAAATTAGGGGCACACCTATATATAATGAAAAAGGATTATTGAAATCTTACCTCTAATACGAGAAAAGATTACGTTAGATTGAAGGGCCAAGCATGCATCGCTAAGCCACTCCACTTGAACTGCATTTAAGGACGAAAGATCTAGAAAACACTGTCACGAGGCATTGGTGAGGATATTTCAGGGTGACAATAGTACACGTACAGAGGTATGGTTATTAAGGTGTACTCTTCAGCTAACACTTTTTTCTTTGGTTTATTTAAGAATCAATTCTCCCCAAATAACTGCTGGAAAAGAGGGACGTGAAGTAGAGAAGGGTCATTTTGGCTGAATACCTGAGCCTCTTCCATGAATTGCCAAGCAGCAAAGGGAATTTCAACATTGGGAGAGAGAGAAAGAGATTGTACACTATTTTAGCAAACCAGCTTTTCCCACCGACCAGGTAACAGGATACATATTGGAGAACAACACACTCCCTGAACACTTAATAGGCTAGCAATAAATAATCATAATATTTCCCCAATACTAGGCACTATTGACTGCCATCAAAATGATCCCTCCCTTCTCAGATGACCTCTCAGCACTAAAATCTGTTAACAAAATGGAGTCTCTTGCGGTAAAATTAGAAACAGTTAAAGAAGGTTTTGAAAACATGCAATCAGCATGGCCACAATGCACGCACTTCCCCTTACCTTTCTATCTGCAACCCATGCATCCCATACCACAAAAGTCTTTACCACATTCTGCTTTCCTATTACTCAGTGGACCATTACCAGAACTAAATTATGTCTCCTCACTCTTTAATAACTTGACCACATGTATTCCACTTAACTTTACTCCCACCTTTTCCCTGGTGCTCTCAACAACTTACCAGGCTGCCTCCAGGATTTGATGCTGCTAGCCAGGGTGCATCCATCAGCAATGAACATTCTTTGCACTCTACATCAGAACACTGAGCTTCAGTGATGGCCATACTAAGCACAAAATCCATGTTCTCCTGTACTTTTCTAAGACACTGGAAGGCCTCATTGTTCAGTAAGTCGATTGCATGATGACACCAATCAAATCCAAGGAAAGGGTTAATGCAAGCCCCTATTATTTTACAACAATAATTTATGTCATCAGGTAACTTGGCCATGAAATTCACTATCACGTTCCCAACAGTAGAGTGAGTTAACCTCTGACCATTGACCAAATCTTGGTTTTGTGACGGCAACAAGTTTTTCCCACAAAAGCTGTTCATAAATCGACACTCCTTCCATGTTATAGAAGATGGTAGAGAGGTAATTACACATTCCTGAGATTTTATCAACACTTTCACCGTTTTTTGTTCACTAATCCATTCAGGAAGTCTTCCCAGATGCACTACCACATTATCAGTTTTGGAGTGTAATGGCGATTTAAATTGATTCATGATATCCTAATACAAATTTATAAACACTACAGACAAATCAAACAGAAATATCTGCTTTTTAGTCAACAAATAATTTGCATAAAATTTGGGATGATGTTTGAGATCAATCTTCCACTAGTTGCAATGTAAAATATGAACATCAACAGCTGTGCATCAGTTCCCAGGAAGGGTATCATTAAATGTCCATGGCTTGTATTTTAATAGCAGTAGGCCTACAAACCCTGAAAAAATAAACGTTATTATACACATTTAGATAAAATAAATTCACAACAGTAAAAGACACTGCCCAACATAGTAATGGAAACCCATAGAGACACTGTTATCTTATTATGATACATGTTATTATATCTTGCTTATCCATTGCGAACAACTAAAAAATTAAGAAGTGGGAAACCTTCCAATGCAATGAGTGGATATCAAACGACGAGGTTAATGACCAAAGGTCACTAGGAAAAAGGTCCTCATTCAAAGAATTCACGATTATATTGTGCATACCAATGTGATAAATTTAATTCAAAGTGTATCACTAAACAAGAAAACCAATTCTGAGGAGCTCTTTTGCCTGAACGAAGCAATCAATTTCATTGCCACCAGAAGCATGAGAGAGAGTACACAGTTGCGATAGGTCATAAAAATCCTCCGTTCCATAGTGCTTCATTCATTACATGTTAGTTTATTCTCATTATAATTATTGCACTTAAATTCATGTTTCCCAAGTTTGCGAGCCTTAATATCCCTTATTTTTCATTCCAATGACTCACAGTTTGGATGCAAGGACGCTAAAATTATTCCCATCTGTTTGAGAGTGACAAATTTTAAAAACCATGAAAATTGAAGATGATGCTTTAACGATGCAAATGTCTGCTAGTTTTAGAACCAATTGCTCAATTGAATACCTATTGGTACTGTTATGCAATGCATAATGTCTTCAATGCAGCTGGTAAGAGTTTATAAAAGAGAGAATCAGTCAACCTTAACCTTCAATTATTTTAGGTAAAAAAAACTAGTGCTGTTGCTGATCACACCATCACGCATGGAATCTCCTTTAACATCAGGCATGCTGAGGCATAAACAGAGAGACCAAAAATAAACCCCAATGCCTGCTACAGAAAGAATGCTGAAAAATTAAGCCTAACTCATTTGGCTTAATTTCAATGATTCAGGAGCAGACTTAAGCATTTGGTCAATCAAAACTGGAACTTAGCTTGTCACCATTTCGTACCACTGAGCATACCATGCTGCGAATGGTGGCTGGTGAAAAGTTGTTTTGTCTGAAAGTTGCTTTAATGTAGCACTGGCTGCATTTCACGCCATAGACGGCACACCATAGGGCCAAACTGAGTAAACATACAAGTTTTCTAACAACCAGTACCCAAAGTATTTGCAACCGAGTAATCTCCCAAATATCTGAGTGTGGATTTGAGCTGTAAATGAAAGGAATTTAAAAAAACTCTATCATGAATTAGTCTTCAAATTTCATAGCAAAAAATGAAACATTTACAACTAAGTCCGTATTCTCGTTTTAATTTTTTGCCTTCTCGTGAGTAAATCAGAACATGCAAATGAAAAAATTCCTCCCATAATATTTTTGTTTCTATTTCAGGTACCCCTCACTTAACAATAAACATGTTCCTAAAGAGTGTCATACTAGCACATTTCATGCTAAGTGAGGTGTTTTTAAAGCATAACAATACAACTTATATCCTGTGCACCACAAGATGCCTTTTCTGTGGCTAATTTAGATTTTAGAGCAAAGTTGCTAATGCACAGTGATAACAAAATCCAGGTAATTATTATCTTTTGTAGAACCATTTACTTCATTAATACATTGGATTGTGTTCTCCTTCGCTTTTCCCATTCTAATTAAGAGGTGACAGTAGGTTTATAGCTAGTGCTTTAGCTGATGTATAGCAGGAAGATTGCTTGAACATTTACAGAGCAACCTCTCATTCCAGCCATGTTTTACCAAATACTATTGCCTTGAAAATAGAAATGAGATTGTTTACCATTGGCCTACTGCATTAGATACAAGACATTTCTCCTAGGAGATTAGCAGTGTTTTAGTGATTTAAAACTAAGAGTGACTTAAATGAAAATAATTATGGTTACGCTTTTTGCCTCATATCATACAAGTCATACCCCTGTAGTTCGCACAATTGACAGTGACTTCCCGCAGAAATATTTCCACTAGGCGAACCCACTTCCTTTCTTTCACCAAGAACTCAGTGCATCTGGAGGTTTTTTATCTCAGGTTTCACAATAGATGAGAAAGAAACTAACCAACACATTGGCTCTCAGTAGATTACAGTCCGGTACAGGAATGTGTGTCACAGTTGTAAGGACAAAGCATGTGAGCTGTGAAGTGCCTCCAACCGCATTTCGAATGCAGATGCGATTGAAGGCACTTCACAGCCCCCATGCAGTCCTTTGTCTCTGAAGAAAAATCCAACTCGTCACCAGCCGCCTCATTTCCTTTCCGAGAAAGTACCTGTGATAAGCAACTCACCTCCATCAAAGTAAAAAAGGAAGATATGCTCCTAATCTTGATGAAACAGGATTTTTAAATATTCTTTATACACAGTCAACTAAATATTGATTATTGTCCATCTGTTGCTAAATGGCTTGAAAACTACCGAACCAAATGAAAATAATTTTGGTAGGAAGAAACTCGGTAAACTTGATTCTAATTCAGGCAATGCAACGACCTTTGAGCCTTCAAAGGCCTTAAAGTGGGCCCTTTCACAGAAAAATATATTATGCATATGGATTAGAGTATTAGACGTCATGCAGATGTGGTTTTATTCCCTTAATTTAATTGTAATTATATTCTTAACAACAATGTTGATGAAGGTTGTCATTTTCACATTTAAGTGAATGAAAAGAAACATTTTTTATTCCTGCACTCAATTAGAAAATCAGGAATGTCTGAGTAAAGAGTTATAACTATCAATATCACTTAATATATTTTATTTAAGCCCAAGTCTTACCATAGAAACCATTGACATAGCATATGCTTTAGATATACTTCTTTCATTCTTGATGTCTTCTTTATGTTTAGAGATTATCTCTGGGGCTTACATCATTATGAAAAACATACTTGCTGGCTTACAGAAATTTATTTTCTACTTTATATTATGCATGTGAATTGATTAGAGCATAAAAAAATTAAAAGTGGTAAAGCACTAAAAACTTATTTTACGTAGTAAAAAATGTCCAATATTGAATTCTAAAAATTGAAATTAAAATTCTATAAACAAATTAACAAAATATTTCTGACATACCTTCATGTACTTGTTCCATTTGTATGCAAGTTGCTAATTTGTGACATCATAATCACATTTATTATATTTATATCAACTTCGACCATCCAGATTACCATAGATTTTACTTAAACCAGCATTGTGAGTTCTATCATTACAATTTTAGTATGCCTGCATGTAAACAACCCTTTTTTTAAACAGTTGTGATACACTACATCCAGGATAGAAAATTTTAGAGATTTCATGACCAAAGGTATGGTTTCCACTATTCTTCAACCAAACCATAGAAATGAGTGGTAATATTACCATTAATTACCATCTTAATACAATTGCAAAAACAACACAGAAAATCATCTTCTATGGTAAAAATATTTTTTTTATCACGATTTTTTTCAAATAACCCTTGGGTCATTCCATTTCAAATCAACCAGGCCATGACACCCACCGACTCGGATTTTCATGAAACTTACCATGGTCATACATTTAGGTATGATTGGAAATTGTGTGCAATTTTAGCCTCCAATTGTCATTTGTTAATGAAATATGAGCAACTGAAATTTGGGCGTGACCCCTAAAGTGCCGCAACGTGCAACACATGGTGATTTTTATTTTCATCCATAACTCCATTCCTGTGAGATGAAAAGTCATGATTTTTTTTCTGATGCTAAGTGGTCCATAATGATCCACCATTATCATTAGATATTCACTGCATGAAGTAATTCAGCTGCAAAAAAATTAAGTTTACAAAAAAATCTCCCTTGCACTATTTTCCATTATCAGCATCCACAGGGAAAGGCCATGCGAGTACAGTCTCCTGGTTTAATTTAAAGTAATCACTAATGTCTGAGCAAAGATCCTGATGAAAAAAATCGTGAGTCCGGCGTTCCTTTCAGTAAAAAAAAATACTCGTTCATGTTCACGGGAAAAAAATGGCTCTTTTTCAAGGCACCTAGAAATTACACAATTTGGAGGAGATATAAGCTAATACTCATGATTAAACGATATTGGATCATGCATCAGCTACCTATCAGGTAACTGATGATGCTGTAAAGCGAAACCGGTAGTACCAATAAATTTAAAATTGTGGAAATTGCTCCTTCTTCATTATGTCACGTTTCCACTCAAACTCTCCTGAAACCTCAGATTATGTTGACTTGTGTGCTCTCATCGTCTTCTTTGCTACTTAAAGAAATGCGAGTGTTATCAGCTTAAATGCTGTACTCCTTTGCTATACATAAAGGTCCTGTGACGACCATACCTCTAAAAAAAGTCTATGTCTATGAGAGCAGCGGGCATCCTGGTGAAGCCTGGAGAAAAATTTTCCTGTAGGTGTGACAAGAGGATTTCCAAAATTTGTAAAAGTGAAGTTGTTTCCAATGGCAGTGAGGAAAGCGAGAGAGAACTTACATCAGTTAAGACTGTGTTGGAAAATGATAGAAAATAAGAAGAAGCCAACTGCAGCTTGGAGGCTTTAGACTGCTCTCCTTTGAAATTACATTCTTTGTCTTCTAACAGTAGACGCTCACATGGAAAAGGAAAGATAAAACAGGCTAAGCATGACCTTGTTTCTAAAGTGTCTGGTGCATTGAAATTAGTGAATCCATCCCTGGAAAATATAAGTAGCAATAAAGATGGGAGTGACAGTCAACTCATCAAGCGAAAGGCAGCCAACTTGGATGGCCTGCTGACTAAAATTAAGACTAATTGCCAACAGTTAGTTGGCAGGGTAAAATTAAAATGCTGACCCTGGCCCCTTTATCTTGGTCTAGGAAAAGGATTATAAGTGAATTTCATGTTTCAGACTACACTGTGAGACATTCAAAAAAGTTACTTGATGAGAAGGGAATTCCTGCTATGCCATCACCATGTGCTGGGAAACCACGTTTAAACTCCCCAGTAGAGCTGGAGAAAATATTTTACCAGCTTGACAAGAATCCTAGACAGATTCCTGGAGTCAAAGATAAAGTCAGTGTGAGTAAGAATGAGTAAGTATATGGAGAAGAGGTTGATTTTATATATCCTCAAGAAACTTTATGTGCTCTTCAAAGAGCAATATCCACAAGAAAAAATTGGGTTCTCCAGATTTTGTTCACTTCAGCCAAAATGGTGTGTGATGGCTGGTGCTTCTAGGATTCATTCAGTTTGTGTTTGTGTCATACATCAACATGTGAAACTGCTAATTAATGCCTTGCAATTGAAGAAAGCATAAGAAGTTGATCGCTATCATCATCTGTGACAAAAACAATGCAGAGTGTATGCTCAGAAAATGTTTTTACTATCCAGATCCTTCCAGGCTAAAGGATATCATCATTTCTAAGTTTTGTGAATATGACCCTTCTGATACAGTGAAATATAGGCAGTGGGTTTCCACTGATAGAACAGAACTTCAGTTGTATATATCATCCATTGATGAACTCTTGGACATTCTATGCCTCAAAATGAATAAACTGATACCACATTATTACGTCACCTAAGAACAATCCTCGTTTTTTTAAATAAGAAAAGAAACCCTCAGTCATGAAAAGGCAGTTATCATAATGGAATTTAGTGAAAAATTTTCATTTTTAATTCAGGATGAAGTTCAAAAATATCAATGGGAAAATCTGTCATGCATCATACACCCTTGCTTGATTTACCAGAAGAAAGATGGTGCACTCACTACCTCATCTCATTGTTTCATATCTGATGACCTTAACTATAATGTGGCCTTGGTTATGGAAGTGCAACGTCACCTGATAAAATTGTTAAAGGGAACTTCGCCTATGATCCAAGAGGTTCAGTACTTCACAGATGGATGTGCTGGGCAATATAAAAACTGCAAATCTTTTATAAATTTGTGCCATTATTATAATGACTATGGAATGAATGCAACCCAGTCTATTTTTCCACAAGCCATGGAAAATCCTCTTGTGATGGTATAGGAGGTACCATTAAACGAATGGCACAGCAAATAACAAACAGCACCGGGATACATGAATTCTGTAGAGATAATATGAAAAACATCAAAATCCATATATTACATTAAGTTTAGGGATGTGGCTTGGTCACGTAGTAAACTTCTTGAAAGATCCACCAAGGCAAAAACAATTCCAGGAACAAGAAATTTCCATCATTTTGTGCCTTTATCAGATAGAAAAGTCACTGCAAAGTTCACTGGCCTGGATGATGAGTACAGCATTATATTTGATTTTTGTTCTGAAACAGTGGATTTCCCAGATAATTTGGCTGTTGGTTCATATGCAGTGTGTATTTATAGCAAGCCGTGGTACATTGGAGCAATGAAAGCTTTCAACCATGAAGATGGTGATATTTCAGTTAAATTCATGACACATAAAGGGCCCTCACCTTCATTCTCTTGGCCAGAGAGATATGATGTTGGTCGTGTGCCATAAGGGCACCTATTGTGTGTGCTTAATTCTCATGCAACCACAAGCTTTAGGAGGCCATACTACTTCTTGAGGGAGGAAGTGGACAACATTAGAAAAAAATATTTTGACTTTGTGAAAAACAATGAGACATCTTAGAATGTGGACAGCCAGTTAAAAAGAGAAGGCTCACTTTCAAATCAATTGGTAAGGTCATTGAATTAATTTTACTCTTTTTGCCTAAATTTCCAATGATATAGAATGACTAGATGAAACATTGAAAATAAGCATTAGGATGAAGTACCGGAGAAATTTCTCAATTCCAACAATTTGATGATGTTTCCCTATGACATTAGATAATGTACATTCCTGTGATGTAAATACATCTGGATATGAAATGTATTTGGTCTTTGACACAGATTAAAAGGTATGTAGAATGTAATAGAGTACAATGGATCATGCAGTTTTTTTATTAAAACTCCCTCTGCTCGAATAGTTCTAATAGAACAAAATTAGCAGTAAGTGGGGGAGTACATTCACATGATTGCCTTTGTGTTTCCTACTCTAAGAACCAGTAGCATACAACATAGTGAGATAATGCATGATCCAATATTGTATAACCATGATAGTTGTTTAATCATTGAGCTTATATCTCCTCTAAATTGTGTAATTTCTTGGTGCCTTGAAAAAGAGCCATTTTTTTCCCGTGAACATGAACGAGTATTTTTTTTTACTAAAAGGAACGCCGGAATCACGATTTTATTTCATTAGGATCTTTGCTCATACATTAGTGATTACTTTAAATTAAACCAAGAGTCTGTACTCGCATGGCCTTTCCCTGTGGATGCTGATAATGGAAAATAGTGCAAGGGAGATTTTTTTGTAAACTTAATTTTTTTGCAGCTGAATTACTTCATGCAGTGAATATCTAATGATAATGGTGGATCATTATGGACCACTTAGCATCAGAAAAAAAATCATGACTTTTCATCTCACAGGAATGGAGTTATGGATGAAAATAAAAATCACCATGTGTTGCACGTTGCGGCACTTTAGGGGTCACGCCCAAATTTCAATTGCTCATATTTCATTAACAAATGATAATTGGAGGCTAAAATTGCACACAATTTCTAATCATACCTAAATGTATGACCATGGTAAGTTTCATGAAAATCCGAGTCGGTGGGTGTCATTTGGTCAAAATATTGGTTGATTTGACGTGGAATGACCCCCTTATAACAGAAAAAAAAACAATAACACAGTAATCATGAGCAAACAAATAACCACCGTTCTTTTCTGGCCTGTGCACACCATGCATACACTTGAACAAGATAAAGTTTGGGCGATTATAGTACACCAGAATGGAACAAGTACAAATGTATGAACCATATTAGAACAGGTTCTATTTTTTCTTCATGCACTTATACGACTTGGGTGGTCCAACTGTGCATTTTCGTGTCCATTTATGCATTCCTACACGAAGACATTAACTAGTACAGGTAGGTACCATGTAAACAGGCCTTTACCGTTGCACCAAGAACATTATTTTAGAAAAAAGAAACCTCAAAGTCATCTTCTCTTACAAAATTATTTCATGAAAAAAATAAAAAAAACCTGATATTCATATCCTTAAAACTTGCAAAACCAATCATGCAACAATTTTGCATTACCCTCTAAACTTTTCTTACACAGAAAAAAGAAATATAATATGTTTACATGCACTTGGAACTAAAATTGACAACCGATCAAGTATGGAAGAGCCATGTGTGTGAATTGCCTTGCTAAGTTGATAAAGGGTGAAATCGAATCCCATATTTTCCTGAATATCATTTGTCTATTAAACACTAAGTTTTACCAGAAGATGAAATGACTTCAGTCTTTGGCACTGAAAAACCAACTGCAACATAAATAGCATCCTGCCAAGTGCTCAGAGATTAGGAAAAACCGTTTATTGGAATTTGGACTTGTTACATTTTTTCCGTAGACCATGGACGAGGACCTTTCATGTGCCCTATTACTGTAGATTACCAAAAGGTATGCTAAATTATCTTTTGACCGTTAATCGAAGCGCCTTTTTAGTTAGCATTCCAATTAATGGCCACCGGTAGTACTACAACATTATATTTCTCCAATTGTGTCACCAAGAATTTAATCGATTACAATATAGAGTTAATCCTCACAACTTTATACAACAAATTTTTCAGTCCGCAAAATTTATCTTTCAAGATTCCTCCTGTTGTCGACAAAAACTGAAGAGTGTCACCTTTAACTCTGCCATACTTACACCACGTCAGTCATCAAATAAGAAAAAAGGAAAAGTACTCACCCTGCAGCAACTACTCGGCAAACATTCTGTCTGAACTGCGTCTGCTGATGATAAAATCTTTTTGAAAACACTGCATTCCGTAAGTTTCTTCAAGCATACTTGTCTGGTAGTGGGCAGGCCATCTCCCACAGATCTGAGATATTAATAAACAAATTAATAACGTATCACAGCGATAAAATTCATGTAAATATCACTAGACACTCTGTTTTATTCTCAATACACTTTATTTACACCCACTTCAAGATGGCTCTCTCATTAACAATTTATTTTTTATCTTTTATCACCATAGCATCGTCTCAAACAAATAAATAAAAATAAAAACAAACATACTCACAAATAAAAAAACAACAAATGAACTTAAAAACAGAAAATAAACTAAGCATTTACAAAAGTGATTTTGGTCATAAAGGCACATGCATCATCATACATCAACAGATCTCGTAATTATCTTGGAAAAAACAAAATAAATGAAGCACCATTGTAAATAAAATCGATAGCACTTTATGTGCCACTCACATGTAAGCCGACTAAATCATGTAGGGCATCCTTCACAGCTACTATTGCATGCTACATCCGAAGTGAATATATTGTAATAATAATCATGATTTTTCCTACTAAGTCAGCAATTCCTTCCTGAAGATTCCGTGAAAATCCCGCTGGTGCGACTTATGTTTTCACTTCAAAATCTCATTCACTGTTTTAATCAGGTACATCGTCAAAGACATCATCCACTCACTGACAAAGATCTCAAAATCACACAAGGAAACTACATTCAGTACGTTGATGTTTGAAAATGAAAATACTTATGATTATTATGCTCAACGAAAGGACCAGCGACGCCAACAAGGAACAACAATCGCCTGAGAGACATTTCACGACTCAATAGAAAGGGCTGAGAATATTTTCAACAATTTATGACATAGTTGTAAATCTTACGAATACATCATGCACGACCGCAACGTTTACTTGTTAATACAAGAACATGCAATCAAGCCTCAGATTAGAATCGATGATATCTAGTTCCCATTTTATCCACAAACAGCACACCTATAGAACAGGCCAAACATCCGCGTTTCAAGACAAATTTCTTTCCATTTGAAAAAATAAAGGGACATTTAATATATATTCGCCAATTTTCTTTCAATTTTTGGTAGTATTATAATTTATGTTTAATTATTATTCTATGCTTAGGACAGAAACTGAATTTAAGGCCGACTTAAGCTTCCACACGATCACATTTCATTTACGATCTTTAAATATGAAAAAGGTTACAAAATATCTTGAACGCTGAATTTAAAGAGTTTTAAATATTTATGTTTAAAAAAATTCAAGTAGCTCAATTAGATATATCTCATCGTTGCAAATACATCATTTATCGAAGTAGGCCTATTGCGTACGTAACCCTCTAGTAGTCAGAAAGGCAATTAAAGTCTGGTATCTGAACTAAACGTTTCTACCTTGGTCTGTTATATCGTAGAACGTCAATAAACATGGAATTTGTTGAAGTATTTGCTGATTACTCTGCTGCGATGTGATATCTTTTTGAGGTCATATTTAAATGTGAGCTTAACACGCCCTTTATCTTAATAATTCCAATGTTTTTGCATTGGTGTACGCAATGGAAATGACCGTAATTTATTAGGAATTTAGTAATCACTGAGTGCTGTGTGGATGCTTTGCTTGAGAAGTGAACTGGTTTAGAGACTGAATTAGTTATAGCTGTGAAACCATGAGTGCTACCACTGGGAATTACTTAGAGTCTTTAGACAGGATTTCTAAGGACACCCCGTGCAGACTTTGCTTGAAGAAAAATGAATATTATTATAACATATTCACTTCAATTGTAGCAAGCCAGATAACTGTAGAGGATGCCTTATATGATTTAGTCGACTTAAAAGTAAGTGGCGGGTTACATGTTATCGATTTCCTCACCTCTTGTTTTATTCCGTTCTATGAGTACATATTTTCCTTGGTACGTCTGAAATCTCTTGCATATGTTTTCATTCCTTTCTTAGGTTGCTGTGGGAGATGGCCTGCCTGCCACTTTATGTCCATTGTGCTTGAAAAAGATCATCGAATTCTGCGATTTCAAAAATATTTGTCATGAATCGGACGCAGAACTGAGAAAATTTTCGTCCAGAAATTACTTCAGGGTGAGTGCTTATTATTTTTTTCATTGGATGCCTCGTGTAACTTCCACATGATGTTAAATCGTTCTCGCAAACAGATATTAACTTGTTCGTGATTATGTACCGTGTAGCCCAGTATTAGTAGTTTTAAGTTTATATCAACGAGAATGAAAAATGTAGCAAGATATTTGTATTTGTTGGTTGAACTGGTTATAACAGTTACTTTAAAAAGTAAATTGATTGTGTATTTGATGAAGCACTTGCTACGACGGGGTAAGTATAATGCTTTATGACTGTAGCAAACTGGTACGTGCAACGTTTGTTAAAAATCGCTTTGATTAGGCATCAAAAGTTAATGGGGTATTAAATTTGTTAATGAACAACATAAGATGGTACTAAAGGCCCTTGTGCATGATCGACTGAACAGTGAAAAGAGTCCAATGTCCCACATAGTGTTTCCGAATTAGTTAATCCTGACGAGGCATTAGTTAAGTCGCATCTGGTTACTCAATGGTGAAGGGTGAAGTCGTTTTTTTATTTTGGTATAACTAAGTGTTTACAATTCAATCATAGCCGAAAAAGTGAATCATTTGAGTTCATGAATACCCAACTCAAAATAGATATCAATGATCATGAAAATTTTGTGGAATATGTTTTCGATGTATTTCTTTTGCTTTTTACCTCCTGTTTGGTTTTAAATTCCAGCACTTACAGTTTAGATATGTGGTAAATCAAGTATCTGAGTTATTAATCTGGATGCAACTCATTATTTATTAATTCCATCTGTATAAATGGATATTTGCTATTGCACACACATCAGCCTCCTTGGCATAACAATCAGGTAATTAGCAACACAAACAAAACAGTTGCCAAGAGGCAAGTTACTAGAGACACTTAGCAACATAAATAAAATAGATGTACAACACTCCCACATCAAGTTCCAATTAAATTTACAATAACATTTCAATTTACACCCTTAAATCACAATTACATATTACATAACAATACAATTATGCATTACAAATTTAACCTATCTGGTGGTTTTATAAGTCTTTTTGGTCTACTTGTTGTTGTCATCTCTTCATTATTTTTACACCCAATATTTTTCTCAATCCTGCAATCCAAATCTTTACTTGGACCTTCATTACCCTTAACATCAACAGGTTTCAATAATATTCTACCACTTTCACTCTCAATTGGGTTCATCACTTTGTCATTAGTTTCACAATCAATTGGACTTGAATAAGGTTCAATTCTACCATAAAAAGGTTCCTTGTACAACTCATTTTTAGTGTTAATTTCTTCGAAGTCACTATTCATAACATGCCCTTGCTCCAAACCTGAATTGAACTCGCACGTTTTAATCATCTGATCAGCATGTCTACGCCATATTAAATCTTCATTTTCAAGTTTAACAATATAATTTCTGCAGCCCAACACTTCTTCCACCCTACATTTTTGCCATACTCTTCTGTTAGCATTCCGATAATCTCTAGCATAAACAATTTCTCCTACATCAAAGTATACCTCCCTACCACTTGGTTTCCGAGAAGGTTTGCAATCTAATGTAGTTTCTTTCAGATAATCAAATCTACTTCTAACTTTCCTATTGAACATCCTATAAGAAGGACTTTCATTGGTTATCCAGTGTGGAGTATTTCTATAGCTAAACAAAAATCTATTTATCAGTGTATTTAATGAGCAACCTTTGTGTTTATCATCACTTAACAGTTTACATAAAGAATATTTGAAAGTCTTAACAGCATTTTCAGCAGCACCATTGGTTGCTGAATGAAATGGAGCAGAAGTAACATGTTTAATTTTATTCACAGCACAAAAGTTTGCAAATTCTTGTGAAACAAATTGCCTCCCATTGTCACTCACTAGCAATTTTGGTATTCCAAACCTTGCAAATATGTCTCTCAATTTTTCAATAGTTGTTTCTGAATCTAGCTTTGCCATTTCATATACCTCAGGCCATTTTGAAAAGCTGTCTGTTACAATGAGATACTGCTTACCTTTAATTGGACCTAGGAAATCTGCATGAATTCGATCAAATACCTCTTTAGTTTCTGGCCAATTGATCACTTCACATTTCTTTGGGTTTATGCTATTTGACATACAAACATTACAACTTTTACAAAATTTTTCAATTTCATCATCTAAATTTGGCCACCAAAAATAACCTCTGGCTAAATTTTTCATCTTTGACATTCCCATATGAGTAGAATGCAGCTCAGTTAATAACTGAATTTTAAACTTCTCTGGAATGACTATTCTATAACCCCACATGATTGCTCCATTTTCAATACACAATTCATTTTTCCGTACAAAATAAGGCTTCAATTCCAATGAATCGCAATTATCTAACCATCCTGACTTAATGTAATACAAAACCTTACTAAGAACCTTGTCTTTTTTTTGTAGCAATTCTTATTTGATCATTATCAATAGGTACACAATTACTAACTAAGTTTATATAGTCATTCACAAAATTCTCAGTTTCATCCTTAATGTCATTTTCATCAACTGGTAGTCGAGAGAATGCATCTGCCAAATTACTGCTGCCTTTAATGTATTTTATTGTATAGTCATATTCAGACAGAAACAACGCCCACCTCTGCAACCGATTAGCTCCCATTTGTGGAATACCTTTATGTTCACCAAATAATGCTATCAAAGGCCTGTGATCTGTCTCCAAAATGAATTTTCTTCCCAACAAGTATTGAGAAAATTTTTTTATTGACCAATAAATTGCTAAGGCTTCTTTGTGAATTACAGAATAATTCATTTCAGCAGGTGATAGAACTCTTGACACAAAGCATATAGGTTTTTCCTCACCATTCTCAAAAATATGCACCAACACCCCAGCAATTCCCTTACTGCTGGCATCGCAAATCAATTTTACTGGTAAATCAGGATTATAATGCACTAATATCACATCTGATGACATAATTCTTTTAACTTGAATGAAAGCTCTCTCACAATCATCATTCCATTCATATTTTACTCCTTTTTGCAACAATTTATACAATGGACCTAATACTTTTGACATATTAGGAACAAATTTCCCATAGTGATTGCAGGTACCAACGAAAGATCTAACCTCAGTCACATTAGTAGGCCTGGCCGCCTTAACTATAGCTTTCACCTTGCAAGGATCCTTCCTAATTCCCGCAGCATCAATAATAGGACCTAAGTATGAAATTTCTGTTTCAAAAAATTCACATTTATCAAAATTCAATCGAAATCCAGCTCCTCTAAGCCTGGAAAAAACTAACCTCAAGTTATGTAAATGTTCTTCATCACTTTTACCAGTGACTATGACATCATCCAAGAAATTTTTTACGCCATCCAAACCCTGCAACACTTTTTCCAACTCTTTTTGAAAAATAGCACAAGCTGGCTTCACACCAAATGGCAATCTATTAGGAATATAAATACCTTTATGTGTACTCCATGCCAACAAAGGTTTTGTTTCTTCCCCTAGCTCTAATTGATTATAAGCATTTGACATATCAAGTTTTGAAAATTTCTTTCCACCTTGAACTGCTTGAAATATTTCCTCCACTCTGGGCATGACATGATTAACATCATCAAGATAACGATTAATTGTAACCTTGTAATCAGCACATAACCGAACATTAAAATTAGGTTTAAGAACTGGAACTAATGGTGTTCCCCATTCATTATTATCTACCTTGGTAATACAACCTTCAGAAACTAGCCTGTCAAGTTCCTTCTCAACCTTAGCTTTAAATGAAATAGGAACTTGCCGTGGCTTACAAAAAATTGGTTTTACACCCTCTTTTAAAGTCAATTGTATTTTTCTCAACTTGTAGCAACCTTAACTTTTCTCAAATAAATCCTTAAACTCTTTTATCAATTCATCTTTCTTCTCATTAAAATTTACATTGCAAATTTCAAAAACATTTACCTTGAATAAACGTATTTAATCCCTACCAAGTAATGGTCTGACACCCTTTTTAACCACAGTGAATGTACCTTTCCTTATCAAACCATTAAACGTAATTGAACTAACAAATTTACCTATGGGAATGATTTCTGAACCCACATAAGTTTGGAGTTTAACACCAGTTGGAAGCAATATAAATCTGGTAAATAAAGCTTTATAAATGTTTTCAGGAATTATAGAGATTCCAGAACCTGTATCAATTTCCATTTCAATAGGTGTACCTCCAATATCAACATGTACCAATATAGGATTAATATTCACATTAGTAACATTAAATAATTCAGTACTTTCATAGCTTGAAAATTCTTCACTATTTGAATATCCTGATGTTTGATTAGTATCAATGAAATTAGTTTCTTTACCATTATTCCTTTTACAAACCTTTGCCAAGTGACCGATTTTACCACACTTCTTACATTTATAAGCCTTATATTTACATTTTGTAAAATCATGATTAGCTTCGCCACAAGCATAACAAACTTTTGCAAAATTTACCTGTTGTTTTAAAGAATTATCACTTCTAACTTGCACTCCAGCTTCAATTTTCTCTTTAGAAACTACCCTAGCTGCTCTGCCTTCCGAAAGTTTGTTAACAAAAAATTCTGATTTTGCCTCTTTCATACAGCCTTCCTTCTTTATAGCAATGTCTACAATTTGCTGTAGTGTTTTAGTTTCTTCTTCCTCGCAAATTCTATCCAGAATAGGCCCAGGAAACAGTCCAGAGATGAATTTGTCTTTTAAAATATTATTCAGCTCATTTCCAAATTTACAGTCCATCGCCTGTTGTTTTAAACGCACAAACCACTCCACCACCGACTCAGGTGAATTTTGTTGCATCTTGTAAAACTCAATCCGTTTGCGATAAACTGATACAAACGGTGAAAACTGATTTCTCAATATTAAACATAACTGCTCATAAGTATTTGTTGTTGGAGATACTGGATCACATAGGTTACGTACCGTTCTGAAAGCCTCTTCACCAATAACAGTCAACAGCACTGCCACTTTACGCTCCTCCTCAATACCATTTGCTAAAAAAATACATTTCCAAGCGTTCATGGTACATATTCCAATCACCCTTTGTGTTGAATTCAGGCATAGTTCCGATATTCCCGAAAACTTTCACGCTACTTCCGACTGGATTACTCATCTTGGTTATGTTCAGGTATTAGAACTTCTCACAAAATATTCAAGTTTATCCTCGTCGCCAAATATGTGGTAAATCAAGTATCTGAGTTATTAATCTGGATGCAACTCATTATTTATTAATTCCATCTGTATATATGGATATTTACTATTGCACACACATCAGCCTCCTTGGCATAACAATCAGGTAATTAGCAACACAAACAAAACAGTTGCCAAGAGGCAAGTTACTAGAGACACTTAGCAACATAAATAAAATAGATATACAACAGATAATTTATAGAATCGTACTTGCCGACTTTTAGAAGTTTATTTGCCATTTTGAAGTTGAAATGCACGAAGATATATCCAATGAAATATTTTAACAAATCGATCTAAAATGTTTATAACAGGTTAAGAAAATTTATTGTACATACCTGGCTATTTAATGTGCTTGTTTGTTGCAATGTTACAATATTAAGCATATGCATTATTTTATATTTGTAACATATCTGATTGATTTGATAACAATATTATTTGCTATAATTATCTTTGTCAGCTGTTTATGAAATTTTTTATGTCTTTGCTCATATAAACCATTAATTCATACAATTCTTCAATAATAATATTTTGTGTACATGATTTTGGTGCTATCAAAAATCATGTACACAAAAGTGTGTTTTTTATTTAGTGACAGTTTGGTTTTTAGTTATTACACTGTAAAAATGGGTACATTTCTATAGGTATCCTAATTTTAAGAGATGTTTTTCGTTGTAAAATACTATTTTTTATGTATTGAGATGTTTTTCCCCTGTAAGAATTGTAATAATTGTGGCTGGGGATATTAAACACTGTATTGGTTTTTAAATCGGTAGGGGTTATTACAATACGGTTCATGGTTAAAGGTCTGTTTACTCCATGAATTTACCTGTGCTAGTTATTGTCTAAATAAATGAATCCAGAAATGTACACAAGAATGCATTGTGTAACGCACCCAACTTGTGTGAATGCATGAATAGAAAATTGAACCTGTCTGATTTGGTCCTTGCATTCATTATTCATGCATTCACACATTAAGTTGCATATGTTATTGTTTGGTGTAAACAGGCCTTAAAAGTATGAGGTGATGATTTTGATTCTCATGAGTAGAGTAGATTTGTATGTTTCAAAACAATTGAGGTCAATTATCCATTAAAGGAATCATTAATTACGATATCACCAGACGAACTTTCGCTGACCCCCTTCCCCCCCCTCCCCTCCAGCCCGCGAAAGATTTCCAACCTCCCCTCCTCATAAGAAATCTTCATCTGAAAATGATCTCATAGGAGCACAATATGAATTCCAAAGCCGTTGAATTACAAAGAGTCCCCACGGCTCGATAAGGCAATTATTACCTCCGGGTAAAAAAGTCAGCAAGACAGTGATACACACAGCATAATTACCCCCGCGATCTATTGAAGGTTGTCAATACTGATTTCGTTCTGTCCGCTTCCAAAAGGCATACTATTGTGTTTTTAGTCATCATAATCGACAATTTAACGTAGTTGGGGGTGAGAGTGAAATTATCCGGCTTTGAAGACGAGAATGGAAGAGTGGAACGAGCACCGGCATCCACCTCCCTCTCCCGCCTTTCCTTACCTCCGACCCACATCCCTCTTCCGAGACACGGACGGATGTCACATAGTCGGCTCAAGAAGGAAGAATTTTATGAGCGTCGAGCACTGTGCCTGTGACATACTAATGTTTAATCTGTTATATATGTAAGAATCAGCAATATGAATGGACGCATAACTGAGTAATGGTAAATTAATGTCCACTAATACCTTCCGTTGAGTGACAGCGTCGCGGTGTGAAATTACTAAGGATTGCAGCTTCTGTAACTTGGATATTAGGTACAATTCACGGAATATATTAACGTAGTTCCAATTACTAATGTTTATTCTGCTATATATGCAAAAATCAGCGATACCAATGGATGCATAACTAGTAATGGTAATTACAATCCACTCATACCTTCCGTAGAGTGACAGCGTCGCGGTGTGAAAATACTATGGATTGCAGTTCCTGTAACTTGGATCGATGCGACACCATTTTTTCATTTTAGCGTGGTGGTTTTACGAAGTAAAAAAATTCGAAACGGAAAGGTTGTAATATGATTTAATTAACAGAACATTACTGAGAACTCATGTTCTGGGGGGAGGTTAGTTCTTCCACATCTAAATAGATAAATGTTTGCTTTGAACGGTATAGCTGTTTTATCCTTCGAATGAATCAAATTTTCTAAGACTCATTCAGGGTATGGTATTTGGAGGAGGCGACCGACAGCTGAGGGAAGGGTAGGTAAGGAAGGGTGGAGAGAAACCCGACGTCGGCATTAGCTTGCTCTGAACGAAAGGCGCCAAGGGGACAAACGGCTTAACGTCCCATCCAACGGACGCTCAAAATGTCCTCCACACAACATTCAAGCAGGGATTGGACAGACTCTGAAAATTCTCTGCCGCTGCCGGGATTATGAACCCGGGCCCGCCGGGTAGGAAGCCTCTAGCCACCACAACAACCCGATCCCCAAGTTATTCAGGGTCCATTGTAATGGTACACTGGTATCCTTATTCAAAGATTTTTGATAATTATTGCAAAAAAATGTTCCTCCTTCAACGTAATACACGAATCAATGATTAATGTCATTTTCATTTCGATCGGAAAGGTCTGTCATGCATGTAAGATATTTTCTATTCATATGTTTTGATCATTGTATTTGTTTTTAATCCTACAATTAGATATTTCTAGGGTGTAATTAAGTCAAACCACATTTTTATTGTGTGATATATATATTTTTATTCTACTAAGTACATAAATTTTAAGTTTTCATTGTGTTATATACAAGTTTTCTTTGAAAAAAGCCCCGCAAATGTTTTTATTTAACCATTCTACCTATCCTACTTTTAAAATTAAATATTTTGGTAGTTTAATCCATCTTTTCTCATCCTTATGACTAATATACGCAGTTTGTTCTCCTCTTGCTCTCCCTACTCGTACCACAAAATAATTTTCACTTTCAGCCAACTCCCTTGATTTTAAGAATGTTCCCTTCCTCTGCAAATTCATGAGTCGACTCATCACCTCTTCTGAAAATATCCATAATAATGTAAAATAAGTCATAAAGTTTAATTTAAATATTCAAGTATGTTTTAACAACACATGAAATATTTTCAACTCACATTTGGATTATTCTAACCTTTATCGCTTCTTCTAAAACCAGCAGTATTTCGACTAGCCTGTGAGACTTCGTCGTTGATAAATACAAACTGTACGTCTTCAGCTATATTTTCAAAAATTATTTGACATAGACGAGCACCAGGAGATGATCCTCATCCGAATGATTGTATAATATTATCTTTACTTCGCCTCGATAACATTTCCTCCAACCTCTACACCATATTTCAAACTCATTCCTGATCGACTGGCATTTCGATCGTAATATCCCTTGTTGATCTCGAGAGAGAATCAATCTTCTCACAAGACTTCTCCCCCGTTTAGGAATAATGTTTGAATCTATTACACTATTGTCATATCCCGCTGAACAATCATATGTTGCTTTTGGAACCATTGCAAGTGGACGCATTTTTTTTTCAAAGATGTACATTTTAATATAGTTTTAAACATCAATTTCGAGACTTTTAAGTTGTCTTAATGTATTTATACTTAACTCTACAGAAGACGTAGGACGCAGGCAATGGAGTTTTACACAATGGTATATCGCTATTTTCCAACGGGAAATGTTACAGTAATATTCTCAGCATATGGATTTTCATTTTATTTGCCTTGATCCCAATGTAAAGATAAGGTTTTAATTTTAGGACAAGATATTCATTGTATGGGCTGCTTTGTTGCTCACTGTGACATTTTGCAAGTTTGTTTTATATTATAGTCATTGTTTTGAGCGACCTTTTTACTGGTGGATTATTCGGAATTGAATCCGGACTTAGCCCATGGTATGGATTCGATTCGAAGAATAAATTGTAATGACTTGCGTGATTTTCGATGACAGGAGTCACGAAGAATAGCTTATGTTAAGCTATTAGTAACAAAACTTGTTTATGGAGTTTTAAATTTTTACTCTAAAATGAATAGCAAGATAGCCTGGCATAGGGAATCAAAATCATGAAAGGAAAAACAATACAAACGGAGATTGGCTAATAAATACATCAATGAGGGTTTCTGAGTGGGAATTCCCTTAAGAGATACAGGTTGGATCTTTATTCACAACCTTTAAACAAAAGATATTAGCTTATTGAGGACGGATGGCGTATGTGAGGAGATGCATATCATATTGTTTGATGATAATGATGATCTATTGTAATAGATGGTCAATAAAATCATCAAACATTATACATACACGAAAACAGAAAAAGAAGCACCAATTTTCTTCCGAAAAGTGTGTATCTCGTGTGACATGCCATTAATAACGCTTGTTTGTACGCAAAAGTCCATTATAAGAACCAAATACTTCAGTGCTTCAATCACGACAACTTCCAATATGTGATTACAGCGTTCCACTTCATAGCCCTCAACGACGGGCCTCTTGAAGTCTCTACTGAACTCCAAAATGTCGGATGTGGAGATAATTATTTCATCCAAAATTCACAACTGAGATATGCATCAGTATTCGCTTCACAAAATTGCTGAAAACACACCCGTTTCACTCACCGCCAGGCTGAAGCACTAGTAAACAAACCGACCGATCACCTCTGTCTCATTTCTGAAATTGACCACCAGATGTCGACTACTTTGATTCCTATTGTCGATAGGAAAGTGTACCGTATCTTAAACCACAAACGGTATTGTATACTGCTTATCAATGGGATTTAGTCTCCATTACTCCTTTTTTTGTCTATGGCTACACATCGCAAATGTTCGTATGTGCTTAAATACATACGCGCTCAACGGGAAATTTTACTTTTTAAATGCAAATATATCATTTCGCTTCTATTTATGCAGGTTGTAATGATTATTTGGTGTGCATCTACTACATATTTACCCCGGTTTTCACTCTGTTTCTATCTTACGCATTAAAAGCCAGCTATTGGAACGGAAAGGGTCTTCGACGCTCACATGGTGATTGGTAAATAGTACAAAGTAATACATCATAATCACAAATTTGTGCTCCAGGAAATATTACGATATCGTGTTACTCACAACAAGCAGAAATAAGCACATTTGAGTCACGGTACCGCCAGGCTTATAAATATAAGCACAAATAGTAAATAATACCTTTTCTTTGTTTTTAACTTTTCTAATATTACAGCAAAACCGAGAAACCAAAGGCAAATACGCACTGAATGAATACTAGCAAATAGTTTGACTATCATCAATCTAAAAAGAATATTAATCAAATTATACAATGTAATGTGTGACTCCTCTCGCTAGACTTCAAACTGTACGGTAATGCCTACCTCATGATTTTATCAACCATTTTTTTTTCTTAATTAAAAAAAATTGCATTAGTTTCAATGACAGCGTATTAGCAATGACAGCGAAATTACGAATACAAAAAACCTGAAAATAAGAAAGAAAACGAGAGAAAAAGCTGAAAAAATTATGAAAGACAGTCCCGATTCCTCAACCTTTACTACCACAGTTCAAATCGATGACCACTTGCCCGCCTTGGTAACATAAAATTACTCAAAAAGTACGTATTATAAAAAGTAAGGGTGAAAACCGGTTCAAGTATGCAGTAAATGCATACGTAATAATCATAACATCCTGCATAAATAGAAGCGGAATGAAAAATTTGCAGTATAAAATAATTTATCCCTTTGAGTGCGAATATATATAAACTCACAAGCGGAATGTTAGTGGAGCACAGCAGAAAACTACGTAAGTAGTACAGGATACTAAATTTTCTTGAGAAGCAGAAGTGGTGCAACAATCTTTGTCCTAAAACTTTTGAAAGTGACTGTACGTGTAACTCTGATGTAAATATAAGTGAACATACGGATTTTTTCATGTAAAAATCCCCATCTCTGAGTTACTCTATCATTTTGATGACAACTGCTTACTATTTTTTATAGAACGAAACTTACTTGAAGAATTATCAGGAGCACAGTCTACCAAAGCGAGGCCTCTGGCTTGAAAATGCTGTTCCAACGAAATTTGTATGCTAATCCTAAAAGAAACGGAGAGAACTCCGAACTTCCTCGATTCAGAGAGCAAGAAAACAGCTATAACTATAGGAAATTTTTTTAATTTATTTCATAAGTTACTTCCGGAAACTAAAAACCATTAATAAGTAAAGGAATTTACGATGGTATGTCCAAAAATTAAAGTATCCACTATAATAGAGTATGTGCACCCGGGAGGAATACGATTGAAATGCAGTTTATTCGATAGTGTATCGTAAATATAATTACTTTCGATTAACAGCATTAATTGTTGCATAGTTTGTTTAATAATTAATATTTAACATGCATTGTTTTCGCAACGATATAGGGCAGACGAAAACGCTCATCTATTGACTCCTCGGTATGTGACGTCATTCTGTTCCATCTCATTAGCGTGCAAGGTGTTTATCGTGTTATGATCGTGTTTATGATACAATAAACTACGTGTGCATTAGAAAAAGTTAGTAGATCTGATCTGTGTAAAGGGAAATACGTTTAAGTGCTTTTCATGGAATTAGGTTTCGTGAAGGTTTCTTCAAATAATATCCCGGAGGTGGATGCTTCAATGATTGACCGTGCTGATTATGTTGGACTATACCTACATGCCTCGGAACGAAGTTTTAATGTTGAACTGGAGCTTTTTTGTAGTGTTGCCTCATTCATAATAAAGAGCAATCGATGGGAAACCTCATCAGCAATTGGGTCTAACATAAGTGAATTAAGTAAGATTGTTTACAGTAGGCAATTGGCCAAAAGTTTGTAAGCACGATTCGAAGGTTTACGGAAGTAAAAGTGCCGGTACGTAGATAACTATCGATATTTGTATTATTATCATTTCAAATACCAATCATAATTTAATTTATCTATTTAACTATTTTCTATTCTATTATTATTTAACTATTGACTCGCGAAAAATAATTTTTCATATTCTGTTATGGCCCGTGGTGACTGGATGAATATCCATAGTTCATTATTTAATTGCCGCTACTGAGCTGGGTTCTTCTTCTGGGCTATTTAAGGTTTGAAACGTAAGTACAAATAACTGAAGTTACATTTTGGTCCAGTTTAAGCAGTAATCTGATCTTAATTTCTTTAAAAAAACGCACTTTTTATCGACGTATTTGGTCTTTCGTAGAATTAATGTAGTCAAAGGCAGAGTTCTGATTATCTCAATGTTTCTACAAGTTATTTTCATTTCGTTAACAGAGATATGTCAGTCAGATACACATTTGCTTGGTTGAGGTTTATGAATAGCATTTGTGAGGTATATCTAAACATTTGTTATTGAAAACTTCGTCCGGATGAATGATGGAAATCTCTCGGGCTGGAAATCAAATTTTTGATAGTTAGATCAGACGATTACTTTTCATTCATTCGGTTTCAATATGCTTCTCGAAGCATTTGTTAGCATAATTTAAAATTTGATTCATTTTACATTTCTTCACAGCATAAGTTCATTGGTTTTCAGGGTACAAGTGTCTTGTTATAACTATCCATTAAGCGAGGAATCCCTGAGTGCGGTGCATTTCCAAAAAGTAGTCCCGACTTGTTATACGTAATAATGAGCTTATTTCACATCCGATTTGGAAAATATTAGCATCACTGATTTTGGAAATAAATTAAAAACATTTTGAATACCCAAACTATCACATTTTATCAAAAATTAATTTTCCGTTTTTAGTTAGTAGAACGGGGACTGTTACTAAGTTAGTTACTAATTAGTGACTTAGTTTTCACGAATTAAGTCGTACTATTTTCAAGGATCATCACTGTTTAAGTGTCTCTTAATTTCAATGTCACTATAAATCTGCAAACGAACGCAAATGCGAGAACCGAGGAGTAAGAAATACGATTAGGTAGTTCAAGGTAGAAAAGTTGATAGTCTTGTCGTCAGCGTAACCCAGAAATAAATGAATTAAAAGATGTAGATGATGGCATGTCAACACTTTTAAGCTAGTTCATAAGCCATTCCATGACTTCTTTCAAAACTCAGTATACGCTGGAGAGGGACTCACCCTAAAGAACAAGGTATGCCTGAGAACACATCGAACAAAATGACGTCACAGCCTTGAGAATATGGCCGACTGGTTTTTCAGCGCATCATTAATTTTGAAAATTTTAATAATTAATATCTCACTTAAAAAGTACTTCTCTATTCTCAGACTCGGAATTTAGCCTAATTGGGGTGTACATTTTTTTTAAGATCACTTCCCAAAAATGTGCACATACTCTATTGCAGTGATTACTGTCTCTATCAAAAATTTAAACATTTCATCTTAAGAAGTTTCATTTCAATGAAATGATTCGTTTTAAGACAAAAAAATTGTTCACCGTGCCTCAGTTGATAATGTCAGTACATTTCGATTATCAGCCAGAACAAAATTAACGTTTTTTTTCACCATGATGATACACTTTAGGCCACTATTTCCACGAACCCAATGTGTTTACGGCTTCTTCAAGCGTTAATCTCGCGGCATTCATGAGGTTCACACGTCACACGGCGTCAGCCAATAGAAATACGTTTCGCGTCGTGGGCGTGGCCAAAGCTCCTAGCGGACTTTTGATGCTACTGATCTCGGTTAAAAATCGAATTTGAGTTCTGAAATTTTGCGATTGTGATTTTCATTCATATATTTTTGGTTTAAAATAACGAAATTCAATTTCTAATTTTAAGTGTTGCCTCCTATTGTTCCGTATCTTCAGCCACAAACGGTATTATTTACTTTATGTGGAAGGGCAGTGAGGCAGTATAGTAAGTAATGAATCTCAGTCCAAGGATCCTAAACATCTTCGTCGTAGCGGTGCCAGTGAAAAATGTTTTCCTACCTCCTCCTCCTACTCCAACTAACGCGGGTACTCACGCAGCAAACAGTCGTATCCTCTCGGAGGGAAGAGGGGGAATAGGAAGATGCTAGAAAGGAAGGTGGGTGGTGGTGTATGAATTCCTAACGAATGAATGCTTCTCAATCATGGGTGTGAAAGGATTGTTGGGGGAGGAGGTAAGTAGGTACGTGGTGTGTATAGTCGGAGAGAATATCAGAAACTAGTGGACATCAGTGTACGGGAGATTGAAAGTACGAAGTCTGTTGATGAAAGATGGGATGATATTGAAACGGGAATAGCCAATGCGGTGGAGAAGCCAATTTCCTACGTTGTCAGCAGAGGGATAAAGAAGCCTTGGGTTACGGAGACAATGGTAAAAGAAATGGTGGAAAGAAGGAAGTGGAATGACGTGGAAACAGAACAGGGCTAAAGAATGCATAGGGAACTAAATAATCGATTACGACGTGAAACTAAGAGGGCTGCCCTTCCACATAAAGTATACAATACCGTTTGTGGTTTAAGATACGGTACACTTTCCTATCGACAATAGGAATCAAAGTAGTCGACATCTGGTGGTCAATTTCAGAAATGAGACAGAGGTGATCGGTCGGTTTGTTTACTAGTGCTTCAGCCTGGCGGTGAGTGAAACGGGTGTGTTTTCAGCAATTTTGTGAAGCGAATACTGATGCATATCTCAGTTGTGAATTTTGGATGAAATAATTATCTCCACATCCGACATTTTGGAGTTCAGTAGAGACTTCAAGAGGCCCGTCGTTGAGGGCTATGAAGTGGAACGCTGTAATCACATATTGGAAGTTGTCGTGATTGAAGCACTGAAGTATTTGGTTCTTATAATGGACTTTTGCGTACAAACAAGCGTTATTAATGGCATGTCACACGAGATACACACTTTTCGGAAGAAAATTGGTGCTTCTTTTTCTGTTTTCGTGTATGTATAATGTTTGATGATTTTATTGACCATCTACATCTACATCTACATCTACAAATTACCCTGCGAGCCACCTCTAGGGTGTTTGGCAGGGGGTGATCAATCACCAGCATGCAGCATGCATTTGGACTCCCACATGCACACCACACCGTCCAAGAAACGTCCCGTATAATAACAAACTATACTACTATATGCTGTTAGAAATAGAATATAGAATAGAAATTCAGAAACATGCAGTAAGTTTTACATAGGTTAGTAGGCTACACTACAAGTCATGCAATCTATTTACGCGTTCTATTGCTGCCGTTATAATCTCTTATTGATCGTGGAAAAAATGACATTCGGAATCTGTCTGTTCTGCAATCTATCTCTCTTATTTTATTTATATGATCTGATCTTCCGTAGTACGTTGGCGTCCGCAAGATATGGTTAACTTCGTCAGAAAAGACACTGCTCTTGAATTTATCTAAAAGGTTTAGTCTATTTTTCAATCTACGGTCCGACAGAGATTCCCATCCGAGTTTATGTAAGAGGTCAGTTACACTAACAAGACTATCGTAACGACCTTTCACATACCTGGCAGCTCTTCTTTGCACGCGTTCTAACTCGGTTATTAAGCCTTTTTCATGAGGGTCCCAAACACTGGCAGCGTATTCCAAATGTGGTCTAACGAGGGAAAAGTAGCTAATTTCTCTCACTTTGTCGTCGCACTTTCCTAATATTCTTTTAACAAAACCCATTTTACGATTAGCTTGACCGGTTATTTCTCGAATATGTTTATTCCACGATAGATCATTATTGAGTCTAACCCCTAGATATTTCACAGATTCAACTGCCTTTAACTGCGTGCCCCGAATGACATAGTTACGCTGTAGGGAGTTATTCTTCTTCCAGAAATTCATTACGACGCATTTTTCCAAATTTAATTCTAACTGCCAAGCATCGCATCAAGCTTGGATAGCAGCAAGGTCATTCGTTAGTTCATCTATATCTTTGCTGGAACGAATTTCTCTGTAAACTACAGCGTCGTCTGCAAATAATCGTAACTTACTCTGCACTACTTCGCCAATGTCGTTTATATAAAGAAGGAATAGGAGTGGGCCAATGACACTACCCTGAGGAACGCCAGAAGTCACTCTAACCTCATTGGAGACTGCACCGTCTAATACTACTCTTTGGACGCGGTCGCTCAAAAATTCTCTAATCCAGGAAATGACATCTTCGTCTAGACCATAAGATTTCAGTTTTATTATTACCTTTCCGTGGGATACTTTATCAAATGCCTTTTTGAAATCAAGAAAAATCGCGTCTACTGGAATGTTGTCTTCCCCGGAGACTAAAATATCGTGGGCGAAAAGCGCTAACTGAGTTTCGCACGATCTGCTTTTCCTGAATCCATGTTGAAATCCCATTAATAAGTTTTGCGCGTCTAGGTGTTTCATTACCGAGCTGACTACGATGTGTTCAAGGACTTTGCAAGAGATGGACGTTAAGGATATCGGCCTGTAATTAGATGGCTGTTCCTTGTCTCCACTTTTAAATATTGGCGTTACATTAGCGATTTTCCAGTCATTAGGTACTTCGTGTTGCTTGATGGATTTACTGAATATTAACTGCAAGTAGGGGGCAATTTCTGAGGCTAGTTCTTTATATACGCGAGGAGGGATTTCGTCTGGACCAGGTGATTTATTTGGACTAAGCGATTTCAATATATTTTCTATTCCGAGCGTACTAATGTCAATAGCTGGCATCTTATGTAGACAGGGATTGTCATCGGTCTCGGGTGAGTTTTCGGAAGGCTCCGTGAACACGCTCTTAAAGTAGGAATTTAATAAATTGGCTTTATCGTAACTGCTTGTCAACACATCTCCATTGTCGTTTCTCAGCGAACATACGGTAGATCGTTTACCTTGAACTTCCCTAACATATGACCAAAATGCTTTTGGGTTATCCTGTAACTGCTCTACTAGTGTTTTTCTTTTAAAATTCGTGAACGCATTCCTGAACGCTTCCTTCGTGGCGGCTTTAGTCATCCTATATTTTTTAATTATTAGCTCGCGTTCATTAGCGGATATATCCGTGCTGACTTTTTTCATTTTAGCATGACACGCTCTCTGTCGCCTCAATGATTTTCTCACTTCCGCGTCGTACCATCTCGGTTCGCTGCCTTCTTTTACTATTTTACTAGGGATGTAGCTATTTATTCCCGAAGTTACGAGCGAAAGAAAAGCTTTCCAAGTATTCTCTACATTTAACTTTAATACTGATTCTTGAAACTCGGGGAAAGCATTTTTCATATGACTCTTAAACCCATCAAAATTAGCTCTTTTAAAAATGAAAACTTTACGCTCTTTTTTAAAGTTTACAGCGGTATTTAGAGAAAACTTTGCAGTTACTACCCTATGGTCACTTATTCCTTCGACAGTGCCAACGTTTATTACCTGATATGGTATATTTGTCGCTAATAAATCAAGAATATTTTCTCCTCTGTTTGGTGCGGATGCTATTTGAAACAATGAATTAGATGTGAAAGTGTGTAATAAAGCCTCGCAGATCACTTTATCCCTCCCACCAGGAATGAAGCTATAAGTCTCCCAATCTATAGAAGGTACGTTGAAATCTCCACCCACAATCAAGTTTCTTTCAGGATACTTGGATGCTACGCTGTTTATTTGATTTTGAAAATCCAGCATTGACGTTATATCTGAGTTAGGTGGTCTGTAATACGAACATAATAAAATAGTTTTGAATTTTGGACATTTAATTAAACACCACACAGATTCAACGCTGGTCTCAGTTACGGTTATCGCTTGGCTGACGATTGAATTCTTTACAGCTATAAAAACTCCGCCCCCAACTCGATTAATTCTATCTTTCCGATAAACAGTGAACGATCTTGGGAAGATCTCATTGTCTGAATCATCATCTGTTAGCCAACTTTCTGTTCCAAAAATGACGTTACACTTCGTATTACAATAGATCATCATTATCATCAAACAATATGATATGCATCTCCTCACATACGCCATCCGTCCTCAATAAGCTAATATCTTTTGTTTAAAGGTTGTGAATAAAGATCCAACCTGTATCTCTTAAGGGAATTCCCACTCAGAAACCCTCATTGATGTATTTATTAGCCAATCTCCGTTTGTATTGTTTTTCCTTTCATGATTTTGATTCCCTATGCCAGGCTATCTTGCTATTCATTTTAGAGTAAAAATTTAAAACTCCATAAACAAGTTTTGTTACTAATAGCTTAACATAAGCTATTCTTCGTGACTCCTGTCATCGAAAATCACGCAAGTCATTACAATTTATTCTTCGAATCGAATCCATACCATGGGCTAAGTCCGGATTCAATTCCGAATAATCCACCAGTAAAAAGGTCGCTCAAAACAATGACTATAATATAAAACAAACTTGCAAAATGTCACAGTGAGCAACAAAGCAGCCCATACAATGAATATCTTGTCTTAAAATTAAAACCTTATCTTTACATTGGGATCAAGGCAAATAAAATGAAAATCCATATGCTGAGAATATTACTGTAACATTTCCCGTTGGAAAATAGCGATATACCATTGTGTAAAACTCCATTGCCTGCGTCCTACGTCTTCTGTAGAGTTAAGTATAAATACATTAAGACAACTTAAAAGTCTCGAAATTGATGTTTAAAACTATATTAAAATGTACATCTTTGAAAAAAAATGCGTCCACTTGCAATGGTTCCAAAAGCAACATATGATTGTTCAGCGGGATATGACAATAGTGTAATAGATTCAAACATTATTCCTAAACGGGGGAGAAGTCTTGTGAGAAGATTGATTCTCTCTCGAGATCAACAAGGGATATTACGATCGAAATGCCAGTCGATCAGGAATGAGTTTGAAATATGGTGTAGAGGTTGGAGGAAATGTTATCGAGGCGAAGTAAAGATAATATTATACAATCATTCGGATGAGGATCATCTCCTGGTGCTCGTCTATGTCAAATAATTTTTGAAAATATAGCTGAAGACGTACAGTTTGTATTTATCAACGACGAAGTCTCACAGGCTAGTCGAAATACTGCTGGTTTTAGAAGAAGCGATAAAGGTTAGAATAATCCAAATGTGAGTTGAAAATATTTCATGTGTTGTTAAAACATACTTGAATATTTAAATTAAACTTTATGACTTATTTTACATTATTATGGATATTTTCAGAAGAGGTGATGAGTCGACTCATGAATTTGCAGAGGAAGGGAACATTCTTAAAATCAAGGGAGTTGGCTGAAAGTGAAAATTATTTTGTGGTACGAGTAGGGAGAGCAAGAGGAGAACAAACTGCGTATATTAGTCATAAGGATGAGAAAAGATGGATTAAACTACCAAAATATTTAATTTTAAAAGTAGGATAGGTAGAATGGTTAAATAAAAACATTTGCGGGGCTTTTTTCAAAGAAAACTTGTATATAACACAATGAAAACTTAAAATTTATGTACTTAGTAGAATAAAAATATATATATCACACAATAAAAATGTGGTTTGACTTAATTACACCCTAGAAATATCTAATTGTAGGATTAAAAACAAATACAATGATCAAAACATATGAATAGAAAATATCTTACATGCATGACAGACCTTTCCGATCGAAATGAAAATGACATTAATCATTGATTCGTGTATTACGTTGAAGGAGGAACATTTTTTTGCAATAATTATCAAAAATCTTTGAATAAGGATACCAGTGTACCATTACAATGGACCCTGAATAACTTGGGGATCGGGTTGTTGTGGTGGCTAGAGGCTTCCTACCCGGCGGGCCCGGGTTCATAATCCCGGCAGCGGCAGAGAATTTTCAGAGTCTGTCCAATCCCTGCTTGAATGTTGTGTGGAGGACATTTTGAGCGTCCGTTGGATGGGACGTTAAGCCGTTTGTCCCCTTGGCGCCTTTCGTTCAGAGCAAGCTAATGCCGACGTCGGGTTTCTCTCCACCCTTCCTTACCTACCCTTCCCTCAGCTGTCGGTCGCCTCCTCCAAATACCATACCCTGAATGAGTCTTAGAAAATTTGATTCATTCGAAGGATAAAACAGCTATACCGTTCAAAGCAAACATTTATCTATTTAGATGTGGAAGAACTAACCTCCCCCCAGAACATGAGTTCTCAGTAATGTTCTGTTAATTAAATCATATTACAACCTTTCCGTTTCGAATTTTTTTACTTCGTAAAACCACCACGCTAAAATGAAAAAATGGTGTCGCATCGATCCAAGTTACAGGAACTGCAATCCATAGTATTTTCACACCGCGACGCTGTCACTCTACGGAAGGTATGAGTGGATTGTAATTACCATTACTAGTTATGCATCCATTGGTATCGCTGATTTTTGCATATATAGCAGAATAAACATTAGTAATTGGAACTACGTTAATATATTCCGTGAATTGTACCTAATATCCAAGTTACAGAAGCTGCAATCCTTAGTAATTTCACACCGCGACGCTGTCACTCAACGGAAGGTATTAGTGGACATTAATTTACCATTACTCAGTTATGCGTCCATTCATATTGCTGATTCTTACATATATAACAGATTAAACATTAGTATGTCACAGGCACAGTGCTCGACGCTCATAAAATTCTTCCTTCTTGAGCCGACTATGTGACATCCGTCCGTGTCTCGGAAGAGGGATGTGGGTCGGAGGTAAGGAAAGGCGGGAGAGGGAGGTGGATGCCGGTGCTCGTTCCACTCTTCCATTCTCGTCTTCAAAGCCGGATAATTTCACTCTCACCCCCAACTACGTTAAATTGTCGATTATGATGACTAAAAACACAATAGAATGCCTTTTGGAAGCGGACAGAACGAAATCAGTATTGACAACCTTCAATAGATCGCGGGGGTAATTATGCTGTGTGTATCACTGTCTTGCTGACTTTTTTACCCGGAGGTAATAATTGCCTTATCGAGCCGTGGGGACTCTTTGTAATTCAACGGCTTTGGAATTCATATTGTGCTCCTATGAGATCATTTTCAGATGAAGATTTCTTATGAGGAGGGGAGGTTGGAAATCTTTCGCGGGCTGGAGGGGAGGGGGGGGAAGGGGGTCAGCGAAAGTTCGTCTGGTGATATCGTAATTAATGATTCCTTTAATGGATAATTGACCTCAATTGTTTTGAAACATACAAATCTACTCTACTCTCATGATATTTTTTTTTGGTCAACTTTTTTGAAAATGATTATTATTTGTACAGATATTTGTTTTGCAAATATCGTCATGGCATAGGGAATTGGATGTATTTCATTTTATAAATCTATTTTGTTTAATGAATTTGAAGTGCATGGAAAAATTGTTGGAGTAGAGATTGGAATGAACTACTTGAATGGGAAGGTCTTCTTTTCTTGTATATTTTTGGGATATCTTGCATTTTAATTTTAATGGCTGTCTTTCCAAAATCACCACCAGGTTATAACACACACAATAAAAACTTTAGAAAGCAGTTTTTCTGAGGCCATAATATCATACTCTGTTGTGTATGAGTGTGTTACTTTGCTTTGTGCAATATTTCTTCAGCAGACGCTTGCTCGTTGACATGTATTTTTGCATTGCACGTTTCGGTGTCTCTTCTTGAAAGATGCAACCCATTAAGCACTGGCTTAGAATTCAAGTCCTGGAGATATGTGCTGAAATCACCCTGAAATTGCCTATTCTTGTAAAGTCATCTGCATCATCACCAGTTCATTCCTGTTCCTGGCTTCCACAAAGCGATCGTATACCCATCTGTCGATCATTTCAAGATTGTCAATTTTCATTCTCCCTGTTCTTATATCTCTCTCCCACATGGAACCTGGGCAACTACTTAAAGACAGTATGTTTATAATCTTTGGCTCTGAAAATAAGTTCCCTTCACTTTGGTGCCAGCACCACAGGTTAGCCAGTCCTGCTTGGATGAAACTTGGCGACATCAGTGTAAATATAGGGCTTATTCTCAAGAAGCAGTCAAGTAAAAAAATGTAAAACATCTGAAATCCACTAATCTGATGAAGATGGGACAGATTACAAAAATGAAGGTGGCAGACTGGAAAAAATTTACTCTCTCCAAGTCTCGAACCCTGGTCTTTCAAAATGAAAGTGCAGTACGCTACCCCTAGGCCAAACTGGCATTGAAACAATGATCCAAATTATTTAATGACATTCAATGTGATAATTTTTTAATTTTAAATGCGTATTTCCTTCAAACCCGGGCGTATATGGACAAAACCCTTCAATAGTATTCATATCTAATTGCCTACTTTCAAATAAAAAAGGTTTCATCTTCTTTCCTGACATCACTTGCACAAAGTCTCCATGAGACTGTAAGAGATACTTCATGGTGATATCAGGTTGCCTCAGGGGATCCCATTTTTTTTTAATCAATTATCTATGCTTTTATTAAACAGCCATAGTCGACATTAACATAAAATAATTTTTACAAATCTACTTTTCTCAAAATTGTAATCTGCATTGGTATTTCCTATTTTTGTCAACGGCTTTTAATGGTTAACTTCAGTTTTATACAGTTACTAGAAGTGATTTAACTTCAATAGAGCAAAGTGTATTTGAGTAATGTAAAGGAACTCTTACTTGCTTCATTTCATCAGAGAATCTAAGAAAACCTGATGTTGTGTTCTTATAAGGATACGTTAGTAGCAATTTTTTAAATGAATTAAACGCTCTCATGAGTAGGTAGATCTGTGTATGAAATTAAGAACTGGTTCATGGTCTCTATCCAAATCATTATGGTTTTTGGTAGTTTCATTTTTAATGGAAGGAGTTATTGTTGTTTATAATCAATTTCCTTTGCTTTGAAAAGTTTTTTTATAATGGAATTTACCCTTGATCAATGTCATGTTGTCAGGTTTTTAAGTTTAACAATGTCATTACAATTTTTTTCAAAATTTGAGTTTTTTAATATTTCTTTACTGTGACCATCGCTTGAGATGCGTGAATATCGCAAAAGCGATATGGATGTAATGTGTGCAAATAATTGCGAGATAGATGCGGTGACTGGACTTTAATGATATTTATGCACAAATTTGCCTTTTAGACAGCAAAATTCATACAATATGTGCCAAGCGCAGTTTGAATGCTCTGCCGACACTCGACGCTTAAAACATGTGAGCCACTTGCCAGCCATGCTAATCTATTTTCATGTAAGAAAATCCTAGCTTCACAAAACTGCTTATCCTCTGTCAGAAATATCACATGCCACATGGAGTAAGCCTATGGTAATGGGAGACTATTCTATTTAGAAGCTTAATGTCTTCATGTTGTACCCCATATTTTCTTCAGTATGACATGTTTAGATATATAAAGAGGTCATCAACAAAATAAATACATTCCTCTTCAGTTTCTGAGACACCACTGTGTAAAATTATTAGTTAGTGATTTCATCCTTATAAACGCAACTTCTCTGACTATTATTGCAGATGAAAATTCAGCAATAAAAAATTTAGTTTTTTTTGTTCATTTAACAATGATAATTGTTACCCTTAATCTCTATTTTAAGTACAAGCTTGTAACTTAAAGAAAAGGAAGCTAGGATACTTTGCACGAACATGATATTCCAGGGGTAACATGAATTTTCTGTGAATGGGGCGATTTGAAGGCCTACTCCAGGCTCCAAGGATTTTGTGATAAAGCCATAATATGAACTGAATTTCAACAAGCTTTAGCTTTAGCTCCATCTGGCAAGGCCACCAGGTCCCACACTTTGTTACACTTAAAGGACTGCATTTCCTGATGCAGTGCCCTTTTCCAATATGACCTATCCTGGCCAGCCAAGGCCTGATCAACTGAAATAGGGTCCCTGCCACTTTCAGAAGTACTCGAAGCTAAAAATGAAGGTACTAAGTCAGGGTAAAGTTTAGGGGTCCTATTTAGTAAAGGGTATTTTCTCTACCTCTCAATACTGGATTCCCTGACTTCAATATATTCACAATTTTCAATACCAAGGACATAGTTGTTGGAGTCTACTTCCCCATCCAAAACACAACCTTGACTTTCTGTCTTTGGTCCTTCCATTCTACTCTCATTAAACCCAATTTACTTAACATTATTGAAAGGCAAACTAGATTCATTACTAGGAAAAAATGCTAAAAAATGGTACTCTGCATCATTCTTTCCCTTATTGGGTACACTTTCATCCCTTACATTAGACCTCGCATCATTTTCTAACAAAACATGTCTAGCCTTAACCTTTTCCCTACCGTACACGTATATATACGTGTGGACGTTTCCTGACCCGGGAGACCACGGACGTATATATACGTGTGAGAGCTTCCCGGTCAAGAAAACGAAACCCGTATATATACGTTTTCTAGCTCTCCCCCTTTCAGGACGGTCGTGGGTTTGGGTCGCCTTTGTCTCGGGACCCAACGCTTCGGGGTTTAGGATTAACCCTCCGAATCCGGGAGCAGGTACCCGGACCCTTCGTCTTTTATAACCCCTCTCAGCGGTAAGGGACAGCGGTCATACAATTGTTTATAGAGTCAATTTTCGAAATAAATATTTGTTCATTTCTCAAGAAATATAAACTAAGAATTGAATTGTTTGTCTTTTGAGCCACGTTTAGAATTTTTAAACGAAATTCTACGACAAATATTAACTTATATCTCGAGTTATGTATAAACATCAACATGGAAATTGTTGCTGCGTTAAATGCTTTGATAATGGCCTTAGAACTTCGTTTAAAATTTGACAATGCTCAGATAAAAATGAGGAATTATATTCTATGTCTGTAATTTACGTGCAAGCAACAATTATTCATTTGCTAAATACATATAAGCAATACATAAGTTGACCGCGAACCAATGCCGCAGGTATGGTCGTAAACCCGGAAAGGAGGGAGCACAACTACTCTCGGAGTCCGAGATAATGCGGAGTCCCACCGTGGAGGGGTCGAAAAAGGTTCAGCGAGACCCTTCTTAACGAATGCCCTCCAAAAATGCTCCGTACCACGAGAAAGAAGAGTCTCTTGGGGCTCGGTACAGCAGTCAAGCTAAGACGAAAACTCCGCGGTCTCGAAAGGGTTAATGACTCTGGAGGGATTATTTGGAGCAATTTGTCTATAAGCTTTTCTTATTTCACAATACCCAACAAAATTAACCTTTACCCCCTAGCATCCCACTTACTTCTTTTCTGATCAGGAACATGATCATATGCAGGACACCAAAAAACCCTTAAATGCTTCAATTATGACATTTTTCCTCCCCACAACTCTTGTGGAGTCTTACCTTGAATAGCTCTATGTGGTACACCGTTTTTAATGTAGACTGCAGTGTTACAGGTCTCCACCCAATAACCCTTTGGTAAGCCTTAATCAAACAATGTGCATCTAGTCATTACACATATTGTGCGATTAGCACGTTCTGCCATACCATTCTGTTCAGGGGTATATGGGGTGCTTGTCTGATGCTCTATTCCATGTACCCTTAAAAATAATCAAACTTTTCATTAGGTTATTCAAGACCATTGCCTGATCTTACAACCTTAATCCTTTTATCAGTCCTGTTCTCAACCCAAGCTTTAAATTCATTGAATCTATCAAATGTTTCACTTTTGGATTTCAAAAAAATAGCAAAATGGCTTCCTGGAATAATCATCAAGCACAAACATGAATTTTGCCCCAGCAGCTGAGACATCACTTATTCGACCACAGAGACCCATATTTACCAGACCGAAAACTTGATTAACAGGCATGCTGACACCAATCCATTTTTATATGAAAGCATAGACAGTATGTTGAACATCCTTTTTCATATTACTTTAGAGCATCCCATGTATGTATTTGTAAGGAGATAAGTGTTTTTTCACTGTTACTTTTTCTGCAGTGTTTTGAAGGAGAAGGGGGAGCTGATGACAATTCGGGGCCTTCTGTGGAGACTAAGGGCTTCACTCATAATGTGATTGAAAACAATTCACAGCTCACATGCTCAGCCCAAACCACTGAAATATTCCTTCCTGTGCCAGACTGCTTGGTACTGCCCAGGGACAATGAGTTGGTAAGTTATGTTCTCGTACACAGTGAAACCTGATTTGAACCACCTTCATTTGTACAAATTTCTCGGATGCTATAAGAAAGAGGGTGTGTCTGTCATACATATAAGTATATTTATGGGAAGTCACTGACAGTTATGCAACCGTCAGTTGAGGGCTTTTTCAGTTTGAAGCAGAAAGCAAAACCACACTAATATTTTTCAGTCAATATCACTTGTACAACACTGGAAATATTCTGATAGAAATTGCATGTATCTGATGGAGTAGACTTGTTGACAACTGTGTGAAATCTCTGTTCAACCCATTTGTCTTGGTTATAACTGGGCTGTGTCTTATTATTGCCCTTTCTTTGTTTAAACCATCTTTTCCTCCTTCATTTCAATGAAGGTTCCAGCTTGTTGTGGCACTTCTTTATTAGCCTGGGTAAAGAAAAGATGAAGACAATTCAATGTACAGCGGACCCTCGATCTATTGTTCTGTGGCGTTACGTCGTTAAATCTGGTCGATTGTTCATGTAAGCCCAGACGGGAAAACTCCAACCGTCAGTCACAAGCTGGATCAGGTAAAGACTCCACAAACAAGAAAAAATTGCCAAAAATAATTTACGAGTATTTTTGTTCAATATCTATTTGAGGTTGAGTATTCAAAATCAGAATTATTACAGAAAACAACGATGATAACTAATGATCCCATAGGAAACATTACCAAACTAAATACCAGCAGTATAACTTTTCTAAAATCGGCCATGTCCCACTAGCTGTGCGTCCAACAAGAAGGCCCAAGCAGAAGAGAGCTTGGCTATTCCACCACGAGACAGGATTGAGGGGAGGGTTTTTTCAAGGAGCAGAGGGGTAGTGAGGACGATGTTCTATCAGCTGCGTCACAGCCCCTGTTGACAGGCTGGTCCGCAAAACATCATCCCTGGGTTGAAGTGAACAGCATACCAGCCAGAATTTTCCCCTCAAACTTCTGGGTTGGAGACATCAGTCAGAGGGATATTCATTGGAACACAAGGAGGGGAGAGACATAGTGGGGAGAGGTGTTGGAGGGAGAGAGAGATGTGATAGGACTATGGTAATACTTCTCGCTCCAAACTGCATACTAGAGACTCATCACCCATTTCCCCTTGATACCCAAGGAGTAAGAATTCCTCCGCAGTAGTCCTATATAAGTCTTGCACTGCAGGTAGGCTGGTTTGGGGCTGGTTTTGGATGCTGGCTTCGATGGTGGTTTCCGGATGCAGGTTTTCTGGAGGCAGGATTTTCCGGAGACAGGATTTTACGAGACAGGGCCTTTGCGCGAAAAACCTTAGCTCAAAAAGTCCTTAGCAGGAGAAGTTCTGCGGATAAGTTTGGAGGAATTTCTGGGGGGGTACGAGAAAGTTTTGGGGGCGGGAACACTAAAAAATGCCACAGTTCCAGCTGTTTTGCCTCTGCTCTAAGTGGCCAAAACTCTCATTCAAACCACACGCTCTTTGTGACATTACTCCCCCTCCCTAGTTGAACATTGATATTCTGGAGTTTGATCTGTGAGTGGCAAGAATCTCATTAGTACATTGGGCAGCTGGAGTGGTCTGAAGGAAACACGTTTCCTTTATGTAGAGTGAATGTGTCTCTCTCAACCAAAGGAAGTTTTGCAAGGTCCTTTCAATTGTCACAGTTTCCTTTGCGTTTTGTGAGTGCACATGCCTCAACCGAACAAACCCTAGTAAAGTACCTTCATTCATTGCAAAAACTTCCTCTTAGCTGGGTGCTTGTAATGAGTTTCCGGTGTGGATGCTGGGGTTGGTCACTACTATGAATGCTTCCGTTCCAGTAAAACAACACAGTATTTGTTTTTTTCGTGCCTCCTGATCCATACGTTACAGCCAAAGGTGACTTTTTTCATGTTTTAGGATTGAAGCTGTAAGGCTTGCTTTACCGTTCTATAGCAGAATTTGACATGTGAGCGAAGGTGCAGTCAAAATTGCATCGTGCATAAGAGTGAAATGCTAGAAACACATGCCAAAATGAGTGAATGTGAGATGGCAAAATAGCCCGTTCTAATTTTGTTCATGCTTTTGTGCAATTCCTAGCCATTTTAGAAATAAATGCCGTTCTAATCTGAGCAATTACATGCCCCGTGTAAAATGGCCTCATTAAAGATTTTGGGTGTTTGCAATCTTGAATCACTTGGATTTTTTGTCATTTTGTCATGTCAACTACATAGATGTAAAACAGCTCACAAACAAATCAGTCAATGATCCAGAATGTGGAAATTTTACTGCTGGAATCGTATATGCTTCATTGCTGTCACTAAATATCCTTAACAAGACGTTTTTTGTAACATATCTATGGTTTTTGGTGAGGGATACCTGTAGTAGATTCAAATATTTGATGAAAAGAATTTTTATTCTGTGGATCGTGTTGGTGTGCTCATAAAAAGGAAAAAATTATTAGAGTTATTGTATAGAAAATTTTTAATAACTGACTTAAGGAGACAATGTCATCACAGACTTCTTGAAATTCTGTCTCAAAATGGTTTTGTAGATAATGAGGGTTTCACTTCTCTTCTTTGCAAATAATGAGAAAACACTTATCTCTCTGTTGCTATTATTGTGCTGTGGACATTTTTAATACAACATATTATGCATTATAAATGGAAATATAAATCAAAGATCTACTGGGTGGAATAATTTCTGAGTTTGAAGGTGAAGAATTTACCCTCTTTTACTGTGGCTAGCACATTGAGAAGCATTCCACACCAAGGTGTGCAGGGTGAACTGGTCATGTCAGCCATTTCATTTTAGGTTGTCACTAAAATCTTATGCAAACATGATTTCAGCCAGCTTGAGTGGTCCTAGGTGAAAGAGGAGGTTTTATTGTTGTTACATATAATTATTTACATTTTTATTTTGCCCCCATTGATTCGCACCCAGCATTATCTTCTAGGTAACTGTGAAAGATGAGAATAAAGACCCTCTCAGTGAAGATAATTATCCTGTGATGAACACACCGGATGCAGATGGAATATCAAGTAATGCTTTTGACCCATTGGCAACTGACGACTTGGTAAGTTCACGTTTGATTTGTTAAGCACATTTTTGCTACTACACAAATTCAGTCCTCCATGAAGTATTCCAATATCATTTACCATAATAACAGTACCTTTTCCCTTCCTTTATCAAATATGGAATAGGAATATGATCACAGAATTATTTCCTCCAGGAAACATTCCTGTATCAATGGCCAGAAAAGTAAAACCTTAACCCTAACTTTGTCAAATGTGAATAAGTAAACTTGAGATGTATCATAAGTATTCATTAAAACTTTCACAGTTAATCATGTTGGATAAAGAAAAGCTTCCGGGCTATGTGTCCTTTGCAAATTTTTGGATGGCACCTATGTTTCCTGACTGATTATGGTTTCTTTTTCAAGGGGGATTAAGGGAATCAAAATCCCAAATGTTAAGGGCCATTTGCCCAAAAATTTTTTTTTACATAGAGATGTGTAGTTCTTGAAGAAATTATTCAAAATTAATGGTTCATTGTTCTGAACAGAATGGGGGCATAGAGCTGCTCTGATCACTCACCTTTGCTCACTGAGCAATTGAGGGCTCTGATGTTAAGGCATTTCCCATTTTTATCAGCATAGAAATACCATGCTCTCTTCGAATCACCGCAAAACAGAAGGGCGGATCAACTTCATAAGTCCTAAGATATCTTTGAGGCAACTCTCCTGTCTGCTAACCTTTTCATTGGTAGGGTAGAATGCCCTATTGTTGGCACCCCCCCAGTTGTTGGCACTCTGTAATTAAATGTGTGATATTAAGAGATAGAGATGCATTGCATTTTTGATGCTTCTGTATTAAGAAGCAAAGAAGTTTACTTAATATGTATCAGCGGTTCCGTCCACCTTACACCATTTGAGAAGTAACTGCGGACCATATAACCAAGTGCTGCATTTTCTTTGGAGAAATTGGAGGTTTTCTTAGCGGAAAATTAAGAATGTTACTTCATTTGGACGCGTTTTTTATCAATATCAAACCATTAAATAGTATGAAACTTAGATATTTGTAATGATAGTAATACCTCAATGAGGTTGTTTTTTACTTCGAGCCTGTTATCGCAATTAAAATTGATTTTTATGGGGTGCCAATTACTGGTATGTAAATATTGTTAATTTCCAGTGATTGGCACTGGGTGCCAAGTATTGGAAATTTCAATAACTACAGTTATATATTTATTTTGTCCGCCAAATGCATTGTACTGCTTGTATAATTGCGTATTTTATATTTTGGCTCATAGAAATGAGTGCAACCAGTACTTGGCATGGGTGCCAATAACTAGAAAAATGGGTGCCAATAATTGGATATAGTCAAAGTAATAATTTCAAAGAATTCCAAGCAAAACAATTGATAACTGATAATGTCAAATAATTCGAGCAAAATAATCGCGGAAATCCTTTTAAGGGCAATACTCCTGGAAATAACTTCATGGCTTTTTACTATCATAATATCATGGCTTTTTACACAGATACCCTGAAATTTCTTACTGTTCATTTGAAGGAGTAACTTATGCAAGTACATGCGAGAGCGATATCCTATTTACGAGTATTTCATATCGTATATCAGAGGCTGGTTTAAACCTGAGGAGGACATTCTTAAATAACAAAACAAGTTTGATATCCTCTCTGATCTGAATAGCGTGTTAATTGGCGACTAAACTAATTTCATGTCATGCCTTGAAAAGAACCTAGTGCTTGCCCCTCTGGATCAAAAAATGTATATGAAGTTACCCCCACCGTCTCGTGAAGGCAACGCTAATCGTCATAAGTACCTTTTAATCCTCCGGAAATACGTGTCCACCGATGATCATCTACCTTTTACAGAGGATCTCTAATAAAATAGTCCAAAAGGTTCCTAAAAATATCGGGATAGGGCGCAGTGACAATGGGTGGATGAGACCAGAAGGGTTTTTTAAATTTATTGGGAATGTCTTTCATCTTTATCTTTTGGAAAATAAAATCCCATTATCAGTAGTGTTGTTTGTAGATGGCCTCAAAAGCCATCTGCTATACCACCGAAGTTGGCTATGCAAAGAATTTCAAATTACTCTAACTGCATCAATCGCAGAGAGACGTTGATGTGCAATTATGCCACAAAAATTTTATCCGCGCCGAACCACCCCTGTTTTAACATTATTTCTCACCCACTGCTTTTAGACCTTTTTAACCGAAAGACAAGATCCACTAAACCTCTAAGTGTTCGCTTCAGAAACCTAACCGCAGAACGCAATTTTACCTTGCCCGCCACGTACCCCACTGGGTACAGCAACGTGCCGCCGTGGTTAATTCCCCGGCCAGCTTTGAGACTTGATCTTACTCGCTGCTCTAAATCTACTACTATGCCGGGAGAATACCAACAACTTTTCAAGGAATTCCGCGCCGAAAATTCCGAATCTACGTTCGTATACACTGACGGTTCGAAATCGGATGCCGCCTGTGGGTGCGCTGTGGTATCCCCATATCATGGAGTCCTTAAGGCAAAATTGCATCCGTACTGTTCCATTTTTACGGCTGAGATCACTGCCATTAGGATTGCTCTCCGATCCATTAAAAACAGGGTTGCGTCATTTATGATCTGTACAGATTCTTACAGTGCTCTCCAATCCATATCTCTTTATTCTCCTTTTCACCCCATTGTTCAGGACATACAAAGCACTCTGTTATCCCTGAGTAAAAAAGGGACCACTATAAGCTTCGCTTGGGTCCCTGGACATGTGGGCATACCAGGGAATGAGAAAGCAGATTCTGCAGCCAAAGATGCGCTCAGGTCTCCGGATACAGATTTTCAGTTAATGCCAGCGGAAGATTTAGGGAATGCCATGAGGGGTATGATTAAACAAAATTGGAAGACGCAATGGCTCGAAATCCAAAATAACAAACTTCGGGAAATAAAGCCCGTAATAACTGCGTGGCAGACCTCTATAAGAAATGTCCGCAGGGAGGAAGTGGTTTTAACACGCTTAAGAATTGGTCACTGCTTATTAACCCATTCATACCTCTTCACCGAAGAGAGAATACAGCCCCAATGCTTAAATTGCGATTGTCCACTAACAGTGCGACATATCCTGACGGACTGTGCAAGATATCGTACTGCACGGGTGAATCACAACCTCGGAGTCAACCTAGCTGAGGTACTAGGAGACACTCCCGAAAACATTTCCCGACTGATAGCATTCCTACACTCAACTCGACTTTTCAATAAAATATAAATGATACCTCTTGTAAATTATTGACACGTTAATTTCAGAACGGGCCTAATCCCCTTGATCAATACCAGTCAGTGAGTGGTGCAAAATGGCCTTAGCCGCCGACGCACCCTATAAAATAAACACTACTACTACTACTCTAACTGCTCTGTAACAAAATTCCACAAAAATATTGCAACCCGCTGATGTGCCTGCCTTTAGGCCAATAAAGACTAAGTGGAAGGATGCGGTACTCGAATAGACCAAAAACCCTAACGCCGATAAAAAAGTGGATTTTGTTTCCATTCTTTCAGCCATACTGAACAACATTGACTTGTCTAGAATAGTTAAGAATGGTTTCAGGGCGTTAGGTCTATATCTATGGAATACCAACGCAATAGATTAATCTAAGTGCCTAGGAAAGCGTTCATCCAAAGTCAGTGTGAATATCTCAGTTTTTAGGATGAATCCACACAGCCTTGCGAAGGTGTCAATTCGGGGGTGTGTGCTTGTATCAGCGGTAGTCGCGTGGAAGTTATTCCCGTAACTGCAACAGGAGGGCATTCTGGTGAAGTGCTTTTTGCTTATTCCTCTGACAAGTGGTGTCAAATTTTACGGCCATTTGAGAACCCCGGTTTGAATCGTCTATTATAGAGGCCGTAGAGCTCATTTCCCCCGCTAACCAACTCTCATCTATCACAAAACAATGTCAAAAGTCTTTCACCATTGAATCTCTTCGTTCACTGGCATTGGAAGAAAAGTCGTACTCACACCTGTCAGTGGAAGGAATTTACCAAAGGTGTGACTCCACTGTGGGGCAAAAGAAGGCAGGAATTGAATGCAGCAGTTGCAAGAATGTATCACCTAAATTGTGTCCCAAAAACGCACCAAATGCATCTCCCAGATGATACTGACGTTGATCTATTTGTTTGTCATGAATACTATGAGTTTCCAGAGGACAGCACCTCCTAAAGTTATCTATAGATATTTTGAAGAGACAAAACAAATATTAATATAAATGCATAATAAACATGTAAAGTTTTGCTTTTTCGGTCCAAAAATAATTTGTTTTGAGCGTAAAATCATTAAAACGTAAAATTTTAAAGTTACATCATTGGATTTTCATTTAAAGATATTTTAACACCTCTCACTGTTTTAATTTACTTGCAAGTAAGGTAATGATGGATTCAGTAGCTGAAAAAGGCTATATTTCTTTAATATATTTTAACTTAAAAGAAAATGTGCTAAGCAGTGCATGAAAATCTGGTGTGCCAATAACTGGAAAACAGTGTGCCAATAACTGGATAAAGGGTGCCAATAACTGGGATTATTGGCCTTTTTAAACAATTATTTTTAGTAAATAGTTGTATGTATAATATAAATCGCTTACCTGGGAATACTAAAGCCACATGTCTCTCAGATCTAATGCAAGTTATAAATAAACTGAAGTTGTGATACAACGGTCACAAGAGTTAATTTTCTTCGTCAAGGTCCTTAAAGTGCCAATAACTGGGTGGTTTACCCTACATATTTCTTCTCTTTTACATCATTTATAACCTTTACTATTCTTCCATCAGTACTTCTATGACTTTTTATCAGGCCATCAGTCTCATTATGTGGTATAACTAACTATATATGCCCCCATTCTGTTCTGTGATATGACATCAGTCTCACATAACTAAGTATTACTGCTTACTGTCAAGGGTTTTCAGAAGAATTCTCTTTTCTGCCACTCTTTGTAGCACTTCCCCATTACTTACATGGCCGATGCATTTCATCTTCATCATTCTTTGGCTGCACCATATTTTGAATGCTTCTACTCTAGACTTTTCTGCTGCTGTCAACATCCAAGCCTCGCCTCCGTGAAGAGACATGTTGAAATGTTGTGACATGTTGCAAACAATATGGAAGGAAAGCAAGTGAAATTCATGATACCTATTGTAGCATTTGGTACTCTCACGCTGAGTTATTGTGATGCCATGATCAACAGATCACCGATCATAGTGTGGCTGGGTATCCCTAATGATTTGATACATGATTCCCTGGTGAAATCCTTCCAAATGAGAAAAAACCTTTCATGTAGAATGATGAATCCTATTGTGTTGGTTGTGGCTGGCTGTATTGCCACATAATCAGGTGATGCAGTTTCTAGTCAAATCTACCAAACATGAATTGCTCCCAAAAAAAGGCATATTCTAATTGTAGCAGATGAGGATGTGGTGAGAACTGTATGGAGTAAATTATATGGGGGACTCAGGATTTGTCCTTCACCATATTTTGAAAGGGCATTAGGTAGATGTTGGCAAACAAGGGTGGCAGTTGAGAGGCATCAATTTCTTTCCATGAGCTGATTTTAATGGCGCATGTTATGTATTCTACTTCGATTGAAATAAAATATAACGATTTCTTATAATGGATGAAATCAACTTTTTTGTACTCAATCTGCACATCTAGACAAAGAATCTTGGTTGTCGATAATGGTGTCATGAGACCTTTATGTCTCAAATTATTGCTGATAAATTTGTTGCTCCTTTTTAGGAAGGTTTTCCTATGGCTAATTGAAAAGGCAGAGTAACTAAATGGGCCATATTTTGTTAAGTCGATAAATTTATCCCGCCTTCTCTGAGGTCAGAATAGCTAATCAGGGAATTTTCCAGTTATGCATATGCCCTATATATGATGTGTTGGTATGATCTTTTTGCTTCTAATACCAATTGGTGCAAACCTGTATCAATGAAGTGTTAATTCTCTTTTTTCCTCAGAGTGGCATGGGAACATGTGGGTCCACTTCTGTGAAATCAGATCTGTTCAGTGATGATGGAGGAGGATATGCACTCAATGCAAGCATTAATGACCTCGTGTTCCAAGCTTCTGATCAGGTAGTCATAATAATAATAATATTAATAAAAATATTTTAATTGGTCCAGTGATTTGTTTAGACAAACATAAGACATGTAAAGGAGTGCACAAGGTACAAAAACAGTACTAATGAAGAAAGAAATACATTTTTATATGAATAAATTCATTGTAACTATGTACATAGTTTTTTGCTCAAAAAGTTGCAGTTAACATGAACACAACGGGGTGATATAATATAGTTAATTTTTGAAGTAGGGGGTGACTGGCTGTGGATGGAGAGATTTTACCTAAGAGCTGCAGCATCCTCTTTTGAATTTTGAAAATTATTTTATAATTGGGTCTACGGCCCCAGATAAGGATACTAAACATCACATTCCAGTAGAATTCACCATTATAAAATGGGATTAATACATGAGTAACTATAATTTATCTGATAGAATAAAAAAAACAAGTAGACCTCATTTTTCTGCAGATCTTCTGAATGTGTTTTTCCAAGGAGACTTTATTATCAAGTTTTACACCCAAATAAGGAGAACTAAGATTTTGTGGAATAAACAGAATTTTTTACAGAGATCAGTTAGTGTGGAGCTGGTTGCATACACTGTAGAGTCACATGCATTGGTAAACCTTAAAATAAAAAAAAATAATATATTCAGATTATTACCTTAAATATTATATTCGTTTGCTTAAAGTAACACACTTCTTAAACAGTTGCTACCTGTGAAGCACCCGTAAAAAAGCGCCAATTATCAAAATGTTATGATAATAGCATGCCAACAATCATTTCAGGCTTACTTCTTGCATGTAAAGAGGGAGGTAATTTTCCCATTGTACTTTAGGTTAGATAGGCAGTGGAATGAGTAAAACTCACCGTTATTGTTTGCAAGCTATGAATTGCTCCTTTATACTCCTTGGCTATTTATTTCCTGGCTCACTACAGAAATAAAAACTGCTATGCGGACGTATGGAATAATAACCCCTTGCATTTTCGTATTAACCTTTGATAGATGAAAGAATGGAAGGGTAATAGTAAAAAAAAGCAGGGATTATGGTTATCATCCACAAAACGCAGAAGAATTTGTAAAGGCTACCATGGGAATTAAAGGTTGGTAATAGGTCCAGGGATTGTAGTAGGATGAGCTAACGATATGATGCAGTCTTGGCTAGTGAGTTAACTCATCTATCTCTCAACACAGCATGCTTTGTATTTTTTCCGTACTCTTGCGAGTGATTTGCCCAAAATTGAATTTCATATCTATATTTTGAAAGATTAATAAGAATTTTGATCATGATATAAAACATCTAGCAGATAAAATCCACAGAATATAAAAACTTTTAGCATGTGTGGAAGATGAGTCAAAGTAAAGAATAATGAGGGCAACAATATTTTGAAGCAATTTAAAAAATTAAACTCAAGTCCCAGTCATTCATTCAAACATTAGAGAAAAAATCATTCACATTATGTAGTAGTGTACACACAATACACATTATGTAGTAGTTTTTTTTTACTTGATACTAATTCTGCATTTTCTTGATAGCATGAGTTATTTCCCTTTTTGAGCACTCTGATACATTATAGTTATTGTACAATTTATTGCATGTAAATGTGACACACAAGCTGTAACTGTGAATATAAATGAGTGAATTTTTTGGGGAGTGTATAGATATTTATCAATGCAATATATGATAATCATTTTTTTGGCAAACTCACCAAGCTCATTATATATTTCCATCTCCCTGTCTTTAATGATGCTGATTGTAAACTAATATGCAGGCAAAGGCGTTAACATCTTCCCAAGGTGAAGAGGTGGATGCTAAAGGTACTGGAGGCATCGTGACAGGCCTTGACTCTATGCAGGTTTTAGCCAAGAGAGAACTATCTCCCAAGGAGACTGATGCCACGGAGGTATGCATGAAATTCACATTCAGTTAACCCAATATTCCCCAGACTGCATGTTGGGCTTTTACCTTTGGTTATTTTTTTATGTTACGGTTTCTTTTGACCTAGTTAAGATTAATTTTTTGAAAAAAATAATCATATTCATCATAATATATGATTTGCATTATGTTGTGTTTACGCAATGCTGGGCAAACTCTGGAAAATAAAAACAAAAAAGAATTTTTCAAAACTTAGGTTGCATATTTTATTTTTCATCATCTTTTCTGATGCAATGTTCAATAATATTCTGCGTGGAATTAAACAGCTCATTTCACAACAGAACTTATCTCTGATTTGCACACTCGACATCTTGGCTGGGAATTATAAGTATGCCTGAAAATGAAATGCCCTATTCTCCCTTGACGAGCATGCTGGGGTTTGTAATTTTTCCTAAGGTTTCCCGCCATTGGGCCCCGATTTTCATGCCAAATGTCATCAGCAATTGTATTGGAAACAGTTTCTTGCCTCAGTAGAATTTTACGATCTCGGACCGAAATTCTAACAAAGGAATGCCTTTGCCCATGACTTTGGCATAAAATCACAATGGATTCACCTCTGCACTATCGACCCCTTTTAAGAATTAAGGTTTTTTGCCCTTAATCTGAATAGGATAACATTCAACATAAATATCGAGTAAATCTACCCTCTCATTTCCTAATTTTAATCTTTGATGAAATTTCCATTTTCTTCAGGAATCTTCGTGAATACCTTAATGTCTTTACTATAGGTTCCATATTCCAGTAAAATGAAGCAACGGTGATGACAGAGTTATCATGCATTTGCACTAAGAGAATATGTTTTGACTTGTCAAACAAATAGTAGAAATCCCTGTTAGTTATTTTGTCAGATCTCTCGAAGACATGAGTGGGCAGTTATCCGTTCGATTTTCTCTTACTGTTCCTGTTGCAAAATATCAATTGTCACTTAAAATCTGCTGATAGATTGTAACCGCTGAAGAAATTATAATAATTCTTGGTAAGTACATAATTTTGGAGACTTTCTAAATATCCAGCAAATTTAGAACAAACCTTTCTCTTGTTGAACTTAGAAATCCTAGAAATATCACTTTCAAGTTTAACCTCTCCATATGGGAAAAACTGATAGCCTGTAGATGAGGTACACTGCAATGTATAACCTACTCTAAATTGTTCCCCATGAATGAACATTTTAGCTGTGTGCCACCTGAAATATGGAACCATATGTTGGGAAATTTCCTAACTGAATCAAATTTTGGTTTAGTCTTTTAAAGAAAGGTCCGACTGTCAAAAATATATTACTTTTATGCAGTGTAGAATTATTGGAAAGCTGTCAATATTTATTTAATTCATGGAACGGAATCTGCGTCATACGTTGCCTCACAATTTTGACCGGCATCTCCTTTTGGCTTGTCCAGTACTACATAGTGTGCAGTAACGTATAACATTATCAGTCCAATTATTTTTTTTAAATCTGCCTTACTCTGAGTAAATTTGTGGTTATATATCTCCTCAGTGCAGTTATTTGAGTAGCTAAAAATTAATTCAAGTAATTTTCCACTGGGAAATAAGTGACAGATCTCAATTGGTGAGTGGACTCCATACTGAGTAAAAATTGTTTCTAATGCTTTTTTTGCACGCAGAAATTTGGGACTATTTCGGGAGTAGATTCAATATTTTCAAGTTAAGATGAACCTGTTTGTCCTGTGCCTCTTTTACTTGGACGATTTTTTTAGATACTGCATGAGTAAACCGATTTGCCTTGCAGCACCTCCTGGAACCATTCATATTTGAAATACTGATAAGAGGTAATCCCCATTGTAGTTCCAAAGCTGAAAAAATATCATACATCGCCTCTCATGTTAATTTATATTCTTCGGTTACCTCCTTGATGCTTCTTCTAATGAATACGTTTGAGGCATAGGGATAACAGGTAAAATGTTCTTCCTTTATTTAATTTGAATGAAACCACCAGAGGAATGTTTTGCAAAAACGCTGAGTAAAAACTACTGCGGAGTTAATGATATAATTACTGGATGATGGATAGATATGCATTTCAGAGGAATATTTAACTTATATGGACCTAAATGAAGCTAGATTATTAGCCTCACAACACCTAAGCTATAGAAGAAAAGAGAGGTAACTCAGGATTGCACAGAGAAATTCCAAAGAGTGACTAGAGGAACACTCCACCTTCCATCACAATCCTGCTTCAACTAATACGTTTCTCACCCTCTCATTCTACCGGCTCTGAAACAGAATGCATCTTAAGCTGAATTTAATGTCCACAAAGAAATACTTCCACTCAATGACATGGGAATGACATTGTCCTGTATCGGTTCCATGTGTGCTTGTAACAGTTAGACTCTACTAAGTACCTGTGTTTTTGTTATGTGAAATTCGTACAGATGGCCATCTTGGAATTCAAAATGCTATTCTCGCTTAACTTTATAAACTCACAACCTTTGAGTGCCAAAATTGCAGCTGAACTGCCTCAAAAGACTACATTGTCGATTAAATGCCATACTTATAGGTTTTGTTATGCTTTGATAACAGCCCTCCGGTCTGCCAGAGAATTCCCATTGTTGTGTAAACGCAACACTATTAGCAACAACCATATTTATACCAGGAATAGCGAAATTTTGCGACAAAAAAAATATGATGAATTAAGAAACTTAAAACTTAGAAAAAAATACTTCTAGTGGGCTTACTCAATAACTCTTTGTAAAATATCATTTTTTGTAGTACTTCAAGGCTTCGGACTTGGGCACATTTTGAAGTAAGATAAAAATTATTCTTTTATTGAAAATTTTTACAAAAGTAACTGAATAAATACGAAATATATTTCAGAAATTCAGAAAACCTGAGAAAAAATTATCCTTCAGAAAGGTATTTTCTAATAATTACGATTTAATAATATTGCGTTTATGCAATGGGTTAAATTAATAGAGAAAAGTGATGTTTGGGGGAAATCCTGAATTTGAATGATTGTAAACACAGGCACTTGAGCCCAAATTTTGAGATCTATATCATTATTTTCAAATATGTGCACGACATATTGTAACCGTTGCCGCTTGGCATTTTTTATGGGTAACTTTAAATCAGCGCTCACAACGAAAGGAGAACTGCTTCAATATCGTGCGTGAATGTGTGTGTATACAGTAAAAATTGAATGGAGTGTTGAGTGTTTCCCCCTCCCCCCAAGATTCCCCACTTTCCCAATTTTGTGGTTTTTTCCATTATGTGTACGTAACCAGTGAAAGGTTCACATTTTTCCCAATCCCCTCCCTGAAAATACCTGTGAGCAGGAAATGGAGGGTGATGGAATCGGCATCCCTTCCTTCTACAAAATGAGAATATGCTTTGGCTATCCCCCTGCCCCATTGTGAGGATTCTATGAAGACCCGCTTTTTCCTGAGTTTCCTCCAGTTGTCCCAACCTCAGATAATACCAATCTTTGTTAATTAAGCACGGACAAATTCCAGCGTGAGGAGACATATCGACCCCGGCTTTGTGTCACAGCAAAAGGCTATGCCCGACAGCTGGAGGTGTGTAGCCTGTCAGCTGGAGGAGAGGCAGAATGAGCAGAGAATCGTGGAGGTTAGCCTGTGAGGTGAAGAGTGGCAAAGAAGAGGAAATAGGAGAACTGATCAGTGGATTTGCCGTGCCAGGAGGAATAAGGTCAACCCACGACACCTTGAATTAAATATTCTCTTAGCCTATGGTGAATGAAGATGCTGCAGGAGCCAGCTGAGGAGGTCATCCCCATCCATGATGGAGAGCCGATAAGTAAAACTGTTATCCCGCTTGACTTTCTCTCAGTTAAGAAGATTCACCAAGAAATCCCCTATACTATCAAGAATAGAAGAACTAACTCTGATGAAGACCTGTTGTCCCGCAATATTTGTACCTTCCCTTTTCTTTATTATTTTGGCCCTCCCTTTTTTGCCGGAAAGGAATTAATATTTTAGTATTTATGACAGCGTATTATTGGGGAGTGCTTAGGATTAGTGTTGGCATTGTCACTTTCATTTCTTTTGTATTTAGCAGGAGATTCACAAGAAAGGAAGATTCTTTTGTTTCTTGTGATTCTAGAGATGTCATTTGTATTTGGTAAGTATGAAATCTGCTTACTTTCAGCCTACTGATACGGAGGATGGAGAACTGGTTCTGAATCCCACAATGGCCATTGAGTCTATGACAGAGGCAGAGGGTGAGTGATCTTCAGTGTTTGAAAATGACTCCTCACTGAAAAGACTTATAACTGAGTCCAACTAGGCGAATGTCCAAAAACTGAATTTCAAAATTCAATTAAATTTTGCAAACATTACATTAATTTTTTTAAATATTGTTTCTTTTGTCTATTTTACAGATGAATTCGTCAATATATCTCTCAGACTCAGAATTCAATGAAATTATGAATTTAATTTTTTTCGTACTTCCTTTCTACTCTATATTTTAGAAAAGCTAGTTCTTCGTCAATATTTTCATTAAGTTCACTGAAAATATTCTTTTTACATGTGGCTCGACCCCAGGTCCTCAATGTAACAACTGGGTACTTTAACCACTGGACTAATGCTCACCCTTTGCAGAGTGGCTCTTATGCATGGATATATTTGACCTGTAAATTTTAAACTGCATTTCAGTTTAAATAATTTGGTTATATAACCCCATATGGGGGCTGACTCAAGGACTGCCCCCGATGGGCAATGTATAACACAAGAAAATTGAAATTGAGAACGCAGGAAAGGAGACTACGGTCTATGGAAAGGCCTCTCGAGTGGCTATAAAGGTGTGCGAACTTAGGATATGCGCTTCTGTTCTGGTATTGTCCGACAGCTGTGACTAAATGTATTTTGGTTGAAGGCCGCTCGCGTCCTCCCCGCTCGCCTCTCCCACGCCCAAAATGCACCAAAATTCACACCAAGTGCGTCTTTCTTCGTTAGTCAAACTAGTATTTGATGTTTCAGCATCGTCGGTGGAGGAACAATCACGAAATAATTACTCAATTATCTCCTTTCCAGTCTGTTTTTCTTATTTCAGTGTCATTCCTAGTCTCTCGCTGCGGCCAACAAAGTTTTGGAGAATTCTTTCACGAATTTCTCGTGCGTATGTTTAATAAAAGGAATATTTAACTTCAAATTTGAACATTCATCAATAGATTTTTGAATTTCCACAGCGCTAAGGTCAGATATAACCGGATGTGCCGTGGTCTCTCTCCAATATATCATCAGCGGGTAGTCCTTTACATCGATATTCTAATTCAGCAATTAAAAAATCTCGGATTGGTCGCCAAACGCATCCTAGCAACAACGCAAATTGGGTCCCTAGATTGCCCTCCCAATGTTTATGTCGCAATTCTAAGTCATTTTAGTGCAATTAGCAAATATACCAGTGCAAGGATGAAATATGATTTTATGCTTTCCCCGCGAATGACGTGGGTAAACTCTTCTCGGGAGACAAAACATTTACCCCTGAGGATGAGCCCCAATTCGGAGCTTGAAACTTTGGTCATTATGGAAAAATTAACACGGTGGGAATCCCGAGAAGAGTTCACCCACGCTGCAAGGGATGTTGGAATTATGCTTGCAGCAGAGGGATGATGCCTCCTTTTTAGGCGGGTTTCTCTTGGTACCATCGCATTCACATCCTTTTTAATTTTGTTTATCTACTTTTCACTCGGAAAGGATTCGAGAATCGCAGATTTTATAACTTTTGCTAATCCTTCGACGGGGGAGGCAAACCCCCAAAAGTGGTACCCTGTTTCTTCAAGTAACACCACACACTTGGATTTATAAGTCGTCTTGCCTTTTTTTATTAGACAAGAGTATAGTCTTTCATTCCATCAAAATGGAGCCCTTTGATAACATCCTTTGATACGTCTCTTTTCGTATTCTCGGTAATTAGCATCTTTTTCTGTCTAGTAATTCTGGTACACTACCTTGGATATATCTTACAAAGTTATGATTTTTGCGTCAGCTAAAGTTGCGAGAGCGATCATTGCTGCTGATTGGTTTTTGCATATAACTCTATCATAGTTGGCAGACTTATTTTCCCAGCAGAAGTTCCAGTTTCACTTTAGTCCTTAACGTTTATTTCGTGAGGAACGTAGAGATATAAATCGGCAGATTTCTCATCAGTTTAATTTTCTTCGGATGAATTGATGAAAAAAATTTTTGATGCTATTTTTCCGTTCAAGAATTGAGGATGTTAACTCAACGCTCTCTTACGATTCCCTTTTTTCCTCAGTTGTCGCGTTTCTTTAGGATTCAATCCAGCAGCCATCGTCTTTCGTTTCGTCCGCTTGTATCTCAAAATACTTCTTCATTAGGGGGAACCTTATGCTCCTTCTTGCACACACACGCAAAAAAATCGCATAATTTCTAATTTTCCTTTAAATTTTTTTCAGTTTTGTACTTCAATAAAACCCTTATTTTGCTCTACTCGCATTTTCCGTAAGTTTTAGCACTTCCTGTTGTACCGCTATATCCATTTAATCACACACATAATGTGCGTCAGCACAGTCCGAACGCCTTTATAGCCACTCGAGAGGCCTTTTCATAGACCGTAGACTCCTTTCCTGCGTACTCGGATTGAAAAATATTTCATCACTTCTGTAAATGTTGGTAACATCGATTTGTTTAACGGCGATGAGGCGCCAAATAAGAGACAAGTCGTCTCACTAAGCATCCTATTTTATCTTCTACCATCTTCGGATTTATATTATCAAAGATGAACGCCCTCCTAGCAGCGCACACGGGATGAATTTTGCTGTATTTGTGGCGTGGGAGGGGAAGAAGCAAGCGGGGAGGGGACGGGATCGGCCTGCCGTTCTTGTATCCGCGACGCTGCGTGGGCGTTGGATTATTTTCTTCGCGGACGCGGACTCAAATTAGGTATTTTGTGGCAGATACGTCAAAATGCACGAAACTTTTGCCCTAAAAGGGCAGTAACTCGGCAAAATCTATAGGGAATGACCATAAAATATTACATTTTTAGAATTTCGACCTCCCCCCCTAAATTGCATTTGAGCGAGGGTCAGGGGTTCACCTAGAGGTCTCAAAATTTTCAGGCCTTATTTTTGATCGGTCCCACAACTTTTTTTCACTGGGCCAGATGGATTTGAAAAAATCGATTTTTCCGATCCGCCCTAATGTGCAGTCCCTGAAGCCATAATACAACATTCCGGATCCGATGCCCTCGCTACTTTGGATCCAATGTATCTGATGAAGGGCAATGAGCGGATATTGGGATATGATGCATCCCATCTGACCATCCCTATAAAATACATAATGACCTAAAGTATGTGATCATTAATTCTTCCCTGCCTTTATACTTGGAATAATTTTGTAAATAATGCAAGGTGTAGTGGCTATGAGAGTTTCGTTAGAAATAGAGAATAGTGCCCCTTACAGAAGGTGTTTTTCATTTACTGCTAATGTTGTTCTTACAAATATTTCTTTTTTTAATATATGTTGTCCTTGAAGGTAAGTTCTTAGGATATCATTATAGTAGTTCATATTATTACCTCTCCATCATCCTCTCTATTATTAATCATGCTGACAATGATGGTTTTGTGAGCTATAATTTCCTTCTGGCCCCCATAGTTACTGTCAATTTTTACTGCTTAGTTTAAGTCTTACATTACAAGAACGTATTTGCATTTAATAATGATGAGAATTGTTTCTATGCAAAATTATGTGTGCACATGCCATTTGTAAATTCATTTTATGTTTACTTATGTGCATGAAAAAGTGCAATGAGGTATTTTCTGGAGTAAATACTTGAGGTTTGTATGCAAAATAATTTGCTCAATTTCTCTGAGGAACAGTGCCACTCAATATGTGAAGAAATGTATAGAAACCACCTTAACTGACACCTTGTTATGTGTGTAGCATCTGAACGAAGTATCGGCTTAAGTAGCTTCCTTGATATCTAATGGCTCTTATAAAATAGTTCAACGAATCGTAGATTTCATCCCTGACTTTACTTATTTTTTATGTGAATTTCTTTTCTAGAGTCCCCATTTCCTGAAAGAGCCTCAGCCTTGTTTGCAGGGAATAATAATGTGAGGGAAGTGAGGAGAAGCTTCATTGTAGATGGGAAATCATGCACAGGTAGTCCTCACATTGCAAAGAAGCCTTATTCCTGCGGTGAATGTGATAAGTCTTTCTCTCGTAAGGACAGCCTTATCCGTCACATTCGGACTCATACGAAGGAGAAACCTTACTCTTGCTATGAATGTGATAAGTCTTTCTCTCAGAAGGGTAATCTTGTCAGTCACATTCGGACTCATACGAATGAGAAACCTTATTTTTGCAATGAATGTGATAAGTTTTTCTCTAAAAAGAGTCACCTTGTCAGTCACATTCGGACTCATACGAAGGAGAAACCTTATTCTTGCAGTCAATGTGATAAGTCTTTCTCTCATAAGAATACACTTGTCATTCACATTCGCACTCATACGAAGGAAAAACCTTATTCGTGCTATGAATGTGACAAGTCTTTCTCTGAAAACAGCCACCTTGTCCGTCACATTCGGACTCATACGAAGGAGAAACCTTATTCGTGCTATGAATGTGATAAGTCTTTCTCTGATAACAGCCACCTTGTCCGTCACATTCGGACTCATACGAAGGAGAAACCTTATTCTTGCTATGAATGTGATAAGTCTTTCTCTCAGAAGGGTAATCTTGTCAGTCACATTCGGACTCATACGAATGAGAAACCTTATTTTTGCAATGAATGTGATAAGTTTTTCTCTAAAAAGAGTCACCTTGTCAGTCACATTCGGACTCATACGAAGGAGAGACCTTATTCTTGCAGTCAATGTGATAAGTCTTTCTCTCATAAGAATACACTTGCCATTCACATTCGCACTCATACGAAGGAAAAACCTTATTCGTGCTATGAATGTGATAAGTCTTTCTCTCATAAGGGTAATCTTGTCAGTCACATTCGGACTCATACGAAGGAGAAACCTTATTTTTGCAATGAATGTGATAAGTCTTTCTTTGAAAAGAGTCACCTTGTCCGTCACATTCGGACTCATATGAAGGAGAGACCTTATTCATGCAATGAATGTGGTAAGTCTTTTTCTGAAAGAAGCCGCCTTATCAGCCACATGCGGATTCATACTAATTAGAAACCTTATTCATGCAATGAATGTGAAAAGTCTTATACTACCAAACAAAGCCTTGTCTTACACATGCGGGTACACCGGAAAGAAGATTACTCTTACAATGAATGTGAAAAGACTTTCTCCTGATATATCCACCTTTTCTTACGTTTGGAAACAGGGTTATGTCTTGGTCGTGTTATTATTGGTATTCATTAGCAATGAAGGTAAATAATTCTTAATATTATGAGTTCCGCATGAATGAAATAATAAAATGTCCCTTAATGTTTAAAATGGTAAAAAATATTCAGTTAGTCCTGTGACCGTATTTCATTTGTTTAAGTATATTTATTCTTCTAAATTTTAAGGACTAAATAATTTATTCCTGTATATTTAACTGCTACATTTTTAATGATAAAAAATTATTTACATTTAAATGTAAGACATGGGTAAATTATTTTTAATTATTACGAGTACTGCTTGTATGAAATGAAATATATGTCTCATAATTTTGAAATTGATATAATAATATTCAGTTAGGTCTTTGACCTAATTTGATAGATGTTCAAGTAAATTTTATATGCTATATTTTCAAGGATTACATAATTTATGCCTGTTTATTTATCTGGTTATTTTCTACTGTTAGAAAACTATTTAGGTTTAAAGGTAAGTTATGTATTACAACACTTTCGATAAAAACTTGATGCACTTTGTCTCAAGAGTAATTTTCAATGTAATGTCAATGTTTATTGTGTGATTAATCAATATTTAATTGTCTAATGAATGTTAGTTCATGTAGTGCTTTTATGTAATTTATATGTTCAAATGACTGTAGTATGTCCTCTTGAAAGCACATCTAGCCATGATTAATGCTTAAATGATATATGCCAGGTATTTTTTTCTCAGGTGAATGGCCATATATTTGATGGTAACTGTGTCTTGTTTATAGACACGAAACAAATAACTTCCGTGCTGTGTACAAATACATTTTTTACGTAGTTGGCCGTATTACACGCGTGGTTTTGCGTGTCGAGATATATCAATTGAGAGGATTATATCATGGACAAAATATTTCACGTAAAAAATGTGGTCAATGTACATATATTTATCGCAGGTAATGAAAAGCATGGTTTTCTAAGACCGTAAAGGCATTGCTATAATGTATGTATTTATGAAGCGAAGTTTGCATGCGCTACATTGAAATACTGTATTATGTTCAAGTGTTGTCTGTATACACCGCTTTGCAAATGTCTTACCGTCGGCGTCAAAATGACGTGCCACTTGAATTTGCTAATTTATATCTGGATCTTTGTGAATGCCGTAATAATGAATAAAAGGATATTTTGAAGGAAATTTTATTATAAATCCTTATTTCTTTGTTATGAAATTTTCAAAATTGAAGACACGAGTGCGAGTTTTGTTGTAAAATAACGAAAATATTTACACACTATCAAGTCCTATATTACTTAATTTGCATTTTGTTTTAATAATTGATGTATAAGTTCCCAGGATCAAAATACAGAGAAAAATTAATTATATTTAACGTTATCATTAAAAATACAAGTATTTCATCTTAATATATTAACAAGTAATAAATATTTAAGATAGCAAAATCTTATAATCTAAAACGGTTGAAAAAAATTAACATTTCAACAAGGTATGGTGTTTTTGGCAAAACACCAGTAGTTTTTAACCCATGAGGCCGAGAAAATAAATACCTGAAGTACATAATTTTCTCTCTTTATTTTACTTAATAATATTCTAAACAATTTAAATTGAAAATATGAGCCTTCAAAAAAACTCCTTGTGGTAAAAAATAATTGTTGAGTTTTCGCAACTTGACGGAATTGATATCTGTAGGCAGTTGAGCAACCCGCTATACCGTATATTGCTCTTTCGTAGGAATATGCCTTTTTTATTGTCGGACATAATCCTACGCTATTTTATTTCACATATATGGCTTATATCGTCATATTTGATACTTAATATTCATTTATATCATATTTTCAATGAGATGTTTTATAGTTTAACCTAAAGTCTCTTTAAAATAGGCATGCTTTACGGTTTGAAAGAAATGTGTCTTGGCGAATATTTTCACAGGAGACCATACATTTCACAATTTTTAATTGACATTAATTTTATCATTGCAGATTAAGCCATTGCAGATCAACTGTATGGCAAAATTAGTCCTTTCTCACTACACGAGTCCGCGGAGAATTACATGATTTTTCAGTTTATGGACGTAAATTGCATAGTGGTACGTTATCTACTGACTCCTTCATTTCACATTTTTAGATTAGTCCCTGCTAGATACGACTTGAAGTCTATCAGTGACATTTACTTCTGTTGAGATAAAAACTAATTCCTTGTTGTGAAAAATAATTGTCGAGTTGTGTACTTGTGAGTTGTGTACTTTTTCCCGGCGTTAGTGCAATAGCTGTGCAGTAGGGTGATTAACTAGGACTTTTTTTACCTTGAATTCTTGTGCGCTAAAATGAATCCGCATTTCGTGTAGGTTCACACCTCCAAGGTTTTTACTATACTCCCAAAAACTCGAGGCTGTAGTAAGTATTTAATATTTTTACTTCAACGTTTCCTGGCGCACAATGGAAGCGCAGAACTTGTTATGCTGTCTACAGTGACAACCGAGTTACAATTCCAAGGAAGAATACTAAGGCTTACAGTTTCATCAAATACTTATTTTTTTATTCCTCTCGGTCTCGTACCGATGGTTTTACTTAATACTATCGGACATTCCTCCGATCTATTTTCACGGTGAATTCCATGCATCAGTGTGGAAGTTAAATTTGCACTTTGAATCCCTTTCTGTTCCCGAAGTGAAATACCATCAACGCAAAATTAAATTTTCTGCCTATAGTGAACTTCAAAAACATTAAGCGTTAATTAAACGTCTCATTTCCGTTGTAAGATGTATTTCAGATACTTTTATTCTGCCACGGATAGGAGGCCAGTGTTACAAGTGTTTCTCTGTTGATAAGAAAAGTAGGTAATTACTCGAGATGGTTAAGAATGAAAGAAATGAGTTGGCATGGAATCATAGTATCCAACGGTCACGCGACCATCGAGTAGTTAGTAGAACATGCAATATAAGGTGAGTTCACGTGGAAAAGAATCCTTGTTACAATGTCAGTATACATTAAGACGGACTTCCGACGTTTGGCTGACTGACGCACTCACTCACACCAATGTTTACGCTGAACGAGACGAGATACGACAAAGAGCCATTGAATCATTCCTCTCAAAAATCGACAGAAGACAATGGAAATATTGTCGCAACGCTTAAGCCTCAGACTGCGGGAAAAAAGGTTTTAGAAGTTTGATCATTGGTGGAATATAAACGTCAGTTTCCCATAGTTTTTAATGCCTCCGGGGTAGAGCCTAAGCGTGCTTTTCGTCACTGTAGGGATCGCTAATGCGTCTTAAGCCCCTCCGGCCATCCCTCACTGCAATGGATGCTTCACGGTATTTCCTATCTCACCGTCTATTTCTTACTCTTTCTCCCTTGCTCCACGACGTAAATATTCCTGCAACAAATCCGAAAATGAAGGTATTTCGGTTATTTTCCATCCAAAGGATAAAAACATTAAAAAGTCTCAATTTAGGTATTGCATCACTAAAGTTACATAATATGTATGTGTTATGGAATGTGGAAACTAAAGACATTTTCCCCTGTTAGGTAGTTAGTCCTATCCCATTTTAATTTCCCATGCTTAGGCCGTTTTCCAATCCACGTAGTATGCACTTAGTTCCCTTTCCCTCTTGCACCCTGCTCCCTTACTAATGCACTACTGGCGCCATAAAGTGTGGACGGAAATAATGCGAACTATTGAAATTAACGAAATCTGAAGCGTAGGGTAATGTTAAGACATCTGGTAGTTGTTTTAAGAATCAATTTCACCCTGCATCTCGGTTTGTTTACGTTTGTAATTTAGACTGCTGTGTATTTTGACTTTTGTGGCACCGATTGGACGTTCTCTTTGCACATAATAAACACAAAATTACTTAAAACTCCAGTTCAAGATTTCTTAGTTTTTCATTGCAGCCGCCATTTTCACGTCCACTGCCTATGAGGGTACGTTAACGAGAGAGCATCCGCGTTCCCTTGTTCACTTACCCTTCGTTCACCTTGCGCGCTAACCGGTTGGATCCACCCTTGCTGTCGTCACATTCGTAAGTTGAGGAATGGAAAATGCACGGAGGGTGAATAGTTGCGAATTGGTTAACGGCCAAAGTAAATATTCCCTCCTATTGCGCAAAAAGTATCATTCATTAATTATTCATTTTATCGTTATTTTCCACTTTGTATTCTCTATTCTACTGTCCGTTTTGTATTGTTTTCTTGCCGCTCCACGCTGTTAATATGCCTAGGAAAATAGTCCAAATGTAAGCCCATCTGTTGATGAGAAAGGAAGACGGTTTTCCCCATATTATATGAGTCCACTCCTTGCGAATCACTCGGCTGTTGATTTGAAGACGCCCGGCTAGAGGGAAGAATATTTCTTGCTTCTCTTCCGCACAGGCTGGTAGCTAATCATGAACTCCCGCAGCTGAAGGGTTCCCAGACGGCACAGGAAGTTTTCGTACCTGAATACGAGGGTGGACCATCAAGATACAAAAATCGCGCTTAGGAAGTTACTAAAAAGGTTTCGTTTCTTTATTTCCTTTAATGACGAAAAAAGATGAAAGAGGACTGGAAAATTCATATGCATCGATAAAGTTGTATCTCATCGATAAAACTGTATTCGGTCTGGGACTATTTTCTTTCGCGGGTGGTGCCATCGTGCCATATCATCCTAGAAAGATCACATGCCTTCACAAGCTGGCACAAGCCAGCACAAGCCGTTGGAGATCGCATCGTTTACGTCACGTCTCACCACATTTCAGGGATTTTTGTGGTTAAGTTTGTGAAAAATAGTGTGTCTGGTAATGGTGAAGTTTCCCTTATTCTTTACATTCATTCACTGGGGTTCAGAAACGTGTTAGTGAGATATTTTTGTTAAAAATGCCTTTCGTTTGTGTATTGTCGGGATGTAATGGAAACTCCGGGACATGGTTCAAGTTTTTAGCTTTCCAAAAGATCCTGAGTTGAAGAAGAAGTGCATTTGGGCGATAAGAAGAAAACATTTCACCCGTACGAAAAACTGTGAGGTATGTACTCTTTCTCGCTGTAATTATTTGGATGTAATTTTAAGTTAGAAGTGGCTTCGGGATGTTGATGCGTCAACATCCCGAACTATTCAGTACTGAAGTACTGTAGTACTATTCAGTACTAAAAATGGTGATTCAAAATATTGTAGCAGCAATTCTTTTGAAAATTCTTGCATTTTAGTTGTCTTTTTTGTATTAATTCGTTCGGTAAACATGTGGTCAAAGGAGAAACTAGGAATAAGCTGCCAAGTTTATAGGATCGAATATTGCTTCTTAGCTTGCCCTATGGTGTATTACACGTCGGCTTTCATCATTTCAAATTATCTTATGCTATAGTTAAAAACAATAAAAATATCAGGCATACAAATATTTACTATATTTACGAGCCTAGTAATTTGATTTCTCATGCAGAAATACCAAAAATTGGAAATGATTTGACCTAATAAGTTACATGGTATTTTATTATTTATTAATTTTAGGTGTGTGAGCTTCACATCGCACCTTGTGATATCAGAAAATAATCTGTGGCCTTGGACGAGAAGACGAGGAGAAAATTCTTGCTGAATTGAAGGTGCCCAGATTGGAGGAAGGTACCATTGCTTCACTGTTACCTGTCGCCACGAAGACAGACATTGTGGCAGAAGTGACATATTAGTGGATGTGGATTTGATTTGTGCAAGTTGATGCTGTGATAGTGGACGTTCATCGGAGAAAGTATTGAAGATAGTTTTTATGTATCGACCAGTCCTCTTTTAAATATTTTTTTATTCGAAATAGAATAAGAGTAATTGTTTCGCTAAATTAGATGTGGGATAGAAGAGAAAATTGGAAATATTATTGTGGTTGACAATAGAAAATACATAATACAGACATTGTGGAAGAATTGACATATTTGTGGATGTGGATTTGATTTGTGCAAGTTGATGCTGTGATAGTGGACGTTCATCGGAGAAAGTATTGAAGATAGTTTTTATGTATCGACCAGTCCTCTTTTAAATAATTTTCAATTCGAAAGAGAATAAGAGTAATTATTTCGCTAAATTAGATGTGGGATAGAAGAGAAAATTGGAAATATTATTGTGGTTGACAATACAAAATACATAATATATGTATTGTATTTCTGTGGGTTTTTTCTTTCCTTCCTCTTTAAAATTTCTTGTGGTGGTGACTTCATGCAAAGTAAGTATAAAATCGGAGGTGTGATGTAAGAGATACCATGTTTTATTTTACAAGTGTTTATGCTGGTGATTTGGCAGGACTTTCATATTTTTAATAGGTTGATACATTTACTGCAGTGACCTAGAGACTTTTACTCATCCCAAATAATTTTTCAAATACTTTAGCGCCTGATATGGGTAAGTTTTAGTAGCTGAGACTGAACTATACGTTAATTTTTGCTTGTATTTTGATGAATTCGATCATACTAGTAGCAGATGTGTTAGCAATCCTGTTTCATCGGCAATTTTTATTTAAAAATTTTATTTCGTCAGGCTTTAGGGTAAGCTTTTTAATGCTCTTGGGCTATGTGATGTCTTATTTAGTGTCAAAATTAATAAGAATTTACTCTTATTAACATCTCAAGGTTTCCAAGTAAGTACGAGCCACTTAAGAATGCTGGATGCTGGGGATGCGTGAATTTGCCTTGAGAATCTCATTTTTCGCCGAGTTATTTAAGTGGCCGAGTAAGTTTTGTAAGTTCTCAATAGGTAAATAGTACTGTATCATGGTAATTAGAATTCATGATATAGTATTAATTACCTATTGAGAACTTACAATTCATAATGGTTCATAACATTCTCGCAACGGTTGGTAGCTATCGATTGTGTTGCGTTCGATACATTTTTCGATCGTGCGAGTTACGATATATCTAATTTCGACCCAATCGATTGAGATTAGCCTGAGTGCCGTGTTCCTGCGCGCTTCGTATCCTATCGTACGTGCTTCATAGCGGACATTCACATGCTGCGTACGCGCTTCGTCGACAGGCCGCGAATGGAAATTATCCATTGACGAAAAGCGACGGAGCGGCACAGTATCCCCCGTAGTCAATGGGTACTATGTACATACGAATTAGATACGGAGGATTCTGTGCCGTCTGGGTTAATTTTCTCTTTAATACATTGTTTCCATTGACTCTTACGTACTGCAATAGGGTGGTTTCCTTTTATATTTTTACTGCCTAAACCGAAAGTTTATTACTCCTGGAGTACGCATTTCACGCTTTTACATTTTTACGTGACGATATCTATTTTTCACGATTAATTGAAAAGCAAAAATTTCCACGCCCGCGAAAACGCGACGGCTTAGTATGAACGCTGGGAAAATCCCGTAGATCGTCATTCTAGCTCCCGCTACCGCCATGTTAGTTGACCTAGGAGAGAGAATATGTACGCCGCTGTGATGCAAGCTATGAGCAGGTAGCGCTTGGCTTAAATAAGGATTATTAACGCCTTATCAAACGAAGGAAACTTTCCGACCGTAGGCAGTTTTAACGCGTGATTATTAAGAGATGTAACCCTGAGCTCTGTGCCTCGTGCATGCATTGGGAACCTCAGACGATGTAAAACTGCTTTCTACTCGTATAGGAACTAGGTCCATGTGAAGTCACGTGGCGTGGAATCGCATGGGCGCCAATATGGCCGTTTTCAAATCCGGGTAAAAAGACCATTGCCATGCGTCAAAACTGGGATTGCTTAAACCAAATAATTTGTATATTATGAGTACACTATTGGTGGGTAGCGAATTGTAATCAATGCCTTTCGTTTCTTTGATGAAGGAAACCACTCCATTTGAGGTGTCAATAAAGTCCTTGCTTCGAATACGTCATCTTTGGAATGTAGTGCACGTGATGATGTAACGGTTGTGCCGCGGGTTAACCAGAGGGTCTAGGTTCGTTGGAATAATTGGTGCCAGTACGGGGTGCTGAATAAGAGGGAAAAATGATTCCGCTTGTGCTGGGAATTGAAGCAACTCCCCTGTTGGAGAAAGTGATTCCCGTAGTAAGTTGGGAGGATCGCGCTAACGACAAAAGCTCTCCCTTTTCATCACCGGGAATGTGGTAAAGGAATTGGGATTAAAAAAGTAATTATATGGACTTTCTGACACTAAAAACAACGCTGGACACTAAACAAAAAAACGCTGTCATGAATAAATATCTCGCTGTCTATGGCAATCCTCGCCCTCACGTCTCCTCAGAACGACTCCTCTCACTTCTGCCTCACGGGCTCACCTTCCGTCCACCGTTCGGGGGTGGGATCCAATGAAGACAACAGAAAAGCGGCGAGCGCATTAGCGTTTGGACAGGCAGCCGTCACAATGTGTCGAGACCATTTTTAAAATTTTGCCACATCCTAGTTAATTCTCTATTCCTTAATTAATATCTCAACAATGACGGGAGATATTGTGTTCGGTCACAGGGACGACAGTAAACCGTGCGCTTATTCCATAGGAATCTGGAGGCAGAAGGAGGATCAGCCCCCTCGTCGAGTGTTAGAGAATAGGTGCTTAATCCTCATCGAAATTCACTTTCACCGTTACGTCAAACCCTCATTTTTCAACTGGCCAACTTGATTTTCATATTTTCTGGAGTTCTCCATTTGAATATATTTCTATCTCGTTGACTGTTTGAATTACTAGTTAACTGGTGAAGTTGTGACATCTGAAATAGCTGTTCACCTGTTAATGTTTTCAAAAACACTCTTCGGCCCCATCTGAATGCATATAATGGAAAAAAATCGCAATTCCTAACTCATTGACGAAATTCTTAACAATACGGTTGCCTGAAACCGTATCATGAAAGAATCATTAAGTATTTATAATTTTCAAGTATTTTATGTCACTACTGCTCTTTAACTTGTAAGTCATTCTCTTATTTTCAACTTAAAATTTTTTGCAGCGGCGTAACTATGGGGGGAAGTAAGGGGAAGCATCTCCCCGAAAGCCTCAGAAAAATCAAAAATTTATTTAAATTTTTTGTTTGGATGTGTTACATACTAATTGGGTCAGCTTTAACTTAAATTTAAAGGGCAATAATGATGTAAAATACATTTTCAGGCAAGTTATTTTTTCATTTTCCTTAAATCTCCATTTCCGCTTTTTGGTACTAATATATTGTAATTAATCACTAATCCCAGGAGTTTACAAACATTGTAAAACCGTTTCATCTGATATTGATTTGATTAAACCGGAAGCCTGATTGTTTGATGACCCAGGTTTTTCGGGTGGGTTATTTGAATCACTAATTAATTGTGTCTTTTGTTCACTTTGTTTGAATCAATCGCAAACACTCCGTTATTAGTGTGAATTTGAAGCGACCTCAGTACCTATATCCCTTAGACCCTAATTGTAATAGTTTAACTTTTGTTATTATGTTGGGAGTAATTGAAACGGCTTTTATCCCAACGATCACTGTAGATCTACGCTCAAGGCTGGGATCGATTGATCCAATTATTCACATTTTATTTGCATGTAATACGATATTTTGCGTTAAATTCTGCAATTCAAGTCTATTTTGGATCGTAGTGCATTCATAGTTGAAATTCTACTCAAAATTGAAGTCCTCTAAATTATTCTATATTCCTCACCCTTAAGAATTTACGATTTCTATGGTTAAGTTAATAAAATCAAAATTCACCTACAAAACGGTTCTCAGGAGCCTGATGTTTCATATAGCTCGTATTCAAGTTAGTCATCGTTAGCTTGAAAGATTGTTAATCAATGGCGGATCCAGAATTTATTTCAATGGCGTGAGTTACGAGGGTTTTACAGGTAAGCGGTCTTCTCATACTTTAGCTTAAAAACAATGTGTGTCCATTGCAGAATATACCACTTGTTTTAATACTAAAGTTTATTTTATGAAAACATTAGCACCTTAAATGTATGATAACGGCATTTTTCCCAAATTTTTCTATTGCTCAACTTATATTTATATTATTATTATCTCGTGATCAATGTCAAATAAACCGGTATGGATTACCTCTATCTTTTCATGTTATGCTCTTTATCGCCTAAAAGATTTTCTTAATTTCGCGTCTGACCATCTCCGTTCGCGGCCTTTTTTTTCATTTTAATTCGGAATCAACTTTTAATCCCTGAATTTACGAGCGAAAGAAAAGCTTATGAAGTACCTCTGCCTTCAACTATGTTTGTGATAACACGAAGCATAACGAACTAAATGATAACGGAAACGAATTAAAGATCTAATCATTTTTATCTATTCGCGCTGGACGTGGGTTAGCGATCAATGATATAATTTTCTCCATCACTTTCCGAACTTAGACTTTCATCTGAATCACTTGCAAGTAATTCTTCAATTATTTCTCCGTTACTTGGAATTTTTTTTCTACTACTTTAAGCTATAATAGGAATCCTTTATCGTAAAAATAGCCACTCACTGGAACTACACACGAGGGGGAATTCTGACACACTGGTTGAAAGAACACCATGCAGCACGAACGGTTCTATTGGACTGAAACTTGTGGTTTCGGAACACCTTCACGAGTTCAAAAAATATCGAAAGTAGTCCCAGTATATGCTGACTGTTCAGAGGTTCTCTTATCAGCGTTGATTGCTGAAATAATAAACAAAGAAACGCAGGGTGAAGCACCTGGCCCCTTCGCTTAGGACGGACGCGGTGGACCAAACACACTTGGGTCACGAGGTGTTGACACACAAGGAGAAGACAGATAGAAGGCAGTGAGCTATTTAGGAAGATACGTGCGTGTTGCGCCCGCTCCCAGCGGGCTTCCCCCGCTCTTTTCAATGCTGGTCCACAGAGGGATAGGCGCGTTTCTAATTTTTAAATGTAGAGAAAAGGCAGGGTCTTATGTACAAATTTAGTTGCAATTTACATGCAAATAAAATGTTCATGTACAAATTGAGGTCAGAGGACCTTTTTAAACACAACATTGGAAGTAATTACACTATGGAGCGTTCCACATTTAGTTGACAGTATGGGCTCTTATGGAGAATCGTTTCCCATGTTAATCTCCATTAGGCCAGGAGCGCGGTGTTGTCAATAACAGCACGAATGCGTTATGCACTTATTAAAAATTGCATTCTAATGTAGAAAGAGACGCTGCATTCATTGGTGCCAATAGTTTTTCAATAAAAATTATTACAATAGCTATAAAAAACATTTCCGTGAATTTCCGTCAGAAACGTGTATTTTTTTACTATATGTTCTTCTCACAATTTCTGCCTAACCGTTGTCTGTATTGAATTGAATCTTCTGCAAAAAATTCTTCACACAATTTTTCCCTTGAAGGTCTTCACCAATTGTAGAAATATTGAGTTAAATGTTGTTATGCCGACGTAACACCCTTTAGGACAAGAACATTTTGATTTTTCAAGGTAAAAAGCTCACTAACTTACGTTTCTTACGTCGTAGGTCCCTTTATGCTGCGTTTCAAATCTTAAGTAAACTACAAGGTTATTTTTGGTGAAAAAATCATTAACTTAAATCAATTTTGAAGCGAGTTACAAGGTTTTGATCTTAAGAAAAAATATTACGGTGCCGCTGGGCCGGGCTTCTTGCTTTTGTTGCGCGCAGAGGGAAAATTCTCGGGCGGAAAAGGAGTTTTTTGTCAATGCATACTATGAAATGTATTTATCTATTTGCTTGATATCCTAAACAGAGAATACCTACCTATACGTCGTAACGGCAGTATTTTTATCTGAACACATTGATACACGAAAGTAAGCAAGCGGCTTGGAAATAAGACGCTTTCGCGTTGGGTGTTTAGGTCCCATCGCGGAAACCAAGAAAAAGAATATCTCATAATCTGTACGAAACACTACCCCATCCAGTGCACGCATTTACAAAAGGGTGCTTGGTTTTTTCTGAGTTCCTTTCATAGGGTACCATAAAACCTGCCCCAAAAGCGATCCTAGCCGAAGGGGCCGTGGGAAGAATTTACGAAGGCGTTCAGTTTGTCATTGCATTTTTTTGGAGTAAACAAGTGTTGTATGGTCTGCTAAATTTGTGTAGTGAATTGTGAAGTGTGTTTTACACTTATCTACGCTGTAACACGCCCAATCAATATGTCCTTTACAAAGAAGAGGAGAAAAGGTGAGAAGCTCGTAAGCCGCGAAAGACAGTTGGTGCCCAAAGTCTTCTCGTACTTCAGGAAATCTCTCAGCAGTAGTGAGGCCTGCCGAGAAAATTCGAAGGCTACTGAGTGCTCGGAGTCTACTGTTTACAGGGTGAGAAAGAAAAGCTCCCGTGGTCCATTGGTAACTCCATCAAAAATTAATAAATTGGACTGTCTTACGAAAATTCGAGAGCAGTGATTTTCGACGATTTTTTGAGATCGGGAATTAGAAGGAAGGTACATGAATCCTTCGTGAAAATATTCCTTCGACTTTAAAATGCATCTTAAATTCGGTAAATTTGGATAGTATTCTCCCAGATTACAAAAGGACAACACTATATCGTCTTCTTTTGGACATACGCTTCGTGTACAAACGCAGAGGGAAAAGAATCATCCTTATCGAAAGGGATGATATTATTCGTTGGTGGGACAATTAATTATTTTAGGTAGCTAAACAATATCGTCGCGAGCACAGGACTAGTGTATTCACAGGCGAAAACTGGATTAATGTTGGACAAATAGTGAACATTAGTTTGCGAAACAAACAATTAGAAAATCCGCGTCAAGCTTTCCTGGCTGGACTAAATACTGGGCTTGGCCCCCACTTCCCGAGGAGGACGATTTGCAATTATACACGCAGGAACGTAAAATGGGTTCATAAAAGGAGCATCGCATGTGCTTCTGTACAAAAGGAACTCAATTGATGAGCATGAAGAAGTGGGTGGCGAGTGTTACGAGAGATGGTTTGAGCACTCACTTCTTGCAAACTTACCCGAAGGATCAATTATAGTGGTAGATAATGCCTCTTGTTACTGAAGGAAATTGAAATCCTTGCCTACAACAAGGTGGAGGAATGAGAACATTAAGAAAATTATCTTTGAAGATGTCCGCTTGAAAAGAGATCTTTAATTTACAATAAACCAAGTACGGGAAAATTTTGAAAAATTAAAGATTGATGATGTCCTATACGACATCGCCTTTCATGTAATACTAGCCGAAGCCAAAAAATATTGCATAATACGGAAGGAATAGAAATTTTGTCTCATTCAGGAGTGGCGATATTCCGGATCATTCCGAAGTGCATGTGGCTGGGCGGTAGAGAGTTATTACCCAATCAGAAGTGCTGCCCCTTCCACCTCACCGTCCCCCTCCCTTTTTCCCTCAATTCGGCTGACCAGCGTTGCCAAACTGTGTAAATAACTGTTCGTGTGACTGTACAAGCACAATCTCCACATATTAAGTTTGGCAACACTGCAAGCTGGAGAGTGATGTTCACTGGATGAAAGTGTGAGAGAGACTACACACTTTCACCAGCCATTCTTCTCTGAAAAGCTAGAAGAGTGGGGGGGCTCAAACACGTTTGGTGTATAAAATGATAGATATATAACTGAAATTCATCTTCAAATAAATGTACTAAAGTATTTTGCCAATGGTAATATGTTTTCAATTTATTTCCATATTTTGTAACTACAACAAAATTCGTTTGGCGTGGTTGGCATTTTAATGAAACAAGTAATTTGTAATGCATTCTTCAAATTTTTCAGCAATGTATCTCAAGCTATTTTAGCACGAGATATGAACATGAAATAGTAGGAAGACACAATTGGGTTTACATGTACATGGTATAAAATAGCAATTTTGATGTAATAACTCACATTTGACCTTGTATATTAGCTTCATTAAGGCTGAGTTAATTAAATAGCACGTAAACATAGTTAAAACTCAGCCAAATTAAAGATTGTATGAAATTTTATGGAGGCTTAATGAAACTTGCGTAAATTGGCACACAGATTGTGTAAACCGTGTACATCCTGTATTAAGTTGTATAAAGTCACGGCTCAATGCAATTGGAAGTATATACATTTCTGCATGCAACGTATAAATATTTTATGCAATTGAATAGGAATGCATACAAATTTGATTTAGGTTAATACAATTTTTATTAATAGAGGTAATGCTATTTATCAAAATCCTAATTTAATCAAAGTGTAACCATTATTCTATACATGTGAGTTAAAGAGTAAACCGAATCAGTTTACAGTACACTGGGATATTTGATAATAATCTGATGAACATAAACGGAATTTTCCTCTTCGGGATGGCCCCATCGTATCCTCCAAAGTATATGAAGCCACGTTCATCGCTGAAAGAAGTAAAAATGAACAAAAGTGGTATCACCTTTGAAGGAAATAAAGGAATGTTAACTGAAAATACAACTTTAATATCAATATTTGGTCCATGAACTACCACTGCCAAAATTATGCCAACAGTTTTCAACTATCTCTGCTCTTCAGTGAAGTTTTCTTGGGTTTTGCACCGGGTCAGGTTCGCCATTTTTCCTTCCGTGGAAGCAGAAATGGAGAACCTAACCCGGTGCGAAATCCGAGAAAACTTCACTGCAGTTGTTCGCCGGGAAAAAAACAAAATTATATAACTCTGCTCTGTTAAAAATCCATGCTTTGGTGAGTCAGATTAGTTGGATCTTTCCTGACTATCAAATTTTAACATTTTTTGGCATCAGGCATCAATTAGTATATTATTGCTATAAAAAGTTATATACTGGAAATAATTTCATAACATGGAATATGGAGTTTTTGAATCTATTCGTAAGAATTATTGCTTTGAAATGAAGTAAAACTTACAGGGGGGACCACGCGCCTAGTAGTGGTTCTGTTGAATGGGCCTTAGTTTGGCTGTAATTAATTAATTTTCATGCGGTATTTTCAACAGCCGTATATAATTCTAAAAGTTCGCACCATTCAGCAGATGGGTCAAGTGAGGTAGTAGTAGCGTACGAGATACCCACCCAGGGGGCCAAGGTTCGGAGCTTTGTCAGGGTTATTTATTTTTTTGTCTTCATCGTGATTATACGGCATCAAATTTTTCATTAATTTTAATTGCGACCGGCATAGACATGAGACAATTTTTTATCATCATAATGGCGTTTAATTATTTAAGCAGTGTCATTTCAAACGCGGAGATACAACGACTACACTAGATAGGGTTGGTGTTCGCTAAATATTGACTTTTTCTTTTCTTATGCCGATCAACTTCCACATTAAAAATTAAAACCCCTCTTGCAAGAGCAAATGCCATTAAATGCTCGCTGCGAGCAGCAATATGCGAACAGACATAATTAAAAGGAACACAAAACTAATATAAATTGCCATGTTTCTCAAACACTTGCAATTCGAATTTCAAGAGTTCGTATTCACTTTACTCCAAAGTGGGTTAACTTACACAGTACCTATGTGCTCCAGAAACCATTCCGAAATACAACTTCAATTGAAAAATACGATGTAATAGAATTTGATAACCCTGGACCAGGCGCACTGGCGTATAAAATACGTCAATTTTCGAAAGCCAAGGATATCATCATGTACGTACATTCTGGGCTTGAATGCTCTTGTGTATTCCTAAAACGTACTATGACTGTTTATATTGCGAGTTCTCGAAGTTCGAGGTATCTTAGCTATTTTTTAGATCAGCTAGAGGAACCCGTCACCCGTGGCGTATAAATTACGCTGCACGACTGGCCGTGTACAACCTGGGTACATCTATATTTGTATCAGCTATAAATGTACAGGATTGAATTAACTTCTACAAATGAAGATTGATTTCGACAAAAATCGAGTGTTATTATACATGCACATATCATAGGCAAAGTACACCATTCGCCCGGTTGTGTAAAAATAACAGTCGCGCACGACAGAGGGTAAATAGCAACACTTAAGCCAAATGTGTCTTGTGCTCTCCGCTTCCCAAAATCTTCCGTAGCCCTTCATAAATAATAACAAGAGGCCCACCAACAAATGTCATTTCTTCGAAAAACGCCACTGTTATAGCCCCCATTGATCTTTCGGTGTGTTTTTTTAGGAGAGTAGCAAGTGTAGCCTTCATCTAAACGCGTTTGAAATGACACTGCTTAAATAACTAAACGCCATTATGATGATAAAAATTGTCTCATGTCTATGCTTGCTGCAATTAAAATTAATGAAAAACTTGACGCCGTATGATTACGATTAAGACAACAAAATAAATTACCATAACGAAGCCCCAAACCCCAGCCCTCTGGGTGGGTATCTCGTACACTAAAACTACCCTACTTGACCCATCTGATGAGTGGGGTGAAATTTTGGAATTGTATACGGCTTGTGAAAATATCGCATTGAAATTAATTAATCACAGCCAAACTAAGGCCCACTCAACGGAACCACTACTAGTTCAGAGATGCGTTCCCATTCCGAAGGCCATAAAAAATATGGCAATGAAAAAGGCGGAGCAAGGTGCGTGGTCTCCCCTAGTGAAATACTTCTCAACTCTTCAGCGACAATTTTTATGTAAATAAAATAGGGACATTGATTTCTTTGAAAGAAATTTCATTTTATTACTGCCAAACATATCTCCGTCCAATGAACCACTTTCGGGAAAAGAGTGGGAAGATAAATTCTTACTTAATCTTGCTGATATTCCAAAAATTTTACATTAAGAATTTAAAATAATAATTTAATGGCCAACAGACGAGCGCTTTGGGTAACAAATTGAATATTTTAATTGAAACTTTGATACGCTCTGAAAAACGCTCCCGTCATTTAAAAAAAAATTAAGATTGACTTTTAGATCTCTTCTACCGAATGCCAAAGAGAAAAAAAACAGAAATGTATTTCGGTGCAGATATGGACAGTGTTAATAGTAAAATAGGTACAAAATGGAAGCTAACGGATAGGACAGGAATAAATGATATTATGCGACGATAGAAAAGGGGAATAATTAGTTTGTGGAATGGAAAGAGGACTCACCGTTGCCTTGGCTAGCAGTGTTGGCACCACGTGGTTACAGTACAAAGAGTGGAGGAGAGGGACATGCTGATGAAGGAGAGCTCTTCCTAATGTGGATCCATAATATGTGATAATTCCAGGCACTGCCGCTGCCAGGTAGCACACCTTACCCGCATGTGTCCTACGATCCAATGCATATCTGATACACCAATGGAAAGCCCCGCCCCTCTTTCTCCCCTCCACCTCCTGTAGAGCCCGCGTCCACTCACACTCACATTCGGCATCGCTCTGTTCATATGGCAACGCCTCATTTCCAAAGAATAACTTGAGAGATAATTGCGAGAGGGCCCAAGCTAAATAAGTACACACACTTTTATCACTACTACCCGAGCAAACCTTCGCGCCAAAATACACTGTCTCAGTCTCCAAATCACAAAATGAGCGCCATTCAGTCCCATCCCATTGAGTCCCGCCCAAATCCGCAAACTTATCCTTCATCCTTCTAATGTCATTAGACTCGCAGTCCACCACTACCTTCACCCGATCATGGCCACACAGATACTTCATTATACACGCAGTACAATCATCTTCATCATACAGTCTTTCATAATACGTACGCATGGTGTCTACTCCATCTCCATGTACAATAGTAGTCCTACACAACATGGCGTTCACGCACTCCTGCCTAGCTTTTGCCGCATCAGAGGGAAGCGCAATCACGGCAGTCTCCTCTCCCAGGCCAACCTTAATTGACGTTACATGCTCTGCAGTTGAGGTAATTGCCTCTTCCAAGCACCGCAAGAGTTCGTCACGTCCACACACCTGTGCTTTGAGTCCCTTAAAGGAGAAGGTCAACTGACGCAGTAGAAATTTCATTTCATTCCTCAATGCATCCACGGAGGACTTCAAAGATGCAATGTCTTTATCTGATGTAGCCACGGGTGTTGTGTTGGTAGCGCTCGTACTGAATGACGGATGAAGGTGACGCCTCATCACCTGGTCCCTGCGGTGTACCAAGGACACCAACTTTAGAACTTCTGAGCGCTCCATGTCTTCAGGGAAGCGACGAGCCATCTCCTCAGCTAAAGATAATGCGTCCACTTGATTGTCATCAGTCAATTCAGGTTTGGCCCCTCTCGCCAGTAGTTCCTCCACGCAATCGGCCTTCCCAAGACTCACCCCAACATGCAAGAGGGTTTTTTGCCGCACGCCCCATGCATCCACATCTTCCAGCATGTCCAGCAGCTCTTTATGCTGGAGAAACGAACCAGTCACCAATCCAGCAAAGAGCCTTTCCTCCACAAACTCTTTGGCGACTCTATCAGAACCGTTGACTGACACCATTACGAAAGTGTTTGTTGGGTTAAGTGAGAGTTGGGTTAAGAGAGTAAGTTGCCAATTGAAACAAGGAGTGGTTCCAATGGTCACCGATAAGAAATGCAGTATCTCAGCGTTGGCGCGAGAGGATGAAATTTTAGCTGCAAAGGAACAAAATGAAAATCAAATCATAACCATAAAAATAGTTAAATTCGCTGCCAAAAAGTGTACAGGCGCATATGTGGCTGGAGAAAAAATATATTGCTTAATACGTAACCAAAAATAAAAGGCTAATTTCCCGTGAAATATGTTTGCTGGAAAAATTTCTACTACCCTAAAGAAATTCAATTGTAATACGAAGAGTCAGACGTATATCTCATCTTATTTCACCTGGAAAAATTTGCAGCAAAATGATGCATAAAATTCCTATCAAGCAATGATTGAGAATTCCTGTCCAAAATGTCCTCATTTTGACATAAGCGGAAGATCTTTTTAAAATGTTTCTATAAAATTAAAATTTTTAGTTTTCCTCGAAAGCAAGATGAAAGAATGCTATCGATAATTTATAATACAGATTTAAAGCGTCATAAACCAAAGCCAAAAACTGAACTGATTAATGTCACCCTCTAATATTTTTTTCCAATGTCAAATCTTGTGAAATTCCTTTCATTATTCTGATGGCATAATAGGCAACATAATGTCGAGTATCCATATTTGAGACACTGAAAAGCGACCACAAGCGATGTTGTATATATTGAATTTACGATATGGTTGTGTCTAGTTAAATAGAAAAATGGTGGATTAAATTTGAAAATAAGTTTGGGAATAGTGTTTGAAGTCTTTCAACTGTGAGATAAGTACTAGGTATCAGTGGCGGCTTCTGTTAATTTAACCAGCATGTGCATTGAAGCAGATATACGATGAGTTGGGGAGACTAAAAATTTAAGAGCAAATAGATTTTAGACTCACAACGTGTTATTGGAAGCACACCAGCAAATGGCTGCTAGAAGCACACAAAAAAAGGCGTTTTTAGCATGAAGTTCATATGAATGCCACTAAATGGCACTGGATGCATTGACGGAATAGGATCTGGGGCGCAGGTAGTGTAGGTAGCTGCTACACTACCTGCAAGTTACTCTTCATATATGCGCGTGCGCACACTCGAGTCCTTTTGAGTCTACTCCCAGCATCCATTTGAACGTGGCATGCCCCGCTTACCTCGTACCGCCCGAACACCCACAAGCGATCGCCTAGACCGAATATGCGGCCGGTTCGATGCCACGGGATCGCACACTTGTAGAGCGGTGAATTCTCTTACGAGATAGCTGTAGCGTTCGGAGATACATATTTCATCCATATGCAGACTGAATTTTTATCTTTCTCATTGTTATGGAATAGTTTGCTGTTATAATTCAGTCATGTTTGGGTGTGCACTTCCTAGCATGCGTATTTGCACGCGCACCCACTGCTTGCTATACGGTGAAAATTGTATTAAATAAATTCCTCCACGCGACAGGAGCAGGGATGCCGACTTACAAAAATATTGGGGTGGCCCAAACCGGGGACCTTTCTCCGGGAAATTTTATTAGTAGTGAGTTTTAAGTTTTTGAAACACTTTAGAGGAGTAATACGACCAACAGTAGAACCTTGATAACTCGAATCTCTATATCTGGACACTCCGGGGAAAATCGACAAGCCTGGTGCAATTTTTCTTCACACCTATAACGAACTTTCGAGGGGGCTCGGGCCCCCTCAGGCCCCATGGATTTGGCACCAATGGACATGAGTGCTTACTTAAAACATGGCTATCACACGGTAATTGATAATTCAAATACAAACATGGATTACACGCGTTCGAAACTACTTACCTAATTGGTTAGACAATCTGGTTGAAATAGATACTCGCTTCTTCTCTGAATTTCCTATTCTCTAAACAGGAAGGGCTTTACTGAAATGCAAAATAAATTATTTCTTTTAGTATCTTGGAATGTTAACTATACTCATACGAAGCAAGTTATCTTCCTTAATGACCCCATTTAACTTTCAGCAACTTGAACCCGAAATAATTGAATAATACCTCTCATATAACAGGGCGTGAGGAAAAAAGTGGTGGATCAATGCCTCGGATACATCTCGCACGAAATATATGCAGCCTTTGCCTTAGAGAGAGGCCTCTACACACACGCACAGCGGGCTTATCTTATCACAGGTGCGATATAAAAAGACGGTGGTTTACAGATAACCATGCAACGATTCTGATAGTCAACACTTGAGCAAAGATTATTGCGAAACTCTCAATCGAGAATAATTGATAAGAAGGATTAATTATATGTTTTTACTCTAATTCATTGGGTAACAGTCCGGCCGCCGATTGTCCGATGACATTTGGAAGGGTTTAGATCGGGGCAGGGGGAAAGGTTGCCAGGTAAGAAGGAAAAACTCCCACCTGGCATGTAAAGAAAAGGTTCCTTGAAGAAAGCAGCAGGTAGGGACGACTTGCGAGTAGGACCAAACTGATGAATCCCCTGCTTTTCATCTTAAGGCTGGACGGCGATATTTGGTGGAGCTTGGTGACAGGATACATAATAAAGACACACTGTTTTATGTTCCACAGAAGTATTAATAACCGACCCAGGTATCGACATTACGCTATGTCATTTTCAAGGTGGAATAGGTGTCATTTTCAACCAAAAAAATGATGTAGTGTATACTCGAAACCTGAGTCGGTTATTAACATTTAAAACAAAAGTTTTAATAACCGACCCAGGTATCAACATTACACTTTGTCATTTGCAAGGTGGAATAGGAGTCATTTTCAACGAAAAAATGACGTAGTGTAATGTAGATAACTGGTTCGGTTATTAAAAATTCTGTGGAATATAGAACAGTGTATCTTTAATATGTTTCCAATACCCTGCTTTGGTGATTCGTAGGAAGGACTGGCTTTGGTGGTTTAGGTTGGTTTCAGTGCTTCATGTGCCATGTGACAACGTTGCATGAGTAGGCGAGGGTGTGAGGTGCGTTTGGTGGAAAGTGATTGGCTGTAAACTGTGCTGGCGCAGGGTTCTTTACCCCTCCTTTTGAACTTCCATCGGACAACTCTCGCCGGCTCTACTGTAATCGCGATATTTTACCAGTTGTTGGGGATGTGGGATCAAGAGATTAAGGTAACAGAATTTGAGCCGACCTTACACAGGCTGACGGTGCCTCCACATTACCCCACGGAATGCGCGGGCGAAGCAAATAATATTATAGGCAATAGGAGACTGATAAAACACATGCCGATTGTGTCGTGAAGGGGATCAGTATTTGCAGCGCCTTGCGGGAAAAAAACTCGTTTATTTTCGCCGCTCGACGCGTGTGACGAGAAGCCTTTTCTCTCATTTATAGACGTTGATGCGACTCTTACTTTACATTTGCTTTTGTTTCGTTCACTGATTATCACAATAAAAGTTAATTTTTGATGGAATAAATCAAATTAATGTGTCAAATTTAAAATATAAGGACGACAAGGGTCATTCTCCAAATTTCCATCGGACCAATTTTCAGATTTTAAATTAGTTTTTCCGCATTTCTTCATTCAAGGCTTTAATAATTTTTCTAATGAAAAATGAATTAATTCAAATGACTAATAAATATAGTTATTTTCGTGATTTTTTAAAATAATTGTTGTAATTTTTTTATATTGGAAATGATATTAAAACGTTTTCAATGAAACGAATTCACAGTTCTTACGACGAAACTGATAATTGATTGAAAATGAGGGGGTTTATTCAAAAAAAAGTTTTAGGGGTCGAATTGGCGAAAGCTGTCCTTAATAGTGTAAAACTCCCGTCCTCCTACTGTTAATTTAGTAAATTCTTAGAATATATTTTATCAAATGACGAGATTCATATCCTTCGTTTACCATCTTAGTATGGTAGACGTGATAATGAGAAGAAAAAAAGAAAAAACTGCGAAACAGAGAGATTTAAAATGTCATTCTTCCCTCGTACTATTGAGGATAACATTATCATCTCAACTAATAGAATGAATGGCGTCACTTGCTAGGATGAGTAATTGAATATTTTTAATAGTTCTAACCGTGCATGTATTGGCTATAGGAATTACTAACCATTTGCAAGTTTGTTCTATGAATAAGTATTCATATGTTGCTATTTCTATGACCATGCGGTGTGCATGTGGCGGTCCTCTTGCATGTTTTATTTTGGTGATTTGTCACCCCCTGCCAAACACCGTAGAGGTGTCTAGCGGGGTCTTACATAGTTGTATGAGACTCTAAGCAAAGCTCGGAGGGCTAAGACACGGCAGGTTGACAAGAGGCGTTTGATTGCACCAGGAGAAGGCCAGTAAAATAACGTCATTCATCGAGCAATATGGATGGGTGGTGAATATCATCTTTTTAAAGGATTTGAGCGGGCGAAGATTCGCGAACTACGACGAATTTCAAGAAGTGATTCTAGCCTACCTACAGGAAGCAGGTTCTAAGAGGTAATACGGATGCGGATAGTCGTCGAGCGCAAGGGCGAATGCGTAGAAGAATAGCTAAATGTTCAAGGTTTCTAACCATGTAATATGCAACGGAAAAAATGTTGGGAACTACGACCAAAATTTGGAGGCTTTATATCTCTCATGTCCCTAGCAATATACGTGTCTTAAACGAGGACAAGTCAATGCGAATATGAGCTCTCATTTATAATGAAAGCAAAATACTTTTATCGATTGTTCTTTTCTGCTGTAAATATTTATGCAACCCGCCATAGTTCTAGAAATTCACACCCCCTTGCCGTTAATAATCACAGAACAAATAATGCTTCTAACTCCCTGCTATCCACAATGATGAGGAATTTTAATGAACTCAACCGAAGTTATGATGTCTCTATGTAGATTTAAAAGTCACTTGTGATAAAGGTGAACTCATTTTAAGAATTCTAGCACGAGAATATGTTTTACGTTAAATTTTATGTTATTCTATCTGCCTACATATTTTATTCATTGATGTGCAATAATGTAGAGATTTTTTTAAAATAAGTAATTTTTAATGGGTTTATTATACGGGTGTTCATTATTTTTCTGTCTATCATCTGTAAAATTGTATGTAATAATATGGTTAATGGGTCATATCCTGTAAATAAATGAAATGAAATTAGTTTCCAGAATTCCGTGATCTGAAAGCAAGGTTTTGAGTTACCAAAAAGGAAAAAAAGAGGACTACGGAAGCAGTTATCTTCCCTCCAAGGACTTTATTACATCCTGCATTTAAATTTCAGGGGTTTACTCGGGATATCATTGAAGCTTCTCCTGCCTCCGGTTCATTATTAGGTCATGTGGTGAGACCAGGTATGTTATTTTCCAGAACTACGTAGTTCTCTGCATTTAAATAACTAAAGGGTGACGGCAGGGATTGATTACTCACCAACACACATGAGAATAGTGTTTATTAATCGGCAGAATAGAAAGGGAAATATTGTGGAATCACCGCAAAACATGAATCGCACCATGCAACGCATAAGACAACTGAAGTATTGTCACCCGCTGCGTATTCAAATGAGTTTACAAAAGTCGCCACTCGTGTCACCGAGAGAAAAATTGACATGAAATTGAATGAGGGTGAAGGAGAAGACGGACGAGAGGGTAATAATAACCTCGCATGACGCACACTAAATCTATAGCAGAAGAAACCAAATAAAATTTGACATCAGGTAGAGTCTAAATGGACAATTAACAGTTACAAAAAGACATTTTCTCCAGATTATTTTTACTTATTTATCCTTATTCAGGCTTTAAATTATTCTTTTGTGTTCACCACTAAAATTTTTAGTTTACATTTTTTACTGAGCGATATATTTCTGTTTTCCTCCTAAAGGCAACTTCTTTTTTTAGGTTTTGTCGAATAATCTCTTTCCTTGAAGTATATCTTACGCATTTTCCTAACTGAAATAAAAGACGAGATACATTCCTGCATCTGTAAAAAAAAACTCCTTTTTAGGGCGGAAGCAGGGTCTTCTGTGGATGCGCGTGAGATTTATAAGACGGATTTAAGGAAATTAAATCACGGTTAAGGCAGTGATAACTCAAATTGCCGACAGATCCTTAGGTCAATCTGCCGATTTTAATCGTCGGAAGCAGAAATCTTTCCTGCAGAAATGAAAAAAAAAACAAATGGGAGCAAGAAAAAAACTTATCACGGAATATTTCATTCGGTGGAGGTTGTTTCGCGGTCTCGGGGTCTCACTCTTAACACTATATAAGTGCGAGGTTTTATTGAAAATAAAAGGATTGGATACAAAGATGTTTCCCTCTGTTTCATACTTGAATTTTGGCCGGCGATGAGGATTTTACGATGAAAAGATGTTCCATAGGTAGAGGTTTTGCTACATATGCAACACAAGTTTGCCAAATATCCAGTAAAAATTCTATAAAATTCGCATTATTTTCGCTCAGGATACAATATTTTGGGTTATCCCAAATAATCTTAATATTTCGCGTCATTCCGCGAAAAAATTGTTTCGCGAAAAATTCTTGCCTCTACCAATTATTCCTCCCCCTCCAGCAATGACAAAAAGGAATGCAGATGATATTGCCTCAAGTCACCTTGAGCCCATAATGATGCTGAGTGAGGAACCTATTAATAATATAGCGAAATGTAGAAAGTCAGATTAAAGCCCGTATGACACTTCCCAATTTATTGGCCAATCCATTGGATATTGGATTGTGGACCCACTGACACACACCAATTTCTAGCCGAAATCCGTTTCACAATATTGGGCACAATTTCTTGGCCAATCTAGATTTTAGAACGGGTTCTATTTTCTCGAGGCCAATCTCCAATCAGAACTCAGTCTTGTCGACTCCTAGTGGCCAAATCTAGAAGCTCGTTGCAAAACATTTCACCTCGGAATTTTAATATCATATATAAAAACTTTAGAAGCATAGCAATCCATGGAATAGCTCAAATAATTAATATGTACTTTGAGAGAACATAAATTCACAAACATCAACTGTCTAAAGTGGGTAATTCGGAAATAACATTTCGGATATTTAATGTAAATGTAATAATAAAAACGTCGTGATTCTCCTCGATTGCGTCTATATTTTGTTTAAATTACAATAATTAAACTATTTTTCATGATTTGAGCGCTAAAGTTTCGGGTGAAAGTCCCAATTGATGACACAATCTCTGTTTATTCGATGAACATATTCCAGCCAAAACGAGCCGCTACGTTATCTTGGCTCACCTATGAGATCACAATATTTCCTATCTCTCATCATTCAAGGAACTCACGCGAATGAAATTTCGAGCAATTCGAGAATATCTTTGCAGCCCCTCGAAATAGTTATTAAATTTACAATTATTATGCCACCTCCCATTCTGTAGCTCATTGGCAATCAATCTGCGTCTTGAGATGCTCTTTTGTCATTTTGTGTTATGTGGCGTTCTCTAGTGGAGTATTAGAACAGTATAACGGCCAATATTGGTGTAAATATTGGTACGTGTCATACGATGCCTAAAGCCCAATATTTTAACCAATATTGCGCGCCGATATATTGGCCAATAAATTGGCAAGTGTCATACGGGCTTAAATGAAATTCGGTACAGTTAACGTTAATGTTTTTACTGAATCATAAATAATTTTCCTTGATGTCTAGGTGCAGGAACTGAAACACTATCAGTATCTATGGAACAAGAGAGTGTGTCCCTTGCATATATTGTTTAATCAAATGACTTTGTTGATGGTTTCATTAACTTCTCTCAATTACAATTTCTCATTTCTACTTTGAGCTTCAGTCAAGCTTGGTCTTTTTCTAGATGTGCCTGATGAGAAACTAGAGATGTCTTTGGCTAGACTAGACATCCTGGAGGGAGAACTGTCTACCATCAAAGCCGATGTAGCTGCTTTAAAGAAAAACACAGATTTAATTCTGAAGTTAATGCAGCAGGGAGAGCTGAAGGGGAGATACAAAGGGCTGCTCATATACCCTTCCCATGCAATTGCCTGTGTTAAACAAGGAACAGGTGATAGAAATGCAGGCAATGTTAGGAGTGGATGAGCAGTTTAAGAAGTACTTGGTCACTTTATCCCTTAGATGTAAAGCAAAGTTAAATTAATAGATGTTTTGGCAAATAGTATGATTAACCATTGGTAGCCTGTTCTTTTTCCAGAAAAACATTATGGGAGAAATGGAAACGAAAGACCTCGGCCAGATTGTCAGACGAAACCTGTCGAAATTGATGGTCAATTCAGTTGCCACTAACTTCACCTGGCTTGGAACAACAGATAATGAAAACGAATCCCTGAAGGCACAAAAAACTCTAATCACTGTGTTAACAGGTATTTCAGGAGATTTACATAATTTTCAAGGATTTTTCCTATCTACCCCAGGGAGTAATAATATTTCATTTATAATTACAGTTTCTGCCCGGAGAAAAGGGATTTACGAGGAAAAATTGTTTGTAAGAGAAGTATCAAACTGGTTGTACCAGAGCGACAGAAGAAAGGATAAATAACTTATTTGGATACTGCTTCGCTGAAATTATTAGAATTCTTGCTACTTGTATCCGTTTTTAACTTTTTTGAACTTGTCTGCAGTGTGCTCAATTTTAAATCGTTTTTGCGGGAAATTAATCTAAATTGCTGTTTGATTCAAATTATAAATATTAAACTGGTTGTACCAGAGTTCTAGGAGAAAGGACAAAGAAGTGTACTTAATTTGATTATGCTTCGCTTTAAATATTAGAATTCTTGCTACATGTATCTGTTTTTAACTTTTTTGAAATTGAATGCAGTCTGCTTATTTTTAAATCGTTCGTGTGGGAAATAAACAGAAATTGTTTGCTTGATTCAAATAGTAAATTTAAAACCGGTTGAACCAGTTAGTAGGATAAAGGACAAGTAAGTCAATGTCCTCCACTTTGACTGCGACTGTTCAGGTGCCGTATGATCCAAAAATGCGGAATTTTTTTTTCTCGCCAACAGGTTTGAAATAGGATGCAATGAACATTCAGCATCACCAAACTAAAATTTTCAATTTTTTTTCGGTATAATTGGATAATTTATTTTCCACGTCGATCGACGTGATCCGCCGTTGACAATGGTCCGTGGTTATGCAACCCGTATTACAGAAGGTTGTAAATTTTCTAATGCATAAATACATCATGTTTGGTCGCTAAATATCGATGATTTAAACAAGTAGATAGTTAATCCGTATTTAATTACTGGCCTCGTACCATTAACTGAATATTCGAACTCGGAATCCCATCTGACGCTCTTTTTTTATCGTACATTTTGTGCACAAAGCATTTTTCGACGTTCACCTTAGATGGGGAGAATATACATTTTGATGTTGATCTTCTGCACATATTTGAGGTACATACCGGAATTAGGTACTTTCTAAGCCCAGCCTTACATACTTACTTGGAAACCTATCTTAGACCACGATCTTTTATACTCTCCGCTTGAATGGTTATTCACTCGATGGTTCTTGAAGAGTGATGGAAAAGAGTACAGGTATATTACTATTCATGCACTCCTCTATGTTGGAAATACACTAATAAATTGGTAAAAGTTTAATTTGTAGCATAATATGTGTTTATCTCGAATTAAGATTAACAATTTGCATTCTTAGCAAGTAAAATTATAAAAATAGAATGACTTTTACGATTGGTTTATCAGGTTTTATGGCAATTAAAAAAATAAAACGTCAGTAAATAAACAAGGATATGATAAAAACACTCACATAAACAAACATATCTGAAACATATTCTCCAAACATGATGCACGTAATTTACTCAATCCTTCCGTGAAACTCTTTGAAGCAATTTTCCAAGCAAAGAGGAGGATTTTCTGCGCAATCAGGGCAGTGGTATATAGTTTGCTGGCGTTTTCCTTTTTTGTACATACCCGGCAGTTTTTTTGTTTTCTTCTATCCCCTTTAGTTGTCATGGGGTTGAACTTGGGAAACTGCATCTCTAGTGGTTGGGTATTGATTTGGGAAACGATGACGTTTTCCTGAGTCCGGCCAAAACGGATGAGTTTTCTTATACTACTGAGTCTAAAACTCTGTAGACTCATTTTCTCTCCCTTTGAATACATTTTATACAGTTGAAAGCTGTTTAGTAACATTATTTGCACAATATGGAGAGCAACCTTTTTATACTAACGCAAGGTCTTTCTTGAGGTTATGTGGTAGGACAAAAGTTGATCTAACCTATAAACACCACCCATGAATTTATTGTATTCCCTCGCCTCTTCCAGAACCCTTCTTTCAATTTTCCTTTTGCTCACACTATTCACCAACTTTCCCGAGTGCTGTGTGCTAATCATCGTCACCTCCCTTTTGTCCTTCCATTTTAGCACACAAACCCCGTCGTCCGACCACATTTCCACCACTTCTCCTTTTTTTTATTTTTTTCGCAGTAACTTCCGCGGGATTACCTTTCCGGTTACTCCTCAACGTGCCAGTGCACAAAATTTTATTTGCTGCTAAACTTGCAGCAATGTCCACACTGGTGAAGTAGTTGTCCATAAATACACAGTGTCCTACTCCTCCATATGCCTGCAAAAGTTTATGAACAACACAGCCCGCGTGTCCAAGTCCTCCCTCGGAGTTTTCCCCGGCTCCTGTATGAACTAAAATTTTTGTGACAAGGCCACTGGGTTCAGCCAGCATGTATAGCTTTACATCAAACTTATGCTTTTTTCCTTTGATGTACTGCCTGAAAGACAGTCGCCCCGGTATGAGTCGACATAAACTCATGGACTCGTCAATACTAAATTCTCGGGAAGGGTAATATATTCATCCATTATGTCATCAAAATAATTTAACAGTGGCCTTATTTTCTGAAGGCGGTCAGATGAACGTGGTTTTTGTGTCCCTTCGGCAGGTGCAAAATGCAATACTCGTAAAATTATTTGAAACCTGTCCCGAGACATGTGAGAGGGAAAGAAAGGGATGTTATAAAACTTGTCTTTCCGCCAGTAATCCAGAAACGGAGATATTTGGATCAGTCCCATGTGCAGTAGTAGCCCCATAAACACGAAAAAGTCATCCTTTGTGACAGGTTTCCAACATCCTATGCGTGCGCGAGGAGATAGCCTCTCTTTCAAGAAACAGTCCGCCTTATTATTTGTTTCTTGAATAATTTTTTCTACTATTTGGTCTGTGAATACCAGTCAAAAAAATCCCATGGAGTGTCTCCATTTGGTTTCACTTTCAAATTCCTCTGTCTAGTGACAGTCATTTCCGGCAATGCGGGTGTTTCCATAGACCAAGTGCGGTCAGTGCGACGCGCGTGGATAGACAAACCCGGAGTCACAGTTGAGCCATGGCTTAGGGAACTTGAGGAGCTATCACACATACCTATGGATGAATCTTATAAAGCGTCATTATCCTCTGGATATACGTAGTCTTCGGACTCGGTGCTCCCATCATCATCCATATCGTCACTACTTAGAAGAAAGCTGTCATCACTGTACCCTGAACCGGAAAATCATCTTCCAGGATCGCTTCAATTTCTTTCTCTGGTAAATTTCTATCTCTGTATCCCGAAATTGCGTTGGGTGAAGGCATTCCTGCATTCGTCGACAGAATAAAATAAATTATATAAATAAAAAACACATAGGAGGTGCAAATTTAACAGGCAGATTTTGTCATCAATTTTTGAAAAATGTTTACTTTTCTTACCAAGTATTGATGAAGAGGCATTTGAAGGACCAGCTGGAGACTCTTTGGGTATAGACACAGGATGCAACGACGGATCAGAATCTAAAACGTTAATGCAAAGAGTGAAAGAGCCAATAGTTTAAGTGTGTCCGAGCAATCTCAATGAAACTGATGAAGTAATAAAGCAATAATTACCTGGAGTTGACTGCACTTCAGGAGTAGATGATAATTTGTTCTGGGAAATCCCTATTTTTAAAAATATTTGTTTCGATGATTCCCCTAAATATTAAATTCGTTTTTTAGCTTAGAGAAAATGAAAACTTGAGAATTAGGACTGCACAAAAATATTAAAATGGGTAAAAACTTACCTAGATATTGGGGAGATATTTCTGCTTGGCGTCTTCTTTTCCCCATTATGGATACCACTGACCAAATATACTGGAGTTAAAATTGCACTGCTCGATGTCAAAACGTCTCTCCTCCACGTTCACGTCTGTTCTGCGTTCTTGAATCTAAAACTTCAGGCTAATTTTCCACCGTACCGTCACTTTGTAGTACATTGCTTCTGAATTGTTGCTCACCGACTAGTAGGTCAGAAGCACAGCTAATGTAACTAAATGTTGAATCTGTCGTGTATTTTACTGATTACAAAACAGAATGTGATACCAGCAAATGTTTCCTTTAGGACGTAATGGTATCCTGTTCCAGAAATATCAATTACACCGAATTTATACCGACATCCATTCTCCGTGTTCTCATCTTACCGTTTCGGGTCTGAAAATATTTTCGGCAGCATTGCTTTATCATCACGGTAGAATTTTTATTACGAAGTTTCCACATTGTATTCATTGTGTACCGATGGGTTCTTTAGTACTCAAAACAAAGCTGTCTCAACTAAATCTGAGAAAAAAACCTCCGCTAACAAAATCGACGGGTATAGTGGGAATCAACCAACAGTTACAACTGTGTGTGTGTGTGTATACACGTATTTTTTTCCATCTACCACAGCACCGTCGTAGAAGTAATCATTTTTAAAGCTGTGATATTAGTCTTCACACGTTAAGAAATATACTAAAGATGGCGAAAAAAGGAGCAACGTGTCGTTGTCTCTAAGATCATCAATATTTATTATGTACGTATTAGCTTACCACGCGGTATGAACTTTTCGTAAATATAAATTAAAATTTCATAATATTTCATTTATAAAGTAAATTACGGATTTTCTAACTAAGAAATTATGTGAAACACCAATTACCTCGCAAAATTCTTGTATTAAATCTCAAAAGAGAGCATAGGAAAAGTGATAGAAGTTACTCTAGGTAATGATGAACATAACTTTCAATGTAAGAAAGGCATCTTGAAACGGATCCGAATATATGATTTCTGGGTCATAAAAAAGAAGAATAATTAAGCGCATGTCGGTATATATAGAATTAATCCAATCAGAAGCCATTTCATACGCAAGTGTGTTAGCACGTCGATCGACGTGTTCCGCCGCTGGCAGAAGACCACGTCCACGTCCATAGACGTGCTCCACAGTGAAAGTGTTAATTTGATATAGCTTCGCTGTATTTAATTGAATAGAGTATGTGCACGTTATATGGGAAGTGATCTAAAAAAATTAAACCTCAATCACGCTAAATTCCGATCCTGAGAATAGAGAGGTACTTTTTAAGTGAGATAATAATCATTAAAACTTGCAAAATTAACGATGCACTGAAACACCACGAGGACATATTCTCAGGACTGTGACGTCATTTTGTTTTATGTAATCTCAGGCATACCTTGTTCTTTAGGGTGAGCCCCTCTACAGTGTATACCGAGTTTGGAAAGAACCCATGGAATGGCTTATGGGCTATATTAAACGTGTGTACATGCCATTATCTACATTTATTAATTCATTTATTTCTCGGTTACGCTGACGACAAGACTCTCGTCAACTTTTCTACCTTGAACCCAGATGGCACAGAAACCTCCGTATCTAATTCGTATGTGCATAGTACCCATTGACTACGGGGATACTATGCCGCTTCGTCGCTTTTCGTCATGGATAATTTCCGTTCACGGCCTGTCGACGAAGCGCGTACGTAGCATGTGAATGTCCGCTACGAAGTGCTTTCGAAAGGATACGAAGCGCGCAGGAACACAGCACTTAGGCTAATCTCAATCGTTTAAGTCGAAAATTAGATGTATCGTAACTGGCACGATCGAAAAATGTATCGAACGCAGCACAATCGATAACTACCTACCATGACCCTTATATACCCTTGGCCCTTTTACGAGGCAGGAAAGAAAAAAACCGCAGAAATACATTACAGATATAATTTATTTTCTTTAGTCAATCACAATTATAATTAATAATCACAATTATTTCCAATTTTCTCTTCTAACCAACATCTAATTTGGCGAAACAATTACCTACTCTTATTCTCTTCGAAATGAAAATTATTTAAAAGAGAACCGCGGTCCTCTTTTAAATAATTGCCCGGGCCCGGGTGCGATTCTCATCTTAAGATTTTGTAGTATAAGTTCCGTTGAGAAGCTATTCCCCCTGTCAAGTACCTCGATAGCCGAGGTTGTTAAATCACTAGTTCATGATCCTCTAACATGTAGGTCCCGGGTTTAAGACCACGTGAAGGCTAATTTTTTTTCTGCCCTTTAACTTTAGAAATCACTGTTGCAACTCATCCCCATTCGTTTAATTTAGTTTATTAGTTATTTTTTAAATTTTTATGTTAATTTATGGATTTTTAGTTTTAATATTAATCCTACCCTTCCTGTACCCTCAATTGAGGCTGGCCAAACCCTTCCCGTACACTCCAGGAAGGAGAGGGTTTACCCACCAATGTTCTAAAATACCCTTCGTGTACCCTTGCTGAGGGGTACAGGAAGGGTACACCTATCCTTCCTGTACCCTTGCCGAAGGGTACAGGAAGGGTACACTTGTCCTTCCTGTACCCTTCATCGAGGCTGGCCAAACCCTTCCCGTACCCTCCAGGAAGGAGAGGGCGTACCCACCGATGTTCTAAAATACCCTTCGTGTACCCTTGCTGAAGGGTACAGGAAGGGTACACCTATCCTTCCTGTACCCTCAATGGAGGGTAAACCTCTCCTTAATGGAGGAGTTTATTTTTATCAGGGCGGCCTCGTTTCTTGCTTTTGCGTTCGTTTGCAAATTGATATTGACATTAAAATTAATAGACGCACTTAAACAGTGATGATCCTTGTATATAGTACGACTTAATTCGTGAAAACTAAGTCACTAATTGTAACAGTACTCGTACTATTAACAAAAAAACGGAAAATTAATATTCGATAAAAAGTGATAGTTTGGATATTCAAAATGTTTGTAATTTAATTCTAAATACAGTGATGCTAATATTTTCCAATTCGGATGTGAAATCACCTCATCATTACGTATCACAAGTCGGCACTAATTTTTGGAAATGCACCGCGCGCAGGGATTCCTCGCTTAATGGATAGTCATAACAAGACAGTTGTACCTTGAGAACCTATAAACTTATGTCGTGAAGAAATATAAAATTAACCGAATTTAAAATTGTGCTAGCAAATGCTTCGAGAAGCATATAACAACCGAATGAATGAAAAGTAATTATCAGATCTAGTAATCAAACATTTGATTTCCATCCAGAGAGATTTCCATTATACATCCGGACGAAGTTTTCAACAAGATTATTTTAAGATAAACTTCACTAATGCTATTCATAAACCTCAACTAAGCAAATATATAGCTGACTCTGATAGCGAAATGAAAATAACTTGTAGAAACATTGAGATAGTCATAACTCTGCTTTCCAATGCTTTAATTCTACGAAAGAACAAATACGTCGATAAAAAGTGTGTTTTGTTAATGAAATGAAAATCAGATTACTGCTTAGACTAGACCAAAATGTAACTCCACTTACGTTTCAAACTTTAAATAGCACAGAAGAATAACCCAGCTCAGTAGCGGCAATTAAATAATGAACTATGGATATTCACCCAGTCACTACGGGCCAAAACTCAATATGAAACATTATTTTTCGCGATTCAATAGGTAAAATAATAATGCTAGAGAAAATAGTTAAATAGATTAATTGAATTAATATCGTTATTTCAAATAATGATACAAATATCGATAGTTATCTACGCACCAGCACTTTTAAATCTGTAAACCTTGGAATCATGCTTACAAACTTTTGGCCAATAGCCTTCTTTTAGAAACACTCTTACTGAATTCTCTTTGGCCAAATTTCTGATAAGGTTTTCAGTCGATCGCTCTTTATTATAAATGAGGCCACACAACAAAAAAGCTCCAATGCAACATTAAAGCATTGTGCCGTGGCATGCAGGTATAGTCCAACATAATCTGCCTGGTCAATCATTGAAGCATCCACCTTTGTGGTGTTATTTGAAGAAATCTTCACGAAACCTGATTTCATGTTATGCATTTAAACGTAGTCCCCTTTACACAGATCTAATCCACCAACATTTTCCAATGCACACGCAGTTCATTGTATCATTCACACGATTATAATTAGGGTAAGATGAGCGTTTGTTTCCAACTTATTTAAGTATTTAATATATCACGAAAGTATTATTTTATTGGTATTTTTCCGCCGGTACTGCTGAGGCAGTACTATTATTGCTTTTAAATCTCGCTAAAAAATACCGGTATTATTTTAAATACAGCCCATGCTTACTGTCCATAAAAAAGGCAGGACAACAAAGTTTGAGGAACTCTAGCGTCTAAACGAAGCAGTCAATTTCAATGCAACAAAAAGCGTGCATAAGACAATTTATTTCTACATTAAATAATGTGCTGTTTTAAATCTTCGGATCCATTGTATTTCTTTTACTTAACTTCTTCCCAAAAGAAAGTACCCGTTTTTGCGCGTAAAATCACGTTTTCCAAATTTGGGCGCATAGTATTCCCGTAGTTTTCGTTCCAGTTACTTGCAATTTTTATATAAGAAAGCCAGACGTAGTATTAAGTTTGCAGAAAACAAGTTGTTCATACCACTAAAATTGAACGATTTGTCATAAAATACTCAAATATCTGCTAACTTCGAAACCAATGGGTCAATTGAAAATTGATTGGTAGTAATGAGAGGTTTGCGTAGCTTATATCAAATCATTCAATTTAAGTGGCATTAACAATTTGTTTTCTGCAAAATTTATTTACTAGATCGGACTTAGTTACATAAAAATTGAAAGTTATTGGAACGAAAACAACTGGAATGCCAAGCGCTCAAATTTGAGCAACTGCATTTTACGCGCAAATAACGGGTATTTTTTTTAGAAAGAATTAAATACAGGAAATAATATGGAACTAAAGATTTTTAAAAGTATATCATCCAACGTAGAAATGAATTCTCTTTTGTATGACTTGTGTTCCATTGAAATTGATTGCTTCGTTTAGACGCTGGAGCTCCTCAAACTCGGGTGCCTAGCCTTTTTTTACAGACAGTCTCTTGCTCTCGTGGCACGCTTGAACACGCCCGCCTCGCGAAACAAAATACTATTCCTATTCGACTGCGATACCGAAGCCCGAAGCAGCAGAGAAGTTTGAGGAGAAGGCAGGCAAGAGAGTGGTAGTGGGAGAGAGATGGGAGAAGGAAAGGCCCCGACGAAGGGAGGGGAAGTGTAGTTGGGGGGATCCTTCTCTGAAATACAATAGCGCCTGTTCCCCGCCAGCACTGTGATAGACTTCGAGCCGTAGAAAGGCCAAAAACATCCACCATGCTTTACAACTAAGAAATTATAAGACATCAGTTTTACGATCTTTCCAGTAGGTGCTTTTTTAGTTTACTTTTTAATTCCCTAACAGTTTTTATTCTCTTCAAGTTATCTGGTAACTCATTTATTGCTATTGGGATTTTAGAATTCATTACACATTTACCATAGTTGTTATTATATTTCGGTGCATAGTAATGAGTAAGATTTCTTATTTCCAGGGAGTGGTTGTAATCTTTGTGAAGCTTTAATTTATTGTTGAAATAATTATTAATTACTAACACATAAATGTACAGGTCAGTAACCTTTAGCATACCGAGTTCTTCATACCAAGATTTATTATGTCCAGGAGAACCCTTGAGGGATATTCCTGCATTCTTATGATTTGTTGTTGATTCAATCCCTGCGTGAATTAATTTGAGAATTTTTTTTGAGTTTTTAACAGTGTCCGGATAGTATTGTGCAGTACTTCCCCAAATGGTAATTCCGTAGCGTAATATTGATTCAACCAGTGCGTGATATATCATAACCTTTGTTTTCGTTGAGACTAGGGTATTAATTTGATACATCTGATAATTAATTTTCCTTAGTTTACTGTTCATTTTAACTATGTGTCTATCAAATTTCAAATACTGATCAATGGTTATACCTAAGTATTTTTAATGTGAAACTTGTTCCAGAGGAGTGCAGTTGCATTTGCTAGAAAGGCCCTTTTTATGTAAACATTTATGGTCATGCATATAGAGTTTAATGGGAGTAATCTCAAATCCTTTATTAATAATTTGCATAACTTTTGTTTTATTAGGGTTTATTGTTAGGTCATGATCATGAGACCATACAGCTATGTTTTTCAGATCCTCTTGCATGTACTTTACTGCCTGAGAGTAATCTTTATGGTTTGTTATAAGAACCACATCATCTGCATAAAGCAAAATTTTACCGTACTTAAGGGCTTTAAATATTCCATTCACACGAATGTTAAACAATATAGGTCCCAGTATTGATCCCTGAGGTACTCCATATTGAGTAATCATGAAATTACTCAGAACATTATTAATCTTGACTGCTATTTTCCTGTTTGACAAATACCTTTTAAACCAATCTAAGACATTTCCTCTTATTCAGAATTCTTGAAGATCCTGTAATAGCATCTCATGATTTACAGTATCGAATGCTTTTTTGTAATCAATGAAAGAAACAATTACATGCTTGTTCTTGTCTACACAAGAGTTCACAATGTCAGCAAAAGTGTCTAGAGCTTCTCTAGTACCCTTATGTTTCTGAAAACCATACTGATTTTTATTTATAAGTCTTTATTTAGAGATAAAGTTAGTTAAATGAGCAGCTACATATGTTTACATGTATATGTGTACATATATATTTTTCAAGGACTTTGCTTAGAGCTGACAAGATTGATATAGGTCTATAATTATTCATGTCAGTAAAAGTGCCATCCTTATTTATTGGTCTAATTAAGGCTAATTTCATACCTTGTGGAACAGTACCTTCATTAACACTATATTTTATAAGAGCGGTCAAAACTGGTATTAAAGCTTTTTGACTTTTGATATCCTTAATTCTAATTATATCTTCCCCACAGGCCTTGTTTTTTTAACTTTGTAATAATATTAGCAATATCAGAATTGGTAGGTTCTGGTAGATGCATACTATTTATCATTGACTCTGGATAGGACTTCCATAGCTTATTTGAACATTTAATTTTTAAATTATTTATGCCATGTGTATAATTAGATAAAAATCCATTACATACACTACTAGTGTCTTTATCCTTACAAAGATGTTTTATTATCATGTCGTCATTATTTTTATTGACTTGTTTACCCCTGATAATGTTAATATTCTTCCAAAGTTGCCTTCCATCTTTGGAATTACTAATTAGGTTATGGTTGTACATTTTTCTGGCATGACAAATTTCATTTACACACTTATTTTAAAGTCTTTTGTATTCTTGGTGGTAGCCATTGTTTGTCCTATTACTCTTTCACCTTCTATATGCTTTATCCCTTTCCTGCTTTTTCTGAATTAAGTCATCTGTTATCCACTTATTATCTGGTTTCCTACCTAAGTAAACCCTCTGTCCTTCAACCCTTCTTGATGCATCATATATAATATCCAAAACTCCACGCATGTTTTCGTATAATTTATTTGCGCTGGATTCTTCTAATATTTCACGCCAATTTTGTCTTTTCAGTGCTGAGTTCACTTTTTTTTTCATCAATCCCATATGCCAAGGAGATATTGCTCCTCGATCCAACATTCATCTTTTCCTGTACTTTGAGTGAACATCCCACCATGTGGTGGTCAGCTATATTTGCTTTTATGAGTATCCCCTCAATAAAATCAGTACTTCCATTATAGAATATGTGGTCAATACAAGATTGGTGAAAAAAACCATTTTTTTTGTCTCCTCTCTTGTGAAACTGTTAATTATGGGGGTGAAGCCGCAGCTTGATAACATGTTGAGATATCTATTTGATATTATGTTGAGCCTATTTTTAATGTTTATATTTATGTCACCTATTATAATTATATTAAAGGACTTACCAAGTATTAATATCTTTTCTAATTCGTCAATAAAATGAGTTTTGTTCATGTCTGGAGGTCTGTATATAATAACTCGCTGCGCTGCGCGCGCTCGTTAGGGGGCTACGCCCCCCAAACCCCCCCCGCATCCGGCTTCGCCGGCTGCCCCCACCGGACGGCTTCGCCGCCCAGATATTGAGGTAACCCTCTGACAGAGACCCGATAGTTCCTCGGAACGTACCACTCCTAATTAAGCCTCTGTTATGATTGCTTCACTAGATTTAAATTTTGTATTTTGTCTAGCAATTGATATTTCTGCTTTAATGAATAAGAAAATCCCTCCACCTCTTTTGCCTTGTCTTAAGCTAGAAATAAGTTTATATCCATCTATTTTATATTTATCCACTTCTTCTTCACACAAATTTACTTCGGTTAAAATCAGTGCAATGAGGTTGAATTGTTTGGCTAGAATGTTTATATTCACCAAGAGAGCATTCCAATTCCCTCTCAAGGATCTAACATTAACATGGATAACAGTATCACTTTTTATTTTGTCAACATTATCTATGGCAAACGCCGATTCGTATTAAAAGTAGTTTATTGTTGGTTTAGTGATAAAAGAAAACGATTCCATTGTTACCAAGGTTTTGCAGTCCACAGGGCACAAAAAAACCGGGTTTTCCGTTAGAGAGGGCTATCAAGACTATCCAATTCTTTTTCGTTGTGTATTCTTATGGGCATTGATTTGTCATATTTTTTTACTAACAGTTTTACCTCTCTGCACCAGACATATTTGTAACTCTTACATTTACTTTTTGTTTTCCATAGTAGATCCCTGAAATACCATGTAAGACGTTCATTAACAAAAATATTTCCAATACCTTTTGTTGACTTGAAATCTTGAGATTTCAAAACATTCTTACACTTCAACCATTCTTTTTTGATGTTATTCAAGGTAAATGATTTAAAGTTTATCATCACATTCAAAGTCATCATATTGAAAGTTTTTCCAATGATTTTTCACTAATGATTCTCACATCCTCTGAATTGTCGTCTTTTCTTACAAATATATTTCCATTTTTTATCCAGATATATTTATAACCAGAACATTGTTTTTTTTGTTTTCCACAATAATTCTCTGTTATATTTGGTTAGATTATGATTAATGTATACCTTGGTGTTATTTAATTTACCTTTGACTTCATCAGAGGAAAGTTTGTGCTTGTTTTTAATCCAAGCCGTTTTTATTGTGCTGTTACGAAAGCGAACAACAATTTTTGGCTTCTTGTAAGCAATTTTAGAGGTGGTAACATAGCAATCTTTGATATCATTAACATCAGTGTTGCTCACCTGTATAGCATTCCCTGAGTTTATTACTTTTTTCTTTAGATCTTCTCCCCTTTCCACTTGAAGCCCAACATTTTCAACGTCATTTATTAATTCCTTTTGTTCTAATTGACATAGTTTCTCCTCTAGACGAGTCTTTATGTCTTTTCCTTTTAGATTGATTGTTAATTTATCTATTTATCATTTAAGGTCACTAATCTTATCATCAAACCCTGAGCATAATTCATACAGTTTGTCGTATTTATCCGCAAGACTGGATAAATTATTTGATATCTCCGACAGGTTTACATTAACTTCTAGCTTTTCATCACCTAATTCTGTTGCGGACACCTTCTTCTGACGGCACGTCACACATCTCCAAGCCTCCTTTGATTTTTTAGACATGCATCTGTAAGTAGACTCCTTGACACCGGCGCATTCGTAGTGAATGTTACCAGCGCAGGAGCTGCAAGCCACGAAGTCACCGTCCGAAGGGAGAGAGTCACGACATCTTGCACACATCATCACTCAGAGGAGATTCCAGATTAAACTTGTAATTGGCTTATAATAATTAAATTAAAGCCTGAAGAGTTATTCGCTGCTTTTTTGTTTTCGGCCAAAATGTAAACAAACTGTTTCTGCTCGGCAAAACAAGGATAAAAGCAGTCACAACTCACGCAATTATACTTCTTGGGTCGCACCACTCATACACCAAAGAGAACACACACTTACTAAAACTTGTGACAGCTCATTTTATCACAATATGTGTACAATACAATGTATCGGCACTACAGACATAGGCAGAAGGGTAACACACGTCCAACCACCATGACACCAATAATTATAATGAATATATATTTTAAATTAATAAAGACACAGCTTTTGCTCAGATGTTTGATCAGTTCTGAGTCTCTATTTGGAGCGGAGTCATTCTCACGAGAAAAAGGCTATTTTTTGGGAATTTAGCAATTTTTTCCCTCCTAACTGGATACACATACACATATTCATTGAGGCCAGTTTTCATAGCTATTAAAACTAACCTCAATGAATAGCATATTATGGCATTATGTAATCACGATGGTGTGCAGTTTGCGTCGTGGCTGCAGGGGGTAAGTATTCAACTTCTCTAAAATTAAATTCAGACAAATTTCAACAATCAAATTTTGACATAACACTTTTGTAGCAGCTGTCGAGCTGCCGCCTAGTAGTTTCCGTGGTGACCAGCAGGTGACACTAGGAGCACCCAGTTTGTTAACGCTATAAGTCGTAACTGCCTCCAACGAGAAGGCACCACGGGAGACTTTGAGAGCAGCAGTCGTAAAGCTATCCCCTAGGGTGCTGCTTAATTTTTATTTTTTCTCGGATTTTTGATTTCTACCTCTTAAAATATGCTATGGGGTGCAGAATGGATATCCTAAAAATTTCAGCTTAATTGGTTAACATTTAGAGGTCGCTCCAAGAGCATAAATGCAATAACATTAAATTTTCCCAATTTTTAAAAGTAACATCATTTTCAGGGGTAGCGTAAGATTTTATGGCCCTGTAGGGCCTAAATTCGCTCCATTTTTACGTCCGCTCAACAGTTTTCCAGGAATACAATACTTTACCGCGAGCTACAGCCGCGCGTCACACCCCTGACGGCGAGCTGGTCACTCGCGGGCCGCATTCACGGTCAACTGATCACGGCATTACGCCCCCCTCGCGCCTTCCCTTGCGAAAGTCGGCGGAAGGAAGGAGGAGTTACCTAAAAACCTGTATGGTTTTACATTGTTATAAATTCTGGAGACTTTTTCGTTGAGATGAATTCGCAGAATGGAACCATTAACCCATTAATGCCCAGACGTATCTTTAGATACGTCATACTTTAAAAATTCCTAAATACTCTTAAGTATGTTGTTTACGCAATTTATTTATGTAATATGACAAAAGGAAGTCTTCAAATGGTATACAAGCGATTTAGATTATTTAAGCCTATATTTGCAATTTTTATGCTTGATTTCACATGGCTGATCATGAACTACTCTGAAATCGCTACGCTATGGTCATGTGAAAATTTAATTTTCGTATAAAGTATTTTAGTTATCTGAATCCAGTTTTTACCTGTTTTATCTCAAATGTTTAAGGAATATTATCTGTATAAAGACATTTATTTTTCTTTCAAGCTCATTACAAAACTAATCAGTAAAGTTTTGACGTATTTAAAGATACGTCTGGGCACTTGTGGCACTAAAAATTCAAGTTTTCACTTGTAGGTATGTTTCATTTTATTTATTGATTAAATAAATAAATAATTATTTAATAAGCCTAATTATGTGATATCTTGAAGACAATTTTATATTTCTGCCATTTCATGAAGTATAATATTGAACAATTAGGTAAATACAGCAAAAACAGGTATTTTCTCAGAATTGTGGTGTATCCTCATTTGAATTGTGATAAATTACCTTCATTGGAAGCATGAAATGAATGAGTATTGAATTTCTGGAGGCGCAAATGCTCGCTATATCAAGTAGTCTATCCTGGCACAGTAGCGGAAACAGAAAAAAAAATTCAAGGGGGGCGCAAAAGATATCTTGAGCTACCTATACTTGTATCGTGACGAAAACTAATCAAGTCACATTCAAAGTTTAGGAAGGTTTTATTTAAAATTATTATACGCGTATATGTACAAGGTGATGCCATCTTATGATGTGAAGGAGTTACAATTGTAGTTCTGCAATGTTAGACAATGCAGGCGGCCACGTAAGAGGGGGGCGCGCGCCCCCTTCCCACCATGCGTACCTGTCACTGTCGTGGCATCACTTGTATTCTTTATCGCCGACGGTGGAATGGATTGATAACTTTGTTTCTCGTTAAACTTTCCGCTGGTAATGAAATCCAGATTGCAAACCGGAAATCAGAGTAGGAAATAAGTAACTTTAGTGAACATTGGTAAAGACACTATGTACCACGCTATGTCACCCAAAACTTTGTATTTTGTATTCAAGTCTCCGATGGATATACCTGACATAAGGAGGAATCGGTGCTTTAAAAATTTCTCTACCGTTTCTTTTGTAAATGATTTTTTGTTACTTTTGTTGCACACCCCTTGCTATATGAGTCAGGAAAACATCATAGGGGCTCCCATTTACCGCTGAGAAGAGAAGACGTACCTTCGTGAATGAGCAGAGGTGAAACATATCTGAAATAGCTCTACAATCAACGCTGTCAATACAAAAATTCAAGACAAGTTTTCTGAACAATTGTTAAAAATGTTAGTACATTCGTACGTACAAATCGAAGACGTTTATAAAGGGTTATTTATAAAGGAATATCGTTACTCTCAGGTTATCACCGTCTTCCTAGTCGATGGCTTTATCGGAGGTCATCTCCAGACTGCACCATCGAAATAGTTTCTCAATGAATGCGAAGGAACAAGTTTGAAGAAATTTTAAGGTTTCTGCATTTGGCAGATACTTATTATAATGGGAAAAATGATGGCAAGGATAGGCTACATAGAGTTCAACTTTTGTTTGAGATTTTGATCAAGACTTTCAAAATTGTAAGCCCAGGAGGATACTGTTGGATGAATGAATCAATCAACCCCTACTATGGTAGATACGGCTGCAAGAAACGTATTAAAGGGAAAGGAGTAAAATTTGGGTTAAAATTATGGTGTATTTCTGAATCAAGTCAACCTTTATCATGCTGGAGTCAACCTTGAGAGAACAGATCTTGGTCAAGGAGGAGATGTATTTTTAGGACTCGTGGATGAGTGTAAATTACCACTTGGTACAAACATACTTGTTGACAACTTATTCACATCAGAAAAGCTGCTTAGAAAGTTGACTGGAAGGAGCTTGTGTGGCACTTGAACACTTCGTGAAAATAGAATCAATAATGTATGTAACCTACCAGAAAAAGCTGCATTTCAAAAATCAAAAGCTGTAAAATTTCAAAGTGCAAATGCAAATTGTTCATGCAAGAATACTACAATAATACTCAACATTATATTATTTGATGCACAAAAATTCAAATTCACTATAATTACTTCATTACTATATTAAGAAACTACTGATGAAGGCATTAGTAATGAATTAAATAGCAAAAACGTGCATTAACACAATTAAATGATAATGTAAATTTTTTTGACCCCACAAGTGCCCAGACGTATCTTAAGATACGTATAGGATTAAGTACTATGCAATTGTTAGAGATTTTTTTAAACATTTTTTCCCGCATCAGATATGTCTAATCATAATTTAAGCAAAAAAAGTAAAATATTTTGAAAAAAATCTTCTGGGCATTAATGGGTTAAGAATGATGTTTAGAGACAAATGTGTATGTTTTCTTACCCAAGTTTGCGTGTTTCACATTTTCTTTAACCTCATCGCAGTCGGATTTTGAATGGCGTAGAGTAAATTTTCGAATTCGAAACGCTATTGATAAATACATTGTTGTTTATCGCGCGCAAGTCTAGTGAAGTATTCCTCATCGGTGTCCCTATAACAGCTATCGCTTCTTGTTTCGTGAAAAATAAGCTGACTTTGATTCGCGAAGTGCTGCAGTTGTTCTATCACCACCACTTAACCCAGAAACAAGGATTGTATGCAAATACGAGACAAACGATGATGTCCGTGGTCCCATTCCGGAGTATTATGTCGAGAATTCAAATAATTCAAGAAATACGGGAAATATATTAAATAGAGGCACAGTGTGCAGTGAGCTGTTAAAATTCAAGATTTATTGACGGCGATCTACGAAACAGCTAAAGAATGACATGGAATTGAATGAAAAATTGGATCAGTTCTTTGATATTTCCGCGGTAAATGCTCTGGAAGTTATTCAAAACGATATGGATAAAGTGCTCTTGAAAATACAGAGGCGACCGTGACACCTACTTCAAAAGATAGCTTATAGAGAGAGAGTTTTCAAAATATTTTTCTTTCTGAAAAACTTCCATACATTTATTAGTTTTGAGTTTCTGCTTGCCCCAACAAAACTAATCACCCAAATCATAGACATATATATATTATGCGCATAATATGAAATGCATTGTAAACTGGCTGGTTTGGGTGAACTTGGTTTACCGGGACAACTATAAAGCGCCTTTGGCTTGCCAAATAATGAGATCCTTAACGAAGCACTTAATAGAGAGAGAGGCGGCAGAGAAGTCGGCGCGACGAGTAGAGAGGAAGAGAAGATATGACGAGTATCGCAGCAAGTCTGAATTAAAGAGTACACAGTAAACCAAGTAGGCCTTGTAAAACTAAATCGCTATCGATTCCCTTTTCATTGTATTACATTGTTGCTAATGATACGTCATTCTTTTAAGAAATGATGATTTTTTAATCTTAAGTAGTGAGGATGTTTCTGAAACGAATTCTATTGATGATAAGCCAATGGATTTGTCAAGTAAAAGATAGATTGGTAGGAAAATCCTCATTGCACCCCAAATTGCACTGATCTTTGATGCCTTGTGCATTAGCGCAAGATAAGCAGCAATGGTTCCTGCTGCTACTATGTTGTAGTAACAGGGGTTACTGTCTACTAAAGGAAATATTTACTAATTCGTTGAGTCAAGTAATTAAATATTATTTTGTATATTACGACATTAGGTGGTTCTATAAATCTCTGGCTGATCGATGAAATAAAAACAACATGAAAGATTCCATAACTCACCGGAATTGCTAGTGGCCGGGCCGGGCCACTGCTGAGATTGTTCACGACTGCGTTGAATAATGGAGATTAGCGAACATAAAAAAGCAATTTTCAATTGATTCAACAAGCGTAAATAGAGGTAACTAACTGTTTTCATATCTAAGGTTCTCAGTCTTATCATTTTTTTTGGGGATTGTAAACCTGAGAATTTCCTTTTTTTCATATGTCAGGTTCGAATAACAGTGATGTAGTTAATTTAAAGGATAAACTACAGCAAACACTCGGTATGAAAAACGCCAACATAGTATACGACTCCTCCTTTCTTCCGCCGACTTTCGCTAGGGAAGGCGCGAGGGGCGTAAGGCGGTCGCTGTCCGTGAATGCGGCTCGCGAGCGACCAGCTCGCCGTCAGGGGTGTGACGCGCAGCTGTAGCTAGCGGTAGAGTATTGTATTCCTGGAAAACGGTTGAGCAGACGTTAAAATGGAGCGAATTTTGGCCCTAAAGGGCCATAAAATCGTGCGTTACCCCTGAAAATGATGTTACTTCAAAAAATTGTGAAAATTTAATGTTATTGCATTTATGCTCTTTGAGCGACCTCTAAATGTTAATAAATTGAGCTGAAATTTTTAGGATATCCATTCTGTACCCCATAGCATATTTTAAGAGGTAGAATTCAAAAATCCGAGAAAAAAATAAAAAATAAGCAACATCCTACTCTCCCCCGCCAGCAAACACTAGCAGCAAGAAGTGGCGTCCTCTGTGTTCTGTGTTCGCCATCTTGCCTGTACTTTAGCAACCTCAAGGCTCAAATATATTGTTGTTGTTCAAAACGGTGTATTCGTTGGTTCGCACGAAGATCCCCTCCCTCGTCCACGTACGCGCACGCTAAACTTTATTCGATATTAGTACGTAATGTGTTTTCCTTTTAATGTCAGGAAGGAAGCCAAAGAGGCAAATGAATTGAGCGGCCATGCATTACCAAGACTTTCATTTTTATGTTTAAAATCATGAGTATATTTGTATTTGAAAATTTTATTTTATTTTCGTATCTTGTTTCATTTATTGTGCTCCACGGCGTTAGAACTTAAACTTCATCAACAAAAACTATCGAGGTGGGCATATGTGTGGCAACTAGACAAATAGCACTGAAGAAAATTTTGGTAGTTTTTATGTTGAGTGCCCGTTGATGTGCACAATAGGATTTTTCAATTTTTCTCATAGAACCTAAGGGCTTCGATAGCAATGTTTTTAGTACCATCAACTTTGTTCATATTAAGGAAATGGAACGTAAAAAATTCATTGAGTGTCTCTTAGGAATATGGTCTATCTTTTCTTAGACTAGTCAACATTCGAATGAGTGTAGTCGTTTTGGCCAGTTATATCTCTGCCGTTTTCTGATTGGATCAATCGCAACCATTCTTCACAAACACCTAAAAAGGGAACTATATATCTTTGCTAATTGGCCTATCTTGATTCTGCTTTTTTGTTTTCAATAAGATCAGCAGGGAAGGCAATAGCCACATCTAGGCTGACAATTATTGATTCACGGAAAGAGTATTACAGTAAAAACTGTGCTATGGCAACTGCACTGTGACTCTGCTATGGCAGCTGCGCTATAGCAATGCTAAGGCAACAGTACTGTTACTGTGCTATGACAACTCCACTGTGACTTTGCTATAGCAACTGGACTGTGACTGTGCTATGGCAACTGCACTGTGGGTGTGCTATAACTGTACTGTGATGTTTCAATTTAAGTGCAGTCTAAGTAGAGTCACAGTAGAGTCCCTTTAACACAGTTACAGTGCAGCTTTAGAACAGTCGACGCACAGATTTTTTTTTGCATGGGTATTTATGTGTAATGGAATATGGAAGGTGATGACAATTTCCCATGTTAGGTAGTTAACCCTATCTCATTATACTTTCCCAGGCTAAGTAATTATTCCCTCCTCTTGCGCAAAAAGTTACATTCTATGAAGTCGCTATTTATGCCTTATTTTTCACTCTGCATTTCGTATCCTCCTGTTCATTTCGTATTGTTTCCTTGCCGCTCCACGCTGTTAATACGCCTAGGAAAATTCTCCTAATGTAGCCCCATCTGCTGATGAGAAAGGAAGAATAGTTGCTCCGGATTATATGAGTCCACTCCTTGCGAGGCACTCGGCTGTGGATTTGAAGACGCCCGGCTAGAAGGAAGAATATTTTTTCCTTCTCTTCCGCACAGGCTGGTAGCTAAAGTCATGAACTCCCGCAGCTAAAGGGTTAATTTTCTCTTCAATAGTGTTGCCATTGACTCTTACCTACTGCAATAGGGTGGTTTCCTATTATATTTTTATTGTTTAAATCAAAAGATTACTACACCCGGGGTACGCATTTCACGCTTTTACATTTTTTAATGACGATATCTATTTTTCGCGATTGAATGAGAAGTGAAATTTTCAAGCGCGCGAAAACGCGACGGCTAAGTGTGAACGCTGGGAAAAGCCCGTATGTCGTCACTCTGGTTCCCGCTACCGCCATGTAAGTTTACCTTAGAGAGAGAATACGTACGCTTCTGCGATGCTGGCTGCTAGAAGGTAGCGCTTGGCTTAAATAAGGATTATAAACACGTTATCAAACAAAGGAAACAATCCGACCGTAGGCAGTTTTAACGGATAATTATTAAGAGATGTTTCCCCGAGCTCTGTTCTTCGTGCATGCATTTGGAATCTAAAACGATGTAAAACTGCTATCTACTTGTGTAGTAACTAGGTCCTTGTGACGTCACGTGGAGTGGCATCAAATGGGCGCAAATATGGCCTTTTTCAAATGCGGTTAAAATGACCATTGCAATTTATCTAAACTGGGATTCCTAAAACTAAATAAGGACGGGAGATATTGTATTCTGTCGCAGAGACGACAGTAAACCGTACCCTTTTTCCATAAAAATCTGGAGGTGGAAGGGAGGCACCGCCCCCTCATCGAGTGTTAGAGAATCGCTTTTTAATCCTCATCGAAATCCACTTTCACCGTAACGCCACACCCTCATTTTCAACTGGCCATCCAATTTTAGTTTTTTTTTTTTTGAGTTCTCCATTACATTTAATTTCTATCTCATAGACTGCATTAATTACTGGTGAAGTTATGACATCAGAAATAGCCATTAACCTGTTAGTGTATTTATTTACCTTTTAGTTATTAATTTTTTCAAAAACTCTTCGGCCCCATCTTATAGCATTTAATGGAAATAAAGTCGCATTTCCTAAATCACCGACGAATTTCTTAGCATTGTGGTTGCCTGATATCGTATCATATAAGAATAATTAATTAGGTATTTATAATTTTCAAGTAATTTATGTCACTGCTGCTTCTTAAATTCCAGGTCACTCAATTATTTTTTATCAATTTCAATCTTTTTGACAATGACGTTACTATGGTAACTTTAGTTAAGGGAAATAGGATCGAAGTTTTTCCCGGCGAACAATTTGAAGGAATTCTTCTCGGGTTTTCCACCGGTTGAGGCTTTCCATGGCCGACGTTTCGAGGCTCGACTAGAGCATCGTCATCAGGGCAGTTGAATGTCGGACTGAGGTTTTGATTCCCTTATATACCCTGCTTGGAGGTCAGGTGTCACGTGATTGGTTGAGGACTGGTCTCTTGGCAGCCAATCCGTTGATCCTTTGGCTTTTTAGAGTTGACAGAACGGGTTTCCAGGTGTTGCTGATGGCATAGCCTGCGTCACGGTTGAAGTTTTTATGGTCCAATCGAATTTCTATGGCCTCCTTTACGACTCTATCCCAATATTTGGTGGAATGCGTCAGGATCTCGGCATCATCAAACTGGATGACGTGGGCGTATTGTATGCTGAGTTCAGCTATTGCCGATTTCTCCGGTTGTCCCAAGCGCTCTTTCTCTTAAGGTTACACGTATTCTGTGGTGATGCTCGTGAGTTAATAAGATTATTAGGCTTCATTTTCTTGCCTCCAAATGAGTAATTGAATCCGGGAAACATATTTGAAGCGATAGAAAACGATTTCATGCTCTTTTACCATAAAACTTCACATATGAGACTTTTTCTGGTTCCGGTTCTGGCTTCAATCAGAACTGTACAAAAGTGTATGAGTAAGTCTTCTAAAAATAATGAGCAAGTGTTATCCCGAAAACTATACTACTCCTCAATACCAACTTTTGATTTTACACAGTGCCCATATTTCGGTATATTTCCATATTTTCCAACTGCGTAAAATCTACTTCATCAAAGTTTTACTGATTACAACCATTATTTTGCTTTTTGCTCGAAAATTTATTTAAAATTATTTTGAACGACAGCTGAAGATCCGAGCTACCTTAGCGTTTCGGTACTTTATTTCAGTTATTCATTCACACGGCAAAAATTCACTAAAATCGAGTCGGCATGAAATCTCATCATTTATAATATCTATCGTAACAGGCTCAACTTTGTGGAGGTTCATTATAATAAATGAAAGCGAACAAACTATGAATAAATCCACCAATTTATTTACGTGGTACCACTAGTTTCGACGTATGTTGACTACATTCTTTACGTGAAATATTTTGTCCATGATAAAATCATCTCCCACTGATAGATCTCGATACGGAAAACCACGCATGTGTTACGACGAATTAACTAAAAAATCTATTTATACACATCATGGAAGATATTTGTTTCATGCCTATGAACGGGACACAGTTGCCAGGAAATATATGGCCATTCACCTAGGAAAGAAATTATTTGCATTGATCATTAAAGCCTTAACCGTGGCTAGCAATATTTTCAAGAGGACATATTATTGTCATTTGAACTGATTATTGCATGGTGATTGTGGTGCAGGCATTCAAACTACAACCCAATACTGATATAATCATTGAAAGGCATGTGGGTACATCAACCATTAAAACAGACCAGTCACTCAGTTCAGCACTCTTCATCAATCGTATATTATTATTAACTTGATATTTGCAGATAAATTACATACGAGCACTACATCAACTTACATTGATGAGACAATTAAACATTCATTAATCACACAATTAACATGGAAATTACATTGAAAATTAATCTTGACACAAAGTGCTTCAAGTTTTTATCGAAAGTGTTGAAATGTTTGGCATACATTTGAGTTTAAAAAATTAGCAGTTAAATGTACAGAAAAAAATACTTAGTCCTAGAGAATATAGTGCAGTAAATTTACTTGAGCATTAGTGAAATTAGGTCACCGGCATAACTGAATATTATTTTATCATTTTCAGCATAAAAGAACATTTTTCTCATTTCATACAAGCAGTACTGGTAATAATAAGAATTATTTACCCTCATTGATAATAAATACCAATTATTAGACAACTAAAACCTAACCCTGTGTTTGCAAATGAAATAAAAGGTGGATAAATGAAGAGTAAGTCTTCCCAGGAAAGAAAAACTGATTTCCAACAGTTTTGAACCTCATTTGAATCTGATCTGAATCCTTAAAATCTGATTTGACTCTGTCTTGACACTGATTTCCACTGGTTTCCAGCGGACAGGAAATGGAAGGAAGTGATTTGCATCTCATTTCCATTGTAACTGGTTTCCAGCCGTCTTCCACACGGACTGTATTGACACTGAATTGAATGTCATTTAAAACTCTTTTCCTTATTTATTGGCTTGAAAGTGTTTTCCACAAGTTCTTTCCAACAGAGTTGAATTGTAGAATGAATAGAGTATGTGCACTCGGGAGGAATACGATTGAAATGCAGTTTATTCGATTAGGTGTATCGTAAATATAATTACTTCCGATTAACACCATTAATTGTTGCTTAGTTTGTTTAATAATTACTATTTAATATGCATTGTTTTCGCAACGATATTAGGCAGACGAAAACGCTCATCTATTGGCTCCTCGGTATGTGACGTCATTCTGGTCTATCTCATCAGCGTGCAAGGTGTTTATCGTGTTATGATCGTGTTTATGATTCAATAAACTACGTGTGCATTGGAAAAAGTTGGTGGATCTGATCTGTGTAAAGGGAAATACGTTTAAGTGCTTATCATGGAATCAGGTTTCGTGAGGGTTTCTTCAAATAATATCCCGAAGGTGGATGATTCAATGATTGACCGAGCTGATTATGTTGGATTACCTACATGCCTCGGCACGAAGTTTTATTGTTGAACTGGAGCTTTTTTGTTGTCTTGTCTCATTCATAATAAAGAGAAATGGACGGGAAACCTCATCGGAAATTAGGTCTAACATAAGTGAATTAAGTAAGATTGTTTACAGTAGGTACTTGGCCAAAAGTTTGTTAGCACGATTCGAAGGTTTACGGAAGTAAAAGTGCCGGTACGTAGATAACTATCGATATTTGTATTATTGTCATTTCAAATACCGATCATAATTTAATTTATCTATTTAACTATTTTCTATTCTATTACTATTTAACCTACTGACTCGCGAAAAATAATTTTTCATATTCAGTTATGGCCCGTGGTGACTGGATGAATATCCATAGTTAATTATTACATTGCCGTTACTGAGCTGGGTTTCTCTTCTTCTGGGCTATTTAAGGTTTTAAACGTAAGCACAAATAACTGAAGTTACATTTTGGTCCAGTTTAAGCAGTAATCTGATCTTAATTTCTTTAAAAAAACGCACTTTTAGTCGACGTATTTGTTCTTTCGTAGAATTAATGTATTCAAAAGCAGAGTTCTGATTATTTCAATGTTTCTTCAAGTTATTTTCAGTTCGCTAACATAGATATGTCAGTCAGATGTAAGTACATTTGCTTGGTTGAGGTTTATGAATAGCATTTGTGAGGTATATCTAAAAATTGGTTATTGAAAACTTGGTCCGGTTGAATGACGGAAATTTCTCGGGCTGGAAATCAAATGTTTGATAGTTAGATCAGACGATTACTTTTCATTCATTCGGTTTCAATATGCTTCTCGAAGCATTTGTTAGCACAATTTAATAATTGGTTCATTTTATATTTCTTCACAGCATAATTTTATTGGTTTTCAAGGTACAAGTGTCTTGTTATGACCGGTTATGACTATCCATTAAGCGAGGAATCCCTGCGCGCGGTGCATTTCCAAAAAGTAGTCCCGACTTGTGATACGTATTAATGAGCTTATTTCACATCCGATTTGGAAAATATTAGCATCACTGTGTTTGGAATTAAATTACAAACATTTTGAATACCCAAACTGTCACTTTTTATCGAAAATTAATTTTCCATTTTTTAGTTAGTAGTACGGGTACAGTTACTAAGTTAGTTACTAATTAGTGACTTAGTTTTCACGAATTAAGTCGTACTATTTTCAAGGATCATCACTGTTTAAGTGTCTCTTAATTTTAATATCATTATAAATCTGCAAACGAACGCAAATGCGAGAACCGAGGAGTAAGAAATACGATTAGGTAGTTCGAGGTAGAAAAGTTGATAGAGCCTTGTCGTCAGCGTAACCGAGAAACAAATGAATTAAAAGATGTAGATGATGGCATGCACACACTTTAAATCTAGTTCATAAGGCATTCCATGGCTTCTTTCAAACTCAGTATACGCTGTGGAGGGGCTCACCCTAAAGAACAAGATATGCCTGAGAACACGTCGAACAAAATGACGTCACAGCCTTGAGAATATGGCCGACTGGTGTTTCAGCGCATCATTAATTTTGAAAATTTTAATAATTAATATCTCGCTTAAAAAGTACCTCTCTATTCTCAGACTCAGAATTTAGCCTAATTGAGGTGTAAATTCTTTTTTAAGATCACTTCCCAAAAATGTGCACATACTCTATTTTAAATTCTCTTGAAATGAGTGTCTTATAAAAATCTATCTCACACAGGCTTTATGACTGAGTTGATTGGAAAATTACTTCTTCTGAGGTTTCAATGAGTATAATTAGTTCAAAATCATGGTCAGAAATAAAATAATGACGTAGAGGAAATATGTACCTTGCCGTCTTCAAAAAATCACGGGTGATGAAAAACATTTACTGTATATCATCCACATTTTGAATTGTGCATCATTTCACCTGCTGGCGCTCACCGGGCATGCGATTTAAGTGGCTAATACGGCTTAAGCATGTTTAAACCACACTTTGCGACTTCGCCTTTTAAAAAATATAGCGGGCATAGTGCTGCCACCTAACTACAAAAGATAGCAAACCAAAGCAGCAACGCCGATACGCCGATTCCGTTCTGAATGTTTACGTGCTTGTGGCTCTGTTTTGTGCTAAAGTAATAGGGCGTGGAGAAAAAATAATCATATCAGTATTATTTAACCAGTGCTAAATTCCCGCAGCGTTGAATTAAGCCATTCGTGCATCTCTTCAGTCTTCAAGCGACAGTGGAAGTCTGATGTGATTTCGATCTTTTGTGTTTTCATTGGATAATTTATCTTGTGTCAACAGATTTTGAGCGATTACTAATATTTTTGTATGCAATATGTATAATATGTACTTGCGTTACGTCGCCGAAGAGAACCTACCAGGATTTTCAGAATATTGTGTATCTTGCTGGTTTGTTTGTGCTAAGTGAAACGACCGTGTTCATGTATTTAAAAATTAATGGCAAGTTTCTGTAGTGTAACATGCAGATATCGTTGGCTTAATTCTGAACCAGAATTATTTTCATTAGTCACGTAAAGAAGTCTTTCTTTCATAAAGGCATCTGAAATATTTTCTAGTGTTGTGATTTTTCTGTTAATCACGGAAAAATTTGTGCTCTTCGATAATTCAAGATTGTGGAATCTGATGTAAGTTGTTGTTGTTCTGGTGCAGTGACTGTTCTGTTACTCTTGGCAAAACTTTTGCCTTTCGATGACTTTTCAAGAACTGATAAACAATTACAAAAAGCACGACTAGTTTGTCTAACACTCCTTCTAATGAGATTTAATCTGTAAATTCTGTGTTTCCCTAAATTATTTCTAACGCATGAAATTGTGATTTTAAGTGTATTCTGCCTCAGAAGTTTACCAAATTAGATGACTATGTATTTTCAATTGAATATGTACTTCCAACAGGGTTTGTGCATTCTTAATAAATACGTTAATAGAGCCTGTGTCATTTTGTTGTGGTGGGAGACTTACATGAAGTTCATTTTGTTAGGCTGTATTTTGTAAACTTTTGTCAGCTGAGTCTACATCCAGATTGATGATAGAGATGTAGAATGTGAAGTTAGAAACGTTGGTTGAGTGCAGCTCTGCGAAACTTGGAATTGGCGGAAATAATTACTTCCGCCTCGGGTATCAGCAGTTAACTCATGTATCCGAAGTTAACTTATGCATCAGCAGGTCATAGGAGGTGAGAATCGAGTCGCAAACAAGATTCAGATAGGTATGAATGTGGAAAACAGATTCGAAATAGCTTAAACGGGGAAACCGGATTCAAATCTATTGAAAAGTGGAAACCAGAGTCAAACCACATTCATGGAAATGAGTAGGAAAACAGCCGCCATGTTGGACCTTCACAACTGATTTCCCACTGTCTTCCTACTGATTTCCAGCTGTTTCAATTTTCAAAACAGATTCAAAGGAGAAGGAAATCAGGGCGTGGAACCTGTTGGAAATCAATGTCAAATCTAATGGAAATCAGTTTTTCCTTGCTGGGTTTTCACATTCATTGCAAGAATAAGGCATCTTTCCGGTGTACCCGATTGTGTAAGACAAGGTTTTGTTTGGTAGTGTAAGACTTTTTACATTCATTGCAATAATAAAGTTTCTCCTTCGTATGAGTCCGAATGTGTTTGACAAGGTTGCTCTTTTGAGAGAAAGACTTATCACATTCACTGCAAGAATAAGGTTTCTCCATCGTGTGAATCCGCGTGTGACGGATTAGGTTGATCCTTTCAGAGAAAGACTTATTACATTCCTTGCATAAATACGGTTTCTCCTTCGTATGAGTCCGAATGTGACTGACAAGGTTACTGTTTTGAGAGAAAGTCTTACCACATTCATAGCAAGAAAAAGGTTTGTCCTTCGTATGAGTCCGAATGTGACATACAAGGTTACTCTTTACAGAGAAAGACTTATCACATTCCTTGCATGAATACGGTTTCTCCTTCGTATGAGTCCGAATGTGACTGACAAGGGAATACTTACGAGAGAATGACTTATTACATTCCTTGCATGAATACGGTTTCTCCTTCGTATGAGTCCGAATGTGACATACAAGGTTACTCTTTTGAGAGAAAGACTTATTACATTCCTTGCATGAATACGGTTTCTCCTTCGTATGAGTCCGAATGTGACGGACAAGGGTATTCTTATCAGAGAAAGACTTATTACATTCCTTGCATGAATACGGTTTCTCCTTCGTATGAGTCCGAATATGACATACAAGGTTACTCTTTACAGAGAAAGACTTATTACATTCCTTGCATGAATACGGTTTCTCCTTCGTATGAGTCCGAATGTGACTGACAAGGGCATTCTTAAGACAGAATGACTTATCACATTCATTGCACGAGAAAGGTTTCTCCTTCGTATGAGTCCGAATGTGACATACAAGGCTACTCTTTACAGAGAAAGACTTATTACATTCACTGCAAGAATAAGGTTTCTCCTTCGTGTGAGTGCGAATGTGACGGACAAGTGTGTTCTTTCGAGAGAAAGACTTATCACATTCACCGCAGGAATAAGACTTCTTCGCAGTGTCTGGACTAACTGTGCATGATGTCTCTCCTACAATAAAGCTTCTCTTCACTTCCCTTACATTTTTATTTTCCCTTGTTTCTCCGATGTTATCCTTAAGAAGCCAATTTCCTATTCGTCTCACCCCTTGGCTTGCACACTTCAGCTGATTTAAACTTTTGGAGGAGATGGGATGACAAGAACTATTAGTTTCTCTGCTAGAAACAACGGTTTTGAGGGACAAATCTTTTCCGATTGACAAATTTGAATCAATATCCATATTACGAGTCGCGAAATGAATCTCGAGGTGCTTCACGAGATCATGTTTGGCATTGAATGCTTCTCTGCAGTTGAAGCAATGATAAGATTTTTTCGTTGAACTGGCACGATTCCCAGGACTTATAATCATGCACGTAGTTTTCACTTCGTTTTCTCGTATGACTGCCTCGGGGCCATTCTTTCCATTCTCAGTGCTCCTAAAAAACTTCATGGTGTCTGCCTTATCACAACCACTTCTGTTAGCATCAATAGTCATTGTTGCTCTATCCACTCTGATTTTAGACGCATATCTAGTTTTCGAATGTAACCGTCCATCATTAGGAATTGAGCACGACGTTATTTTATCGGTAAGAAAGGTATCACATTTTTTAATGTCTTTATCCATCACCTTCTTTCCTTTCCTTGAGTGTGATGCTGTAATATTTGGTTCAAGGACTGCAAATATGGCCGAGTCTCTTTTAGGAGCTGCAGACTCTAGAAAAGAATTTCACATAAAAAATAAGTAGAGTCAGGCATGAAATCTATGATTCGTTGAACTAATTTATAACACCCTTTAGACCGATACCAAGGTAGTTACTTTAACCGATCCTTCAGTTAAATGATATACACATAACAAAGTGTCTGTTAATTTTTATACAGTGGATTCCATATATTATTTCACAAATTGAGCGGCACTGCTCCTCAGAGAAATTGAGCAAATATTGTACACTAGCCTAAAGTATCTACTCCAGAAAACACCTCAATGCACTTTTTTAAGTACAGAAGTAAAAATAAACTAAACTTACAAAAAGAATACATACAAATGTTTAATTGAAACAAATATCAATTATAAAACCAAATACTTGCTTACATTACAAAGCTTAAACTATGCAGTATAGAATAATACAGGAAGTAGAGGGGCCAGAAGGTAATAAAAGCTGACAAATACCATTATCAGCTTAATAAATAATAGAGTGGAAGATATCATATGTCATATTATAAGAACTTATCTTCAGAAGAACAGGTATATAAAAATATTCCCTGATAAAAATAAACTCCACCATGGTGGGTTAAGGAAGGGTAAAGGAAGGGTATTAGCCTTATGGTGGGTAGTTACCCTTGCACAACCCACGCCCTACCCACCATTAAGGGTAAGGGAAGGATAGAAAAATCCTTCGTGTACCCTTCCTTGGAACTCCTTCCCTTACCGTCCGTCAACCCTTCCTCTACCCACTATTGAGGATAAGGGAAGGGTAGAAAAATCCTTCGTATACCCTTCCTTGGAACTCCTTCGCTTACCATCCGTCAACCCTTCCTCTACCCACCATTAAGGATAAGGGAAGGGTAGAAAAATCCTTCGCTTACCATCCGTCAACCCTTCCTCTACCCACCGTTAAGGGTAAGGGAAGGATAGAAAAATCCTTCGTGTACCCTTCCTTGGAACCCCTTCCCTTACCGTCCGTCAACGCTTCCTCTACCCACCATTAAGGATAAGGGAAGGGTAGAAAAATCTTTCGTGTACCCTTCCTTGGAACTCCTTCGCTAAACATCCGTCAACCCTTCCTCTACCCACCATTAAGGATAAGGGAAGGGTAGAAAAATCCTTCGTGTACCCTTCCTTGGAACTCCTTCGCTTACCATCCGTCAGCCCTTCCTCTACCCACCGTTAAGGGTAAGGGAAGGATAAAAAATTCTTCGTGTACCCTTTCTTGGGACTTAGCATTTATAACTGAGGAAAACATATCCTGAAAGTGTCTCCTCAGCTACTTTCACCTGCTTAAGAGCATTGAGTTCTGTACAAGAACGGAAGCAGTCTATGAGTCGTACCCTCCGCCCCCCGAAATATAAAAACACAATCATTTTCCTTCATAAAAGAAAACAAAATATTGAAAAACAATGAATTTTAAAAAAATTTCTTAAAAGATTGAATTTTTTTTCGATTATGAAAAATGTTTGAATTATTTTAAAGCCCATTTCTTAGTATCCTGTTTTTCAAAAATTTCCCCACCCGGTTTTGGACCCCCCAACGAAATTCTTGGCTACGCCACTGTACACAATAGATTCTAAAATTGTGTGAAAAAAGCTCCATTAGAAGTTCTTTCATTCACATTTTTAGGATGTAACCTATTTGTGTGGCTGACAATGAGACATGGCGAGAGTGATGTTTGGTATTTGTATGCCGATCTTATTTTCTGAAACGAAATAGGTGTGGTAGAAAAAAGTCACAGCTTTCTTCCACGTAGACTCGGGTGCAAATCTCATCTTAAGATTTTGTAGAATAAGTTTTGTTAAGAAGCTTTATTTCACCAGTAACTCGATAGCCGAGGTTGTTAAGGCACTAGGTCATTGTCCTATAATATGTGGGTACCGCGTTCAAGATCGAGTCTTGGCCAATTTTTTTGTCTTATAATTTAAGAAATCACTGCTACAACTCATCCCCATTAGTTTAATTTAGTTGCTTAGCGATTTTTTAAATTTCATGTTAATTTATGTTTTTTTTAGTTTTTAAATTAGTCCTTCCCTTCCTGTACCCTTCATTCAGGCTGGCCAAACCCTTTACGTACCCTCAAGGAAGGAGAGGGCCTACCTACCAATTTTCTAATATACCCTTCGTGTACCCTTGCTGAAGGGTTTAGGAAGGGTACACCTATCCTTCCTGTACCCTTCATTGGGGTTGGCCAAACCCTTCCCGTACACTCCAGCAAGGAGAGGGCCTACCCACCAATGTTCTAAAATTCCCTTCGTGTACCCTTGCTGAAGGGTTTAGGAAGGGTACACCTATCCTTCCCTTACCCTCAATGGAGGGTAGACCTCCCCTCAATGGAGGAGTTTATTTTTATCAGGGTTTGTAAGAAAAACAATGGCAGTAAATTAAGATCACAATCTATGAGAGGCACACCTCTCCATGTCTCATGAAACTTTCGTAACATCTACACCTTGCATTATTTAAAAAGTTATTTCAAACATAATGCATGGGGTATTATTGATCTCATACCTAGATTAACATTAGGGATGGTGAAATGGGATGCCTCATATCCAAATATCCGCAGTTATTGCCCTTCATCAGATACACCGGATCCAAAGTTGCGGAAGGCATCGGATATGGATCCGAAATTATATATAATGGCTTCAGTGAATGCACACCACTAATAAGAAGAGTGGAAAGGGTTCTAACTCTCTCATTGAATGTGGCCTCACATTGCCGCTGATATGACTTTCTGCCAGTGGCTCATTCCATGTTAAATCAACCAATATTTTGACCAAATGACCCCACTGACTAGGATTTTCATGAAACTTGCCATCCTCATACATTCTCGTATAATTAGAAATTGGGTACAATTTTAGACTGTAATTGTCAGTAGTTAATGAAATAGGAGCAATTTTTGCTCCTATTTCATAAACTACTGCTTAACAGCAAACAGCAAGTTTTGGCGTGACCCCTTAAGTTCCGCAACGTGCAACACATGGTGATCTTTATTTTCATCCATAACTCCATTCCTGTGAGAATAAAGGCATGATTTTTTTTCTAAAGCTAAGTGGTCCATAATGATCCCAATATTATCTTTAAATATTCACTGCATGAAGTAATTCAGGTGCAAAAAAATAAAGTTTACAAAAAAAATCTTTCTTGTACCGTTTATCATTGTCAGCATCCATAGGGAAAGGCCATGCGAATACAGACTCATGGTTCAGTTTAAACCAATCATTAATGTATGAGCAAAGATACTGATGAAAAAAATCGTCAGTCCGACACTCCTTTAACTAAAAAAATACTCATCCATGGTCACAGGAAAAAATGGCTCTTTTTCATGGCACATAGATTCTAGACAATTAAGAGGATATATATAAGCTTATACTCATGAATAAACAATATTGGAGCATGCATTGTCTCACTACAGTGCATGCTACTGGCTCTTAGAGTAGGAAACACATAAGCAATCATCTACATCTACATAATACCCCGCAAGCCGCCTAAAAGGTGTGTGGCAGGGTGTGTTAGGACACCAGCCGTTTACAGCTATAAAAAAATGTAGTGCTCAAACGAAGTTGGGACTAGCGTTTATTAAAGTCCTTTATGGTTCGGGGGAAAAACGAATTCGCATATCTATCCGTTCGGCAAAACATCTCTCTTAATTTATCACTTCTATCGGAATTGGAAATATAGTGTGGCTCAAATATTATGTTCTCTGTATCGCTCTTAAAGATATCCATTCTCAATTGTTCAAGCAATCTAAGCCTAGCGCGCAGCCTCCGAGTCTCCAACGGCTCCCAGCCTAACTCGCTTAACATCTGGGTAACACTGTCTGTACGCCCGTAGCAGTTTTTGACGAAACGCGCAGCCTTCCTTTGAATTTTATTCCGTTCGCGGATTAAGTATTTCTGCACCGGATCCCATATGCTCGCTGCATATTCAAGGTGCGGTCGGACGAGAGCGAAATAGCACCTTTCCTTTACTTTCTCATCCGAAAATCTTCCCACAATACGCTTGACGAATCCTAATTTCTTAAGGGCTGTGCCGCAAATATTCTTTATATGTGTTCCCCACGTGAGGTTCGAGGTTATCGTAACTCCCAGGTAATTCACTTCGTCTGTTGCCTTTACATTAATGCCATCCACTGCATGAACGTGATTAGAGTTGGACGAATTCCGCAGGAAATGTACCGCCATGCATTTGCTCAGATTTAGTTTGAGTCCCCACTCTTGGCTCCACAAATGATCGTTGTTTAAGTCAGATGATAGAATTTCATAGTCAGAGTGATCACTAATTTCGCGATAGATGACAGCGTCGTCAGCAAATTACGTATTTTACTGCTAATGCGGGAGCAGAGATCATTAATGTATAAAATGAACAACAGGGGGCCAATTACGCTTCCTCGTGGAACACCTAATGTAACGCTTACAACATCGGAGCTAATTCCGTCAAGAACAACTTTTTGTTTACGATCTCTGAGAAAGTCGCGTATCCAGTTTAAAACTGTTTCGTTTAATCCGCATGACTGTAATTTGTACAAAAGTTTGTTGTGAGGTACAGTGTCGAAAGCTTTCTTTAAATCTAGAAACAGAGCGTCAACTTGTCTTTTCGATTCACCAGATTTTATAACGTCGTGAAGAAAGAGCGCGAGCTGTGTTTCGCATGATCTACCTTTTCGGAATCCGTGCTGACAGTCATGGAGGAAGTTACGTCTGTCCAAGAAAGTCATGATATTGCTAACGACGATATGCTCAAGTATCTTGCCTATAATCGATGTTAATGAAATCGGACGGTAGTTGCCTGGGTCATGTCTGTTTCCCTTTTTGAATATGGGTGTAACGCTTGCAATTTTCCAGTCTGGCGGTAACTTCCCTTCGGAGAGTGACTTCTTGAATATTATCTCTAAATAAGGTGCGATCTGTGGAGCTAACTCCCTGAGGACACGCGCGGATATTCCCTCCGGACCCGAAGATTTACTATTCTTAATCGATTGTAGTTGTTTAGTTATCCCATCACGTTGTATAGATATTTCTTCCATCGATTCCTCAGTATATGGGATGTCTAAATTGAACTGAGTATCGTCAGTAGTGTATACACTTTGGAAGTGGAAATTTAAAGTGTTAGCTTTGTCAATATTTTCGGTGACAAGTTTACCATCTTTATTAAATAAAGAATATACGGTTGAATGTTTTCCCTGAAGCTCTCTCGCGTACGACCAAAAGGATTTCGGATTTTCTTCGAGTAATTCACCGAGTACTTTTTTCTTAAACATTCGCATTGATTTCTTGGTCATTGAGCGTTATGCAGCGTAACTTTCTTTAGCTTCAAGTTCCTTCGATTTATTAAGTGACATGATGGATTTTCTGTACAAGTTGTATAGTTTTCTCTGTTTCCTAATTTCCCTTCTGACATCGTTATAGTACCAGCGAGGTTCTTTATTATCACACTTCAGTTTTTGCGGAATATGTTCGTTGATTCCTTGGCGCAGAATTTCTAGGAAGTGTTTCCATGTCGCATCTGTGCTTTGGTCCTTTGATGTAACTACGAATTTTTGTAGTAGTCTTTACGCATCTCGCCAAATTTAGTGAAGTTGCATTTATCAAATAAGTAAATTTTGCGTTTAGGTTTTACGGCTGACACTACATCAATTTTTAACGTTGCAAAGATTACTCGGTGATCGCTTATACCGACAATAATATCGAGTTGTTTTATCAACTTAGGATGGCTTACTGCTAAAAGGTCTAATATCTTCTTTCCTCTCGTAGGTTTGTCAACTACTTGGGCTAGAGAGTGATTTACAAGTATGTTGAGTAATACCTCGCTGATTTCTCTATTCCTTGAATACGTTTTTACGGTGTAAGTATCCCAGTTTATGGATGGAAGATTAAAATCGCCCCCGATTACTATTACACTATTACTGTCTCTCTGAGTAAATGCAGATATTTGATTTTCTAGAAGGTACATAACATCGACTTCGGAGTTCGGCGGTCTATAAAAAGAGCAAACATGAATACTCCTTTTGTTTCGTTGTTTAATTGTACACCATACGCTTTCTATTTCGTTGTCAATTATTTCGTGGGCGGCGCTGTGCAAATGTGATTTAACTGCTATAAAAACTCCGCCACCTGTTCTATTGCGTCGATCGCATCTGTAAATTTTATATTCTGGAGGAAAAACTTCGCTGTCGCTTATATCTTCCGTAAGCCAGCTCTCTGTCCCCATGACCACGTCTGCGTCTTGAAAAATATGCTCGATTCCGGCGCGCTTGTTTTTTACGCTACGGCAATTAACTACAACTAGGTTAATGTCATATTTTGTAGTTAGAGTTTCGGTTGGTTCTTTTCTAAGCTTTTGTGTACTCAGCGGGTGAATTTTATTGGCAGTACCAATAATATTTGACATTTTGTCTTTCTCAGGAGCACGCGTTTTGGGAATAAATACGCTATTGTTCGGCGTTACCGCTCTTAAGCTTACTTCTTCGTATCTTTCGCATTGCGGATTTCCTCGGAGGCTACGTTTAATTAAATCATTGATAATCCCGCTAGATGACCTACCCTCTAGTCTAAAAAATACCCACAGTGCTCAAAAATCCTACGAGCCACCCGTTCCGACGCCTCTTTGGAATAATGCACCCCAGACGAATTGAGGGGAGCCCGGCACGATCTAATCACCGGCCGAAGATCCACGACCTCTGCTCCAATGCTCACACAGAGTTCCCACAGCCTCTTGTTGATCCAGGAAATCCTGTCCCAAACTCGAGGGCCGCAGTCCGTCCGTGGAACAATGCTGCAGATGGACCGTCGCATATCGATACCAGTGCCCCTCCGAACGCGTTCCACTTCCGAGCTTAGATCCCTGAAGGAATTTAAAATCTTATCAGCTCTGCGTTCAGAGGCATCATTAGTGCCAATATGGGCCACCACCCGCAGTCTAGAACAGCCCGTGTCCTTCACTGCTGATTTTACCGCCGCCGTAGTATGGGGTACAAGGCCTCCTGGTATGCACCACGAGGTGACCCGTTGGTCCGCTCCGTCTCTCCTTGCCCTCTTCTCCAACTGGGAGAAAATCCGCCGAACGTTGGAACTCCCTAACAATACGATCCCCGCCCTCCCTCCCCGGCTGTCTCTCGAAGCTGCATCCCTCGCGACAGGGGGTTGCTTCACGACCTCGACAACTAGCTCCCCGGAATTGTCCTCCGACAAGACCGCGAAGCTGTTGTGAACGGGTATGGGGTTAGCCTCCGCTTCCCCCGCTCCCCGACTTGGCTGTGCCACCGCCCCCCGCCCTTGGGGTACAGCCACCCACTCGGGCCTCAGGTTATGAGTAATCCCCTGACCCGAAGACTGCACCGTCCCATCCAAGGTTTTCGTGCAGGCTACCTCCCCCGAGCTTGCTCGAGACACCACCTTGGTATTGCACAGAGCCGTAGATGAGACGCTACGATCCCCGGATCGTGGGATTTCCCCAAAACCCGTTACCCGGGCGCGTATTTCTGCCACCAATTTCTCGAGTTCGGTGACGCGTGCCTCAAGGAGGTCGCTCTTCGCCTTGCTCTTGGCCTTTGTGACGGAAGATCGGCCAGCCATACTACTCTAGGGGCTTTATCGACTTTATAAACAACGCTTAGAAGTTACACAAACCGATAATAATGATAAAAATATTGCGTAAGATGAAGCTAATTATTTTTTTTAACGAGTAGCTAAGAAGTTAATAATTATAAAGAAGAAAGGGTCAGTGATAGAGCTCGCAAACAATAGAAGATCAAGTAATTTTAGGAATTAACACTAATACCTTAAATCTATCAATAAATTCTAGGTACTATGCTACTACTTAACAACTTAACGAGACAAATAGTATTATAACTAGGTTATCACTAAAAACAATTAAGGCAACTTGAAATAAGGAAGAGAGAAGAGAAGTTAAAAGCGAGTAAGTTGGTCAACGACTCTTTATCCGTTCCCCAGTCGCGTGGCAGGCACAGTAGCAGCTACAGGACCAGGAAGCTTCACAACACTACTTCACTACTACACTTTACTACTCTAGCTACTTCGCAAAATATGATCAATAGAAATACACACTAAAATCACTACTCTAGGAAAGACGGTAGCAACGGGGTGGAAGCCCAAGGTAATCGCTGGCGGTCAGTGAAGAACCGGTTTCAGGAGCGCACGGCACACACAACCTCACTCTTCGAGAGCTGGTCAGAGAATGAAAATGTGTGAATGTACTCCCCAACGTACAGCTAATTTCGAATACTACAGCTACTGAGTAGTATGGTATAAAATGCAAAGGCAGAGGAGAGCTATCAGAAAGTTTTATCCAATTTCAGTCCAAGTGAAGTTAATTTAATTCTCATTCATATGGTGCTGCCTTTGTGATATTGTGTTGAATTTCAGACTAAGCAACTCATGTGTGTGATTAATAGTCAGGCTTACATTGTAACATATCTTATTCGTATTGAGGCATGTCTTGCCATGTCAGAGAAAGCATTGTGCAGTGTTGGCAAAGAACTCAGTTCTGAATTTCACAAAAAGAGCTACACAAACTTTTTTATTTCAAATAACTACCAGAAGTGGACAGATAATTCATTACCCTGCGGTGCAATATTCCTATGTCATCACTGTTGACAGTGTGCTCTCATCATCTTCATTCCTTTTTAAGGAAATACGAGTGTTATAAGCTTTAATGTTGTACCCTTTTGCCATACATAAAGGTCCTGTGAGGAAATTTCTGAGGACCATACCTCTAAAAAGGTGTAGGTCCGTGAGAGCAGCAGGCATCATGGTGAAGCCTGGAGAAAATTTGCTGTATGTGCGACATGAGGATTTCCAAAATTTGTATAAGTGAAATTGTTTCCAATGGCATTGACGAAAGCGATAAAGAACTTTCATCAGTTAAGACTGGGTAGAAAGTCATAGAAAATAAGATGAAAGACACTGCAGCTTGGAGGCTTTAGACTGCTCTCCTTTGAAATTACATTCTTTGTCTTCTCACAGTACACTCATATGGAAAAGGAAAGATAACACAGGCTAAGCATGGCCTTGTTTTTAAAGTGTCTGGTGCATTGAAATTTGTGAATCCATCCCTGGAAAATCTAAGAAGTTATGAAGATGAGAGTGACAGTCAACTCATCAAGCAAAAGGCAGCCGACTTGGATGACCTGCTGTCTAAAATTTTAGAATAAATTGCCAACAGTTAGCTGGCTGAGTAAACTTCAAATGTTGACCCTGGCCCCTTTATCTTGGTCTATGAAAAGGATTATGAGTGAATTTCATGTTTCAAACTAAACTGTGAGACAGGCCAAACAGTTACTTGATGAGAAGGTAATACCTGCTATGCCATCACCATGTGCTGGGAAATCACTTCCAAACTCCACAGTAGAGCTGGTGAAAACTTTTTATGAGCTTGATAAGAATTCTAGACATATTCTTGAAGCCAAAGATACAGTCAGTGTGGGTAAGATTGAGTATATGCAAAAGAGGTTGATTTTATAAAACCTCAAAGAACTTTATGTGCTCTTCAAAGAGCAATATCCACAAGAAGAAATTGGTTTCTCCAAATTTTGCTCACTTCAGCCAAAATTGTGTGTGATGTCTGGTGCTTCTGGGACTCAATCAGTTTGTGTTTGAGTCATACATAAAAATGTAAAACTTCTAATTAGTGTCTTGCAATGGGGAACTTGCATGAATTTTTTTTATTTCATAGGCGGACAGAAAATTATTTTCTGAATGCAACAAAGAAAACCGCATGCAAATCGGAGTTTTCATTCGCGAGATATTTAATGATAAATATAACGAATTTTAAAGCGCGGGAAAAACTCCCTCACCCTCCAAGCCACTGCCGACGAAGCCTCGATGACGTCAAAGGTGCCTAAACATCACGCGAAGCTATTGTTGTGATTGTTTGTAATAGTTGCCAGCAGTTGTGAGAGCTTCGTTTGTTAGACGTGTTGATTATTTTATATTTAAAGATAAATATCCGACGATAGAGGCTTGGAAGCCCTCGTCTTTTGTATTATTTATAATATTAATATCTGAGTAAGGGCATTAAATATAAAACTGGAGCAGTTAAACCAAAAATTTGATAATACCTAAATAACATCGTTGTAGGAGTCTGAGCCACGGCCATTGGAATGGGGATACGTTAATGGTAAGTTGATGTTATCGACGGCATATCATTCATTTAAGTATGTAATTAGAACGATTGTGATCCCTGTAAACACAAATAGCTGCTGAAGCGCTGCAGCAGCGCTTCACCGTAGCGCTGCAGACGGTGCCCACGCGCTGCTGACGCGCGACAGCAACCTTCAAATTTCCGTTTTTTGAATGCCACACGCGCTGCTAGAGCGCCACTGTAGCGCTGCAGAACAGCTGCGGCAGCGTAACGGAGGAGCATCACGAGCGCTGCTGAATAGCTGCAGCAGCGCCGTTCAGTTGCTGCGGCAGCGCTGCAACAACCGTCTTGCAGCGCTGTAGAAATGCATTAGCAACGCTACACCAGCGGTGCTGCGGCGCCCGAATTTCGCTTTAATTGCGTACTGAATCAAGCTTATCCTTGCCAATTACTACCCGGTGGCCTATCCCCAAAAGCAATTCCATCATTCATGTGCAGGTCTGAATTATCATCGCTGCTATGCTCGTAGATATGTCTACTTGTCCGGGCACTCGTCAGCCTGGCAGGTGAATGAAGAAATAGCTATTGGGCATACGCTATGAAAGAGTACTGAAATAAATTATTAGGTCTTAATTGAATTACGCAGTTCAATCAATTCAACGCAGTTACAATGAAAAATCATCAAAAGCAAAGGCAACAAACATAGTACTCAATATAGAATGAGAATGCACCACAATTCCTAGTTACAGAACAAAATGACAGTACCCAAGGGCAGAATTGCATGGCATATAATAGCAGTGGAAGTTTTTATGCTCTTTCTTCGAAATACAAAACTGAAAATTTGAGAATAAACAGTGGTCGTTTAAAGTAATTATGCTAGACACATCAGATGAAGCAAGAGCAATTCAATGAAAAATAAAAGCATATATTCATAATAATGCAACAGTATACACAATCGCTGTTAAAAACAGATCTCCTTATCCTGGTGCAATTTCTGGTACCACTCTCCTATCTTTTTATTTATTTTACCAAAACCAACATGAACCAGCGTAGGCTTCTTATCAGCATCTGAGGAAATACCAAAGAACACACATAAAGCATCTACTGATACAAAAGACGCAATCTATGGGAGATCAATTGTGAAAGGAGGGAAGGAATAAATGACAAGAGTAAAAACTATACCAAGAATAGCTTTGCAATAATTATAATATTTATCATGATGAATCATAAGCACGCAAGAGGATTCCCACATGCACACCACACGGTCACAACAATGTTACATACGCCAGAAAATTACACTTTCTCATTTATATAAAGGCTAAACTTGCCAAACACTCATGAAGGCAATCTACCCTGAAGCTAGAACTTGCAAAAACATTGTCAATATTTTCTAATTTGTTCTCAGAAGGTTCAGTGAACACACTCTTGAAGTAGGAATTCAATAAATTGACTTTCACGAAACTGTTTGCTAATACTTATCCATCATCGTATTTTAGCGATCAAACGGAAAATATTTTACATTGCTCGTACTTCCCTAACACCAGACTAAAATTCTTTTGAGTTATCCCGTTACTCCTCTACCAGCGTTTTCATTTTAAAATTCGTCAATGCATTCTTGAAGGCTTCCTTAAGCTTTAAACAACTTATATTTTTTAATTAGTAACACGAGATAATTACTGGATAAATCAGTATTGACATCTTCCATTTTAGCAGGGCATTCTCTCTGTCGCTTTAATGATTTTTTGACTCCCGCGTCAGCCCATCTCGTTGGACAATCTTTTTAGTATTTTACTAAAAAGGTTGGCTAACTAAAAACTTTTCAGCTGTGAACTTTTCCTGAGATATACGTTACAGATTTCCTATTTCACTATTTATGGAAACCTATATGATTATTATTTTAAAGCTTATTTCCAATGGTTCCAAACATAACTACGACCACGTATGTAAACAAAAACACTTACTCTTAAAATGTGCTTATATTCACCATGAAAGAAAGCCAATCCTACCTAATTTCAAGGAGCATTGAATTTAAAGTAACTAAAATTATACATTTTAAAAGAAGATGATAAATTCTTACCTAATTAGAATCCCCAAGGACGATCAACAGTTCCACGACGTTGGCCGCCATAGCCTCAGCAAACTTCCCAAGCACCCTGGTAAACAATCGCGTATCGCGTAGCGGAGGATTGTTGCACAAACTCGCATTAGCAGCGTTCCAGCAGCGTGCTGCAGGCATGCTTTGGGCATGCGCTGTTGATGCGCTGCAATTGCATGTTTCGCCAGCGTGCTGCGAAAGAGCGCTGCACAAGCGCTGTTACCGCGCTTCATTGAAACGGAAACGAACTTGCAGCTGTGAAACCCCTGTGGAGCGCTGCTGCAGCTATTTGTGTTTACAGGGATGTTTACTAATGTCCGCTTAGCTTTTATATACAATAACTTCATCCGTTTATTCGTAGGTACCGGAGAATTCGTCGTTTAGGACTGTCTGTGCTTGTATTATGGGGTGAATTCCAGTCAATGCAACTTTTGCTCGCTGATTGGAGACATCTAGGAACATTTTTGTGCCAAAATAGTGTTATTTTCAACGTGACATCTCCCGTTAAGCTACTGCTAATAATCACAGTGCCAGTGGTTGTAATGCACTAAGTTTGACAAGGTTGAAAAATGTCGGCCAAGAGTTATCAGAGTTCCATCGTGATTGAATAGTAAAAAGTGCTATTACGCTATCGATAAATGTCTAACAGTAGTGTAAAAATTGTCAGTGGCGTGCTAATCTCCGTTGTTCACCGTAGATATGACATTTCACGATCACGCTATTGAAATAAAAACTGTGTGTGAAGTTTGTTATTCCATTATTTCAACGAATAGTAGTGAGAAATGTCACTTGTGTGGGCTAATTTCAGGGTTTAAATCAGTGAATAAATAGTTGTATTCATCATAACGAGTTCTGTTATTGTAAGTTGTACGTGATGAATATAAGAATGTGATAGTGACATCCAGTTTTTGATAAGAGCATTTGCTTATTTCCCACTATATTTTTATGGTATATGCTAGAATATTGTTTATGGATTTACCTATATTATTGAAATAGGTTGTAGCTTGTGTGTGTGTTGGCAGCGGAACCGATTCGCGATCTCACATGTGGATTGTGTGCAGACTGTTTTGCTGTGAATTCGTACCGTAGGACGGATAGGACTACCTTCTCCGTTAATCCGGCGTTGCCAAATTCAACAGCACAGCTTACGATCGTTATCCTCCAGTATTACAAGTTTCTTTTACAACTCGATTTGCCGCCGACGTATAGCAATAATTTGTCTTAACAAATTCCATGAGGGTCGTGGCATCGATTTTTGGTGTCCTAAAAAAAGGCTGGTGTCCTAACACCCCATGCCACACGCCTTTTAGGCGGCTTGCGGGGTTTTATGTAGACGTAGATGAATTTCAGGTGTAGTATTCGAACGAGTGGCAACGATATCATCCATTTTTCTGATGACTGAAACATACGAAGTGAAACGCTTATACTTCATCATCCCGGTGTCTAATTATTAATATCCCAAGTTATAATTGCGGCACAATAGCAATAGGAAAACTTGCCCAAGAATAACAGAACAAAATAAAGTGACGATGAGCGGCTAAATACTCCCTCAAAACAAATTTTACACCATGCGCTCAGCGTATTTCCCTACTCCCTACGGTTGTTTAGGCACCTATGACGTCACGCCTGGCCTCGGCAACGCTCGGGTGTCTTCGCGCAGTGGTCGGCTCAGAGAAATTTTTCTCGATTTTAAATGCAATTTTTTTTATTTCTTTTGATGTTGAATGGAGAAACTGAATGTATTTTTGCGTCCTAATGTATCCATTTTACGCATTCAAAATAGTTTTTAGAGCAATCTACGACCCATGCAAGTTCCTCATTGAAGGATACATATAAGGAGTTGATGGATATCATAATTTCTATATTTTGTGAATATGACCCTCTGATACAGTCAACTATAGGCAGTGGGTTTCCACTGATACATGGGTTTACATCATCCATTGATGAACTCTTGGATATTCTATGCCTCAAAATGAATAAACTGATACCACATTGTTACGTCACTAAAGAACAATCCTCGTTTTATCAAAATAAGCAAAGAAATCCTCAGTCATGAAAAGGTAGTTACCGTGATGAATTTTATTGAAAACTTTTCATTTTTAATTCAGGATGAAGTTCAAAGTTATCACTGGACCAATCTATTATCCACCATACACCCTAGCTTGATTTACCTGAAGAAAGATGGTACTCTCAATACCTCATCTCATTGTTTAATATTTGATGACCTTAACCATGATGTGTCCTATTTTATGAAAGAGCAACGTCACCTTATAGAATTTTAAAAGAGAACTTCGCCTATGATCCAAGAGGTTCGGTACTACAGAGATGGATGTGCTGGGCAATATAAAAACTACAAGTCTGTTATAAATTTGTGCCATCATTATAATGACTATGGAATGAATGCAACCTGGTCTTTTTTTCCACAAGCCATGGAAAGTCCTCCTTTGATGGTATAGGTGGTATCATTAAACGGATGGCAGAGCAAGTAACAAACAGCAGCAGGATTTGTGAGTTTTGTAGAGATAATATGAAAAACATTAACATCCATTGCATTAAGTCTAGTGATGTGCCAAGGCCACGTAGTAAAAATCTTGAAAGATCCACCTAGGCAAAAACAATTTCGGGCACAAGAAACTTCCGTCATTTTGTGCCTTTATCAGATAGAAAAGTTGCTGAAAAGTTCACCGACTTGAATGACGAGCACAGCATTATATTTGACTTTTTTTCTGAAAGAGTGGATTTTCCCGATAATTTGGATGTTGGTTCATATGCTGCTAGTATTTACAGAAAGCAGTGTGGTACATTGGACTAGTGAAAGCTCTCAACCATGAAGAAGGTGATATTTCAGTTAAATTCATGACACTTAAAGGCCCCTCACCTTCATTCTCTTGGCCAGAGATTTATGATGCTTGCTGTGTGCCACTAGGACAATGTTGTACGTCAGGGGTTCCCAAACTTCTTTGTACCGCGCCCCCCTGCTACACATATCAGCTTTCCATTTTGCAATACCCTATTTCCACGGTGCCGTACATACCAACTCCTACTCATACAAGTACTTGTACTCGTACAAGTATGTGCCTACTTGATACCGTGAGTAGGTAATTTTTTTGTTCACTGTTGAATGCGGTGACGCAGAATGGAAAGATTCAATAATTGTACATAAGATGAAAATTAAAACAAGTATTACATGAAAAACGAATATAATTACTGATACTGCGAGCTCCGCTCTCATAGGCACGAGGGGGTTGTTTGAAACGTGCAGGGGAACGATACTGAGAAATTTATAACAGAAACTTTTTTTATCAATAAATTTTTGAAGATTTCTCCATCTTCTTCGAAACTTGAAAACATGAAAAAAAACAGCAATTGATAGTGCAATAGGGGTGTGATACTTACCTCGATAGATCATATTCATTGTAAGATAAAAAGATCTTTTTATTTTCAATACAGCTGCCCTTGCGCCAATGAGAAGGGAGCTTGCACTGCGAGTGAAGTATAAAGATATCTCAACCCAGATCAGTACACACACCCATTGCGTCTGACAGTAACTGCTATGGAGGGGGACAGTTTTGAGAACCTTGAACTCTTGTGTGTTTTGTAGTTTTAAAAACTGTAACCTTCTTTGATAAAGTTTACAACTTTATTGAATCTTTACAAAAACAATTATGAAAGCTTAGAAAGACTTTATTTCAAAGATCTAAGGAAATTATTTTTGTCATTTTTTTATTTATTTCATTTGGGTGTCACGCCCCCCCTGGACTTTCTCCAAGCCCCCCAGGGGGGCGCGCCCCCCAGTTTGGGAACCCCTGTTGTACGAGCTTCATTCTCCTGTAATCATAAGTTCTGGGAGGTCATACTACTTCTTGAGGGAGGAAGTGGCCAACATTCCAAAAAAAATATTTAGACTGTAAAAAACACTAAGATATCATAGTATGTGGTCAGCCAGTTAAAAAGACGAGGCTCGCTTTCAAATCAATAGGTAAGGTTGTAAATATTATTTTACTACTTTTACCTAAATTTCTAATGATATAGAATGACTGAATGAATCATTGAAAGGGTGGAGCATCTGAGGAATTTCTCAATGCAAATGATTTCATGACGGTTACCTTTGACATTTGATAACGTACATTCCTGCGATGTCAATACATCTGGATATGAAATGTATCTGGCCTTTGGACAGAGATTAAAATGAATGAAGGATGTAATAGTGTACCACGGATGATGCAGTTTTTTATTAATATTAATTCTGCTCAAATAGTTCAAATAGCACGAAATTAGCAGTAGGTGACGGAGTACATTCACATGCTTAAGTGTTTCCTACTCTAAGAGCCAGTAGCATACACTTTAGTGAGGTAATGCATGCTCCAATATTGTTTAATCAGGACTCATGATTAAGATACAGATATAAGATAAAGAGCCATTTTTTCCCATGACCATGAATGAGTATTTTTTTAACGAAAGGAATGTCCGACTCACGATTTTTTTCATCAGGATCCTTGTCCATCATTAATGATTACTTTAAACTGAACAATGAGTCGCATGTATTAGCATGGCCTTTCTCTGTGGATGCTGACAATGAAAAATGGTACAAGCGAGATTTTTTGTAAACTTTATTTATTTTATTATTATTAAACTTTATTATTTTACTTCATGCAGTACACATGTAAAGATCGTCGTGCGATGATTATGGACCACTTAGCTTTAGAAAAAAATGATGCCTTTTTATCTCACAGGAATGGAGTTATGAATGAAAATAGTCGCCACGTGTTGCACGTTGCAGCACTTAAGGGGTTCACACCAAAATTTCAATTGCTCATACTTCATTAACTACTGACAATTGGAGGTTAAAATTGCACACAATTTCTAATTATACGAGAATGTATGACCATGGCAAGTTTCATAAAAATCCGAGTCGGTGGGTGTCATGAACTGGTGGATTTGAAATGGAATGACCCCGGGTCTTAGCTTGAGAGCCTGGGTGGTTCAGGATGGATTGGTTTCAAAAGCCATCAGAACAGACCAGTAACACAGAATGTTAAAATAATAAAAAGCTTGTCGTGTTTGCACAATGCATCCAACATTTTCATAAAATCCACTACTTCCCAACTCCATCCTAGGGCCTTATACAGTCGTCTTGTTTCACTGGCTGACCCAGTATTAAGGGTTGAATTCACTATGGATTAAGTCTAGCAAGCAATCACCATGAAGCCTGATTCATGAGTAAGCCTGTAAGAATATCTATTTCATTTTCTCACTTGGTCAATTCATAGACTTCACATGAAAAAGCTGAAAGTTGGCAAAGATACCCGATTCCAAGGTTGCCCACATGCATCCACTTTCCAGTTCCCTATCTCTTCCATTATAATTTACCTATTTTCAGAAGCAATCATCATAATAATATTTAAATTTGGAATACGTCCAGAGTGAATTTTCATAGAACTCAAAGTACTTAAAATGAGAATCAATGTAGAAAATTCCACTAGAACATCCTAATAAAAAATACTCAGAGCAGTTATAAGTAAAATCAACATCTAATTAATTCAAACTTCTCATATCCACCCCCAAAAACGGTGATGCCTTGTACTTCGCTTTACCACCTTTTACAATTTGGATGAAGCTATAACCTTGAAATCTTAGCTAACTTAGTGGCTTGGTCACCCACTGTCATTACTCTGCAGAACTACAACTGATACCCACAAGGTATTGAAGTTGAGTTTAGCCTATTTTCAGCCAAAAAAGTTTTTTTCCCTATCTCAGTTTTTCCATGAATAACTGCAAGGCATATTAAAGCAGAGTTGCCAAGAGCACAAAACAATGAATAGGTTGGGGTGTCTATCAAAGCAAAATTTAACCATCATTTCAAAACTGAAAAAAACCACTTGAGCTCATTTCAACATGTTCCATGTTAATTTTGTCTATGGGCACCACAATTGACATGGTGAATAAATGGAATATTATACTTAGTACTCTTCACATATGATTTACTGGGAAATTTTTTCTCTTACCCAGTCTTAAAGAAAAATTGTTAGGTAAAGTACACTGGAATTCCCATATGAATGCACATGACTGCATATATTGGTTACTATCACTGAAGCATGACGAAAATTTTACTAGATATTTGCCGACCTGATCACATCCTCAAGCAGAACAATAAATCATAAACTTCTGGAATGTATACATAGATGAAAAATGCAGATGCTACATCCTTCACTAGGGAAGTGTCCAAAAACCGGGTCTCAGAATTCAATCAAATATTCTTGTGTTATACATAGTCCATTGGGAGCTGTCCCTGAAACAGCCCCCATATGAGAGTTTATAACCAAATAGTTAAAACTTAAATGCAGTTAAACATTTACAGGTCAGGGTTCCCACTCTACCTGAATAATGCAATTCACGGCTTTTACCAGGTTTTCACGGTTATTTTTCAGGTTTTCACGGTCTCAATTTCGCTAAATTCACGGTCCGTTAATAAGCCAACAATAAGAAAATCACTGGCTGTATATCAACAGAAAATTAACGTACGCAGCAAACGCCGTGAATGTTAACGCCGCAATGAAAAGTGATATCTGTTATGACGTGATCTATCGTTTGAAAAATTCAGGGCCGGCTCAAGGACCAGCCCAATCGCGCTCTTGCCCGGACGCCGAATACCCTTCGGACCTTCTTCCGTCCGGACACCCGAGGTCCTTTTTTAATTCCTCGCCGAGAGATTGTTTTTTGCGCACGTTGTTATTACTGCACAGTAACCGAATGTCCCCCACCCCAATCTTTCTTTTTTAACGGAAAATATTTTATTTAAATTGTTTATAGAATATAATAAATTGATTCTTTCTTATTTAACGGAAAATATTTTTGAAAATTGTTTGTAGAACATAATAAATCGAAAAACAATTTCATACACCGTATTAGCACAAATCTTTTACGAACACGATTCTAAGACTACCCTCCTTTTTTGGAAAGCCACTAGGGGAAAATTTGTTTTTCCTAATAACGATACGATTATAAAATGAATGCGGAAAAACGATTAATGCTTCATTTTTTTGCTAGGTTGTCTATGTCCCAGGAAACGCAGGATTTTGGCGAGTAATTAAGATATTCATTAAAGGTTTCAAACAATATTTTAGATAATAACAGGAATAGTACTACTTTATCAAGACACATAGGTCATATTGTTGATTCGACCCATATCTCTTTCAAAATTCTGAAGGAAAACGCCACCTCACTAAAAAAATGTTTGCTCTCCACTCGGCATTTACACTGCTATTATGGGTTTCAGTCTGATGTAAAAATTCTTATCCATCAAACACCATTTCCAGTACACGTATTCACGAGAGCAATGTGCATTTTGTGCCTAAAACAACCGTATTCGCCGGCGCATTGACTGGTTATGAGATGGATGACGAAGGCCAAAAATAGTCTATTACTTGAATTGTTCCTGTCTAATGAATATATTTTTAATATAATTGAGGTAGTGTGTAAAGCGTGAACAATGTTGCGCTAATCGTCAGTGGCACGCCCACCTGGATCTTTGCCTTCATATCTCTACTTGTTTTCTCCAGGTAGCTCACTCTACCCCCACACCTACTGTCATGTGCTAGCGGACAACCCAAGGCGCTCTGCAATATATTCGTCTTCGGACCATGGCCCCTCCGAAAAAACTATTGAGAACTTTAAGAGATGGACTGAAAATAATTGAACATGAAGAAAAGAATCCGGGCTAGATGCGATTAACTGACCGCAAAAGTACGCCGGGATGGGCTGCTCTCGGGGAAAAGGGTCGAGGATTATCCCCACTAGGAAAGGTCATTAAGGGGAGGAAGCGACTACCTGGTCAGTCCCGAGCCGAAAAAAAAACTCCGCACGGGGCGAAAAAGAAAATCTCAAACCCTTCGTAGAGCCAAAAGCAACTTCCCGCGAAGGAGCTCGGCGCGAAAAGGTTAACGTTCAAATTTTTCGACACAGGCCATCTAGATTTAGTTCCGAAAGTGGTCGCTGCAGCCAGTTGGAAGCCTAATTGGATGGAAGGGGGACTAAGCAGTGACCGAGGGAGGGGAAACCAAGCCAGTGGAGGAAAGTAAACAAGCTGATGAGAAGTGGTGTCATATTTCAGGAGGGGGAGAGAAGAGGCCTGCGCTGGGGAAGATGTTTTTTTTCTTCGGGCAACATTCGTTCCCACGCTTTTCTGACCCATGCGACGATGCTCGCCACAACGAATAGAAGTGCGCTCGCTACGAACGAAGTTGAAAATTTCTGGGAAGGTATTAGTATCAAGATTGAGAGATTTGGTTTTAGGATGAAATTCACGGCTTTTTCCCGGTTTTTTCACGGTAGACGAAATTCACGGCTAATTCACGGTTTTAAGGTTTTCACGGTTGAGTGGGAACCCTGCAGGTCAAATACATTCATGTAAAAGAGCCACTCTGCAAAGGGTTAGCATGTTAAATGAGGTAGTCAAATGTTAAAAGAGCCCAGCTGTCCCGCAAAGGATTTGGGGTTGACACAAACGTTAAAAATTATGAACACTGAAGTTTATGGAAATATTGATGAATTCATCTGTAACATAAACAATACGAAAAATATACATAAAATATTTCATACTAGGTTTGCAAAAGTTGATTGAATTCTTAGATCCTGTTTTTAATACTCCCTTGTCAGAAATAATTACAAGTCTTTTCTGTGAAGAGATATTTTCAAGCACTGAAGAGCACTCACCCACAGCCTCCGTCATAGACTCCATGGCCATTGTGCAATTCAGAATCAGCTCTCCATTTTCCGTAACAGTAGGCTGAAAGTAAGCAGATTTCAGATTTACCAAAAAAATTGACAACTCTAAAATAATAAAAAAAATGAAGCAAAAATCTTGTATTCTTGTGACTCTGGCGAGAATACAAAAACAAATGAAGTGACAGAACCAAAACTAATCCTAAACACAGTTCAATCATACACTGTCCTAGATACTAAAATGCACACTCCCTTCGGGGGAAAAAGGGTGGGCCAAAAGAATAAACAAAATGCAAGGTTAAAATATTGTGGGGCAACAGGTCTTCTTCAGAGTTAGTTTTTCCATTCTTAAGTATATATGAGATTTCTTCGTGAATCTTCTTAACTGGGGGGAAGTCATGTGGGATAAGAGTGTTACTTATCGGCTCTCCATCATGGATGGGCATGACCTCCTCGGCTGGCTCCTGCAGCATCTTCATTAAACATGGGCTGAGAGAATATTTAATTCAAGGCGTCCTCGGTTGACCTTATTCCTCTTGGTCCGGGAAATCTACCATTCAGCTCTCCTATTACCTCTTCTTCGCCACTCTTCACCTCACGGTCTAACCTCCACGATTCTCTTCTCTTTCTACCTATCTTCAAACTGACACGCAAGACAAAATAAGCTGTTGGGCATAGCCTTTTGCGGCAACACAAAGCCACAGTCGATCTGTCTCCTGAAGCTGCAATTCGTCCTCATTTCCTCAACCAGAGAGTGTTAGTTTTCTGAGGTCGGGGCAACTGGAGGAAACTTAGGAAGGAGAATGGAATCCTCATCATGGGGAGGGGGGTTTCACGAAGCATGTTCTCACTTTGTAGTGAGAAGGGGTGCAGATTCCATCACCCTACATTCGGTGCTCACTGGTGTTGTTTGGAGTGAGGGGATTGGGAAAAATGTGGACATTTCACTGGTCACGTACACACCACGGAAATACCCCAAAATTGGGAAAACGGGGAATCGTGGGGGGAGGTGGAAACACTCAACACTCCATTCATTCTTCACCGTATACGCACACACACAGGACACTGAATCAGCTCTCCTTGCCTTTTGAACGCTAATGAGTCCACAATCAGCATCATTAAAGACAGAGATACACGTATATAGAAATAGCTTTGTGAGTTCACAGAAAAACAATGATTCCTATTTATAGCATTGATAAATATCTACACACCACCTCAGAATATACTCTTCTAGGATGTTCACATATTACAGCTTCTGTTATACATTTAAATGCGATAAATTGTACAATAATCAATCATAGTACTCGAAAAAGAAAAATCTCATGTTATCAAGAAAATGTAGGATAAGTCACAAGTAAAAGATCAATACTACAGTGTGAACGAATATTGGTCTCATGCCTCAATGTGACTGAGATTAAGGTGTAATTTGATATGCTTCAAGATATTGTTGCCCTTATTATTGTTTACTTTGACTAATTTTCTACACAAGCAAAATGTGTTTGCATTCGGTGAATTTTATCTACTAGATGTTTTTATCACTCATTTTACTATCTACTAGATGTTTTTATCACTCATTCTACTATCTATTAGATGTTTTTATCACACACACAAATTGATGCATATTGCACAAAATCTCATTTCTCTTATCTGGGAGTAAAACATGGTAATCAAGTATCCTAGGAGCAACAAATTCAGAAGCTCCGAAGAAAAATTACATCTACTTGTTTTTTTATTCTATCACAGATACTAGTTATTGATGTATAATTGTCAATTTATTATAGTGAATTCTACCTGAATGTGATGTTTAGTATCCTCATCTGGGGCCCTAGAACCAATTATAAAATAATCTTCAAAATTCATAGGAGGATACAGTAGCTCATAGGTAACATGTTAACCTAAACAGCATAACTCACTCTACTCCAAAATTCGACTATATTACCTCACACTTGTGTGTTCATGTATGCTGCAAATGTTTGTGCAAAAAGATTATTTATAATTATGATGAATTTCTTCATATGAACTTTTTTTTTCTTTGTTCGCTTGTACTGATTTTGTATATTACATACTCACTGACATGTCCTATATTTGTCCAAACAAATCACTGAACCAATATAAATATCATTATTTTGATGATTACCTGAATAGAGGCTTGGGACATGAGGTCATTTGTGGCCCCATCAGTGCTATCATTGTGCACATATCCTCCTCCATCATCACTAAACTGATCTGCTTTTACACAAGGGGACCACCATGTTTCCATGCCACTCTGATAGAAAGAGAATTAACACTTCCTTGACATGGGTTTTCACCAATTGGTACAAGAAGCAAAAAGATCACAACCAAAACATCAAATGTATGCACATATGAAAAATTCCCTGGATAGCTATTCAGACTACAGAGAGAGGAAGGCAGGATAAATTTATTGACCAACAAAATATGGGCCACCATGTTACTCTGCCTTTTCAACTAGGCATAGGAAAATCTTTCGAAGAATGAAGAACAAATTTATCAGCAATATTTTGAGACATCATGGTCTCATGACATCATACATTGGCAATCAAGAGTTTTTGTCAACATGCGCAGACAGAGTACAAAAATGCTGATTTCATCCACTAATGGTAATCATTACATTTTGCTTCAATCAAAGTTGAATATACATCATGCTCCATCAAAATCAGCGGAGAAATTCATGTTTGATAGATTTGGCTAGAAACTGCATCACCTTATTGCGTGACAATACAGCCAACCAGAACATACACAACAGGATTTATGATTCACCATGAAAGCTTTTTCTCATTTGGAACGATTTCACCAGGGAATCATGATACAAATCATTGGGGGTACCCAGCCACACTACGATCGGTTATCTATTGATCATGACATCACAATAACACAGGGTGAGAGTACCAAATGCTACAATAGGTAGCATGAATTTCACTTGTCTTCCTTCCATTTTGAAGGCACAATATGGAAGGAAAAGAATTTCAATATGACTCTTCACGGATGCGAGGCTTGGATGTTGAGCAGCATCAGAGAATTCTACAGTAGAAGCATTCTTAATATGGTGCAGCCAAAGAATGATGAAGATAAAATGGATCGACCATGCAAGTAACGAGGAAGTGCTAAGAAGAGCGGCAGAAAAGAGAATTCTACTGAAAACCCTTAGCAGAGCACAGAACTACTTATGTTAGTTGAAAACATAATGAGATACGATGGCCTGATGAAAACAGTCGTAGAAGGACTGGTGGAAGAATAGTTAAGGCTATAAAAGATGTAAAAGAGAAGAAATACGCCCCAATGAAAAGGTTAGCGGACAGGAAAGTTGCCTCAAAGATATCTTAGGACTTATGAAGATGATCCGTCCTTCTGTATTGTGGTGATTGGAAGACAGCATGGTGTTTCTATGCTCACATAAATGGGAAATGCCATGACGTCACAATCCTCAATGGGGAACATGCATGGAATTTGTTCATCATCCTAGTTAGTCTCATTGGATAGAAAATTTTCTCACGAGTCCAAATATATAAGCCAAAACTCTCCTAGTACTCCACAAACGTCAATAAATGCTAATTAAAAATGCTCGAATATCGCTTGAAGTCACGTGACCTGAAACGCCTTCTGACGTAATCGCACGGTACACCATTCACTTCGCTAAGAAATTAGAGTGTTAGAGGCTTGAATGCAAGATATTTAAAGTACAAATTGCAATTATTATCGCCAAATTTGCATTTGAGCCCTCGTAGATCGATTTTCTATCCACTTCCTCAGTCTATCATCAGTGGACGCCGTTCCGTAACGTCACGCTCCGATGACGTCGTGTTTTCAATCAGCCGATGAAGATCAATTTTTAAAGACTCATAACTCAGCTAAAAATCATTATTCATACGCGAAATTTTCGACGAGTACATTTGAGGTAGAGGCCTTCTTCTTCCAGTACTTTAAAAAAATTGTGCATGTTCCCCATTGCTCAGTGAGCAAAGGTGAGTGATCAGAGCAGCTCTATGCCCCCATTCTGTGCAGAACAATGAATCATTCATTTTGAATTTTTTCGTCAAGAACAACACATCTCTATGATAGTAAAAAAAACCTTTTGCGCCAATGGGCTAAAACTTTTGAGACTTTGATTACCTTAATCTCCCTTGAAAAAGAAACCAGAATTGGCCAGGAAACATTGGAGCCCCCGAAAAATTTGCAAAGGCAACATAGCCCAGAAGCTTTTTTTCAACTTACATGACTAACTGTGAAAGTTCTAATGAAGACTTACGACACATTTCAAGTTAACTTATTCACATTTGACAAAGTTAGGGTAAAGGTTTTCCTTTTCTAGCAATTGATACAGGAAGATTCTATTGAGGAAATACTCCTGTAATCATGTTCCAATTCCATATTTGATGAAGGTAGGGAAAAAGTATTGTTATTATCGTGAATGATATTGGAATAATACATGGAGGGCTAAATTTGTGTAACAGCAAAAATGTGCTTAAAAAAGCAAACGTGAACTTACCACGTCGTCAGTTGCCAATGGGTCTATAGCATTACTTGAAATTCCATCTGGATTCGGTGTTTTCACCACAGGATATTTACCTTCACTGAGAGGGTCTTCATTCTCTTCTTTCACAGTTACCTAGAAGATAATGCTGGGTGCCAATCAATGGGGGCAAAATAAAAATGTAAATAATTATAAATAATAACAATAAAGCCTCCTCTTTCACCTGGGACCACTCAACCTAGCTAAAATCATGCTTGCACAAGACTTTAGTGACAACCTAAAACGAAATGGCTGAAATGACCAGATTACTCTGTACACCTTGGTGTGGAATGCTTCTCAATGTGCTAGCCACAGTAAAAGAGGGTAAATTCTTCACCTTCCAACTCACATTATTCCATCCTGTAGAAGCTTTATTTATATTGCAATTTATAAGGCGTTATAGCTTGCATTAAAAATGTCCACAGCACAACAATAGGGACAGAGAGATTAGTGTTTTTCATTATTTTCAAAGGAGTGCAGTAAAACCCTCATTATCTGTGAATCCACTTAGTGACAGAATTATGTCTTCTGTGCTTCAATTCTGAATCATGAAAATAGTCTCGTATGGCCGTAACACACGGATCAAGAGTCATGACAAAAAAAATACTGTGTTGGTTTACTGGAATGGAAGAATTCATAGTGGTGACCAATCCCAGCATCTCAACTGGAAACCCATTACAAGCACTCAGCTAAGAGGAAGCCTTTGCAATGGATGAAGGTACTTTGCTAGGGTTTCTTTGATTGAGGCATGTGCACTAACACAATGCAAAGGAAACTGTGAGAGTTGAAGGGAGCTTGCAAAAGTTCCTTTGGTTGAGAGAGACGCATTCACTCTACATAAAGGAAACATGTTTCCCTCATGTTTACACTATTTGTAAAGTAATCTTTTGTAGATTCAATTACTAAATTAATAAGTTCATTTTGGTCCTTTATTGTACTTTCCCTGCTTATAAAAATATTATGAAAGGTTAATTAGGACAGGAGTCGTTTATCCGCCTCCAGACATAACTAATATCCACTACCAAGTTTTTCGACCATTTGTATGACCTCCAGCAAGGATCCCTCTTCCAAACCGTGTGCACTATTTGTAAATAGCAGTGTTTGAACGGAAAGTATGTTGTGGAAAACTCCCTCTATTTATCTTTCTTATTTGACTCACCGATGCTGATGACTTTCATGAAAATCGCATCCTCATGGAACGAATTAACCCATTAAATCCCAAGCATGTTAATAACTTAAAAATTCCAAATATTTTGATAAATTAGCGATAAAACAGACTTAAATAAGGCAAATTATCGATTTTTATATTTTTATTGTTTTTAGTTTGCCGTCGGTGAAACGTAGCGCATGCGCAACGTTGGGAGTTCCCCTGGTCAAATGAGTCATTTTGCCTTTTTTTCGGAACTCTTTTCTTTTTGCAAATACATAATTCTTTTTCATTATAACCCAAACATATAATTAACCAAAAATATTGATTAAACTTTGTATTGCTCATGAAATTTAGAAGAGCAATCAGTATGTAGATGAATATTGCACTTTTGGTAATCACTAATTTTCTGCCTGCTACAAACTCGGCATCTTCATCGTGAATGCTTTCGTCACGATCAATATTGTGGCCAACATTGTCTTTCCTTACTGCATTTCGCTAACTATTCATTCCGTAATGTCCTATATTATGGCAATTTTAGTTACTATAAGGGTAGTTGTCTAAATCGAAACTTGAAGCTTGTACGTGGTGGAAGGCTCCATATTATCAATAACAGACAATTTATATCACCTGCAAAGTATTTATAAAATTTATAGTATTTGACCGGTTTCGGCTGTTACACCGTTATAAAGTACAGAAAATATAAAGCAACCAGTCAAATAATAGGAATTTTTATATTTCGAAAGTATCAAAGTGTCTCCTATTGAAAAGCCAAGCCAACTCAAAGAATAACGCATTCTTTTAACCAATCATACAATCAAAACAACCTTACTTTCCCTTGGACAGTTCCTTTTGAGTGCAAGGATAGCAACTTGCGACTCTGTTATCTCTCACACTACAAGGGATTCTTTAGTCATAATTGGGAAAAATCCCATTTGAGACAAAAGTATCAGTAAAAAATAACTTGAAATTATATTCAAAATACAATAAGTGATACCTTGAAACTTCAATAACTTTTGCCAGGCCAACTACAACCCTTTCCACTAAACTCAAAGAGGTATCAGTTTTTTCAGATGGTCATCCATAGACAGAAAATTTTCCCAAGGAAGACATCATTCTCCACAAATTAACCCCAAATCTTGCTAGTTTTTCTCTTATAAACATTTTAACGGAATGGCGGCCAAAATATGGCATCATCTTCTCGCCAAAGATAATTTATGAGAAATTGCATCAAACCGTAGAAATATTTGGTTGAGCTCGCAAAGTATGGACGTATCTTAGAAAACTTATCCCCCTTGTCCAAGCTTCTGTTACCAACCAGGCATATGAACATTTTAGGTTCAACAAAACGCTTCAGGGACATCGTTTGACGCACAAGAGGAACGCCTTTATCAGCGTCCTTACTCCAGTAATATTTTGTAGCTAAGGTGTGATAACCACTAAACATCAGAACGGAAGAAATACCACACTACTGCAATATTTTCTGAGAATTTCACGCAGTATGATCACTGGCGATAGTGAGCAACTCAGGCTGCAAATATGGGTTCAGGTCATTTGGAGGGAACAATTGTTTAACAGACAACCACAGATATAGTAAAAGCAGGTGGAACAGAGCATTGCCCCTTCTAGATACCGTAATACCCATAAAGCCCTTTACCTGAGTCAATATACCAAGAGATATTTTTCTTGGAATCCCAGTTCATTCATCGTCACTCATAGTTCTCAAAAAATTCTTTCGAAATGGCCTGCGCCTTCATTTGGAGCCTTACCAGCTCATTATTGTCAGCTACCAGTGACCATGAATTTCTCAGAAAATACTGCGATAGTGTGATCCCTCTTATCTCTCCATTCATTTTGCTCACTCACCAACCCTCGCTATGCACGGAGACCCATTGGTGCCGGGATATCCCCGCCCAGCCTAACTATGCTTTTTACTCTCCCACTACCTTCCCTTTGAATCCTAGTCAACAACACCATGTAAATACGACTTTAAGATCTATTTGCTAACCCTCACATACTTACTTGCTTTTGGCATACTTGTCAACTGTGGTAAGCAGATCGTTCTTACCTTAGGATGCCAGTACATCTTGGAATTGCAGACGCCTACAGAAATCTGGACATTTTTCTGGACAACTCTATAGCAAAGTTTTTATGCACCTTTTAGTGTAGGAGGCAGTAAATTCCCACTATAGCGCAAGTAAACGCTGATTTAATCTTGCTCGATACGTGAAATTAAAAACATCTAACAGTCACAACTCGGCGAAAACTCACCACCTGCCAAACATCCTAGTAAGGACCCTTCAACACTTATGTAGATGTATATTTAGGACTAAAATACTGTACAATAGCCTAAAACTTACGTTTCACCATAAAAAGGTAACATATTCTTTCTTGATAAGCATTTCATTTTGCAGTCCAAAAAGAAACAATCTAAACGACTACCGCCGCGGCGCATCGTTTACCTAGATTACCGGGGTTCTCCCAACGTTGCGTGAACGCAACACTTCCTTTATTCTTAAATAATTTAAAAACCACTCAGTCAAATTCACCTAAATTGTTGCAATGGCCTAAAATACAAATGCATCATTGTATTTGCAGAGATATAATCATCAAGTGCCTCAAATTTAACATAATATGCAAACTTAGAAGATAGCCTAGAATAACGACTTACATATCAATGAAAAGGTCATTGCAAAAACAAAAGTTATTAAAATACTTCCGTAGAAAAATTTATAACGTTTTAGAAAGCATTGAACTACCCTTGTTTAAAATATTAACTACTTATCAACAACAAATAAGGAGAAAAAAAATCGCAAAGTTTGCGTTGCGTTCACGCAACGTTGGGATGAAATGGGTTAATATCTAACTAGCTGATACAAATACATAAACTGCTTGAGAAAATAAGGTCCACATAAAAATATACAAAATCACAGCACTATTAATTTTATTGATCCAACTAATAAAATTGACGTTATTTTTCAAGCGGCCTACTTTTCCTCTTATCCCTTTTTCAATAGGGTGCCGTCCTCTTTTTTCACCTCATGGCATCTGATCTCTCTAGTCACACAAGTGAAGGTGACTTCCCATAGAAAAGCATGCATTCACAATGGGCAAAGCCACTTTCTTATTACTACCGAGTAAATATCTACAACTTAGGGTCACTAAACTCAGGTTTCACGGTGGATGAGAATAAAACTTACCAACATATTACCTCCGGGTTGTTGGGAGTCTTCCACAGGAATGTATATTTCAGTCCTTTGGACTGAGCAAGTGAGATGAGAGGTGCCTTGCATCACATCTTGAATGAAGTCTTTTGTGTCAGCAGGAGTCCCCAACTCGTCATCAGCTGCATCACCCCCTTGGATACTCTGTGGAGAAAGTAACTGTGATAAACTATTCACCTCCTTCAAAGTCAACAATTGAAGCATACTCTTAATATTGATGAAAAAGGATTTTCAATGTGATATCCTGGCATTTGCATAAAAATTGACATGTATCTCTTAACAATAACTCAAAAGCTAAATAGCTGCTGAAACCAAATTAGGCAGGATGGTACTTGGGGTGCGGTCCAATGAATGCTACTTTCGCTGCCAGACGCTACCAACGGAAGTGCTCCGGAGCTCCCGTGCATAGGCGCTACAGGCACTACGAGAATTTCTTTTTGGACCGGTCAGGAGCAAGGTCAAAATGGCGGAAATGAACGAGAGCATGCAAACTGGGATTATGAAATTGAAGAGATGGTTTTAAATGCAAATTTAGGCAATTATGGTCATTGAATATTAATAAATATGTTCGAATACCATTTAAATGAATTTTATTTTCCAGCATCGAGGTTCCACAAAGTAAAGCAAGAAACTTTGAACCGTATTTCTCACACCTACCCGTGCCTACCCCTTCTAATTGAAACTCATTACCCTAGTAAAGGAAAAAGTAGGTACTCCACTGTTTTCTCACTTGAAACATATTAACTTATTATGGCTAAAAACTATTATAAAACATTAATCCATTCCATTTTTATCCTATTTCTCTTCAGATTTTAATTTATGGCATGAGTTGATGTGTCGATATATGTTCTACCAATCCTTTCTTATAGTACATGTCTCTTTTAATAATTTTTTGTTGCCTTTTGAATGTAAAGGTTGCTTCCAGAGACATTTGAGTTCATTTTGGGGGAGATACGAGAATATCTGCTGAGATACAGTGCTTACTATATATTTATTTAAATCACTATTAAATTTACATCTATTTACTATGTGAGTCTACTCCGTTACTTTGCAGTCACATTTAGAGAAAGAAGGCGTCCACATTCTTCGTTCAACAACTGCAATGTTAGTAAGCTCTCCATTGCCTCAGTGAATTCCCTTCGAATTTCCGCCAAAAAATGACTCGCTCCTCCGCTAACCCAAGTTTTCAGGGGAGCGTCTGGAGCAAGGCGGGAAACGGGTGTGACGTTTTCTGTGATGTCACACCTTAACCTGTAGCGCTCCGTAGCAAATAACGGACTGCCTGGGAGCTTGTCGTGGCGCTACGAAGCATTGGTAGCATTCAACCGACCGCACCCTTGGTATACTAAATAAGATCAAGCAAGCAAAGATTGGTTTGCTTTCGCTGAATGTTAGTTTTCACGTCTACCGCTAGAGGCCCATAGATATAGAAGGCCTCCAATCAAGGCATGTTCCAAAATTCACCGGCAGAATTGTCAATTGCTTGAATTTTATCTGGCATAATATCTGTCCGTATTATGTCACTCAGATGGTATCTTTAATAATAAAAAGGATGTATGAACTATAAGTGCTTCCTTCCTCTCATCTATACACCAATCATAGATTTTTGCAATCGGTCCATGAAATTTCATCTCCTCATTTCAGAAGTTTTGATCATTATGGAAACATCTGCTAACAGCTGTTGCTATCTGGAATACAGGATATGGACTTTGCACATCATATTCTCACAATCCAAAAAATATCTTGATCTGCTATTTTAACATAGAAGGTTAGAAACAAAACTGTGTACATTGTATACAATTTTATATGTACATTGCATACAATTTTATACAATGCATGAAAATGTGTAAATTGTATACAATTGTGTAAAGCCAAACTTGTGGACAATGTACACATTTTGTACGCAAATTGTATAGAGTTTTAAACAGGAAATCCTGTATACGTTCTATACAAAATTTTCATTGGGGGTTGTATCACTTATTATTGTTTTCGTACTGTTGATGAAGCAAGCTCGTGATCCACATATTAAGCTCGAATTTTAATTTCTATCCAATTTGTTTAACTAGTTAAATATTCCTCACTTATGCTACGGTTATTTAATTTAAAAAAGTAGATATCATTTTATTTTTGGCTATTATTCCATTTCTCAATATTTGATTAGTACTTTAACCTCATAAAAACAATTAAACACCACAATGCACACGTTTTCTGGGTTGCAATACCAAGGGGGCGTTCCGACTCACGCATCAACGCATGACCTTGATGCAGCTGTTCCGAAATTGCATCAAGACATTGATGCACTTACGCTGATGCATTATTAGGATCGACTTGATGCAATATGAGCAGGAAGTCTTCTGCCATTTAAAATACCCGCAAGACCCTTAAAGAAAGTTGTGGCATTAAAAAATCGATAAAGATACAGATTTCAGTATAAAGGGCAACTTCGATTGGTGAAAATATTTAATGAGTATTAATAAAATATGCATTAGCACTCAATCATGGTTATTTATTGCTAATCCGGAATACGTCAACTTAATTTTTTATCCCCAAAAATGACAGCAGTTTGCTGACAAAACTCTCTCGGGCTATACTGGCTGGAATCCACAAGAGAGTTTTATTGACAATCATCACTGGAAAACCTCAAGTCATAGATCAAGGGTGGTTTATCCGAGATGAAGCCATAATTTAATGTTATCTTTAGGGCTGTATTCTTGGGTGGGCAGCGCACTGATGATACGGGTAGTGAGTAGTGGCAATAGCCAAGCATATTATCGGAAAAAACAGTAGAAGATGAGTTATGACCCAGCACACTAATGATGCAGGTAATGGGTAGTGGGAAAAGCCAAGCATGTTATCGGAAAGAACAGTACAAAATTAGTCATGACCGTACGTCACATGTGCATGGCATGACTCATCCTTTGCTTGGTAGACCTACTCCCCCACCCCCAGCAAAGCTGGTAATCCATCACTTTGCATTTGTACTTCGACCAGTAACCTTGCACATTGCCTCCCTTGATCGCTTCCTGTACATTGACTTTGCACCTTTTGGACTTCCTTAACCCCGATTTTGACCTGGCACCCGTGTGGACATTCTATTGGAGTACACTCTCCTACATGAAGGGAGACCATTTATTAGGGAACAAAATACACCAGTAAATGATGAACTGCATTTCTTCATTACACCATGGGTTATGTAACCCCATATTGGGGTGATTCGTGGACAGCTTCCAACATATTAAAATATCAAAAGTTAGATTTGAATCTAAAATCTGATTTACTTGATGAGATATGATTTATTAGTACTAGGATTTACCGTAAAATATAAGGCAAGTTCACTACAATGCATGTATAAAACATAAGTGGGAATAAAAACGGCTTCTTTTGAGATAAGAATACTTGCTTCAGTCATTAGAAAGTTTGAATGGAATGGGTTACCCTGCCAGTTAACACCAGTGCATAAGCCTAGCCAAAGGAAAGGGAATCCTGCGGAAAAGTCACTGTACTTTCAATAAACAGCCCCACTGGGAATCTACGCTCCTACATTGAAGGAGGACAGCTCACTGCAGGGAAAAGAGTTGAGCATTGCCACTCGTAACGCTAGAGCTTCAGGTCGCTTGCACCCCCACGCCCCTCCCTTGCAGTGAAGGCATGAAAGTAGGCAACTAGCCAAAGTACCAATAAAAGTAGTATAAACATGGCCTACACTGTTTGCTCGTAGCCCATACACGCCCACTTCCTTTTGTGCACTATTTAATGCTAAAATGTGCCGGTTACTAACAAGCATCTATGTGAGGCATTTGACTCCTATATGATTGGTAGATTCTGAATATCACAGGTATTTTATGTCATCACATGAATGACAGCATACGCATGACACATTATCCGCCACCAAGGTGCCCCATGTGCCCGCAGAAGGGCTAATAAGGTTTAGTTTATTGGTCCCAGTATTTTACATAGTTAAACATAAGAAAAGAAAACAACAACACACATGTACAACATAAAAAGGAAAGACAGCTTGTTTTAAGATAAGAAACCTTGTTCGAGTAATTAGTAACTCTGAATCGAATAAAAAACCTTTAAAGCTGTGCAGAAAGCAAAACGTCCTATCATTTACAATTATAAATGTTTAGATTTTTACCTACTATCTCCTTCATCCATTAAACCTTTTACTGCCAGCCCATTTCAAGTGGGATGTACAGAGACTTCCAAGGCTCTTTTCCAGATTCAGCAACATTTCAGATTTAAAAATATTTCACCTACTTAACCCTCGAGCGCCCACGGTTGCGTATATGCAACCGAAGTTACAATGTCGCGAATACAGTCCCTGACGCCACAACGTAATTCTTATCGGCTAATGAAACTACTACATTGTGCGTAAGTGTTCTATCTACATGTTCCAATGATTTCTTTCGGCAACCAGTCGAGCACACGGCAGAAAAGGTGGCAGACATAGCTCGCGGTGCAGTCTACGCTCAATATGGATGTACGCTTCGTGTAAGTAGAAGTCTAATTTTTATTCCTTGTATTTTCCGGCACATATTTTGCAATACTTTGTTGACAGATACTATAATGATACTAACTATATCATTTTTTGGCAAATTAATGACTATATGTTCAAAATAATTGGTCTTGATTCATGCGGTTGCGTATACGCAACCACGGGCGGTAATGGTAGCGATTAGAATTTTTCTCAAATATCGGCGATTTTTTAAATTATTATGTCATCGTGCAGTTTTTAATATAAGTTTCACAGCTATGATGTATATATTTGTTTAAATGTTTAACACAACAAAGAAATATTTTTGTGCATATATTGGGAAGTAAATTATTTATAGGTTCTCCCCAATTATTGATGGATTATTTACTTCATACATTTCTTATGATCTTTTGAAAAATGAGTATTATTGATTTGCATTATTAAAGACAAAGACGAGTATCATTATGCATTAATTATAAATTTCAGTGATATTACATTGAAAGAAGCTCTTGATATCCTTGAAGCTGATGATATTGATGGTGATTTAGATGCCATTTACATAGAACCACCGGAATGAAACATCGCGTCTGATGAAGATTCCGCAGAAGAAGATGACGCCGGCAAAGTTGACAATTTATCTGGTCGACAATTGGGTGCAGGTGCTGAGGTTGTTTTCCGCAGGATATCTGGCAACCTTTTACCTGATATTGGGACTGTGCCTGCCGTCTTTTGTGGAGAGCAGAATTACACATCCGCAACGCCGAGTGAGTCAACTACTGCACATAATTTGTCTTTGAGTGACAGAAGAAACATTTACAAAAAGAAAAGAAAATGTGTTCATAATCAAGAGGACGTTGTTTGGGAGGAAAAAGACAAGTTATTTCCTGCCCCCTTTTCCGGAACAAAATTACTCTGAGTTTAGTAATAAATCATGCGTAGAAATGTTTGAATTATTTTTTGATAGTGATATTTTGGAACATTTAGTGACCGAGAGCAATAAATATGCGCTCTTCCTAAATTTGCCACATCAAAATATCGAGAAAGATGAGCTCAAAGTTTATCTTGGAATTCTTTTGCTTTCGAGTTATCAACATTTACCCAACAAGAGAATGTTTTGGGAAGAAAGCGGTGATACCCATTGTGAAATGGTTGCTGGGACTATGCGACGTAATCGCTTCCTAGAAATATGTAGATTCCTGCATTGTGCGGATAACAATAGTCCAATTACAGGTGACAAAATGTGGAAATTGCGCCCTATTCTAGAGAAGTTTAGCCTAAATTGCCGCAAACATTTTAGACCGGTACGAGAAATTGATTATGACGAGAGCATGATTGCATATTATGGCCGACATTCTTGTAAGCAATTTATTCGCGGAAAACCTATCCGTTTCGGGTACAAGATGTGGTGTCTGAATACAAAAACTGGCTATCTAATTGATTTCGATGTGTATCAAGGTAAGAATCCTTTTGGGAATAATGAATATGAAACAGAGTTTGGGAAATGTGCTGCACCGATGATGGTAATGCTAGACCGTTTATCTGAGCAAGCAAAAGGCCTGCCTATTAGTCTATATTTTGACAACCTTTTTACTAGTGTTCCTCTCCTACAAAAACTAAAAAACCGGGGATAAGGTGGTACGGGAACTCTAAGAGAAAATAGAATCCCTAAAGACTGCCCATTACCATCCAAGGGTGAAATGAAAACGATGATTCGGGGAAGTTATGCATATCGTTGTGAGACAAACTCGGGCGTAATCGTGTGCAAGTGGGTAGATAATTCAATTGTTACTGTTGCTTCAACGTGCCATGGTATTCACCCTGCAGAAAAAGTGAAACGCTGGTGCAAAAAACTTGGTAAACGCATTGCAATACAACGGCCACACATGATTCGAGAGTACAATACTTTCATGGGAGGGACTGATAGAATGGACGATAATATAAGCAATTGCCGAATCGCTATCAGAGGGAAAAAATGGTACTGGCCAATTCTAACTTGGATCATTGATGCTGCGGTCCAGAATGCATGGGTTTCAATGCGGCATTCAGGGCAGGCTTTGACGCAAGTTCAATTTAGGAGAAGCATTGTCCAACATTACCTTCTGAAATATGTCCAGCCTTGCCAGAAAGGAAAACGAGGGAATGTAAGAAATAGAGCCGCTACAGAAGAACTGCGATTTGACTCGATTGGCCATTTTGTAATCGTGAATAGTGATAAGAGAAGACGTAAATGTGCAGGAGAATTTTGTAAGACAATATGTCAAACATCTTGCAAGAAGTGCAATGTCGGTTTGTGCGTGTATTGTTTTGAAAAGTACCACCTTTTTGTGAAGAGTTCTTAGAAATTATATGTATTTTGTACCATTAGAATTAATTACTGGTTTATTTTATGAACAATTTGAAAATATTTGTGGCACAAATATATATATATATATAAATGCTGCAATTAGTTTGTATGGTTCAAATTTATTTAATAAAAAATAAATATTTACAACTGGTATATGCTGCCTATTTTAGATTATGGCGTTTGACACTCGCTGACATGGGGAACGCCCACGGTTGCGTATACGCAACCCATATTTATGACAAAATAATGTTATTAATCATTAAAAATTCTATGTATTCCATCGCATGAAGTCTATTTAAATAGAAATGACTCAAAATTAATACATTTATACGAAAAAAAATCTCTGGGCGTTCGAGGGTTAATTTTATTTAATACATCTAGCCTTTTTTTCCAATCCTTAAGATATAATTACATCTAATAACCATAGATACATTATGGAGGTTTATAAAAATTACAGCCATGGAAAAGGCCACAATCACAAAAAAGAAGTGAAATGATTCGGGCAAATAAATCGGCCCCCTGCAGTTTTTTCTCAAACAGAGAGAGCCGATATATCGACCTGCTGGCAGTAAAAGGGTTAATTTAATTCCATAACAAGAATTCTATACATACCTGGGCATTCTCTTCCAGAGATGGTTCCTTCTTTGCCCCAATCAGTGTCCACTCCACATCTTCCACCATGGCTCCTGTGCCCTGAGTTTCCACCTTTTCCCCTTGGGAAGCAGTTAAGGTTATGGGCTGACACATAATGCCAAATCATCATCATAGATGGTTGAGATACAAAAGAAAGAAATGCTTTTGAGAATTTATCTCACAAATAAAATTAAAGTTCATTAAAGATGGATACTTCATCCATGCTACCCTACAAGAATCCTCAAAGTGAGTAATATCAAGATTTTATAATGTTTATGCTTATGTTCATTAAATTTACTACTTTATTACAGACTTAAAACCTCTTCTTTGCATTGCACGCCCCTTCAAAAGCCACGTAATGAATCTCAGGGCAATGGTTTCTGGAAATGTAAAACTCCAGATGTAATACTATTTGTAATAGGGCATTCTATTCAGAGCACAAATTTAATAACACACATTCATGAAAAATTAATATGGTCAATACAGGAGAATAATTTCCATTGTTTTGGTTTATAAGTGAGTATATCAAACATTGTGACATATAAAAATAAGTTACTCAGACTAGATATAATGGGAGGCAATTCCAAGTTAATGAAAAAAGTTATCTATAAAATAACTCCTTATAGGACAAAAGATGCTTTATATCAATGGGAAAATATGAAGGTTTATTTTCCCCAACTAGAGGTACTTGAGGTGTTTTTACTTCCAGGGACTAAATAAAAAGTTTATAATGTATATTGAAGTGGAATGTCATTAGTTTTAGCAGAAATAACTGAATCCTTAACAACGTATTTGCTCAAAAGGTATACAACAGTGCTTTCAAGGATGTTAAATTGTTTCAGGTGTAAATGAAAATATATCCATGATAAGTATAAAAAACAAATGATAACCTCACCACTTTAAAGTATAACTCCACTACTGACCATGGTTTCATCACTGTCATTTTCACTTCTCATAACCTTGAAAACTGACTGATGTGTTATACTACAGGAAGCATAAAAACCAGTGATGGATGAAGCGAGAAAGAAATAGTAGAATAGTACAGGCACAGAAAGCATTCCACAAAAAATAAAAATTCCCTCAAAGCTGAGAACAAAAATACAGAAGTAAGGAAAAAATTCATCAGACACTACATATGGAACATATTTATAAATGGTAGTAAGGTTTCAAATTTGACAACTGCAGAGAAGTCAAAAGGGGAAGCTTTGGAAATGTGTTGCTCCCAAAGAATGTTGACGATACAAACTTTCACTAAGTAACAAGTAGGCATGAAGGAGTGGGAGAAAAGATGTCTTCCAAAAACCTTAACTTAATCGGCCATATCATGAGATATGACCTTACAAGAACAATCGACAGACAAAGAGGAGGAGAGGTGGACAGAAAGAAGGGGAAAAATGGCTGTAAATGTATTTTATATGTCAGGTTATTAAGGATAGACAAAAGGAAGAACATACACATGAAAAAATAAGCAGATGTGAGACAAGAATTGAGGAATCTATGAAAAGAATTTTAATGAATATGGATTTATGATGACAACATAGTTCATATGCAATTCAGGTTCCACAGACAATAAATTCTACATAAATAGTATTACCTGATTAGAAGAGTCTTGATGCATCTGTTTACTTGTGGCAGCATCAGAGCAATCATTCACCACATATCCTTCTTCATCATCGCTAATCTCATCATTTTTTACAGAAGAGCCCTTGTACGTTAATGGATCACTCTATTGGAAAGAGGAACACACTTTGATACACATTTTAATCCATTGGTGCACAAGCAAAAGTGATCATGAATGAAGCTTGAAATACAGGATTTCTGTAGTAAACAAGAACATAATCCCTGATGAACTATTCTGGCCTCTTTGTAGAAAATATATTTACTTAATCAACCAACAACATTTGGCCAATTAAGTTCTCATTCCTTCAAAACAATCTAATGAAATTGTTGGAAAGACGAAGGCACATCTTTATTGGGATAATCTTGAGAGTGAGTAGCTCTTAAAATTGTGGAATTCCTCTTTCATTATAACTTATTTTAAAAAAGGAGCAAAGCAAAGAACACTGATTTCTAAAAATATTATAAAAATCTAAGAATAAGCAAAATATGAATATTACATTAACAGTGGAAGGGTTTAGAGACTATGAGCTGCAGCAGAAAATTGAGTCAAAGTAAATGAAAATCAGTTTATGTCACTTACAGTTGGTCTTTTTGCAATCTACTTGCACTGCTATCCTCCAACACCCCATTCAAAAATGGTAAAGCAGGACAAATCCGTAGTCCTTGTTATAAATTCCTGTTCACTTCCAGCAAAAAATACAAATATTCTCGATCCTGTGAACATCAATCTCTCATAAGGAATGAGTTATTTTATGGGATCTGGCTAGCAGCTGCATCATGATTTATTTATTTAATCCAGTCCAAAAACAGCACGAGGCCAATTACAGAGGACTAAAATAACAGGAGAAAAAATTTAATAATATGAAGCAATGTAACCAATAATGAACAAAAAAATATTCAACAGTATTAACAAAAAAATAACAAAGAATTGTAAATTTCATCGGGTGGTGTAAGGAATAGGGAAAAATTATGATAGTGATGGTGCAAGATGGATGAAAAAAAGGATCAAAATTTGGAACATAACATTTAGCATAGGAGTTAATGGAAAAAGGAAGTCTGAATAGAAAAGAAAGTTTAGAAACAGAAAGGCAGGGGGTGAAACAGTGAAATAGGTCACTCGACCTCGTCGTTCGTGAAGGAACACGAGGCGCAAAAAAAGAAAGGTCAGATGATCTGTATTTGTCATAAGTGATATTTAAGAAGAGTCTCTGGACATTGAGGATATGGTGATCAGCTAAAGTAGCAATGCCAAGAGAGGATTCAATCTTATTGAGGGAGAAGTTACGAAAAGGCAAGTGGCGGTAGCGGACATTAGAAAGGAAAAAATTCAAAGTGCGTTCTATGAGCTATAATGAAGAAGGTGGGGTCGTAGACCAGATTTGACTGCAGTAATCTAGGAACGAAGAGACACAGGAAAGGAAGAAGGTGCGTAGAGTAATCAAATCCAACACCTCACTGTGGCAATACATCATTCCCACCAATGACATAGCATGGGTGGAAATGGATTTTAAATGTTCACGGAAGAGCAGATTAGAGTAAAACATAACCGCTAAATCCTTCTAAGAGGTGACTGAAGGAATTTGATTTCCAGATAATCGGTAATTAATACTCAGGATAGACTTTCGTAGGGTGAATGGTAGGATTGTAGACTTGGCTGGATTAATTTTCAGACTCCAAATCTCAGACCATTGGTCTATGGCATCAAGAGCCTTCTGCAGAGCAAGGCATTCTCTTGGGGAATCAATCTGTTTAAAATTTCTGCAGTCATCCGTGTATATTAATATTTTACAATTGGTGGAGGAGACTATGTTAACCAGATCATCTATGTAAAAAGCAAACAGTAAAGGTCCGAGGACACTCCCTTGTGGGACTCCATATGGTGCCATCAAAGAACATGACCCAGTTACTATAGTGTGTTGTAGCCGGTCCTGAAGGAAAGATGATAAGATAGAAATAAAATTGCCATGGACTTAATACCGATTCTCTAATTTCAAGAGCAGTAATGACATCATGGTAATTCTGTCAGACAGTATCAAATTTAACAGTACTCAGTAAAACTCTCAATTCTTTACCCCCCTTCTGCTCTGTGGTGATCGGAAGTAAAAACTGTGTTTCTATGATCATAAAAATAATGACTTCTCAGTGATGTGATGACAGTGCACTCACTTGCTCAGTATACAAATGTGAGCTGTTAGTTTAGCAAAAAACAGAAAAACTGTTCATTACAATAAATCATTCAATTTTAATGATTCATTCATGAAATATATTCTGTAGTTGATCATTATTGATCAAGTGAGGGAGAATGCTTTACGTTTCTGCTGTGAAGTGCTGGTAATATTCCACAAAGAAATGACACTGTGTGTTGAAAAACACAACTACGCAAGTTCAATAAGGGGAAAAACAGTACTGTACAAGGCAAGAGTACACTCACCAAGTCATCACCGGCCAATGGGTCTGGGATATCAGTGGAAGTTCCTGTGGGATCTGATGTGTACAGCTCAGGATAATTCCCTTCATTCTCATCTTTCACTTGAAACTGGAAGATAGTAATGGGCTTCACTCAATTAAAGAAAAAATGATAATTATCTCATTCGATGATAAAAAAATCCTCTTCTCCTTAACACCACTCCAGCTGGCCAATGTACTAATGATATTCTTGCCACTCACAGATCAAACTCCAGAATATCAATGCTCAACAAGGGAGGGGGAGTTATGTCACAAAGAGCGTGCGGTTTGAATAAGAGTCTTGGCCACTTACAGCAGAGGCAAAAACAGCTGGAACGATAGATCGAGGTTCCACTGTACATTGAATTGTTTTCATCTTTTCCTTACCCAGGCTAATAAAGAGGTGCCACAACAAGCTGGATACTTCATTGAATTAAAGGAGGAAGATGGGTTAAAACAAAAAGAGGGCAATAATGAGACACATCCCAGTTATAACCAAGACAAATGGATTGAACAGACATTTCACACAGTTATCAACAAGTCTACTTCATCAGGTACGTGCAATTTCTATCAGAATATTTCCGGTGTTCTACAAGTGATATTGACTGAAAAATATTAGTGAGTCAGCTTTCTGCCTCATACGATGCAACTGGTAAAGCCCTCAACTGACGGTTGCATAACTGTGAGTGACTTCCCGTGAATATACTTATATTTATGACAGACATACCCTCTTCCTTATAGAACCAAGAAATTTGTACAAATGAAGGTGGTTCAAATCAGGTTTCACTGTTTATGAGAACATAACTTACCAACTCATTGTCCCTGGGCAATACCAAGTCTGGCACAGGAAGGTATATTTCAGTGGTTTGGGCTGAGCATGTGAGCTGTGAAATGTGTTCAATTACACCTTGAATGCAGCCCTTAGTCTCCGCAGAAGGCCCGGAATTGTCATCAGCTGCCTCTCCTCCTTCAAAACTCTGCTGAAAAAGTAACAGTGAAAAAACACGTATCTCCTTAAAAATACATAAATGGGATGCTCTAAAGTAAAAAAAGAATGTCAAACATACTGTCTATGCTTTCATATAAAAATGGAGTGGTGTCAGCATACCTGTTAATCAAGTTTTGGGTCTGGTAGATATGGATCTCTATGGTCGAATGAGTGATGTCTCAGTTGGTGGGTCAAAATTCATGTTTGTGCTCGTTGATGATTATTCCAGGGAGCCATTTTGTTATTTTTTGAAATCCAAGTCAAACATTTGATAGATTCAATGAATTTAAAGCTTGGGCTGAGAACAGGACTGATAAAAGGATTAAGGCTGTAAGATCTGACAATGGTCTTGAATTTCCTAATCAATGTTTTAATCTTTTTTATGGGTACATGGAATAGAGCATCATACTAGCACCCCATATACCCCTGAACAGAATGGTGTGGCAGAACGTTCTAATCGCACAATATGTGTAATGAATAGATGCACGTTGTTTGATACAGGCTTACCAAAGGGTTATTGGACGGAGACCTGTAACACTGCAGTCTACATTAAAAACCCAGTACCACATACAGCTATTCAAGGTAAGACTCCACAAGACTTGTGGGGAGGAAAAATGTCACCATTGAAACATTTAAGGGTTTTTCGGTGTCCTGCATACGATCATGTTCCTGATCAGAAAAGAAGTAAGTGGGATGCTAAGGAGAAAAGGTTAATTTTGTTGGGTATTGTGAAACAAGAAAAGGTTATAGACAAATTGATCAAAATAATCCCTCCAGAGTCAAGAAGGCAAAAAATGATTTCTTAGAAAAATATGCGAGGCCTAATGTAAGGGATGAAAGTGTATCCAATAAGGGTAAGAATGATGCAGTGCACCATTTTTTATCACTTTTTCCTAGGAATGAATCTAGTTTGCCTTTAAATAATGTTATGTAAATTGGGTTTAATGAGAGTAGAATGAAAGGACCAATGACAGAAAGTCAAGGTTGTGTTTTGGATGGGGAAGTAGACTCCAATAACGATTTCCTTGGTATTGAAAATTGTGGTGAATCCATTGAAGCCAGGGAATCCAGTATTGAGAGGGAGAGAAAATACCCTTTAAGAAATAGGACCCCTAAACTTTACCCTGACTTTGTACCTTCATTTTAGCTTCGGATAGTTTTTTTAGTGGCAAGGATCCTATTTCAGTCGATGAGGCCTTGGCTGGCCCAGATAGGTCATACTGGAAAAGACAAATGGATCAGGAAATGCAGTCCACTAAGCGTCACAAATTGTGGCACATGGTGACCTTGCCAGGTGGAGCTAAAGCTTTTTGAAACTCTGCTCATATTATGGCTTTATCACAAAATCCTTGGAGCCAGGATAAGGCCTTCAAATCGTCCCATTCACAGAAAATTCATGTTACCCCTGGAATATCATGTTCATGCAAAGTATCCTAACTTCCTTTTTTTTAAGTTACAAGCTTGTACTTAAAATAAAGATTTAGGGTAACAATCATCATTGTTAAATGAACAAAAAAAAAGGAATTTTTTAATGCTGAATTTGCTTCTGCAATAATAGTCTGAGAAGTTGCGTTTATAAGGATAAAATCACTAACTAATAATTTTACACAGCGGTGTCTTAGAAACTGAAGAGGAATGTATTTATTTTGTTGATGACCTCGATATACATCTAAACATGTCATACCTAAAAAAATATGGGGTCCAAAATGAAGACATTTAGCTTCTTGTCATACCTAAAAAAATATGGGGTCCAAAATGAAGACATTTAGCTTCTTAATAGAATAGGCACCGATCAACATAGGCTTACTCCATGTGGCGTTTGATATTTCTGACAGAAGATAAGCAGTTTTGTGAAGCTAGGATATGCTTAAATGAGAATAGCAATAGTAATTATACAATAATTGTAGAATTACTTAAGTTGACCAACTGAAGGATGGAGTTTATGCATAGGAGATGAAAAATCATCTCCTATGCATAAACCATTTTTAAAAAAAACAGGATAACTCTTCAAATAATTATTATACTATTATTATACTTAAAACTGACATCGCGTGAAAATGGCACTTTCATTTTTATTTTATTGCACTTTCAATAACAGTTTATCGCATTTTGTAGCATCTATTTTTTATTTTCATAATGAGGTAGATGATGATAAAATGTAGTGAAACACAGTTATATGACAAATTACAGAATATTTTAAATAATTATGTAGTAAAACAATAATAAATTATGGAACGAGACATATAGTGGCGGACATGTAGCTTGCCCATGCCCACTTGTAGTTTGCGGCCATGTAGAGTCCCAGCCAACTAGCAGCTGGCAAGTGGCTCACATGTTTTAAGCGGTAAGTGTCGGCAGAGCATTCAAACTGAGCTTGGCACATAAGGTATGAATTTTGCCGTCTAAAAAGCAAATTTGCGTAAAATATCATGAAAGTCCAGTCACCACATCTATCTTGCATTCATTTGCGCACATCGCATCCATATCGCTTTTGCGATATTCACGTGTCTTAAGTGATGGTTACAGTAAAGAAATATTAAAAAAACTCAAATTTTGAAAAATAATTGTACTGACATTGTTAAACTTAAGAACCTGACAGGATAACATTGATCAAGGGTAAGTCCCATTATTAAAAAAAACTTTTAAAAGCAAAAAAATTTATTATAAACAACAATAACTCCTTCAAGGAACAATGAAACTACCAATGAACATAATGATTTGGATAAAGACCATAAAACAGTTCCTAGTTTCATACACAGATCTACTCATGAGAGCGTTTAATTCATTTAAAAAATCGTTACTAATGTATCCTTATATGGATACAACATTACGTTTCTTAGGTTTCTCTAATGAAATGAATCAAGTAGAGTTCCTTTACATTACTCAAATACACTTTGCTCAATTGAAGCTATATCACTTCTTATAACTGTATAAAACTGAAGTTAATGATTAAAATCCGTTAAGATAAATAGGAGATAACAATGCAGATTACAATTTTGAGGAAAGTATATTTGTAAAAAATATTTTATGTTAATGTCTACTATGGCTGTTTAATGAAAGCATAGATAATTGATTTCAAATAAAAAATGGGATCCCCTGAGGCAACCTGATATCACCATTAAGTATCTTTTATAGTCTCATGGAGACGTTGTGCAAGTGATGTCAAGAAAGAAGATGAAACTTTTTTTATTTGAAAGTAGACACTTAGATATGAATACTGTTGAAGGGTTTTGTCCATATAAGCCAGTGTTTGAGGGAAAAAAGCATTTAAAATTTAAAAATACGATCACATTGATTTTAATTAAATAATTTGGCTCATTGTTTCAATGCCAGTTTGGCCAAGGGGTAGCCCACCACACTTCCATTTTGAAAGACCAGGGTTCGAGACTCGGAGAGAGTAAATTTTTTCCAGTCTGCCACCTCCATTTTTGTAATCTGTTCCATCTTCTTCAAATTAGTTGATTTCATACGTTTCACATTTTTTACTTGACTGCTTCTTGAGAATAAGCCCTATATTGACATTTATGTCGCCAAGATTCATCCAAGCAGGAGTGGTAAAACTGTGGTGCTGGCATCAAAATGAAGGGAACTTATTTCAAGAGCAAAAGATTTTAAACGTACTGTCTCTGAAGAGTTACCCACGTTCCATGTGGGAGAAAGATATAAGATCAGGGAGAATGAAAATTGACAAGCTTGAAATGATCGACAGATGGGTATACGATCGCTTTGTGGAGCCAGGAACAGGAATGAACAGGTGATGATGCCGACTTTACAAGAATAGGCTATTTCAGGGTGATTTCAGCACATATCTCCAGGATTTGAATTCTAAGCCAGTGCTTCATGGGTTGCATCTTTCAAGAAGAGACAACGAATCGTGCAATGCAAAAATACATGCCAACGAGCGAGCGTCTGCTGAAGAAATATTGCACAAAGCAAAGTAACACACTCATACACAACAGAGTATAATATTATGGCCTCAGGAAAGCTGCTTTCTACAGTTTTTATTGTGCGTGTCATAACCTGGTGGTGATTTTGGAAAGACAGCCATTAAAATTAAAATGCAAGATATCCCAAAAATATACAAGAAAAGAAGACCTTCCCATTCAAGTAGTTCATTCCAATCTCTACTCCAACAATTTTTCCATGCACTTCAAATTCATAGAACAAAATAGATCAATAAAATGAAATACATCCCATTCCCTATGCCATGAAGCTATTTGCAAAAAAAATATCTGTACAAATAATAAGCATTTTCAAAAAAGTTGACCGAAAAAATATATCATGAGAATCAAAATCATCACCTCATACTTTTAAGGCCTGTTTACACCAAACAATAACATATGCAACTTAATGTGTGAATGCATGAATAATGAATGCAAGGATCAAATCAGACAGGTTCAATGTTCTATTCATGCATTCACACAAGTTGGGTGTGTTACACAATGCATTCTTGTGTACATTTCTGGATTCATTTATTTAGACAATAACTAGCACGGGTAAATTCATGGAGTAAACAGACCTTTAACCATGAACCGTATTGTAATAACCCCTACCGATTTAAAAAGCAATACAGTGTTTAATATCCCCAGCCACAATTATTACAATTCTTACATGGGAAAAACATCTCAATACATAAAAAATAGTATTTTACATTGAAAAACATCTCTTTAAATTAGGATACCTATAGAAATGTACCCATTTTTACAGTGTAATAACTAAAAACCAAACTGTCACTAAATAAAAAACACACTTTTGTGTACATGATTTTTGATAGCACCAAAATCATGTACACAAAATATTATTATTGAAGAATTGTATGAATTAACTGTTTATATGAGCGAAGACATAAAAAATTTCATAAACAGCTGACAAAGATAATTTTAGCAAATAATATTGTTATCAAATCAATCAGATATGTTACAAATATAAAATAATGCATATGCTTAATATTGTAACATTGCAACGAACAAGCACATTAAATAGCCAGGTATGTACAATAAATTTTCTTAACCTGTTATAAACATTTTAGATCGATTTGTTAAAATATTTCATTGGATATATCTTCGTGCATTTCAACTTCAAAATGGCAAATAAACTTCTAAAAGTCGGCAGGTACGATTCTATAAATTATCTAAACTGTAAGTGCTGGAATTTAAAACCAAACAGGAGGTAAAAAGCAAAAGAAATACATCGAAAACATATTCAACAAAATTTTCATGATCATTGATATCTATTTTGAGTTGGGTATTCATGAACTCAAATGATTCACTTTTTCGGCTATGATTGAATTGTAAACACTTAGTTATACCAAAATAAAAAAACGACTTCACCCTTCACCATTGAGTAACCAGATGCGAGTTAACTAATGCCTCGTCAGGATTAACTAATTCGGAAACACTATGTGGGACATTGGACTCTTTTCACTGTTCAGTCGATCATGCACAAGGGCCTTTAGTACCATCTTATGTTGTTCATTAACAAATTTAATACCCCATTAACTTTTGATGCCTAATCAAAGCGATTTTTAACAAACGTTGCACGTACCAGTTTGCTACAGTCATAAAGCATTATACTTACCTCGTCGTAGCAAGTGCTTCATCAAATACACAATCAATTTACTTTTTAAAGTAACTGTTATAACCAGTTCAACCAACAAATACAAACATCTTGCTACATTTTTCATTCTCGTTGATATAAACTTAAAACTACTAATACCGGGCTACACGGTACATAATCACGAACAAGTTAATATCTGTTTGCGAGAACGATTTAACATCATGTGGAAGTTACACGAGGCATCCAATGAAAAAAATGACAAGCACTCACCCTGAAGTAATTTCTGGACGAAAATTTTCTCAGTTCTGCGTCCGATTCATGACAAATATTTTTGAAATCGTAGAATTCGATGATCTTTTTCAAGCACAATGGACATAAAGTGGCAGGCAGGCCATCTCCCACAGCAACCTAAGAAAGGAATGAAAACATATGCAAGAGATTTCAGACGTACCAAGGAAAATATGTACTCATAGAACGGAATAAAACAAGAGGTGAGGAAATCGATAACATGTAACCCGCCACTTACTTTTAAGTCGACTAAATCATATAAGGCATCCTCTACAGTTATCTGGCTTGCTACAATTGAAGTGAATATGTTATAATAATAATCATTTTTCTTCAAGCAAAGTCTGCACGGGGTGTCCTTGGAAATCCTGTCTAAAGACTCTAAGTAATTCCCAGTGGTAGCACTCATGGTTTCACAGCTATAACTAATTCAGTCTCTAAACCAGTTCACTTCTCAAGCAAAGCATCCACACAGCACTCAGTGATTACTAAATTCCTAATAAATTACGATCATTTCCATTGCGTACACCAATGCAAAAACATTGGAATTATTAAGATAAAGGGCGTGTTAAGCTCACATTTAAATATGACCTCAAAAAGATATCACATCGCAGCAGAGTAATCAGCAAATACTTCAACAAATTCCATGTTTATTGACGTTCTACGATATAACAGACCAAGGTAGAAACGTTTAGTTCAGATACCAGACTTTAATTGCCTTTCTGACTACTAGAGGGTTACGTACGCAATAGGCCTACATCGATAAATGATGTATTTGCAACGATGAGATATATCTAATTGAGCTTACTTGAATTTTTTTAAACATAAATATTTAAAGCTCTTTAAATTCAGCGTTCAAGATATTTTGTAACCTTTTTCATATTTAAAGATCGTAAATGAAATGTGATCGTGTGGAAGCTTAAGTCGGCCTTAAATTCAGTTTCTGTCCTAAGCATAGAATAATAATTAAACTTAAATTATAATACTACCAAAAATTGAAAGAAAATTGACGAATATATATTAAATGTCCCTTTATTTATTCAAATGGAAAGAAATTTGTCTTGAAACGCGGATGTTTGGCCTGTTCTATAGGTGTGCTGTTTGCGGATAAAATGGGAACTAGATATCATCGATTCTAATCTGAGGCTTGATTGCATGTTCTTGTATTAACAAGTAAACGTTGCGGTCGTGCATGATGTATTCGTAAGATTTACAACCATGTCATAAATTGTTGAAAATATTCTCAGCCCTTTCTATTGAGTCGTGAAATGTCTCTCAGGCGATTTTTGTTCCTTGTTGGCGTCGCTGGTCCTTTCGTTGAGCATAATAATCATAAGTATTTTCATTTTCAAACATCAACGTACTGAATGTAGTTTCCTTGTGTGATTTTGAGATCTTTGTCAGTGAGTGGATGATGTCTTTGACGATGTACCTGATTAAAACAGTGAATGAGATTTTGAAGTGAAAACATAAGTCGCACCAGCGGGATTTTCACGGAATCTTCAGGAAGGAATTGCTGACTTAGTAGGAAAAATCATGATTATTATTACAATATATTCACTTCGGATGTAGCATGCAATAGTATCTGTGAAGGATGCCCTACATGATTTAGTCGGCTTACATGTGAGTGGCACATAAAGTGCTATCGATTTTCTTTACAATGGTGCTTCATTTATTTTGTTTTTTCCAAGATTATTACGAGATCCGTTGATGTATAATGATGCATGTGCCTTTATGACCAAAATCACTTTTGTAAATGCTTAGTTTATTTTCTGTTTTTAAGTTCATTTGTTGTTTTTTTATTTGTGAGCATGTTTGTTTTTATTTTTATTTATTTGTTTGAGACGATGCTATGGTGATAAAAGATAAAAAATAAATTGTTAATGAGAGAGCCATCTTGAAGTGGGTGTAAATAAAGTGCATTGAGAATAAAACAGAGTGTCTAGTGATATTTACATGAATTTTATCGCTGTGATACGTTAATAATTTGTTTATTAATATCTCAGATCTGTGGGAGATGGCCTGCCCACTACCAGACAAGTGTGCTTGAAGAAACTTACGGAATGCAGTGTTTTCAAAAAGATTTTATCATCAGCAGACGCAGTTCAGACAGAAAGTTTGCCGAGTAGTTGCTGCAGGGTGAGTACTTTTCCTTTTTTCTTATTTGATGACTGACGTGGTGTAAGTATGGCAGAGTTAAAGGTGACACTCTTCAGTTTTTGTCGACAACAGGAGGAATCTTGAAAGATAAATTTTGCGGACTGAAAAATTTGTTGTATAAAGTTGTGAGGATTAACTCTATATTGTAATCGATTAAATTCTTGGTGACACAATTGGAGAAATATAATATTGTAGTACTACCGGTGGCCATTAATTGGAATGCTAACTAAAAAGGCGCTTCGATTAACGGTCAAAAGATAATTTAGCATACCTTTTGGTAATCTACAATAATAGGGCACATGAAAGGTCCTTGTCCATGGTCTACGGAAAAAATGTAACAAGTCCAAATTCCCATAAACGGTTTTTCCTTATCTCTGAGCACTTGGCAGGATGCTATTTATGTTGCAGTTGGTTTTTCAGTGCCAAAGACTGAAGACATTTCATCTTCTGGTAAAACTTAGTGTTTAATAGACAAATGATATTCAGGAAAGTATGGGATTCGATTTCACCCTTTATCAACTTAGCAAGGCAATTCACACACATGGCTCTTCCATACTTGATCGGTTGTCAATTTTAGTTCCAAGTGCATGTAAACATATTATATTTCTTTTTTCTGTGTAAGAAAAGTTTAGAGGGCAATGCAAAATTGTTGCATGATTGGTTTTGCAAGTTTTAAGGATATGAATATGAGGGTTTTTTTTTAATTTTTCATGAAATAATTTTGTAAGAGAAGATGACTTTGAGGTTTCTTTTTTCTAAAATAATGTTCTTGGTGCAACGGTAAAGGCCTGTTTACATGGTACCTGTTCTACCTATATAACCTGTTCTAATATGGTTCATACATTTGTACTTGTTCCATTCTGGTGTACTATAATCGCCCACACATTATCTTGTTCAAGTGTATGCATGGTGTGCACAGGCCAGAAAAGAACGGTGGTTATTTGTTTGCTCATGATTACTGTGTTATTGTTTTTTTCTGTTATAAGGGGGTCATTCCACGTCAAATCAACCAATATTTTGACCAAATGACACCCACCGACTCGGATTTTCATGAAACTTACCATGGTCATACATTTAGGTATGATTAGAAATTGTGTGCAATTTTAGCCTCCAATTATCATTTGTTAATGAAATATGAGCAATTGAAATTTGACCACTAAAGTGCCGCAACGTGCAACACATGGTGATTTTTATTTTCATCCATAACTCCATTCCTGTGAGATGAAAAGTCATGATTTTTTTTCTGATGCTAAGTGGTCCATAATGATCCACCATTATCATTAGATATTTACTGCATGAAGTAATTCAGCTGCAAAAAAATTAAGTTTACAAAAAAATCTCCCTTGCACTATTTTCCATTATCAGCATCCACAGGGAAAGGCCATGCGAGTACAGACTCTTGGTTTAATTTAAAGTAATCACTAATGTATGAGCAAAGATCCTGATGAAAAAAAATCGTGAGTCCGGCGTTCCTTTTAGTAAAAAAAATACTCGTTCATGTTCACGGGAAAAAAATGGCTCTTTTTCAAGGCACCAAGAAATTACACAATTTAGAGGAGATATAAGCTCAATGATTAAACAACTATCATGGTTATACAATATTGGATCATGCATTATCTCACTATATTGTATGCTACTGGTTCTTAGAGTAGGAAACACAAAGGCAATCATGTGAATGTACTCCCCCACTTACTGCTAATTTTGTGCTATCAGAACTATTCGAGCAGAGGGAGTTTTAATAAAAAAACTGGATGAGCCATTGTACTCTATTACATTCTACATACCTTTTAATCTGTGTCCAAAGACCAAATACATTTCATATCCAGATGTATTTACATCACAGGAATGTACATTATCTAATGTCAAAGGGAAACATCATCAAATTGTTGGAATTGAGAAATTTCTCTGGTACTTCATCCTAATGCTTATTTTCATTGTTTCATTTAGTCATTCTATATCATTGGAAATTTAGGCAAAAAGAGTAAAATTAAATCAATGACCTTACCAATTGATTTGAAAGTGAGCCTTCTCTTTTTAACTGGCTGTCCACATTCTAAGATGTCTCATTGTTTTTCACAAAGTCAAAATATTTTTTCTAATGTTGTCCACTTCCTCCCTCAAGAAGTAGTATGACCTCCTAGAGCTTGTGGTTGCATGAGAATTAAGCACACACAATAGGTGCCCTTGTGGCACACGACCAACATCATATCTCTCTGGCCAAGAGAATGAAGGTGAGGGCCCTTTATGTGTCATGAATTTAACTGAAATATCACCATCTTCATGGTTGAAAGCTTTCATTGCTCCAATGTACCACGGCTTGCTATAAATACACACTGCATATGAACCAACAGCCATATTATCTGGGAAATCCACTGTTTCAGAACAAAAATCAAATATAATGCTGTACTCATCATCCAGGCCAGTGAACTTTGCAGTGACTTTTCTATCTGATAAAGGCACAAAATGATGGAAATTTCTTGTTCCTGGAATTGTTTTTGCCTTGGTGGATCTTTCAAGAAGTTAACTACGTGACCAAGCCACATCCCTAAACTTAATGTAAGGTATGGATTTTGATGTTTTTCATATTATCTCTACAGAATTCATGTATCCCGGTGCTGTTTGTTATTTGCTGTGCCATTCGTTTAATGGTACCTCCTATACCATCACAAGAGGACTTTCCATGGCTTGTGGAAAAATAGACTGGGTTGCATTCATTCCATAGTCATTATAATAATGGCACAAATTTATAAAAGATTTGCAGTTTTTATATTGCCCAGCACATCCATCTGTGAAGTACTGAACCTCTTGGATCATAGGCGAAGTTCCCTTTAAAAATTTTATCAGGTGACGTTGCACTTCCATAACCAAGGCCACATTATAGTTAAGGTCATCAGATATGAAACAATGAGATGAGGTAGTGAGTGCACCATCTTTCTTCTGGTAAATCAAGCAAGGGTGTATGATGCATGATAGATTGGCCCATTGATATTTTTGAACTTCATCCTGAATTAAAAATGAAAATTTTTCACTAAATTTCATTATGATAACTGCCTTTTCATGACTGAGGGTTTCTTTTCTTATTTAAAAAAAAACGAGGATTGTTCTTAGGTTACGTAATAATGTGGTATCAGTTTATTCATTTTGAGGCATAGAATGTCCAAGAGTTCATCAATGGATGATATATACAACTGAAGTTCTGTTCTATCAGTGGAAACCCACTGCCTATATTTCACTGTATCAGAAGGGTCATATTCACAAAACTTAGAAATGATGATATCTTTTAGCCTGGAAGGATCTGGATAGTAAAAACATTTTCTGAGCATACACTCTGCATTGTTTTTGTCACAGATGATGATAGCGATCAACTTCTTATGCTTTCTTCAATTGCAAGGCATTAATTAGCAGTTTCACATGTTGATGTATGACACAAACACAAACTGAATGAATCCTAGAAGCACCAGCCATCACACACCATTTTGGCTGAAGTGAACAAAATCTGGAGAACCCAATTTTTTCTTGTGGATATTGCTCTTTGAAGATCACTTAAAGTTTCTTGAGGTTATATAAAATCAACCTCTTCTCCATATACTTACTCATTCTTACTCACACTGACTTTATCTTTGACTCCAGGAATCTGTCTAGGATTCTTGTCAAGCTGGTAAAATATTTTCTCCAGCTCTACTGGGGAGTTTAAACGTGGTTTCCCAGCACATGGTGATGGCATAGCAGGAATTCCCTTCTCATCAAGTAACTTTTTTGACTGTCTCACAGTGTAGTCTGAAACATGAAATTCACTTATAATCCTTTTCCTAGACCAAGATAAAGGGGCCAGGGTCAGCATTTTAATTTTACCCTGCCAACTAACTGTTGGCAATTAGTCTTAATTTTAGTCAGCAGGCCATCCAAGTTGGCTGCCTTTCGCTTGATGAGTTGACTGTCACTCCCATCTTTATTGCTACTTATATTTTCCAGGGATGGATTCACTAATTTCAATGCACCAGACACTTTAGAAACAAGGTCATGCTTAGCCGGTGTTATCTTTCCTTTTCCATGTGAGCGTCTACTGTTAGAAGACAAAGAATGTAATTTCAAAGGAGAGCAGTCTAAAGCCTCCAAGCTGCAGTTGGCTTCTTCTTATTTTCTATCACTTTCCAACACAGTCTTAACTGATGTAAGTTCTCTCTCGCTTTCCTCACTGCCATTGGGAACAATTTCACTTTTACAAATTTTGGAAATCCTCTTGTCACACCTACTGGAAAATTTTTCTCCAGGCTTCACCAGGATGCCCGCTGCTCTCATAGACTTAGACTTTTTTTAGAGGTATGGTCGTCACAGGACCTTTATGTTTAGCAAAGGAGTACAGCATTTAAGCTGATAACACTCGCATTTCTTTAAGTAGCAAAGAAGACGATGAGAGCACACAAGTAAATACAATCTGAGGTTTCAGGAGAGTTTGAGTGGAAACGTGACATAATGAAGAAGGAGCAATTTCCACAATTTTAAATTTATTGGTACTACCGGTTTCGCTTTACAGCATCATCAGTTACCTGATAGGTAGCTGATGCATGATCCAATATTGTTTAATCATGAGTATTAGCTTATATCTCCTCTAAATTGTTTAATTTCTAGGTGCCTTGAAAAAGAGCCATTTTTTTCCCGTGAACATGAACGAGTATTTTTTTTTACTGAAAGGAACGCCGGACTCACGATTTTTTTCATCAGGATCTTTGCTCATACATTAGTGATTACTTTAAATTAAACCAGGAGTCTGTACTCGCATGGCCTTTCCCTGTGGATGCTGATAATGGAAAATAGTGCAAGGGAGATTTTTTTGTAAACTTAATTTTTTTGCAGCTCAATTACTTCATGCAGTGAATATCTAATGATAATGGTGGGATCATTATGGACCACTTAGCATTAGAAAAAAAAATCATGACTTTTCATCTCACAGAAATGGAGTTATGGATGAAAATAAAAATCACCATGTGTTGCACGTTGCGGCACTTTAGGTGTCTCGCCCAAATTTCAATTGCTCATATTTCATTAACAAATGACAATTGGAGGCTAAAATTGCACACAATTTCCAATCATACCTAAATGTATGACCATGGTAAGTTTCATGAAAATCTGAGGTAGTGGGTGTCATGGCCTGGTTGATTTGAAATGGAATGACCCAAGGGTTATTTGAAAAAAATCGTGATGAAAAAAATATTTTTACCATAGAAGATGATTTTCTGTGTTGTTTTTGCAATTGTATTAAGATGGTAATTAATGGTAATATTACCACTCATTTCTATGGTTTGGTTGAAGAATAGTGGAAACCATACCTTTGGTCAAGAAATCTCTAAAATTTTCTATCCTGGATGTAGTGTATCACAACTGTTTAAAAAAAAGGGTTGTTTACATGCAGGCATACTAAAATTGTAATGATAGTACTCACAATGCTGGTTTAAGTAAAATCTATGGTAATCTGGATGGTCGAAGTTGATATAAATATAATAAACGCGATTATGATGTCACAAATTAGCAACTTGCATACAAATGGAACAAGTACATGAAGGTATGTCAGATATATTTTGTTAATTATTTATAGAATTTTAATTTCAATTTTTAGAATTCAATATTGGACATTTTTTACTACGTAAAATAAGTTTTTAGTGCTTTACCACTTTTAATTTTTTTATGCTCTAATCAATTCACATGCATAATATAAAGTAGAAAATAAATTTCTGTTAGCCAGCAAGTATGTTTTTCATAATGATGTAAGCCCCAGAGATAATCTCTAAACATAAAGAAGACATCAAGAATGAAAGAAGTATATCTAAAGCATATGCTATGTCAATGGTTTCTATGGTAAGACTTGGGCTTAAATAAAATATATTAAGTGATATTGATAGTTTATAACTCTTTACTCAGACATTCCTGATTTTCTAATTGAGTGCAGGAATTAAAAAAATGTTCATTTTCATTCACTTAAATGTGACAATGACAACCTTCATCAACATTGCTGTTAAGAATATAATTACAATTAAATTAAGGGAATAAAACCACATCTGCACGACCCATAATACTCTAATCCATATGCATAATATATTTTTCTGTGAAAGGGCCCACTTTAAGGCCTTTGAAGGCTCAAAGGTCGTTGCATTGCCTGAATTAGAATCAAGTTAACCGAGTTTCTTCCTGCCAAAATTAATTTCATTTGGTTCGGTAGTTTTCAAGCCATTTAGCAACAGATGGACAATAATCAATATTTAGTTGACTGTTGATAAAGAATATTTAAAAATCCTGTTTCATCAAGATTAGGAGCATCTCTTCCTTTTTTACTTTGATGGAGGTGAGTTGCTTATCACAGGTACTTTCTCGGAAAGGAAATGAGGCGGCTGGTGACGAGTTGGATTTTTCTTCAGAGACAAAGGACTGCATGGGGGCTGTGAAGTGCCTTCAATTGCATCTGCATTCAAAATGCGGTTGGAGGCACTTCACAGCTCACATGCTTTGTCCTTACAACTGTGGCACACATTCCTGTACCAGACTGTAATCTACTGAGAGCCAATGTGTTGGTTAGTTTCTTTCTCATCTATTGTGAAACCTGAGATAAAAAACCTCCAGATGCACTGAGTTCTTGGTGAAAGAAAGGAAGTGGGTTCGCCTAGTGGAAATATTTCTGCGGGAAGTCACTGTCAATTGTGCGAACTTCAGGGGTATGACTTGTATGATATGAGGCAAAAAGCGTAACCATAATTATTTTCATTTAAGTCACTCTTAGTTTTAAATCACTAAAACACTGCTAATCTCCTAGGAGAAATGTCTTGTATCTAATGCAGTAGGCCAATGGTAAACAATCTCAATTCTATTTTCAAGGCAATAGTATTTGGTAAAACATGGCTGGAATGAGAGGTTGCTCTGTAAATGTTCAAGCAATCTTCCTGCTATACATCAGCTAAAGCACTAGCTATAAACCTACTGTCACCTCTTAATTAGAATGGGAAAAGCGAAGGAGAACACAATCCAATGTATTAATGAAGTAAATGGTTCTACAAAAGATAATAATAGGGTTGTTCACCATATTTTTTTTATTTAAGAAATTGAAAGATCGTGCTTCAGAAGGAGCAATGACAATTATATTACGCTATTTTCTTCATTGTACATGTTTAGAGAAGGCTTTAAACAGTGACAAATTTTACGTTACGCCAAAAAGCCCTACTTCCATCTTGAATTGATGTGTGACGTCACAAGCCTGTAGATGCCCTGCTGCAGTGTTGTTTAAGTGGCTCAGCAGGGTTATTCCCCTTTTTTTTAAGATCTCCAGCGTCTGCCGCCAGATCAGTGTTTAAAGAAAATCTAAATTTATCCTTTAATAAGAGTAATAATAAGCAAAATTACCCTTACTTGTACATATTTATTGCTCATCATATCACAAATAGCACTACAACGCACACATTTCACGAGCTGTCTTTTTGATACGTATAATAAGTATATTCCAAATCAACTGATTCAATAAAAAACTTGGCTCACCATAAATATAAAACACTATTATGTAACACTAATAAAACATGACAATCGGTTTTCCAATCACTCTGCACACACAAAAGAATTTGCACTCCTTGAAGTTCGAAAGGATTCTCCACACCTCACTTACCACTCATCACTAACGACTTAGAATCAGTGTACGTTATTTTACATTGACATTACGAAGACAATGAAATGAATAGGCTGAAAAAAATTATTAAACTAGTTAAACCAGTTATTGTAACATCAAAAAACTTCGAATTTCACTTTCACTATTACCGTAACCAAATATGACCAAAACAAACAACAGCGCAACGAAATTCGTGAAATGTAAACACTGACGAATGCTCCAACTGAATTGACAATAGGTGATAAAATCAAACAGAACTTAGAAGCGAACAAACGAATGAAAATTAATATACTTTCGATGTATCCTCTAAGTACAACTAGCTCAAATATGAAACATATCCTTCGCAATAGTTAGATACCTTAGATCGAAATGTATAGGGTTGATTGAACCAGCATGGAAGAAATAAATAATTTCGTCGAAGATGTTACATTCACAACTCACTTCACTTGTCGCTTCACTCTTTACTTCATCGTCTATATGCAATCAATTCACTCAGGGGTACATTAAGGGCACAAATTTTGTTCACTTGCACTAGCGGCAAAATGAAAGTTCACTGCACGTAGGTAGTTTCCTTGCAAATGCAGCTATACAAAACTTTCAATTCCTGTCAACAATTACACTACATACGTTGCCTGCCTAACTTGAAGAATGGATTTTATGTCGCCTTGATCCATCCGGAAGCTTCATGCACAACATAGGCCATTTCAAAATAAGGAATAACCTTGGCAAATGTCCAGTCGGCATGCAGAGTGCTCAGCTTGGCATCGAGCGATCGAGGGTACAGGCCAGCCGTACAGGCTTGTTTCGTCATCACCTCTATTTCAAGATGGCCGACCGTTTTTGGCGGCGTTTAAAATTGTTCGAATTTTGATTGCTAATAATTCCATCATTACTTTTTCAACGCATCTGTCATTCATCCCAATCAAAATAAAATTACATCAGAAGTGATATACATTCGTTTTTTTAGACCGTTTTGATAGGCTTGAACAACCCTATTACCTGGATTTTGTTATCACTGTGCATTAGCAACTTTGCTCTAAAATCTAAATTAGCCACAGAAAAGTCATCTTGTGGTGCACAGGATATAAGTTGTATTGTTATGCTTTAAAAACACCTCACTTAGCATGAAATGTGCTATTATGACACTCTTTAGGAACATGTTTATTGTTAAGTGAGGGGTACCTGAAATAGAAACAAAAATATTATGGGAGGAATTTTTTCATTTGCATGTTCTGATATACTCACGAGAAGGCAATAAATTAAAACGAGAATACGGACTTAGTTGTAAATGTTTCATTTTTTGCTATGAAATTTGAAGACTAATTCATGATAGAGTTTTTTTTAATTCCTTTCATTTACAGCTCAAATCCACACTCAGATATTTGGGAGATTACTCGGTTGCAAATACTTTGGGTACTGGTTGTTAGAAAACTTGTATGTTTACTCAGTTTGGCCCTATGGTGTGCCGTCTATGGCGTGAAATGCAGCCAGTGCTACATTAAAGCAGCTTTCAGACAAAACAACTTTTCACCAGCCACCATTCGCAGCATGGTATGCTCAGTGGTACGAAATGGTGACAAGCTAAGTTCCTGTTTTGATTGACCAAATGCTTAAGTCTGCTCCTGAATCATTGAAATTAAGCCAAATGAGTTAGGCTTAATTTTTCAGCATTCTTTCTGTAGCAGGCATTGGGGTTTATTTTTGGTCTCTCTGTTTATGCCTCAGCATGCCTGATGTTAAAGGAGATTCCATGCGTGATGGTGTGATCAGCAACAGCACTAGTTTTTTTTACCTAAAATAATTGAAGGTTAAGGTTGACTGATTCTCTCTTTTATAAACTCTTACCAGCTGCATTGAAGACATTATGCATTGCATAACAGTACCAATAGGTAATCAATTGAGCAATTGGTTCTAAAACTAGCAGATATTTGCATCGTTAAAGCATCATCTTCAATTTTCATGGTTTTTAAAATTTGTCACTCTCAAACAGCTGGGAATAATATTAGTGTCCTTGCATCCAAACTGTGAGTAATTGGAATGAAAAATAAGGGACACAAAGGCACTCAAACTTGGGTAACATGAATTTAAGTGCAATAATTATAATGAGAATAAACTAACATGTAATGAATGAAGCACTATGGAACAGAGGATTTTCTGACCCATCACAGCTGTGTACTCTCTCTCATGCTTCTGGTGGCATTGAAATTGATTGCTTCGTTCAGGCAAAAAAGCTCCTCAGAATTGGTTTTCTTGTTTTGTTATACACTTTGAATTAAATTTATCGCATTGATATGTACAATGTAATGTTGAATTCTTTGAATGAGGACCTTTTTCCTTGTAACCTTTGGTCATAAATCTAGTCGTTTGATATCCACTCATTGCATTGGAAGGTTTCCCACTTCTTCATTTTAGGATTGTTCGTAATGGATAAGCAAGATATAATAACATGTATCATAATAAGATAACAGTGTCTCCGTGGGTTTCCATTACTATGTTAGGCAGTGTCTTTTACTGTTGTGAATTTATTTGATCTTAATGTGTATAATAACGTTTATTTTTTCAGGGTTTATTGGCCTACTGCTATTAAAATACAAGCCATGGACATTTAATGATACCCTTCCTGGGAACTGACATGTTCATATATTACATTGCAACTAGTGGAAGATTGATCTCAGACATCATCCCAAATTTTATGCAAATTATTTGTTGACTAAAAAGCAGATAGTTCTGTTTGATTTGTCTGTAGTGTTTATAAATTTGTATTAGGATATCATGAATCAATGTAAATCACCATTATACTCCAAAACTGATAATGTAGTAGTGCATCTGGGAAGACTTCCTGAATGGATCAGTGAGCAAAAAACGGTGAAAGTGTTGATAAAATCTCAGGAATGTGTAATTACCTCTCTACCATCTTCTATAATATGGAAGGAGTATCGATTTATGAACAGCTTTTGTGGGAAAAACTTGTTGCCGTCACAAAACCAAGATTTGGTCAATGGTCAGAGGTTAACTCACTCTACTGGTGGGAACGTGACAGTGAATTTCATGGCCAAGTTACCTGATGACATAAATTATTGTTGTAAAATATTAGGGGCTTGCATTAACCCTTTCCTTGGATTCGATTTGTGTCATCATGCAATCTACTTACTGAACAATGAGGCCTTCCAGTGTCTTACAAAAGTACAGGAGAACATGGATTTTGTGCTTAGTATGGCCATCACTGAAGCTCAGTGTTCCGATGTAGAGTGCAAAGAATGTTCATTGCTGATGGATGCACCTTGGCTAGCAGCATCAAATCCTGGAGGCAACATGGTAAGTTGTTGAGAGCACCAGGGAAAAGGTGGGAGTGAAGTTAAGTGGAATACATGTAGTCAAGTTATTAAAGAGTGAGGAGACATAATTTTGTTCTGGTAATGGTCCAATGAGTAATAGGAAAGCAGAATGTGGTAAAGACTTTTGTGGTCTGGGATGCATGGGTTGCAGATAGAAAGGTAAGGGGAAGTGTGTGCATTGCGGCCATGCTGATTGCATGTTTTCAAAACCTTCTTTAACTGCTTCTAATTTTACCGCAAGAGACTCCATTTTGTTAACAGATTTTAGTGCTGAGAGGTCATCTGAGAAGGGAGGGATCATTTTGATGGCAGTCAATAGTGCATAGTATTGGGGAAATATTAAGATTCTTTATTGCTAGCTGATAAAGTGTTCAGGGAGTGTGTTGTTCTACAATATGTATCCTGTTACCTGGTCGGTGGGAAAAGCTGTTTTTCTAAAATAGTGTTCAATCTCTTTCTCTCTCCCAATGTTGAAATTTCCTTTGCTGCTTGGTAATTCATGGAAGAGGCTCAGGTATTCAGCCAAAATGACCCTTCTCTGCTTCAAGTCTCTCTTTTCCAGCAGTTTTTTTGGGTAGAATTCTTAGATAAACCAAAGAATAAAATGTTAGCTGAAGAGTACACCTTAATAACCATACCTCTGTACGTGTACTATTGTCACCCTGAAATATCCTCACCAATGCTTCATGACAGTGTTTTCTAGGTCTTTTGTCCTTAAATGCAGTTCAAGTGGAGTGACTTAGCAATGCATGCTTGGCCCTTCAATCTAACATAATCTTTTCTAGTATTAGAGGTAGGATTTCAATAATCCTGTTTCATTATATCTAGGTGTGCCCCTAATTTGTTGACTTTGAAGAAGGTGAGTTGTTTATCTCCATTACTTTCTCTGCAGAGTATCAAAGAAGAGGGGACAGGTGATGACAATTTACGGTCTTCTACTGACTCAAATGGCTGCTTGCAAAGTGCGAATGAAGGCACTTCACAGCTCCCATGTGCATTCCAAACTACTGAAATATACATTCCTGTGTCAGACTGCCTAGAAACGAGACCAGATGCTTTGGTAAGTTTTATTCTCACCTACAGTAACACCTGAGTAGGATGACCTTGTGCTGTGTAAATTTCTCATCAGTATGACGAAAATGGGTGTGCCTGACATGAATAGATACTATTCTCAATTCTATTCTACAACTCAGTTGTACGGAACAGCAAGTTTATGCGAGTCAAATAGCCTAATCACTATTATCTATTTACACATGTGGCGATGTTTGTTGCGGAACAGTGTTAATCGTATGGCAGAAATTTTGCCTATCCAATGTCGGCCTGAACTGAGATAGCTTGAGTCTGCTTGCAAGCTAATAAATATTCTTATGTATAACACTGATTGGTCTTAAGATAGATCCCTGTTTGTTCAATCTTCCCACTTCACCTTGATTAAGAAACGTGCCTAAACTCTCATGTCTCTTTATAGGCATAGGAAAAGCAAAGTAGAACACAGTTCTATGTATATCAAGTGATATGAAGTAATAATCTCTACAGAATTCAATCCCTACCCATCCTTTTCCCCTATTCTGGTGTCAATTTTAAAATTCATCGAGTAACAAGGAAAAAATAATGAGATAAACAAATCATAAGTTGCACCTGAAGGTGATGATAATCTGTTGAAACCCTGGTCGCGCTCTGTAAAAAATAGGCGGTATAAGTAATTGTGTGATATCCAGGAAAACTGATATGTAGTTTCTCATCTTCCTGCTTTACCTCAGCTAAGGAACTGGCAAAAACTCATGGCACCTCTTTTTAATCACGAAAAAGGTAAGAAGAACACAATTCAATGTATTTATGAAGTGATGTGCTCTAAGCATATTATGATCACTTGGATTTTGAATCACTGTGCCGTAACAATTGTATTGATGGCTATGGATGTGAAATAGCCTCCAGAAAAGCCAGCCAATGGCACAGAAAATGTAAGTCATACTGCTATGTTTGTGTTATGTGTTGGATACCGGTATTAGGTACACTATATAATTTGAAGGGATTTTTTTCATGGGTATCTCCTCATTTGCTTGCAAATGGTAAAATATTAAAAAGAGTGAGCATGTGTGTAAATGATTCATTTACCATCACTGTAGATGATAGTTTCATGGTAGATTGTTTGAAATTCCATCCATAAGCAGCTTCAAAAATGTGCATGGATAATTTATAGTTTCCTTTCCTAATCAGCAAATACTTAGATTAAATTGATATCTTTGCACTTATTGCCATGCTGTGCACATTTTGATATCCCTTTATATTGCACCCTTAATGAAAACATAAATCAAGGTTTTACAGAATGGAATGGGGCCTTTCTTTATGCGTTCCCAATGACTATCTACGGAAAATCATAACTTTCTCTTCCTCATTGGAAAATATATCCTTTCTGTAGAAACAGCTAATTATGGTTTTGCTAGTAGTGGCCCTCATTGCCCCAATGATGGGTTTCTGTTTCCACATCCCCTCCCTTCCATCCCTAACCTTTCCATGGAGGCATTGACAGGCTCTTATCGAGGTGGCTCCTCCTATTCTTTTTCCTTCACTGCCCATCTGCTCCCGAGGTGGGCAGGTGAAAAGGGAAGACAAACAGACCTGGCCTTTGGAAGAGTAACCATGCGAGCCCATCCTGGGTCCTCATTTCACGTGTCCTGATGTTTTCTTACTCTAAATCCCATTCATTGCTACCATCCAAGCCTCAAACGTATTGTGAAGAGTAAGGATAGAATTATATGACAGGTGACAATACTACCAAGATCCCAGCACAACTGGAGTGTCTCAATTGTAATGTTGTATTGCTTCACATAACATCTGTGAGATTAGCAAACAATACACTATGGGTGTGCAATGTGAGTGGCAAGTATTATCATCTAAGGGAAGCTAAGTGGCCATTTATAGGTGATTAATGTTAAAAATATTTTCAACGTTAATTTAAAGTAAAATATGAAATTCGTTGATTTTCATTTTTACATGTGCCTAATATTCCTCCTGGGCTCAATGATGCGTACCTATCTCACATCATGAGATGAATGTGATCAGTAAATCTCTTTAACCCTTATATGGATTTAGGAATTAAGTTACATTGTCGGATTTAGGGGGCTGCAGCGGCACTGCATTATTTTTTGTTATTATAGTGTCTTTCAAAAGTAACCATAATTTATATGTTGTCTGATAGATAATGGTAGTTACATCTAATATTTTCATTTCTCACTGTGTTTTGCCAGCTAGATTTAAACTTGTATTGTGGTAGTTGTAGCAAAAAATCTTGAACGCTTCATTATCTTCCATTTGTTGCCATAATGCTCTCTATTTTTGTTCCCTTTGTCTGGTATTTTCAAATGAAAGCTTTAATTTTGTGTCTAATGTTTGCTTGGAATACTTTTTCTGATACACAGTGCTGGAAAAACTCTGCTTTTTAATGTTTCCATTCTCTTGTTTTTTATGCGAAATCAGAGGACCGACTAGGTTTTAGGTGACCATGTGATATATAATTTTGCTTCACTGTGTCCCCTTATATGTTATATCTTTGCAGTGTACATAGAAGGCGAAGTTCTTAAACATTAATAATCGAACAGGTGTAGGTGAAGTGAGAAGTGACAAGTGTTACTTTTCTGATTTTTACAGTGATTCTGGCAATCAAGACAAATCATGTGATTATTCTGGGAGCTTATATCCTGCATTAAAAAAAATAAAGTCTTATGGGTTTTCAAATGTAAAAAGTATGGGATAATAAGCAACATGTCAAAGAACTCAATGCCGCTGTGGAGTGGAGCTAGAAGAGCTGGTATTTTTTTCGTACCGCAGAGCCCCATTCCCTCACAGAGGACGTTTCCTTAGAGATGGATGGGTAAATGTGATGTGGTGTAGTGCGGCAGATAAGGTTTCACTCCTGGATTGGTGGGAGATAAAAAAAGCATGGGTTATAGATGGTAAGAAAGAAGGAAAACTATGAGCTCTTCTAAGGTGCAGAGAATCCATATGAGGGTTAAGGAAGATTGTTAGGTTCTTGCCCTCTATATATACCACAGGGTGCATTTCAAAGGTAATTCAATTCATAGCTTTTCTATGCTTTCTCTAGCAACCTTAAACACTCTATTGCCAGTATTGAGTAGAAATTTTACAATCTACACTTACTGCAGTGTTACCTAAAATGCAGGTCTCAGAAGTGGCGGCAGAATAAAGTACTTGCTTGACTAACTGAAGGTCGTGGGTTCGTGTGATCATTGTTAAGTTGCTAATATCCGGGATATTGGTGATTATGACCATCTTTTCTTAACATTTGCTAGATTTCCCTTCTTTAAGGGCACTGTTTTTGGGGTGGTGAAGATAAATATATGGGTTATTCACAAATAATTCATTCATTATTGTTAGAAAGCTCAAATTTACACATAGCATGGAATGAAGTTTTGTGTTTCAAGAGGCAGGTGTAAAACTGTGATTGAAGGTGGATATCATTATATTAATTATATTTATTGGCACTTGTAAGAAGTAGCATAGAATACTTAAGAATTTGGTGGATTTGGCCCGCCGGAATATAAACCTCATTTTACAGATCTAAGTAAATATTGGATTAACTCGTAAGACATATCATAGAAAACTTAAGTATTTGGTGGAATATGCCATCAGAAATATTAACTTCATTTTACAGATCTATTAGCAGCTTGGATCAAACAGTTATTAATATTCAGTATGTGTTTTTAACGCCTAAATATTGAAAAATGCACTGGTTAGAGCCTGAATTGAATATTTTGCTTTGTTATGGAATTCCAGTAAAAAAACTCTCGTTAAAATAATTGGAAACAATGCTTAAGCTCCTCCGAAAGTTCATGCTCTAAATAAAAAAAGTGTATCAAAATTTCAAAAGTATTAACTCATTCTCTAATCCATTGAATTTTTATGGTCTCATGATTTTGATCAAAAAAAGAAATGACATTGGGCATAATTATTTATATGAAATTACAAATAATGGAAAGTATGGTAAAATTACTGCGGAGGTTGAATGTTCCTGACTTTGAAGTGGGAGTGACAACAATCTCATGATTACATGCATTTGGTCAGCTTGAGTGGTCTTAGGTGAAAGAGGAAGTTTTATAATTATCATTCAACACATTCAGTGCAGAGCACCTCAATTGACGTGCTCTACTGGTAGGGCCGGGAGCCCTTTCTCCGCCTCCATATGTAACTAATATTTGCTTCCGAGTCTTCCGATGGTGTGTATGGCCTTCAACAAGCTTCCCTCTTTTGAACCATGTGCGCCGTTTGTAAAAGCAGTATTTGAACGGAAATTTTGTTGCAGAAACCTCCTGCTTTTTTTGTTTCTTATTATATCGGCCAATTTTGATGACTTTAATGAAAATCAGGCCTACATTGAATGTGTTAAAGAGGGTCTTAGTACTATTATTTTGCCTTTATTTAGTGACACCTAGCATTCTATTCTAGTTTCATGTGAAAAAGGAGAACGAGGACCCTCTCAGTGAAGGGAATTATCCTGTGATGTACACTCCAAATCCACTGGAAATTTCAAGAGATGTAACAGATCCATTGGCAACTGATAAATTGGTGAGTGAACTCTTCCATGGTTCAGTGCAGTTGTGCTATCATATAAATTCATTCCATGGTTGAATATTCCCAATGCCACTCAGCAGGAAAACAACATTTTCCCTAAGTTGATGAAAGTTGAATCATAGAGTACAGAGGTATCATTTGTGACTGCATCCTTCAAAACGAACTGTGCATCGTAATGAAAAGAATAGGTGTGTTCTGCCTCTCAACTTTGCTCATTGCTGGCGCGATCCAATGAATGCCACATTCACTCCAAGATAATTTGGACAGAAGTGCTGCAAAGCAGCAGGCAGTGGCTATGTTCGCTGCAAGAATTTATTTTCAGATGGGTCAAGAGCAAAGTCAAAATGTAGGATAAATGAGGGGGGCTTAACATATAAAGAGATGGTTTTGATTGCAAATTGAGGTAATAATTATCACTGAATATTAATGATTATGGTCGAATATCTTTAAAATGAGATTTTCCCAATATTCTGGTTCCATAAAATTAAGACTGAATTTGTCACACCTACCCCACCTACCATGAATGTTGATGAAACTCATTACCCTGAACAGTAAAAAGTATTTTATTGCTTTAAAAAATGTTAAAATTGGCACTTTTTTCTGGTTTTCAAACAATTGGAGCAAATGTATTTCCCAACCAATTTGAAGTTTCAACTTTTTTAATAATATTTCCTGAAAGTAACAACAAATTGATCTCTTACAAGAATCTTCCAACATGATAGTGTAACTATTGCAAAAATTATAAACAAGTGAAAACTGACTATTTTCCCTGGGATCAAAAAATAGGCCATTTTTATAATTTTACTAAATGGCCATTGTGAAATAACGACTTAGACTGATGAAAATGAGTATTATTTTTATTTGCCAAAATTGATGGTAATTAAATGAAGTATAACCCGATATGCTCTAAATCTCTAACTAAATTCTCTGATATTGAATATATTTGTTTTCTGTAAATATGTTTTAATGCATGGGTACTGAAATCATATGCCAGGTACTCCCTGGAGCAGCTCTCAAAATAAAAGAATATGATCTCCACGCAATCAGAAAGTAATGCATGCATCTAAATTTTTTTCCACTCTCAGCACCAAATTCAAATACTCTTGACCGTTCTAAGCTGATTCCAAAGTACCGACACTGTGTGATTGTTTATCGATACCAGTTCCACAGGGCAAGAACCAGGTACCAGAACTTATCTCTAATTAATAACTTCCACCACATCATCATCAGCTGGTTTTCTGTCTTTCATTGGTAGTTGTCCCAAACACCAAAGAGGTCTCCACCTCATTCTGTCCAAGGCCTCCATTTTGGTTCCCCTTCCACTTCATCCTAATCTCACCTTGTCCATCATCTTCGGTCCTATTCTTCTTCTTCTCTTTTCTCCCATCACTCTTACCTAACTGCTGTATTTAAAATCCCCATCCCTCTTAAAACATGCCTCATCCAAATCTTATTCCACCACATAGTGCCACATAATTCTAAGATTGGTTTGATGAATCTCTGCTATTAGCTGTTCTTGTATCACCTAGCCTTTTAACACTAACATAATTCTTCTACTTTACATCCTTGGTCTCGTTTCTGTACTATGCCTTTCCAGAAAATAACATGTTTAGACATAGCACATCAGTTGGTGGGCCTAGTGCCACTTTCTTTGCATACAACTGCTCCTACACTCCATATGCGACCAGCCGTGGTATCCAGCCAGTTGTGAATTGAGAGTTGTGAAAAGGTTTTCGTCAGCAAAAATCACTAACCTATGGGGTGATTTCCTTTATCAAAGAAAGCAGAAGGCATTGGTTGCGATTTTTTACCCACCGTTAGTGCATTCATAGTATACAAATTGTTTGATTTTAGAAATCCCAGCTTAGATCAATGTTAATGATCAATTTTAACCTCACATGAAAAAGGCCAGATTGGCACCCATGCAATGCCAATCCACGTAACGTCACAGGGACCTAGATGCTATGCGAGTGTCAGAAGTTTTACATCGTCTGAGATTAGCAATGCATGCATGAGGCACAGAGCTCAGGGAAACATCTCTTAATAATCACCTTATAAAATTGCCTATGGTCAGAAAGTATCCTCCTTTGATAGGGTATAGGATAGGGTAGGGTAACTCATTAAATCCCAAGCATGTTAACAATTTAAAAATTCCAAATATTTTGATGAATTAGCAATAAAACACTCAAATAAGGCAAATTATCCATTAATATTTTTTTATTGTTTTTAGTTTGCCGTTAGTGAAACGTTGCGCATGTGCAACATTGGGATTTCCCGTGTCGAATGAGCCGTGTTGCACTTTTTTCAGAACTCTATTATTTTTGCAAATAATTCTTTTTTTTATAACCTAAATATATAATTAACCTAAAATATTTATTAAATTTTGTATTGTTCTTGAAATTTAGAAGAGCAATCAGCATGTTGATGAATATTGCACTTTTGGTAATCACTTATCCTCTGGCTGCTAGGAACTCGGCATCTTTGTTGTTAATTTTCGTCACGATTGTGGCCAACCTGTCTTTCCTAACTGCATTTTGCAAATTATTTAATCTATTATGTCCTCTATTATGGCAATTTTAGTGACTATGAGGGTAGTTGTTCAAATAAAAACTTGAAGCTTGTACGTGGTGGAAGTCTCCATGTTATCAATAAGAGACACTTTGTGACTTCCACTAAGTATTTGTAAAAAATTAAACTATTTGACCCGTTTCGACTATTACACCATTATAAAGTACAGAAAATATAAAGCAACCGATCTAATAATGTAAATTTTATATCGTGGAAGTAACTTAGTGTCTGCTATTGATAAAGTGTTATTGCTCCTTCACTTTTTTCTTTTTTCTTGAGGTAACATAACACTATTTCTTAACAAAAATGTGTAACTGATGGTTAATCCAATCACAACTTCAAATTTACAAATGTATCCAGTGTACCAAAATGTGGTAATATGTTCAGTTACATATCATGACAACTCAAAGAATAATGCATTCTTTTTACCGATCATATGATCAAAAGATCCTTACTTTCACTTGGACAGTTCCTTTTGAGTGCGAAGAGGGCACCTGATGACTCTCTTTTCTCTCGCACTACAAGGGATTCCATAGTCATAATTTTGAAAAATCCCATTAGAGACAAAAGACTGCAATTTGGAGCCTTACCAGCTCATTATCATCAGTGGCCAGTGGGCATGAATTTCTCAGAAAATACTGTGATAATGTGATCCCTCCTGACTCTGCCTTCTTTTTGCTCACTCGCCAACCCCCACTGTGCACGGAGACGCACTGGTGCCGGGATGTCCCCGCCCAGCCTAGCTTTTTTCCCTCCCACTGCCTTCTCTTTGAATCCTAATCAACAATACCACATAAATACGACTTTAGGATCTATTTCCTAACCCTCATATACTCACTTGCTTTTAGCATTATTGTCAACTGTGGTGAAAAGATCGTTCTTACCTTAGGATGCCTGCATATCTTGGAATTGCAGACGCTCACAGAGATCATTATATTTTCTGGACAACTCTATAGCAAAGTTTTTATGCTTCTTTTATGTTTAAGTCACAGTGAATTCCCACTATAGCATAAGTAAAATGCTGATTTAATCTTGCTCGATATGTGATGTTAAAAATATCAAAGTCACAACTCTGTGAAAACCCACCACCTGCCAAACATTCTATTAAAGACCCTTCAAAACGTATTAAGATGTATATGTAGGACTAAAATATTGTACAATTGCCTGAAGCCATAGTGTTACCATAAAAATGTAACGTTTTCTTGATAACTTTTTCATTTTTCAGTCCAAAAAGAAAAACTCTAAACGACTACTGCCATGGCTCACCCTTTCCCTGGATTACCGGGGTCCTTCCAATTGTGCATGAACGCAACACTTCCTATATTCTTTAATAATTTGAAAACCACTAAGTCAAATTCACTCAATTAGTTGTAATGGCCTAAAATACAAATTCATCATTATATTTGCAGAGAGATATAATCATCAAGAGCATCAGAATTTACATAATACGTTAACTTAGAAGATAATGTAAAATAATGACTTGCATATAAATGAAAAGGTCAATGTAAAAACAAAAGTTATAAACTTTCTTCCGGAGAAAAATTCATAACATTTTAGGAAGCATTGAACTACCTATGTTAAAAATGTTAACTACTTATCAATGACAAATACGGAGAAAAAAAATTGCAAATCTTCGTTGTGTTCACATAACATTGGGAAGAAAAGGGTTAATAACCTTTATTTAACCCAAGTGCTACCTGCAGGCAGGGCACTCTGCTACCTGCTAGCATCCTGCATTGTAGAAGCATTTATAGCCTTGCACCAAGGTGGCCTCTCACAGCTGAGACCAGAATGACGTCGCACGGGCTTTTCTCAGCATTCATACTTAGCCGTCGCGATTTCGGGTGCTTGAAAATTTTCAATTTTCATTTAGTCGTGAAAATTAAATATTGTCATTAAAAAATCTAAAAGAGTGTAATACATACTCCAGGAGTAAATAATCTTTTGATTTAAGCAATTTCTAAAAATTGAAAACCACCCTTTTGTCAAAAAGCACCCCTAGCGATCTACACACCAAAATGGAATTTATTTACAGGATATCCCTCGTATTTTATAAAAATTGTTATTTTCAATGTATATTTTTTATTTCAAAATTTCTGTTACTATCTGGACAATCCTTGTATGTATCTCATATGAGGCCCACATTTGCCATTCTTCCCTTCCACAAGCGCCTCAATGATAATTTTCACTTAACTTTACTGTACATTGTTTATCTAGCATGTTTGGAACATAATATAATCGCTTACCTCTTTATGCCCCCTTGAAGGAAGAGTATGTGGAGGAATTGGGTGCAGAGAAGGGGCCGCTTGAAGGGACGGTGGGTAAGGAAGAGTCGTATGACGAGCGTTACGAAGGGGGTTATGAGGAAATGATGGAAGAGAACACTGCTGAGGAGGGACAGCTAGAGGAAGTAATGGATGTGAGAGCAGCTCCAGCAGATGGCAGTGCGGTTGCTGTTGCACTGGTGAGTTCCAAACATAAATGGAGAAGATATCAGTGATAAAATTAATACAACTGAGTCTGATTTTGATTTAACATCTTCGCATTTAATGTTTTTCTGCATTTAATACTTATTTTCTGTGGTCTTGGTTCATTCTATTAGAGAACAAAGTACAAATTATCCTCATTTAGCATTTCCACATTGCACATTAAGTACCGTAAAAATGTTTAACCCGTAAACAACCCGCCATGTTGTTGTTTAAATGAATAAATTAAAATTAACAATGGTAGTGAGGGATGCAGAAGGAATAATAAGGGAGTCGTGTATGGAGAGAAGGAAGAGATAGACGTGTTATAAAAAGATCGGGAGAAAAGCAAGCGTAGTGTTGTATTGAGAGACCGGAGGAAGAGATAGGGCAGAACTCAAGATCCCCACTGGTGCAGTTCATGGCAGTGGCTCAGTGAGTGATAGTACAAAAGGGATTGTAATAGTCATGGCAGGAGGATGTGTATTTTTTGCTCCAGTGTTTTAAATTATAAATGTTGTTAATAAAGTGTAATTCAATTATTTGTTAAGTTAGAGAAAAAATATTAAACAAAACGTTACAAGCTCTAGTCTATTGAAAAAAGGAATCATATGTCATGAAAAAGTATTATATTTACCCAAAAAATTCAGTACAATGGAACGGATGAATGTGTCTGACTTTGTGACACAGATCCTATTTTCAAGTTACATATCTATATTATATACAATTGCATACAATCATGTATGTTTTACCAATTCAGAAAGTACCTCACTCAAAAATTTTATAACAACATATTTAATTTCTAATACTATTTCACAGTGGGGAAAAGTTAGTTCAAAAGATATGCAAAGAACATTCTCAAGCAAAGCAAATTTAGTGCAAAGAATGTTCTTCATGAACGTCCAAAGAATCAACAAATGGCGCACTACCCGAGTTCAAAGAACATTCTCCTGCAGTAGTGCAAAGGATGTTCTTTGGTTATTCATCTTGCACTACCTATGGCTAGATCGTGCAAAAAGAAGGTCCGAAGTTGCGTCTTAGGATATGTATCGTGAACTACCTCTTGCCAGAGGGTTAAAAGTTGCTTCATAGAACATGCATTTTGCACAACCTCTGGCTAGATGCTACATTGAGGAGGTTCAAAGCTACTTCATAGGACATGCATTTTGCACAACCCCTGGCTAGATGCTACATTGAGAAGGTTCAAAGTGGCTTCATAGGACATGCATTTTGCACTAATCCTGGCTAGATGCTACATTGAGGAGGTTCAAAGCTACTTCATAGGACATGCATTTTGCACAACCCCTGGCTAGATGATTCATTGGGAAGGTTCAAAGTTGCATCATAGTACATGCATTTTGCACCACCCCTGGCTAGATGCTACATTGAGAAGGTTCAAAGTTGCTTCTTAGGACATGCATTTTGCACTACCCCTGGCTAGATGCTACATTGAGGAGGTTCAAAATTGCTTCATAGGACATGCATTTTGCACTAATCCTGGCTAGATGCTACATTGAGGAGGTTCAAAGCTACTTCATAGGACATGCATTTTGCACAACCCCTGGCTAGATGATTCATTGGGAAGGTTCAAAGTTGCATCATAGTACATGCATTTTGCACCACCCCTGGCTAGATGCTACATTGAGAAGGTTCAAAGTTGCTTCTTAGGACATGCATTTCGCACTACCCCTGGCTAGATGCTACATTGAGGAGGTTCAAAATTGCTTCATAGGACATGCATTTTGCACTAATCCTGGCTAGATGCTGCATTGAGGAGGTTCAAAGCTACTTCATAGGACATGCATTTTGCACAACCCCTGGCTAGATGATTCATTGGGAAGGTTCAAAGTTGCATCATAGTACATGCATTTTGCACCACCCCTGGCTAGATGCTACATTGAGAAGGTTCAAAGTTGCTTCTTAGGACATGCATTTTGCACCACCCCTGGCTAGATGCTACATTGAGAAGGTTCAAAGTTGCTTCTTAGGACATGCATTTTGCACTACCCCTGGCTAGAAACTACATTGAGAAGGTTCAAAGTTGCTTCATAGGACATGGATTTTGCACAACCCCTGGCTAGATGCTTCATTAGGAAGGTTCAAAGTTGCTTCATAGGACATGCATTTTGCACTAATCCTGGCTAGATGCTACATTGAGGAGGTTCAAAGCTACTTCATAGGACATGCATTTTGCACAACCCCTGGCTAGATGATTCATTGGGAAGGTTCAAAGTTGCATCATAGTACATGCATTTTGCACCACCCCTGGCTAGATGCTACATTGAGAAGGTTCAAAGTTGCTTCTTAGGACATGCATTTTGCACTACCCCTGGCTAGATGCTACATTGAGGAGGTTCAAAATTGCTTCATAGGATATGCATCGTGCTCTACTCCTGGCTAGAAACTACATTGAGAAGGTTCAAAGTTGCTTCATAGGACATGCATTTTGCACAACCCCTGGCTAGATGCTTCATTAGGAAGGTTCAAAGTTGCGTCATAGGACATGCATTTTGCACTAACCCTGGTTAGATGCTACATTGAGGAGGTTCATAGTTGCTTCATAGGATATGCATCGTGTACTACCCCTAGCTTGATGCTACATCGAGAAGGTTTAAAGCTACTGCATAGGACATGCATTTTGCACTAATCCTGGCTAGATGATTCATTGGGAAGGTTCAAAGTTGCTTCATTGGATATGTATCGTGTACTACTCCTAGCTTGATGCTACATCGAGAAGGTTCAAAGCTACTTCATAGGACATGCATTTTGCACTACCCCTGGCTAGATGCTACATCGAGAAGGTTGACATTTGCTTCATAGGACATGCATTTTGCACTACCCCTGGCTAGTTGCTACATTGAGGAGGTTCAAAATTGCTTCATAGGACATGCATTTTGTACTAATCCTGGCTAGATGCTACATTGAGGAGGTTCAAAGCTACTTCATAGGACATGCATTTTGCACAACCCCTGGCTAGATGATTCATTGGGAAGGTTCAAAGTTGCATCATAGTACATGCATTTTGCACCACCCCTGGCTAGATGCTACATTGAGAAGGTTCAAAGTTGCTTCTTAGGACATGCATTTTGCACCACCCCTGGCTAGATGCTACATTGAGAAGGTTCAAAGTTGCTTCTTAGGACATGCATTTTGCACTACCTCTGGCTAGAAACTACATTGAGAAGGTTCAAAGTTGCTTAATGGGACATGCATTTTGCACAACCCCTGGCTAGATGCTTCATTAGGAAGGTTCAAAGTTGCTTCATAGGACATGCATTTTGCACTAATCCTGGCTAGATGCTACATTGAGGAGGTTCAAAGCTACTTCATAAGACATGCATTTTGCACAACCCCTGGCTAGATGCTACATTGAGAAGGTTCAAAGTTGCTTCTTAGGACATGCATTTTGCACTACCCCTGGCTAGATGCTACATTGAGGAGGTTCAAAATTGCTTCATAGGATATGCATCGTGCTCTACTCCTGGCTAGAAACTACATTGAGAAGGTTCAAAGTTGCTTCATAGGACATGAATTTTGCACAACCCCTGGCTAGATGCTTCATTAGGAAGGTTCAAAGTTGCGTCATAGGACATGCATTTTGCACTAACCCTGGTTATATGCTACATTGAGGAGGTTCATAGTTGCTTCATAGGATATGCATCGTGTACTACCCCTAGCTTGATGCTACATCGAGAAGGTTTAAAGCTACTGCATAGGACATGCATTTTGCACAACCCCTGGCTAGATGATTCATTGGGAAGGTTCAAAGTTGCTTCATTGGATATGTATCGTGTACTACCCCTAGCTTGATGCTACATCGAGAAGGTTCAAAGCTACTTCGTAGGACATGCATTTTGCACAACCCCTGGCTAGATGCTACATCGAGAAGGTTGACATTTGCTTCATAGGACATGCATTTTGCACTACCCCTGGCTAGCTGCTACATTGAGGAGGTTTAAAATTGCTTCATAGGATCGTCATTTGCATCGTGCTCTACCCCTGGCTAGAAACTACATTGAGAAGGCTCAAAGGTGAAGACATAACCCGCTTATTTTGTGGCAGGTAAATGGAGAAGCAGTCCACACCAATATGTGCAGAACAAACTTGTCATGTCAGCCATAATATGGTAGGAAAATGGCACATATAGATTTAACTTCATATCGACATATATTGATAGGGGGATTTAGTTTTGCAAAATAAGTTATATGTATGAATAGTGCGTTGTCTTCTAGCATACTGTTAAAAGCCCTATCCCAGCAACTACAGTAACAGGTCTGCAAAAGATATCTATAAAATGCACAATTTTATTGATCATTATTTCAACTGTAACAACTGCATTAGTTTTCTTTAACTTATTTTTTGTTTTGTAACTTATTTTTATTTACCAGTTAGAGTTTCAGTCCCTCACCTAAATAAATAAAAAAGATATAAGGAAAAAACCGAATTCCAGCATTTTTGATTCGATATTTTTTTCAGGAAAATGTGTCAAGCGGAATGTGCATCATTGCTAAATGTGACCTATCTGTCAAAGATGATGTCTTTATATTTTTATTAATATCGCAGAAGAGGAAACTTGTATAAAACGATTTTAGTATATTCCCATTTACTTTACATTGGAAATATATTTCGGCATAAAGTTAAAACTATGGTTGCCATGGAGACCAAAAGATAACAGAAATCTAAAGTCACCAATCACGTACTATCCTGAAAATTTCAGGCAGGCACGGTCGGGCTTTGTGAACTCCCATGTTAAAACGAGGTAGCCTCCCCTCACCTCCCCCCGCTTTTTCCTTAGACGTCGTAGTAACGGTAACTTTCATAGATGGCAGAACTAGCAATTAGCGGCAAAACTGGTTATTCAATTATGTGATCCAGTGACCGCAGTAATAGTAATACTGAAACACAAAACAATTTGTTTCTTTTAAATAAAAACCTATATTAATTAAACTTTAAGTCATTTTTATTGATAAAAACAGTAATACATAAAAAACAAGGTAACATTAAAATTTGAAAAAGATCACTGAAAAACAATAGATCACCACTTCAACGCCTAACGTTCGAAACAGTTTTATTAAAAATGAAAATATACTAAGGCAATTAAATAGCCTCACATTCAGGGATAAGGAAAGAAATATTGCTTACTCGAACACATTGAGCAAAAGACAGTTGTGAATGCAGTGCATTAATAGGTGCATGAACAATGAATAGCAATCAGACAACTCGCTTAAACACTTGCATATGAAGCAAAAGGCAGTACACTCCAGCATAACCATGCAAGACGATTAAACCAACAGGCTGTCAGAGGCACTTCAACACAATCAGCAAAGGACAGTTGTGAATGCAATACATTAATAGTCACGTGAACACTGAATAGCAATCTGACAGTTAGCTCAAACACTAGCATATGAAGTAAAAGTCAGTTCAACGCAGCATAACCATGTAAGACAATTAAATCGATAAGCAGTCGGAGGCACTTCGACACAATCAAGAAAGAGCATTTGAGAATGCAATGTATTAAAATAGGTGCGTGAGCAATGAATAGCAATCAAACAACTAGCTCAACACTGGCATATGAAGCAAATGGCAGTACACCACAGCATAACCATGCAGGACAATTGAACCAACAGTCGGAGGCACTTCAACGCAATCAGCAAATGACAGTTGTAAATGCAATGCACTGAAAGGCGCGTGAGCACTGAATATAAATCAGACAACTGGCTTTAGCACTGACATACGAAGCAAAAGACAGTACACCACCTCCCACCTGAAATATGGGCACCACTACGCGAAACACTACGGTAGTGCTTCATTTTCACTTCATAAAAATAAAGACTTATCACACGGATCACGAGAGCTCCCCCCCACGATCAGCGGGACATCTTCCGCCCGGGGGCCCGTCAAAACCAGGTCGGTCCTTAAAACATCTGTCTCTTTCTCATTCAATAGCTAGGCCCTGCTGTTCCGAATACGATGCGGGGCGAAACCCCGACGTTCCTAAGGCCTGCGTGCTTCGTTGGGTTAAAGGATTTCTCGAGTCGCTTTGCCCAAATGGCCAAAATTCAATTTTGCCGACCGGCGCCGAGGCACGGAGACCCTCGCGCGATCCGTCTCGCCACTTCCCCATCGACCTTCGCTAGCCGATGAGAGTCGAGTGACTCCACATAGCAGTCAAAACGCCAATACAAGGGGAATTCCACTCACGACAACACCGACGTCGAATTCCCTTAAGAAGAATAGATTATTGAGGACGGATGGCTTATGTGAGTAGATGCCTATCATATTGTTTGATGATTTTAATAATGATAGCTATTGTGATAGATGGTTGATAAAATCGGCAAACAATACACACGAAAACGGAAAAAAGCGCCAATTTTCTTCTGAAAAGCTTGTATCTCGTGTGACATTCCATTAATAACTCTTGTTTGTATGAAAAAGCCCATTACAAGAACCAAATACTCCAGTGCTTCAATCACGACAACTTCCATATGTGATTACAGCATTCTACTTCATAGCCCTCAACGAAGGACCTCTTAAAGTCTCCATTGAACTCCAGAACGTCAGATGTGGTGAAAATTACTTCATCCATTACTCACAACTGAGATATACAACAGTATTCGCTTCACAAAATTGCTGAAAATACACCCGTTTCGCTCACCGCTAGGCTGTAGCATCAGCATCAGTAAACGAGCCGGCCGATCATCTACGTCTCACTTCTGAAATTGGCCACCAGATGTGAGCTACTTTGATTCCTGTTGCGAATAAGCCTTCGCACAGGCTGGGTACGGTAAATAGCAAATGAGAAAATGAGACCTATCGATATTATTTCATTTCGATATATCTTTATATAGAAACGTTGCTTATCAAAATAGTTCATATGCATGTAGAGAACATTGCTGTCTAAGCAATCTGTTATAACTTTTATCCCCGTAACTATGTAAATAAGTCTGAAAAAGGCATCTATCGAATGCACACTTGGATCGATAATATCTTCCACTCTAATCATTCGATCCGCTAGATTTTACTTTTGTCTGATTAAACACGTTTGCAGTAATTTAATTAATATTATATTTGAATTTCGTATTCATACTTTGAATAACAAAAAAGTTATTAGCGAAAAAAGCGTATCCAAAGAGATTTGTATCGGTATAACTCTCACATGAATCAATCAGGTGGAATGGCCAGCATTGTAAAAGTTGACTTTTTTCATGACAGTTTTACCTTGAGAATTTCATTCGTCTAGCTTGAACGGTTGCCGAGTTATTCAAGATCGTGTACTTCACAAAATAATGGCGACAGTGATTTTTCATGTGCAGGATATTTTTTGGAATTTTATTATGAATTAACCAAGAGGTTTACGGGAAAATCAGGGTAAATCGTGAGGATACGAAGTACCCTCAACGGTTTTTCCAGAAGATTCCAAATTTTCATATGGCACATGTCTCAAATCCGAGTTTGAAAATTCGTCATCTCAACAATGGAAAATTGAAAATCGTTTATTCCTCGGAATTCTTTCAACTAATGAATATTCTAAGATAGGCCCGAAAGAAAAGCATAGGAAATTTTCAAAAAATCATAAAAAATACTTTTTGACAAAATATTTCAATGACAACCACATGAAAAAATCAACCAAAAAATCTAGTTTTCGTCAGAGGAATTTCATTTTCTTCAGTCATTCGTAAATACGCAATAAAAGGAAAAAAATCTTAGTACCATAAGGCTCCCATCTTAATTCAAGTTGATATATCTCGAAAACTAATCGACTTTTTCGCGTTTTTGGAATTTTCCGCTGGATCATATCCGGTCCCCCTCCTGTGTATTAAATTTCAGATCTCCAGCTCTTCTGAAAGTGAGTGAGTGGTTACACATGCGGTTGTATATATAAGGAGAAGATTCTGCTGTGTTGCTGTACATTTTAAAATTATTTATCTGAGCTTTTCTCCCTTTATATGCAGTATAACGTAGATTCTTTAATTGAAATGATAAGTAGTAGACGATTCGCGGCAGTGTTTTTTAAGGTGTAAGGCATGCAAGCCTTAGGACCTGTTTAGTTAGAAAAAATGGCCATTTATAAGCTTGATAATGCACATGTAGGGCAAGATCAGTTTATGGTGGGGCTGATGGTGTTCCAAGGGTCAGGTGGCCCTGCAATGTCGATGAAACAAATGGCCCTTATTCTAAATAAATGTGAACAAATGGTGATAATAGCTTTATCTTTATTGATTGATGGAATTCAAGACTTTGAAGTCCTCTCCTACAATCAAGTTGAGAACACGCAAATATACCAAGGCCTGGACAGGGGAAGCCCACCAATTTGGGATTCGAACCTGTAATACCTGAGTCGAAAGGTGAAGATTTTACCCACTTCTACTGTGACTAGCACATTGAGAAGCATTCCACACCAAGGCGTGCAAAGTAAACTAATCATGTCAGCCATTTCATTTTAGATTGTCTCTAAAATCTTATGCAAACATGATTTCAGCCAGCTTGAGTGGTCTCAGGTGAAAGAGAAGGTTTTATTGTTAATTTTTATAATTATTTTCATTTTTATTTTTCCCCATTGATTGGCACCCAGCATTATCTTCTAGGTATCTGTGAAAGAGGAGAACAAAGACCCTCTCAGATATGATAATTATCCTGAGATATACACACCGTATCCAGCTGCAATTTCAAGTAATGCTTTGGATCCATTGGCAACTGACGACTTGGTAAGTTCATGTTTCCTTTGTTAAGCATAGCTTTGCTACTACACAAATATAGTCCTCCATGGATAAATTCAATATCATTTGCCATACCAAAAATGCCTTTTTCATTCCTTCATCAAATGATATAGTAAATGTTAGATGTGTCGTAAGTCTTAATTAGAACTTTCAGTGTTACTCATCATGTTGGTTAAAGAAAAGCTCCTCCCCTATGTTGACATGCTAATTTTTTGCTAACCCCTACGTTTCCTGACCTATTTTGGTTGCTTTTTCAAGGAAGATTGAGGGAATCACAGTTCCTTAAGTTTTGGAAAATTGGACCAAATGCTTTTTTAAGTAACAAAGAGATGTGTCATTTTTGACGAAATCATTCAAAATGAATGGGTCATTGCACTGAACAGAATGGGGGCATACAGCTGCTCTGATCACACACCTTTGCTCACTGAGCAAGTGATACCATCTTTGGAGAGGGTATTGGATGTTGGCAAATCAGGTTGGTTGTTGACAGGCATCAATTATTTTCTGTAAGCTGATTTTGATGGAGCATGCTATATGTTCAACTTTGAATGAAATAAAATGTCATGGTTGAAATGGATGAAATCAACATTTTTGTCTGGACATGTAGACAAAAATTCTTGGTTGCCAATGAATGATGTCATGAGACCATCATTTCTCAAAATATTGCTGATAAATTTGTTCTTCATTCTTGGGAAGATTTTCCTATGGCTAATTGGCAAGGCAGAGTAACTTGGCGGCCCACATTTTGTTGGTCAATACATTTATCATGCCTTCCTCTCTTGAGGTCAGAATACCATTTCAGGGAATTTTTCATTTGTGCATACATTTGATGTTTTGGTTGTGACATTTTTACTTCTTGTGCAAATTGGTGAAAACCCATAGCAATTTAGTGTTAATTCTCTTTTTATCAGAGTGGAATGGGAACATGTGGGTCCCCTTGTGTAAAAGTATATCAAATCAGTGATGATGGAGGAGGATATGTGCACAATGATAGCACAGATGGGGCCACAAATGGCCTTGTGGCCCAAGCCTCTGTTCAGTTAATCATAATAATAATAATAATATTTGAATTGGTCCAGTGATTTGTTTGGACAAATATAGGGCATGTCAGTGAGTATGTAAGACAAAAACAGTACTAATGAGAAAAGAAAAAAATGTTTTATGAAGAAATTCATAATAATTATAAATATATTTATTTGCACAAACATTAGCAGAAGACATTAATGCACATGTATGAGGTAATATAGTCAATTTTTGAAGTAGAGTGAGTCATGCTGTTTAAGCAGACATTTTACCTATAATCTATAATATCCTCGTATGAATTTTGAAGATTATTTTATAATTGGTTTTAGAGCCCCAGATGAGGATACTAGACATCACATTTAGGTAGAATTCACTATAATAAATTGACAATAATACATCAGTAACTAGTTTCTCTGATAGAATAAAAAAAAGTACATGTTATTTTCCTGTATAGCTTCTGAATTTATTGCTCCAAGGAGACTTGATTATTATGTTTTACACCCAGATAAGGAGAACTGTGATTATGTGGATTTCGTATCAGTTTTTACAGAGATAAGTTAGTGTAGAGCTGGTTGCATACACCGTTGAGTCCCATGAATTGGTAAACCTTAAAATTAAGTAAAATTAGTAAGATTAGTATTTTAAAAAGTTATATTTGTGTGCTTTAAGTTATACATCAGGGTTCCCACGCAACCGTGAAAGCCTTAAAACCGTGAATGAGCGGTGAATTTCGTGTACCGTGAAAAAACCTGGCGAAAGCCGTGAATTTTATAATGTAGTTAGAGTGGGACCCCTGTACGCATTTAATACAGTTACTACCCACGATGCACCCCTAAAAAAGCACCAAAAATCTAAAAGCACCAAAAAAAAATTTCGCCATGAAATCTTAGAAATCTCTCAAACCTGAATGTAGAACTACCATTGGCAGATTGGCATACGTAAGTATGATATAATTGGAATATAAAACCGTCAATAACTTCAAATATAAAAGTTGTCATGGGAATAAAACAATAATGGGTTGTTGATTTTCACGAGAGAGAGAGAGAGCATGGAAGTTTTCATAATTTTTTAACGTCAAAAGATTAAGAGGAAGAATAAAAAAGTGAAAAAAACTGTTAGTTGTGATAAGAAAATTAATTCTACCGCTGCATCACGCCAATATTATAAGAAAAATCGATATTTCGATCATGTTTTTAGGCCGAGTCATGTGCAGACCCTGCCTAGGCACTTATCTCCGCACGTGTATTCGAAGCACAATTATTAATTGGTCCGTGTGCCATGACAGCACATTGACCTTAAACCTGTGTTTGGAAGACATTAACCCTGGCAAAAAAATTAGGTACTTCTTCACTTTCATGCCACCCTGCTCCCTCAATTTTTGCAACCACACCCTTTAGCCGGACCTGAATTTCGCTAACGATAGGAGACGTCATGAGAAGTAGCACTTTGATTGTGCGTTTGCATTCAAGGTATAAAATCTTGAAGAACCGAATCCAATTGAAGAATATCCCAGAGTTTTCTCCGCTTAATTGGGACAGCATGCCGCTTTATTGGGCCGTGAGTCGGCGACATTGACTCTCTGCTCGCGACGAAATTAAAATTTTTTCGTATCAGAATACTGTTTATTAAATTTTCCTTCAAAAATTTAGTCTTATTTTTCTCAAGCGTACCTATTCTTGCCTTAAACTTAAAACTCTTGTTCTTATATCATCCGTGTGAGGAATCGCATTCCGTTTCCTGACCATGAGACCTCATTCAACGTAGTGATGTGTTCAAGAGGAGAGGACTCCTGTGGCAGGCTATAGGTGATAGAATGAGCCCGGGATAGTTAGATAGAGCTGATGACACCCGTGGTGAGGGTGTAAGAGCGAGAACGGGCCAATTTCTAGGAATTGCAGGCTGATTTTGAACAGAGGAGACAGTACGAGGCGAACAATTTCGCTAACAAAGAGCTTTTTGTTCGCAGCATCTTGAACAAAATTCAACTTACTCATGAAATCTATCCTTTCAATTCCTTTCCCTCTGTACAACTGAGTAGTCACTATCGGAAAATTACGTTTCTTCGTTCCTTTCTCTTTTTCCCATCACTCTCCCAGTAGTCTATGCATGCACAAAAGACATTTTTTCTTCACTTGTAACTAGTCATCTGTGAACTAACAGTCTAAAACCAGTTTAAATGGTGCGCATATTTGGTGGGATTTATCTCGTGCTCTACGATCTAAGTGAACCTAGGATAGGTGATATTGTTTTAATTCTGAGATTCAGTGACGCTCCATTTCTTGAATAATATGCCACGTTAAGACCTTTTACTCGCTGAAATTTGCTATACTCGACAAAAATAAAGATTATCCTCAATCCAGTCATCCCCGTTTGGCTGAGATTACCGGGATGCCAAAATTGACGATAGCTCAGATGGAGTCAAAAAGGAAAGCAGGCATCGTCTATGAAACGCAAGCGTCAACGTAAGGATCCAGATGTTGAGGACGCTTTAAATCAATGGTATTCCATTGTAAGCGATCGAGGGATTTGTGTAAGCGGTCCAATGTTAAATAAGAAGTCGGAGGAACTAGCTTTGAAACTTGGTCATGACCATTTTAAGGCAACAGATGGTTGGCATCTCGATGGAAGACCAGAAACAAAATAAAATTCAAGAGAGCTAACGGGGAAAAAAGTGCTAATGTTGTGAGTGCAGAGGAGTGGAAATTGAACAAACTGCCCAAGGTACTCCTGAATTTTTGCGCTGATGGCATTTACAATGCCAATGAAACGGGTCTGTAATACCGAGCAACACCAAATGGCTCTTCTTATTACAGTCATGTAGGACCAACGGGCTTCAAAAAATCAATGGATCGCATCACTGTTTAGTATTGTTTAAATGTTTCGGGAACTGACATAAAACTTTTCTGGCAATTCTGGAAAGTGCTAAGCCTCAATGCTTTAAAGGGTTAAGAATAAGCAGTTTACCATCAATGTACGAAGTCAATAGCAAGGTAGCGATGACAGTGAGTCTCTTTACGCAATGATTGACCAGTGGGGATATAGAATTAGCATGGAAATCAGAAAGGTTCTTCTTGCACTTGACAATTGTACGGCACATGCTAATTGCCAAAATGTGTGTTAAAAAATTATCAGTTGGAATTTCTGCTTGGAAACATGACGTCTTTGGAGCAACCAATGGATATGGGGATCATTAAAAATTTGAGAACACTTTACCGTGGGAAATAAGTAAATAATATTCTAGAATCTATAGAAGATAACGTTCTGATATCATCATCCACCGCCAACGCGCTAAGCTCAAAGGTGAACATTCAGCGAGCAATATTGTTTCTGGCTAAAAGCTGGCCCGATGTCAAATGTCAAAAAATTCTAAATTGTTTTTTCATTGCGATTTCTAAAGTTTCAGTGCAGTGTACAACATTACAGCAGAATCTGAAAATGTATTCAACTCCAAACTGTGCCACATAACAAGCCATGAAGAGCTCGATAATATTCACTGGAATTTGGACCAATGAAAACTGTGAACTTGATATTGCTGAAACCATATTACACAGGCAACAGTGAAGCTGAAGGTGAGGATGGTGATGGAGATGAAATCGCACCTGACCGTAGCTAAGTGATAACTCTGGATGCAAGGAGGTTCATTTAGGGTTTACGACTCTTCTTCATGTAAAAGGCAATGAAGATAGCCCAAAGTCGTCATTGGATTTCTGTGCCGACTTGGGTCGTACGACGAGGATGACGAGAATGCTGCAGAGAACATTAGAAAAATTCCTTGGACGAGGAGATACGATTTGAAATGAAAGTACTTGCATGTTTAGGAATTTCAGGAATCACATATTATTAACTAATTAACCGTGAATGTTTCTTCAATAGGAGTTAGTAAATGACATTCATCCAGAATCCCGTGAGACTGTGAAAAATATTTTCAACTAAGATTACTATCATTCTTAAAAATTTTATTAAATTAACTAATCTCGCTGATTTATTAAACAAATTAATAGTTTAATAAACGTTGTTTGCATTATAACCATTCTTTAGTCTTCTTTTTATCATTTCAAAGTTTGTTAATGTACATGTATGGGATAATTCGTCGTTAAAACTTTCGCGGGTGCTCGTCATGTTGAATTAAAACTTTTGGGCTATGTCGCCGCGTCAGATTTTGGGTTGCCCCAACGTTTCCCGACCGATGCTGGTCGCTTTCTCAAGGGAATCTGAAGAGGTGGGATTTAAATTTGGTATATATAGGTATACGTGTCAGGTGGTGGGGGGAGGGGAGTGAGAGGTTGGAGGAGTAGGTTGTCGATTATTTTTGCCGATTACGGGTTGCCAAGTACGGCTGATTTTAAGGCCAGTGTCTCTGTTGAAGTTTTTTTTCTCCTCTTTAGATATTTCTATTGCTTCTCTTACGAGTCTCTGTTTAAAGCCTTTCACTCTCGCAACAATTTTTGCTTCCTTAAGGTCGATTGTGTGGCCCAGCGCTGCGTGTTCGGCTACCGCGGACTTCGTTGACTGCCCCAGTCGAATTGCTCTCTCGTGCTCCTCTAGACGTGTTTTAACCGATCTGCCTGTTTCGCCGATGCCGTTCTTCCCACAGGTCTGGCAAGGAATTCGGTATACCCCTTCGACTTGTATTGGAGTTCTATCCTTGACGGTTTTCAATAGATGTTGTATCTGTACGTGAGGCGAGAATATTTTCCTTATCTAGAACACTTTTTGCTTGCATAGAATATTAGTCAAAGTAAACAATAATAAGGGCAACAATATCCTGAAGCAATTCAAATTACACCTAAATCTCAGTCACATCGAGGCATTAGACAAATATTCGTTCAGGCAGTAGTATTGATCTCTTAATTGTGACTAATCCTGCATTTTCTTGATGAGATGAGTTTTTCCTTTTTCGAGTACTATGATAGATAATTGTACAATTTATTGCATGTAAATGTATAACACAAGCTGTTAAGATTTGAATATTACAGAAGTGTATGTGTTGAGGAGGTGTGTAGATATTTATCAATGCTATAAAGAGGAATCAATATTTTTTGTGTACCCACAAAGCTTTTTCTATATTTCTGTATCAATGTCTTTAATAATGCTGATTTTGGACTCATATGCAGGTACAGGCCTCAACATCTTCCCAAGGCGATGAGGTGGATGCTGAAGGCACAAGAGCCGTTGTGATAGACCGTGATACTCTGCTGGTTTTGGCCAAGATCGAACTGTCTCCCAAGGAGACTGATGCCACTGAGGTATGAATGAAATTCACATTCAATTAAATTAATGTTTTTGAGTGACATTTGGGAGAAATCCTCAATTTCAAGTACTGTAAACTCGGGCACTTGAGCCCAGATTTTGAAACCTTTATCATTGTTTTCAAAAATGGTCACAAAGTATTGTAAACGATGCCCCTTGGCATGGTTCATGGGTACCTTTAAATCAGCATTCACAAGGTAAGGAGAACTGATTCATAATCGTGTGTGATTACTTGTGCTAAGAGGAAAAAGGTCAACCCACGACGCCGTGAATTAAATATTCACTCAGCCCATGGTGAATGAAGATGCTGCAGGAGTCAGCCGAGGAAATCATCCCCATCCATGACGGAGAGCTGATAAGTAAAACTGTTATCCAATATGGCTTCCCCCAGTTATGAAGATTCACGAAGAAATCCCCTATATAATCAATAATAGAAGAACTAACTCTGCAGAAGACCTGTTGAAAGGAGTGTATATATTAGTTATTAGGACAGTATATTATTGGAGAGTGTTTAGGATTAATGTTGGTGTTGTAACTTCATATGTTATTCTATTCAAGCCAGAGATTAACAAGAATTTAAGATTTTTGTTTCATTATTTTATGATTTTTGAGATGTATTTGTATTTAGTAAATCTGAAATCTGCTTGCTTTCAGCCTACTGATACAGAAAATGGAGAGCTGATTCAGAATCACTCAATGGCCATGGAGTTTATGACAGAGGCAGAAGGTGAGTGATCTTCAGTGTTTGAAAATTACACTTCACAGAAAAGACTTGTAACTAATTCTGATTAGGCCGAGTCCAAAAACGGGGTATCAGAATTCAATCAAATTTTGAATTTGATTTTTTTGTGTTTTATTTCTACAACTATTTTTCAAAAGCTTGTTTTTCCTCAATATTATCTTTAAGTTCACTGAAAATTTTTTTTTTTCATGAAGCCCGACCCTCGGTGTGACAACTGAGCACTTTAACCACTGGACTAATGCTCGCCCTTTGCAGAGTGGCTCTTATGCATTAATGTATTTGAACTTTAAATGTTTAACTCCATTACTGTGCAAACTATTTGGTTATAAATCCCCATATGGGGGCTATTTCAAGAATAGTTCCCAATGGACTACGTATAACACAAGAAAATTTAATTGAAATCTGAGACCCTGTTTTTAGACTCTTCCCTTGTGAAGGATGTAGTATCTGTATTTGTCATCCATGTATACATTCTTTAGTTTATGATTTATAGTTCTGCTTGAGAATGTAATCAGGTCGGCAAATATCAATTAAAATTTTCGTCATGCTTCAGTAGCATTAACCAATATATGCAGTCATGTGCATTCATATGGGAATTCCAGTGTACTCCACGTAAAAATTTTGTCTTTAAGACTGGATAATAGAAAAAAATTCCCAATATATCATTTGTGAAGAATACTAAGCATAAGATTCCAGTTATGAACCATATCAATTGAAGCCTCCTTAGACAAAATGAACATGGTACTTGTTGAAATGAGCTGAACTGGTTTTTTTTTTCAATTTTAAAATGATGATAAAATTTTGCTTTGATACAACTCCAATCAATTCACTGTTTTTGCAACTGTCTTTCAATAAACCTAACGGTTTTTCATGGAAAAAGTGGGATGTGGAAAACAACTAATTCGGCTACAAATAGGATTAACTCATTTTCAATACCTTATGTGCCGTAGTTGGAGTTCTGCAGAGTAATGAAAGTGGGTAACCAGGCCTTGCTTACTTATTCTCTTTAGCTAAGATTTAAAGGTTATATCTTCATCCAAATCGTTAAATTTTGTGCAGGGAAATACAAGGCATCTTTGAGGGTTCATATGAGAAGTTTGAATTATTAGGATGTTAATTTAACTTATAACTATTAAGTGTATTTTTATTAGGATGTTCTTGTGGTATTTTCTACATTGCTTCGCATATTAAGTACTTTGAGTTTTGTGAAAATTCAGTCTGGACGTATTCAAAATTAAAATATTATTGTGATGATTGCTTATGAAAATCGATAAATTATAAGGGAAGTATTAGGGAATTTGAAAATGGATGCATGTGGACAACCTGGAAATCAGATATCTTTGCCGATTTTAAGCTTTTTCATCTGAAGTCTGTGAATTGACGAAGTGAGGAAATTAAATAGGTATTCTTACAGACTTGCTCATGAATCAGGCTTCATGGTGATTGCTTGCTAGGCCAAATCCATGGTGAATTCAACCCTTATACTGGGTCAGCAAGTGAAACCAGACGATTGTATATGGCCCTCTAACGGCGTCGGGAAGTAGTGTGGAGGAAAGGCTACTGATATGTTACAAAATGTACTGTCTACCATTTCAGTGCGCCTTGGCATGCAAAGCCTTTTATCAAAATGTTGGACGCATTGTGCAAAAATAACAAGTATTTTGTTATGTTAAAATTCTGCATACTTGGTCTGTTCTGATGGTTTTTTAAACCAATCCATCCTGAACCATCCATGCTCTCAAACTAAGACTGGCAGAAAGATATATCAGCGGCACTGTGAGGACGCATTCAAGGAGAGAGTTAGAACCCTTTCCACTCTTCTCAGATAGAGTGTGCTTTCACTGAGCAGTTATATAAAATTTCGGATCCAGATCCGATGCCTTCCGCAACTTTGGATCCAATGTATCCAATGACGGGCAATTACCATGGATATTTGGATGTGCGGCATCCCATCTACCATGCCTAATGTTAATCTAGGTATGAGATCATTAATACCCCATCCTTTTATACTTGAAATAATTTGATAAATAATGCAAGGCGAAGTGGTTATGAAAATTTCGTTAGAAATATAAAGGTGTGCCACTCAGAGAATTTGATCTTCTTTTACTGCTATTGTTGTTCATACAAAAATTTAATACATGTTTTTCTTGGAGGTAAGTTCTTATAATATGCCATTTTTGCCCCTCCATCTTCATCTCTATGATTTTTTAAGCTGGCAATGATTTTTTGTGAGCTTTAATTACCTTCTAGCCCCTCTGCTACCTTTGCATTTCTATATTACATATTTTAAGGTTTGTAAAGTAATGAAGTATTTGTTTTCTTTATAAAAATGATCATTGTTTCAATTCAATGTTATGTGTATTTTTACGATTTGTATTTTGAGTTAATGATTACCTCTGTGAATGAAAAAGTGCATTGAGGTGTTTTGTGGCGTAGATACTTGAGGTTAGTACGCAATATTTTGCTCATTTTCTCTTAGAAGCAGTGCCGCTTCATTTGTGAAGAAATATATGGAGACCACCGTATAAAATTAATTGACACCTTGATATAATTATAGCATCTAACTGAAGGATCGGTTTAAGTAGCTACCTTGATATCTGTCTAAATGCTGTTATGAAATAGTTCAACTTATCTTAGAATTCATGCCTGACTTTACTTATTTTTAATGTGAAATTCTTTTCTAGATCTCCCAGCTTCTGAACTAGCCTCAGCCTTGTTTGCAGCCCTTGTACCGAAGATTAGATCATCACATTCAAGGAAAGGAAAGGATGTGATGGATAAAGACGTTGAAAAATGTGAAACCTTGCTTGCTGATAAAATAATGTCGTGTTCAATTCCTAATGATGAACGGTTACATTCTAAATCTAGATATGCGTCTAAAATCAGAGGGGATAGAGCAACAATGACTATTGCTGGGAAGAGAGGTGGTTGTGATAATGCAGGCTCCGTAACGTTTTTCAGGAGAACTGAGAATGTAAAGAATGGCCCCGAGGCAGTTCTACTGGAAAACAAAGATAGAAGTACTTTCATGGTCAAAAATCCTCGAAAGCTTGCAAGTTCAACGAAAAAGTCTTATCATTGCTTCAACTGCAGAGATGCGTTCCATACCAAATATGATCTCATTAAGCACCTCGAGATTCATTTCGGTTCTGGTAATTTGGATAATGATTCAAATTTGTCAATCGGAAAGGATGCGTCCCTTAAAACCCTTGTTTCTAGAAGAGAAACTAAAACTTCTTGTCTGCCCATCTCCTCCAAAAGTTTAAATCAGCTGATGTGTAAAAGGCAAGGGGTGAGACAAAAAGGAAATGGGCTTCTTAGGGATAACCTCGGAGGAACAAGGAAGAAAAAAAATGTGAGGGAAATGAGGAGAAGCTTCATGGAAGGTGGGAAATCATGCACAGGTAGTCCAGACACAGCAAAGAAGCCTTATGCCTGCAGTGAATGTGATAAGTCTTTCACTCAAAGGTGTAACCTCGTCTGTCACATTCGGACTCATACGAAGGAGAAACCTTATACCTGCGATGAATGTGAAAAGTCTTTCTCTCAAAAGAGTAACCTCGTCCGTCACATTCGGACTCATACCAAGGAGAAACCTTATACTTGCAATGAATGGGATAAGTATTTCTCTCACAAGAATACCCTTGTCTGTCACATGCGGACTCATACGAAGGAGAAACCCTATTTGTGCAATGAATGTGATAAGTCTTTCTCTTATAAGAGTCAACTTGTCCGTCACATTCGGACTCATACGAAGGAGAAGCCTTATTCTTGCAATGAATGTGATAAGTCTTTCTCTGAAAAGAATCACCTTCTCTGTCACATGCGGACTCACACGAAGGAGAAACCTTACTGTTGCAATGAATGTGATAAGTCTTTCACTCAAAGGAACACCCTTGTCAATCACATTCGGACTCATACGAAGGAGAAACCTTATACTTGCAATGAATGTGATAAGTCTTTCTCTGTAAAGAGTCAACTTGTCAGTCACATTCGGACTCATACGAAGGAGAAACCTTATTCTTGCAATGTATGTGATAAGTCTTTCACTCAAAGGAGCACTCTTGTCTGTCACATTCGGACTCATACGAAGGAGAAACCTTATTCTTGCAATGAATGTGATAAGTCTTTCACTCGAAGGAGCACTCTTGTCTGTCACATTCGGACTCATACGAAGGAGAAACCTTATACTTGCAATGAATGTGATAAGTCTTTCACTCGAAGGAGCACTCTTGTCTGTCACAATCGGACTCATACGAAGGAGAAACCTTATACTTGCAAGGAATGTGAAAAGTCTTTCTCTGTAAAGAGTCAACTTGTCCGTCACATTCGGACTCATACGAAGGAGAAACCTTATTCTTTAAATGAATGTGATAAGACTTGCTCCTTATAGATCCACCTTTTCTTTCACTTGGAAACACACAGGGTTAGGTCTTAGTTGTCTAATTGATTGGTATTCATTATCAATGTCAATCAATATTAATCAAGGGAAACAATTCTTATTATTACGAGTACTGCTTGTATGAAAAGCAAAAGCGTCCCATAATGTTGAAAATTATAAAAAATATTTAGTTAGGCCTGTGACCTTATTTCATTTATGTTCAAGTATATTTATTCTGCTTTATTTTCAAGGACTAAATAATTTATTACTGTATATTAACTGCTAATTTTTTTAACTGGTTGAAAATTATTTACATTTAAATGTAAGCCATGCATTTCAAAACTATCGATACAAACTCTAGGCACTTAGTGGCAAATATAATTTTCAATGTCATGTCAATTTTAATTGTGTGATTGATCAATGTTTATTGCCTGATCAATGTGAGGATGTTGTGCTTCTATTTAATTTACATGCAAATATCAAGTTAACCCATTACCGGCCGAGTAAAGAAATACTTGAAAATATATGTTTTTTCTCTTCATTTCACCTAATAACATGCTAAATAAGTTACATTGATAATATGGGCTTCAAAAAAATTTGCTTATGGTAAAAAAAATGTTGCGTGTCCGCAACGTTGGCCGAATCCGGTATCTGTATGCAGTTATGCAATCCGCATCCCAATACATTGCCGTCTTGTACGAATTTGCTGTTTTTACTGTCGTATATAATCCTATACCTTTTTATGCCACGTATATGACAAATAGCGTCATATTGGATTAATAAAATCCTTATATATTATGTTTCCAATGAGATGTTGTTATTTGACCTAAATACACTATAAAATAGATATGATTTACGATATGAAAGAAATAAGTCAAAGCGAATATATTCTCAGAAGAGCTCAGAAGATGTATTTCACATATTTTCATTGACTTAAATTTTATCATTGCAGATTGTATTACAGCAATAAATGGCTAGTTAAGAAAATACTCAAGCATTTTGGGTGCAATGGAACATAAACTTTCGTACATTCATCCATGGTTGGGCTTTTACACTGTTTCGGCAACTACTGAATTTTTTTAACTCTATGGCCAGATTCGTCCTTTCATGCTTCAAGAATCCGCGATGAACTACATGAACTTTTTCTATGTTTAAGGACGCGAATTGTATAGGGGTACGTCATCTACTGACTGATTCACTTCTTTTTTTAGATGCGTCGCTGCTAGATACGATTTGAAGTCCACCAGTGAAATTTACTTCCGTTGCATAACCTGTACAATCTCCTGGCGTTAGTGCAAACGCTGTCCAGTAAGTTGATAAGCTAGGACCTTTTTTCCCCTAAATTCTAGTTCGGTATTTTGGATTACCTAGTAGGTCCACACCACCCATGTATTTACTATACTCCCCAATAACACGAATAGTATTTTCTTTTATTAACATAGAGTAGTATGTGAAATAGTATTTTCTTTTTTCTGCTGAAACTTTTCCCTGTGCCCAATGGAAGCAAAACACTTGTATTGCTGTTAACATGGACAATCTATTTATCATTCCATCGAACAATACTAAGACCTTCGGCTTTATCAAATGTTTGTTTTCATGTTCCTCTCGGTTTCCCGTCGACGATTTTATTATATTATGTCAGGCACTCCTCTGTTATATTTTCATAGATGGCTCCAGTTACAAATAATCCTTTTTCTTTCAAAACAATAAATTATCTTCAAGATGAAAAGAAGTTATCGAAAAACATACGATGATTCAAGGGATCAGGGATAACCTTGACAAATTCTAGAATAACACTTGCTCCCAAGCCTTAATTTCGAGGGAAGTAATTTTCTATCGCCTGGTTGAACCCTAAAACCGTCTGAATAACATAAGCACCAAAGTTAAAAGCAAAATCTAAAAGACTTGTTTTAAAATAACAAATATGCACTCTAGTGACCAAAGTAAGGGACCATGTGGTCATTATTTCAAAATCTATGCGCAAATATTCCGAATTGCAATAATTTTTAATTCAAGCTGTCAAAAAGAGGTCATAATTTAGAAATCTGTCATTTTTGTCCAGACAGGAATTGTCTGAAAAGTGTAGATTATTTTTTATTAATCTAAATATGTTTTCTTTCAATCATTTCCGAACCAAATCAACGCCTTATCATCTTATTTCACCCAATATCTTGTTGTGGAAGTCAGTGATATCGCTGAATCGTGAAGTAAGGAAGGACTAATTCGGATTGAATGTACAAAGTTTTGTGTTACATTGCACCCGAAATGCTTTCATTTGTTTCATAAATAGTCATTATTTGTTGTAATTCATTCTGTTGTGATGAAAATGACAATTAAAAACTGGAAAATACGTTATCTTCAGTAAAAATATTCACTTTGACTCATTTCTTTCAAGCCGTAATGCATCTCTAATTTATATTGGATTAAGGTAAAATAATGCAGCATCTCATTGGAAATATAATATCTAAGAATTTTAATAATCAAATATGACGATATCTGTCAAATACGAGGCAAAAAAAGACGTAGGATTATATCTGACAGTAAAAACGCCATAATTCTACGAGGCGGAAATATGTGGTGATGCGGGTTGCATAAATGCCTATAGATACCGGATTCGGCCAACGTTGCGAAAACGCAACATTATTTTCAGGATCTGATTTTGGCTTAATGTTGACTGACTGACGAAATATAAGCTTTAATATCTATTAATTGAAGTTTCTACGTTCACATGGACGAATAAAAAACTTAATAAAGGGAATAGTTACTCTTAGGAAAAATTATTTATCTTGCTTATAACAGGAGACTATGAAATTGACATATTTTCAGCATTTTTATAAATATCGAAATACTTATTAAATGTCATTAAATGTCATAAATCTCACTAAAAATCAATTTAAAACTTATTTTTATCGAATAAAGCGAATTCAACATGAATAAAATTCAATTGAAACATTTATTTTGCATTTCTCAATAATGTTGCGTTTTCGCAACGTTGGCCGTAAATGGGTTAATAATAATACACGATTGATGAAGAGAGTACTTAACTGAGTGACTGGTCTGTTTTAATGGTTGATGTACCCACATTCTTTTCAATGATAACATCAGTATTAGGTTGTAGTTTGAATGCCTGCACCACAATCACCATGCAATTATTAGTTCAAATGGCAATAATATTTCCTCTCGAAAACATTGCTAGCCATGGTTAAGGCTCAAAATGATCGATGCAAGGAATTTCTTTTTAAGGTGAATTTCCGTATATTTACTGGTAACTGTGTTGCGTTTGTGCAACTTGCCTGCTGTGTATATTTACATTGTTTAGTTAATTGGTATTATAACACGCGTGGTTTTGCTTGTTGAGATATGCCAATTGAGATGATTTTATCATGGTCAAAATATTTCACGTAAAATTGTGGTTAATATACATATTTTTATCGCAGGGAATGAAAAGCCCCAGTTTTCTAAGTCCGCAAAGGCATTGCTATCATGTAGATATTTTGGAAGCAAAGTCATAAAAATTTAATCATACAACTTGTCTGTCTTACATTTTGGTGTTACTCTTTCCAAAATATAAGTCAACTTCTTCAACAAAAATATTGAAGAGGAAGGAATTTATTTGGCATTTAGTATTGTGTTTTACAATTAACAATTCTATAGCTCTGTTCACGTTGCTAATTTTAGTAACTACATTTAACATCTCATACTTTTTATCATACTCAAGTGTTATTTAGTATTTATAATTTTTTTGAGTGAATTATGTAGATAAATTAATAATTCAACGCTGCATTAATAATTCTATTCACTTGTAGGGCAATTAGTCTATGCCCATGCAGTGTATGAAAGAAATTAGGTTGCTGTGGATTCTGCGTGATGAATGATGAGATTTAATGTTGACTCGATTTTAGTGAATTTGTGCCGTATGAATGAAAAATTGAAATAAAGACACGAAACGCCAAGGTAGCTCGGATCTAGCTTTTGTTGACAGTAATTTTGAAAAATTTTTCTGACAAAAAGCAAAATAATGGTTATATATACGATTTAGCAACAGCCTTGGGCTGATAGCCTTCTCCCATTTCAGTCCACATATTAACCGGGAGCACTCGAGTATTGGCTGGACCTTAACCATTTCTAAAATATTTCAGTGTCATTGCTGGTGATGAACCTTACGCCTTTTTGATTGGTGCTGTGTTGTTTGCGCTCCGAGTCATGTCTTCATCCACAGTACCTCCTAGAAATTTCATAGTGTTTTGCTTCGCCTGATTCTATATTTGCCATGGTAAATCAGGATTCATGTTGAGTGTTTATTCTTCCTTGTGAACTGTATCACCTGATTTTTAAGGGTTAAATTGAAGCTTCCTGGTGGTAATCCAGTCTTCGACTTAGTCCAGGTGTTACGGGATGCAGTCCACATCCGTGATTTGTTTGAAGGACGTGCGACAATGGAGAAGTATTCAGTGTGGAGGATGAATGTTCATCCGAGTGGATAGGTCACAATTGAAGACGTTTGGATTACATATCCGCAGATGTGGATTGGGGACTGAATTTATCGTTGTGGAGCATTGCATGTGATAGGGTGAACGTAGAAACGTAAATGGCTTACGGGGAAGAATGGCGTTTGATCTGAAGGTTAACATTGGGTGATTTTGATGAAATGAATCGGAATAGGAGAGTTGTTCACAAATGAATCCCTTTTAACAGACTCATGTCATATCCTTTGGACTGGTCCAGAAACACCCCAGTCATATATTTCCTGATATTGAAGACATACTGCGTTTGTTCCATGGGCCGGGTTATTTGGTGTACCATGGATTGGCCGGCTCTGATGCTTGCATTCCCATATAAAAACAATCTGTGCTGTGACGGCACTAAATCTGCACCATTACTGGATTAACTGCAAAGTGTGTCCAACAAAATATTTACTTTTCCATGGCTTGTTAACTAAGGAGTTTCGACCCCATGTTTATTGGATGTATTTTATTTTTTCCTCAAGTTTGCATGCGCTATATTGTGTTACTATATTACGTTCAAGTGGTTGTCTGTGTGCACTGCTCAGCAAATATCTTACTGTAGGCGTCAAAATGATGTGCCGCTGTAATTTGCAAATTTATATCTGGACCTTTGTGCATGCAATTATAATGAATGAAACGTCATTTTAAAGGAAATTTTATTCTAAATCCCGATTTATTTTTTATGAAAATTTCAAAATTCAAGACACGCGACTGCAAGTTTTGTTGTAATATAACGAAAATGTTTATACATTATTCAGTCCTATATTACTTATTTTGCATTTTGTTTTAATACTAGCTGACCCGGCGAACTTCGTACCGCCTAACAATCAATGAACTTGCTCATACAAAAAAATCTGTGCTGTGGCTGTACGAAAGCTGCACTGTAACTGTGCTAAAAGGGCTGTATTGTGACTCTACTTAAACTGAACTTGAATTGAAACATCCCAGTACAGTTATAGCACGGTCAGAGTGCAGTTGTCATAGCACAGTCACAGTGGAGTTGTCTTAGCACAGTCATAGTGCAGTTGCCATAGCACAGCCACAGTGCAGCTGCCATAGCTGAGTCACAGTGCAGTTGCCATAGCACAGTTTTTACTGTAATACTCTTTCCATGAATGAATAATTGAAAGTCTTGATGTGACTATTGCATTCCCTGTATATCTTTTTGAAAGCAAGAAGCAGAATTAAATCAAGATAGGCCAATTAGTAGAGATATATAGTTCCATTTTTAGGTGTTGGAAGAATGGTTGCCTGATTCCATCAGAAAACCGCAAAGAGATAACAGTGGCCAAAACGAATACACTCATTCGAATATTGACTAGTCTAAGGAAAGATAAACCATATTCCTAACAGACACTCACTGAATTTGTTACGTTCCATTTACTTAATATGAACAAAGTTTATGGTACTAAAAATATTGCTATCGAAGCACTTAAGTTCTATGAGAAAAATTGACAAATCCTATTCTGCACATCAACGGGCACTCAACATAAAAACCACCAACATTTACTTCGGTGCTATTTGTCTAGTTGCCACAAATATGCCCACCTCGATATTTTTTGTTGATGAAGTTTCAGTGCTAACGCCGTGGAGCACAATAAATGACAATAAGATATGAAAATAAAAGAAATTTATTAAATACAAATATACTCATGATTATAAACATAAAAATGAAAGTCTTGTTAAGGCATGGCCGCTCAATTCATTTGCCTCTTTGGCTTCCTTCCTGAAATTAAAAGGAAAACACATTACATACTGATATCTAATAAAGTGTTACGTCAAAATTTGACTGTTTGAGTTTGTCTGGATTTAATATTAGAGAAGTTGAGTACTTACTCCCAGCAGCAGAGTATAAATAAAGATATGTCTTTTTTCAACTCTCTCGTGCTTCAAAAGGAGTAGATTGCGAGTCGTCGGAATAAATCATGGAAAGTTGATTCATCGCGAACCACACGGATTTCAGCAAAATCGACGATATCACTTCACCCGCAAGAAAAATTCCCGGCTAAGTAGCTTATTTTGATGTAATTGAAGTAAAGTTCACTTCTTCACGTTCTTAGCGTCGATATTACGTTATCGCATCCATCGTACTGCGTGGAATTCATAGGATGGGAGCAGGTAAACAAGTTATGTTACCACCAGTTCAACACCAATGCTGTCTAACAAAGATGGCCGAGTATCGGCGGAAGTTGTTCTTTTGACCATACTTTACCAAAATAATAAGCAAGCTGGAGCTATGCATTGCCGCGGTAATGTCAACATAAATTTTTTATTTAACTTACGCATTCATTTTCTTATGGAAATGATAGTTGATCGTAATATGAAATAATATAGGAAATACTTTCTCCCGTCAATGACTAGTTTAAGTCCAGCCCTGTCAGATTGCAGTTTGAGCCATAGTTCAGTTCCAGTCATGTTACCCAGCCCAGTCACAGTCCACTTTTAGCCACAGTACACTTCCAGTCATGTTTTATAGCCCTGTCACAGTCCAGTTTGAGCTACAGTACAGTTCCAGTCCAGTTACCCAGCCCAGTCACAGTCCAGTTTGAGCCATAGTACAGCTCCAGTCATGTTACCCAGCCCAGTCGCAGTGCAGTCTGAGCTCTAGCACAAATCAAGCACAGTGATCCAGCACTGTTACAGTACAGTTCTTCTCAAATTCTTGCTGCCATAGTACAGTCTAGTACAGAAAAGTGTACTGTGACTGTGCCAAACACAGAGTTTAGTCCAGTTACAGTGCAGATTTAGTGCAGTCACAGCACAGCTTTTTTTGTATGGGTAGTGTTTAGTTACACCATTTATAAATCAAGAACAGCTGTATCGTTTTTAAAAATGTTTAATCTATATATATATATATATATATATATATATAAGAAAGTCGAAAATCGTGTTAGTTAGAACACTTATAACTCAAGAACGGCTGCACCGATTTTAATCACACTAGGTTCTTTGGATTCGTCTTAGCCCCGGATAACATATAGGACATTTAAAAAGGATAATTCCGCAAAAATATTCATCTCTTTCTTAGTGATATGTTTTTAGGAGTTAGTAACGCAACAACAATTGATAAGTCGGTCAAAACTACAAATTAAATTATTTGTTTTGTTTTTACCAATTTAATAACTGAACTTCGTAGCAATATAACACTTTAATTACTAAGTTTATTCAAAATATTGAAATTGATTTAAAAAAAATTAATTCGAGCTAATGGTAAGCCCAGCTCGAGTTGACTCTTCACTACCGTGTTTGTAAACAAATCTCCAAGCAATTGTTGACAAACCGTAATGTCCGTGTTCCTGTCGAGGAACTTTGCAAATTAGTTTAATCGGAAGGTGAGCTCATCAACAAAGTGTTCCAGAATATGACTGATCACCACAAAAATCAAATGGTTGTTTGAGCGAACAATTTTGACGGCCTAGAATGAAGATGTGAATGACTCAAACGAGGTATATAAGGATCAGATAGTTGGTACTCAGCATGAATTAGAATATTTTAACTGTAACAAACGAAGACGAAATCACCAACTATCTATCTGAATATTTTAAGTCCTTGGACGTACCTGGCTTACCAAGGCACGATTTATAACTAAATCGGCTCTGTGTTCATGATCTTTCGAAACCTAAACCAACCATAACTATCCAACGGAACGCGTTTGGTGATTAAAAAATTGACAATGAATGTGATTAACGCGACTTCACTCAAAGGAAAATTCAAAGATGAGGAGGTTCCCATTCCGCAGATTCCATTATCCAAACTTATGTGCCCGTTAGAGCTTAAACGTATTCAATTTCCAAATTGTGTTGTATTCGTGATAACGATTAACAAATCGCATGGCCAAGCTTTCAGTTTTTGTGATGTTTGTGCTCATTTGCTAATGAAAACCCATGATTTTCTCATCGTCAATTAAACGTAGTACGTTTACGAGTCGGAAAACCATCCGCTGTATTTCTTCCTTCGTTTCAAAGGTGCGGCTAGGATAGGGAGGTTTTAAGCGCAGGTAATACTACGGGTCTGTAGGGAATAGAAAACTCGCTAAGGTACTACTCGAGACGTGTGGGGGCCCTCCCTCAGTCATTTTTTAAGATAAATGGTTCAAAATAGTTGGTTTTGCGTGTGTGTGAATAGTAAAATATGTTTTGTTTGTTACTCATCCGTTCTCCTAACATTAGTAACATAAGTTTTTATTTAAAAAATTCTCTGAGCTCTTGGAGGGGTTTTATCCCCCAAAAAAACCCTCGCTCTGTCACTGCTTCGCTTCGCTATTTTTTAGCTTCATCCGCTTTACGTTGCGCCTGATAACCAAAAAAAAATTGTTGTTTATCAGAAGGTGCTTGACGCAAGACATTAAACCTGAATGTGTAGGGCACACCGTGGTGCGTTTAGGCATGCAGCACGTTAACGCAGTGCATTTTTTCCAAACAGAGATACTATGACTGGCAGGCCTAAAGTCACTTGATACGAATGGTGCTTCACAGAGACATTTCTTACACTATTTTGAGCATCAGTCAAGCGTCGGTTTAGCGTTGCGTTAACCTGCCCCGTGAACAAGCCAAATTTACGCAACAAACTTGGAACTATCCGATTATACTTTACCATGTAAAATCTCAGAGAATTCATTTCACATAGTGCAGCATCCAAAAGGAACCCAAAATACTAAAAATATGGCAAGAAAAGACGAGGGGTCAAAATGACCCCCTCCGCGGTTCTAGGTATACGAAAAAGTCCGCGGTTCTAGTGTTAAACGGATTTCTACCGTTGATTACATCAAATATAGTAAATATGAAATAAAACGGCTTTAAGTCCCGAAGTTTGTTATTTTTAACGCTAAAATGTATCTTAAATATTGCCTACGGACAGAATAAGACGAAAAACTCATTTCAAAGAATAAAAATTTGTAGTATGCAGCAACATATATCGTAGAACGAACTATTGGCAATGTAACCACTTTGCATTGGATTCCTGTAATGAGGGTGGTCATAAATGAGTGGAAGGATTGGGCTTAATCGCAGAGGAGTTGCCCTAAGGACTCGATTACCTGGGTCTCAGGCCGGGCCTAAATGTATCCCACAATTAAGGCACGTTGGACAGAGCCGTCGTCCGTGTTGAAAAATCAGCGACAGCTATACCCGACGACTGGTGCTCTGCGTTGGAAGCTGCCCGTCGGCTCCACACCGGGGTTGGCGCGAATAGGAAAAAAATGACTAATCTTTAATTCGGTTCCGTCATCATTTCGTTCGTTATGCTTCGTGTTATCAGAAACAGAGTTGAAGGTTGAGGTACTTCATAAGCTTTTCTTTCGCACGTTAATTCAGATATGAAAAGTTATTTCCCAATTAAAATGAAAAAAAGGCCGTGAACGGAGATGGTGAGACGCGAAATTCAAAAAAATATTTTAGGCGATACAGCGCATACTATGCAAAGATCAAAGTAAATGCATACCGGTTTATCTTACATTGATCACGAGGGAATAGTAATAAATATAAGATAGGTAAAGAAAAATTTAGGAAAACTGTTGTTATCATACATTTAAGGTCCTAATGTTTTCATAAATTAAACTTAAATATTCAAACAAGAAGTATATTTAGTAATGGACATACATAGATATTTAGCTCACGTATGAGAAGACCACTTACCTGTCAGACCATCGTAACTCCGCCATAGAAATAAATTTTGGATCCGCCATTGATCAATCAACTTTTCAGCTAACGGTTACTCACCTGAATACGAGCCATCTGAAACAAAAGGCTCCTGAGAAGCGTTTTGCAGGAAATTTTTTATTTTATTAACTTAACCAAAGAAATTGTAAATTCTTACGTTTAAGAATATAGAGAAATTAAGTAGAGTAAAATAGTTTACGCAACTGTTACTTTTCTACTTGGCAGAGCTGAAATTTCAACTATCAATGCACTACGATTCACAATAGGCTTGAATTGTAAGAATACACGCGAAATATCGTATAGCATGCAAATACATATAAATAAATGTATCTCTCGTTCCCAGCGATGAGTGTAGATAGACACTCATCGCTGGGATAAAAGCCTTTTCAATTACTCCCAACAGAACAACAAAAATTAAACTATAACAATTAGCGTCTAAGGGCGCTATTTTAGGTATGTACTAGGGTCTCTTCAAATTCACACTAAGAATAGGGCGATCGCAATTGATTCATTCAAAGTGAATTGAAGACACGATTAATAAGTGATTCAAATAATCCATTATTCATTACGAAAAACCAGTGGGTCATCAATAACTCAGGCTTCCGGTTTAATCAAATCAATATTACATCAAACGGTTATAAAATGATAGTTAACTCCTGGGCTTGCTGATTAATTACAATATATCAGTACCAAAAAGCGGAGGTATATTCTTGAGAGAATATGCTTTGGAAACGGGGATTTAAGGAAAACAAAATCATAATATGCCTTAAAACGCATTTTACATCATTTTTTCTTTTTGAATTTAACTTGAAGCAGACGCATTTAGTGTATGTCAAATCCAGGCAAGAAATTTAAATATTTTTTTTTATATCTCTGAGGCTTTGGGGGGGATACATCCCCTCATCCACCGTCATCCAAAGAGTTACGCCACTGCTAAAAAGATTGAAGCTGAAAATGATTGAGGGACTTGCAAGTTAAGAAGCAGCAGTTACATAAAATACTTGAAAATTATAAATACTTGATGATTCTTTAATGATACGATTTCAGGGAAACGTAATGTTAAGAAATTCGTCGGTGAGTTAGGAAATGCGACTTTATTTCCGTTATATGCTATAACAGGTCAACAGCTATTTCTGATGTCACAACTTCACCATTTAACTAGTAGTTGATGCAGTGTACGAAGTAGAAATATACTGTCATGGAGAACTCCAAAAAAATGGATGGCCAGTTGAAAAATGAGGGTCTGACGTAATGATGAAAGTGAATTTCAATGAGGATTAAAAAGCGATTCTCTAACACTTGATGAGAGGGCTGTGCTTCCCTTCCGCCTCCAGATTCCTATGGAAAAGGCGTACGCTTTATATTCGTCTCCATGACAGAATACAATATCTCTCCTCGTTGTTGAGATAATAAGTAACTAAATAGAGAATTAACTAGGATTTGGTCAAATTTGAAAATGGTCTCGACATATTATGTGGCCTACATTCCAAAAATGAAGTTTTCGAAGCGAATATTTTGTTGACACCCCAAATGGTGTAGTTTCCTTCATCAGAGAAAAAAAAGGCATCGATTACGATTAGTTACCCAACATTAGTGATTCATATTATGCAAATAATTTGGTTTTAGAAACCCAGTTTAGACGAATCGCAATGGTCATTTTAACCGCATTTGAAAACGGCCAGATTGGCGCCCATGCGATGCCACTCCACGTGACGTCAGAGGGACCTAGTTTCTATACAAAAAGAGAGCAGTTTTACATCGTATGAGATTCCAAATGCATGCATGAGGCACAGAGCTCAGGGAAACATCTCTTAATAATCACCTATTAAAACTGCCTACGGTCGGAAAGTTTCCTTCGATTGATAAGGTGTTAATAGTACTTATTTAAGCCAAGCGCTACCTGCCAGCAATCCGCATCGCAGTGGCGTACATACTATCGCTCCAAGGTCACCTCACATGGCGGTGGCGGGAACCTGAATGACGACATACGGGCTCTTCCCAGCATTCATACTTAGTTGTTGCGTTTTCGCGGGCTTGGAAATTTTCACTTTTCAATAAATCGCGAAAAATAGATGTAGTCATTTAAAAATGTAAAAGCGTGAAATACGTACTCCATCTTTCCATTTAGGCAGTAAAAATATAATAGGAAACCACCCTAATGAATTAGGCAAAAGTCAATGGCAACACTGCATTAAAGAGAAAATCAACACTTGAGCTGAGGGAGTTCTTGATTTTAGTTACCAGCCTGAGCGGAAGAAAAGCAAGAAATATTTTTTCCTCTAGCTGGGCGTCTTCAAATCCACAGCCGATTGCCTCGCAAGGAGTGGACTCATATAATCCGGAGAAACCCTTTTTCCTTTCTCATCAACAGATGGGCCTGCATTTGGGCATTTTTCATAGGCCATTTACAGCGTGGAGCGGCAAGAAAACAATATGAAATTAACTGCAGGACAGGAAATGCAAAGTGGAAAATAACGCCAAAATGACGAAATCATAGAATGTCACTTTTTGCGAAAAAGGAAGGGAAAATGTAAATAATTTCCACATTCGTTATCACATAAAAATTATGTAATTTTAATAATGCAATACCTATATTGAGACTTTTTCATTTTTAAACCAATGGCATGGAAAATAACCGAAAGACCTTCCTTTTCGGACTTCTTGCAGGCATATTAACGTCGTGGAGTCAGAAAGAAATAATACGAAATGGGCAGTGCGATAGGATATGCCGTGAATCATCCATTGCAGTGAGGATGGCCGGAGGGGCTTAAGCAGCATTAGCGATCCCTACAGTGAGGAAAAGTCACTTAGGCTCTTCCCGGGAGGCAATAAAAAGTATGGGAAACTGAGGTATATAGTCCAGCAATTGTCAAACTTCTAAAATATTTTTTCCTGCAGTCTGAGGCTCAAGCGTTGCGACAATATTGCCATGGTCTTCTGTCGATTTTTGAAGGGGGTGATGGAATGGCTCTTGGTCGTATCTTGTCCCGTTCACCGTAAACATCGGTGTGAGTGAGTGCGTTAGTCAGTGAAACTTCGGAAGTCCGTCTTAATGTATACTGACTTTGTGATAAGGATTCTTTTCCAGGTGAACTCTCCTTTTATTACATGTTCTTCTAAATACTCGATGGTCGCGTGAGCGTTGGAGACTATAAAGTCATGCCAGGTCATTCATTTCATTCTAAACCATCACAAGTTATAACCTATTTTTATTATCACTAGAGGAACACTTGTAGAACTGGCCTACTATCTGAGGTAAAGTCTGAGGTACAAGTACCTGAAATACAATCCGTTTTACAACGGAAAAGAGATATTTCATTGACGCTAAATCATTTTGAAGTTCACTATAGGCAGAAAATTCATTTTTTCCTTGATGGAATTTCATTTTGGGATCAGAACGGGAATCCTATTTATTGTTTTGAAAGGAATATGATTTTTTGTCATTTTAACCATCCGTGAATATAGAACGGAAGAGTACCTGGTAAAATATGGCGAAATCATCCGCATGAGACCGAGAGGAAAATGAGAATAAGCATTTGATGAAGCTGTAAGCCTCAGTATTCTTCGATGGAATGATAACTCGGTTGTCATTGTAGACAGCAAGACGAGTTCTGCGTTTCTATTGGTCGCAGGGAAACGTTTAAGTAAAAAAATGAAATACTTTCCACTGCCTCGAGTTAATGAAGGGTATAGTAAATGACTTGGAGGTGTGGGCCTACACGAAATGCGAATGCAAATTACCGCACTGGAATACAAGGGAAAAAAGGCCTAGTTAATCCACTTACTGAACAGCGTTTGCACTCACATCTGGAATTAGTACACGATTTGCAACGTTAGTAAATGACACTGGTAGACTTCAAGTCATATCTGCCCGGGACGAATCTAAAAAGTTGAGTGTAGGAGTCAATGAATGACGTACCCCTATACAATTTACGTCCATAAACAGATTGGCCATGTAATTCTTCGTGGATTCGTGAAGTTAGAAATGACTAATGGGATAATTAATGTCGATTAAAAAATGTGAAATGCATTGTCTTCTGTGAAAATATTCGCTTTGACTCATTTCTTTTAAGAGTGTGTCACTGCAAACCATTTTTAGCGAACTGAAATTTTAGAATCTCATTGTAACTTTATAACTCATCACCACGACTAGCTAATGTAACCTATATCCAAAGGTAATGCCCTAGGAACTTGAAAATTTAGCCAGGGACGACCCTGTGAAGTTGATAATAGGGTAGTTTCCTTCATCAAAGAAAACAAAAGGCGTTGATTGCGATTCGTTACCCACCATTGGTGTATTCATAATATACAAAATATTTGGTTTTAGAAATACCGGTTTAGACAAATGGCAATGGTCAATTTTTATCCTCATTTGAAAAAGGCCAGATTGGCGCCCATGCGATTCCATTGCACATGACGTCACAGGGACCTAGTTTCTATACGAGTAGATAAGAGTTATACATTGTCTGAGATTACCAATGCATGCATGAGGCACAGAACTCAGGGAAACGTGTCTTAATAATCACTTATTAAAACTGGATAGGGTCGGAAAGTTTTCTTCGTTTGATAAGGTATTAATAATCCTTATTTAAGCCAAGCGCTACCAGCTAGAAGGGTTCTCTGCTACCTGCTAGCATCCGGCGTCGTATCAGCGCTCAGAGCCTCGCCCCAAGGTCACCTCACTTGCGGCAGCGGGAACCAGAAGGACGCCACACGGGAGTTTTCCCAGCATTCATACTTACACCTCGTGCTTTCGCGCGCTTGATATTTACTCCAGGAGTAATAATCTTTCAATTTAGGCAATCAAAAAATAATAGGAAACCACCCTATTGTCTTAAATATACCATCTGTAAGTATCACGAAGATGGGACGTGACCTCCTTTTTCCACCTCTCGCCACCCACCGCCCACGCGCCGCTGCATTGGCGGTTTGCGTCTCGTCTTATCACCCTTCCTGTCACGCACCCCACTCCCCATCGCCTTATGCGTGAGAACCGTGCAGCGTCAGCAGAAGGCAGCCTCTTGGGTGGCCGCGAATTGGGAAATAGAGGAGATATCACGCGGAGAGGCGTGCTATGAGAACGGCCATTGGAGTTGCGTCCACGAAGAGCGGAGATAGTGTGTTTGGCGGCTGTAGAGTGCGGATGTGCCCAATAAACCTGCTTTGAGTAATGGAGTTTTTCCTTTTAACTAATCCTGCCTTTCCCTGATGCTATCGATATATTGAACCTTACATCTGGTGTCCGAAGTGGGGATCGATATGTATCAGGGGGCAGTACACGAGACGACCTAAGGCGAGATGGCGAGTCGGGTTAGTTTCGGCGGGCAAGAGGTGGACCTCCAACGGGTGATCGACGACTTCGCAGACAAACTTGAGCAGCTGGGTGCTGAGAACGAGCGTTTGAGAGCCGTCGTCGCCAGGGGAGAAGGGCAGGAGGTCGCTTCACCCGCGAGGGCAAAATTCACACTCCTAAATTCCATATTACCCTTCCATGGTCGCCCCGGCGATGACGTCGATGCCTACCTCGAGCGAGTCCAGCAGGTGGCGTCCCTGAGCGGATGGAGCGATGGGGAAACGCTCGCCGCCGCGCGGCTACGTCTGGGTGGGGAAGCCGCGGTGTACGAGCGCACGAGATCAGAATGTAAGACGGCGGCCACTAACTCGGCGTGGAAGAACATCATTCTCGACCGCTATCGCTCGAAGAAGACCGCTCGTTTCTACCGAGAGCTCCTAGCAGTCATTCACATGGAGCTGAAGGAGGACATCGAAGAGTTCGCGAATCGAGTCAGGCGGATCAACGCGCGGACGGCGGAAATTGGTGGAACTCCGGAGCGGATGGAGGCGATGAGATACGAGGCTGATCAGCGAGCCTTGGATGCCTTCTTGAGAGGCCTTTCGGGCGAATTGGGCAGGCTATGCCGACTCGCTATGCCCGAGAGTTTCGACGCCGCCGTCGCGACGGCAGTGAGAATCCGGGAGGCTGAGAGGACGCCGCGTAATCCATCGCCCAGTCGTCGAGCGTTCCAGGTGACGGCTCATGAGTGCTACAATTGCGGGCGCACTGGCCATCTCGCCCGTGAGTGTCGCAGCCAACGCCGTGGGAAGTGCTACAGCTGCGGCGTGGAGGGCCATTTTGCTCGTGAGTGCAGGAAGGGGTCATCGAGCCGGGCGGCCAATTTAAACGGCAAAGGGGTCGACCGTCCCGCCGGCACCGACCCCTGGTAAAGGAAGTGCTGATTCCAGCCATTCAGGTGAGTGCGGGAGTGAAGGACTTAGTCGTGCGAGCGGTGGTTGAAGGGAAAATGTGCTCGTTTCTATTAGACACTGGGGCCCAAGTGTCATTATTAGTGCGGGGATCGTGTAGAGGGAGCGGGATGAAGCCGTCACAATATCGCATCCGAGGCGTCGCGGGGCGGGTGCTGAAAAGTTATGGTGAGAAGCCGGTGTCTTTAGAAATAGGCGGTTATGTTTATCCAATCAATGTGCAAGTAGTTGAAACATTGGGCGGTTTTGAAGGGATTTTGGGGTTAGATTTTCTATGTAAATACGGATGTGTAATCAACCTTCCAGAAAGGGCAATGAAACTAGACGGGCGTGTAATTCCGCTGCACGGGGCTGATGGGGTAGAGAATGATCATTCGGAAAAGACATTTAGTGCGTTCCGGATCACTACGGACAAGGACCATGCGGTAATTCTTTCAGATGAGGAGTACACACCGCCGCGGTCTGAAAAAAGGTTTCGAGTGACTGTACCACGCGCGGCGGTAGGGGGCGCAGAAATGGTTGTGATAGAACCCAGATTGATTGAAGTGGAAGGGTGTGCCGTTGCCCGGACTCTGAGTAGGGTGGATGAGGAAAACCGGGTAATAGTAATGATGTCTAATTGGAGTGACGAGGGAATTAGAATACGTCGAGGTACGACGATTGCCGCGGCAAACGGTGTGGAAATCAGTGAAGTTCCGGAAAGAGTGATTAGACGCGCGGAGAAGGACAAGTCGGGGTGGGATCTCACGGAAAAACTTGCACACCTTTCAGAGTCGGAAAGGAAACCTCTTCTGGAACTAATAGAAAGTTTTCGGGGGCTATTTAGTGAAAAGGAATCCATCCCTGTTACTAATCTCGTCGAACATCATATTCCTACTGGTGACGCTCGTCCAATATACCGACGTCCGTATCGGACTCCTTTTCACCAGAAGCCCTTGGTTGAACAATTCGTCCAAGAGCAGTTAAGAACTGGGGTAATATCACCTAGTTCCAGTCCTTGGGCAAGCCCAATTGTTATTGTTCCAAAAAAGTCTACCGATGGAAAGCCGGCGTACCGTTTTTGTGTAGACTTAAGGGCACTTAATGCTGTCACAATTCCTGACGTGTACCCGCTACCTAACATAGTAGAAACTTTGGATTATTTAGGGGGGTGTCGCTATTTCACTACTTTGGATATGACGAGTGGTTATCACCAGATACCCATGGCTAAAGACTCGCAGGAGAAAACCGCGTTTATTGTCGACAGCGGTCTGTATAAGTATAAACGCATGCCCTTCGGCCTTAGGAACGCGCCGGGAAGTTTTCAGCGGATGATGGACGGCGTACTTAGAGGCCTTAAGCCGGAACGTTGTCTTGTCTATTTAGACGATATTATCGTATTCAGTGACACGGTGGATGATCATGTTGACCGGTTACGCTCTGTTTTCCAGCGGCTAAGTGACGCTGGGTTGTCGTTAAAAATGGAGAAATGCAATTTTGCGGAAAGCAGCGTGAAGTATTTGGGTCATGTGATAAGTGGTGAAGGGGTGCGACCGGAATCAGAAAAAATTCAAGCGGTGCGAGATTTTCCAACACCTACGAACGTCCGAGAGCTGCAGTCATTTCTCGGCCTGGCTAACTACTATCGGCGATTTGTAAAGGGATTCGCGTCGATTGCAAAGCCGCTCACAAATCTTCTTAAAAAGGGGAGGGCATTCGAGTGGGACGCTGAATGCGAGGCTGCGTTGAGTCAATTGAAATACTCTCTAACTTCCACCCCTGTGCTGGCATATCCTGATTTTCGGAAACCGTTCACGTTGTCTACCGATGCTAGTAATCACGCCCTCGGCGCCGTGTTATCACAAGAGATTGGTGGAGAAGAACATCCCGTCGCCTTTGCATCTCGTAGGCTTAATCAAGCGGAGCAAAATTACTCTGCCACTGAACGAGAATTACTCGCCGTCGTTTGGGCCATAGGATATTTCAGGTGTTACTTATATGGGCGAAAATTTAACATTATCACTGATCATGCGGCTCTTAAATGGTTATTTAGTCTGAAGGATCCTAATAGCCGGTTGATTCGTTGGACATTAAAATTGTCAGAATATGATTATGAAGTATGTTATAAGCCGGGAAAATTGCACGGAAACGCGGATGGTTTAAGCAGATAAGTTAGAAAAATAATGGCAGACGAGGTAATGGACATTCGAAATGCTCAAAAAGGTGACGAGGAGTGTATTCATTGGAGAAAGGAGAAACATTTCGAAGTAGTGGATGGTCTCTTGTGCCGCGTAGAGGAAGGAGAACGTAAGATAGTCGTGCCGAAGGGTTTGCGAAATGGAATACTTAAACAGTGTCATGACCATATGCTTGCTGGTCATTTGGGAGTAGAATCTACTACACATCGTGTGAGTGGGCAATATTGGTGGCCGGGTTGGAAGAGAGATTGCGAGAGGTATGTGAAAGGGTGCGTGTCATGCTTGAGGAGATCCCCCTATGGGAAAACGAGGGCGCCTTTGCAGCCACTGCCGGAGGCTTGTAGACCATTTGAATTCATAGCAATGGATATTGTCGGCCCCTTACCGAAGACGGAGCGCGGAAACCGTTTTGTACTCTCGATCATTGATCACTTCTCGAGATATTTAGTTATGGTACCTTTAAGTGACCAAACAGCGGAAACAGTAGCCGTGGCCTTCGTCCGTGAATGGATACTTAAATTTGGTGTCCCCGAAAAACTGCTATCTGATCAAGGTAGTAACTTCACTTCCGAACTCTTTCGAAATGTTTGCAAGTTATTAAAGATTACGAAATTACTAACGTCGCCATTTCATCCTCAGTGCAATGGGCGTGTGGAGAGGGTACACCGAACCATAGCTCAAATTCTTTCCCACTATGTAAATAGCAAGGACAATAATTGGGACATTTTAATTGGTTACGCCGTCACGGCCTATAACACAAGCTGGCATCGGAGTGTTCGCCACTCCCCGCACGAAGTAGTGTATGGAGAACGAATGAAAACCCCCTTCGAGTGCCTCGGCTCCTCTACGATTCTAGTGGACGATTTTGTGTCGCAGCTGCAAGACAGACTAAGGGTAGTTTGGGGTAAGTGTAAACGTAATGATCGCAAAGCTCGAGAGGAACAGGCCAGAGGGGCAAAGACTAGTTTAAGTAATAGGCGTTATGCAGTGGGTGATTATGTTTATATGACGGACCCGACCATTAAAACTGGCAAAATTCGAAAATTCCACTCCCCCTGGAAGGGCCCCTACCAGATAATAGAAATTCTCCCACCCCACAATCTCAAGGTGCAACTTCAACACCGAACGGTAATTTTTCACCAGGATAGAGTTAAACCCCACCCAAGCCATTTATCCACCCCTCCCCCTCCGAGTGGAGAGAAAAAACGGGGAAGACCAAGGAAAAATTTACCTTATATGACTAATTCCACATGTCCTCCCCAAGAATCGCCGAATACGCGAGTTGAAGCCCCCCCTTCCCAAAGTGAGCCCTCCCCCACCCCTAGTGTTGGTGAAATCCCTCAAGTTTCCCCCCCTCAGTCCACTGTCTCTCGAGAGGAAGCATCAAGCCCAGACTTGAATACGGAGTGTAACGAAGAATCGAGTGTTAACTCGGCGGCCGGCGAAGAAGAGTGTCAACAAACAATGCGGCATCATCTGGGCGGTGAGCGTGAGATAGGCTGCATTCCTGCGAAGGTCGACACGCCGGCACTTCCGCGGAGACCCCCATATCATCTCCGCCCTCGACCGCCACGGCAGGACGTCTCGCCGCCAGCTGGAGAAGACGTCATTGACGAGAAGACGCCCTTAGCCTCCCCTGCTTCCCCCGACGAGGTCCCAGTGGGTGTGAGTGGTCCCCGTGTCTACGACTTACGGCCGAGACGAGAAAAGTAATTCAAAGGCCAGTGTTTGTAGCGTGAAATGTTCAGAGTGTGTGACTGATTTAAAATAAAACTGTTTGCCCTTCCCAACCCCCTTGCCCCGAAGAGCTTTTTCGTGGCTGTCAGAGATCCTGAGAAAAGTGAAGAAATTTTTATTGTGTATCGCGTAGAGTAAATGAAAGTGAGGAGAAGTGAAGTGAGAGAGAGAAAGGCGCGTGAAAAATTTGAATAATTTGTTTTCTTCCCAATTCTTTCTTTCACGGTGGCGTTTGAAGTGTACTTTCATAGTTTGGTTTGTGCTTTTATTGTTGATGTACTGAATTTGTTGATTTGTGTAATGGTAGAAGTGTAATTATTATTCCACGATGGTTTTGATCACGTTTATTTTTTATTGTCTCTTAGAATTTATTTTTGTGTAAACATTATTCCTTGAATGCTATGTTTTTTCTTTTATTTTGGGGACATGATTTACCATTACTGAGTGTTAATTTTTTTTCTTTTGTATCGTGTGGGTAATCCCAATTGCTTGGATGTTTTTGGTTCTTTGGTATATATTGTCACTTATTAAGCATTTTTTCAGTTTCCGGCCATCCCCATTTAATCGGGGGATTAAATGTTGTTTGGAGGGAGGGTGATGTAAGTATCACGAAGATGGGACGTGACCTCCTTTTTCCACCTCTCGCCACCCACCGCCCACGCGCCGCTGCATTGGCGGTTTGCGTCTCGTCTTATCACCCTTCCTGTCACGCACCCCACTCCCCATCGCCTTATGCGTGAGAACCGTGCAGCGTCAGCAGAAGGCAGCCTCTTGGGTGGCCGCGAATTGGGAAATAGAGGAGATATCACGCGGAGAGGCGTGCTATGAGAACGGCCATTGGAGTTGCGTCCACGAAGAGCGGAGAGAGTGTGTTTTGCGGCTGTAGAGTGCGGATGTGCCCAATAAACCTGCTTTGAGTAATGGAGTTTTTCCTTTTAACTAATCCTGCCTTTCCCTGATGCTATCGATATATTGAACCTTACACATCCAAATTTTAAAGCATGACTCGGCATTATAAATTTTTATGTTACTAATCTGAAAATTATGGGTGCCATGTTTTTTAAACGTAAATGAAACTTAATTTGTCCGCATTTTCCACTTCCAAATATGTTTTCAGGCTGCCATTACCCTATAAGCAGGCTAAATCGTAGTGAAATATATGTTTATTAATAAAAGAAGACAAATATTCCATAAGCTGAAGTGTACTACCACTTGCCAAGTATCGCTCCTGTCACTGAAAGATGTAATGACTAATACGTCTACATTGAAAACTAAAATCTACTATTGGTTAGTAATCCTACTCACGCCTGACAAATATGAAACTCGTTAAGTTGTATATGAAAATCTATGCTCATAAATAATATGATGAAAAAATAGGTGGTGAAAATACGAAAATAATTGAAAAGTTACTTCGGTAGAAAACATGAAGAAGTCGTGCCAGCGGTTTCTGTATCAAAAGCAAACGCTGGTGGAAGTATATCAGGAAATTCCTACTTCTCCAGTTGGTTACTTTCCAGGGAAAATTTAATTATAATATTCCGTCCCTCGGATGGAACTTTAAGCCTTGATACCAACCTTGCCATTCCTATGAATGACGAAGTCAGGTCTCCCTTCACACTCCCTTCTCTCCTTTTTCATGGAAATGCAAATTCACTATACTCTCTCAGTCGACTTCTCCAAATGCAATACAGTCAGACTGCCGACTCGAAAACTTCACTTCTGAATATGTTGACGATGGTGGAGACTCCCATTTAAGAAGATTCCATCCTTCTTGATTGCGTCGGCCTTCTGATTATCTCCATCGTGTGTTTATCCCTTATCTTCTTTGTATCCTCCTCCTCCCTCTCATCCCCTCATAATCTGTCTTGGATATTTTATGTTGCCTCCTCCTGATTGAATCTTTCGTGCGTGATCACCTTCGACTGTGTCCAACCGCAAGTGCAGTCACACCGAAATGCATCCTGTGCATAACATCATTGTTAATTTGTGTCATATGAGTGTAATGGCTTATCCCTTGGGCTAAGGGAGTTCACAATTTTAGCCACCAGCCAGTACAGACGAGAAACCCTGTGCAGAAGCCACTGAAAATAGGGGAGAAATACAACACTATTGAGGTTAAAAGAAGTCGTTTTAGTGAGTACCATCAAATAGTACAGTTTTTAAATATGACTTTGAGGGAAATATACTTTACAGGTATTGCCGTTAGGAATACGGTGGCTCAAATTCGAAGAATATTATTATTTAACGCGTTGCCAAGAGGTCGAGAGGATTAAGATTTGGAGTTCAGTAAACACATGCGTCAGAAATAAACACTTTTTATAACTATATATAAAGTAAATCTATCATAGAATAAACTGCAGATTTAAAAGCAATAATCTTCTAATAATCCATGTCTAAATGACATCTACTGTCGGCACCGCACACATCTACATCTAGATCTACTTCCCCCTGGAAGCCGCATTAAAAGGTGTTCGGCAGGGGGTGTTAGGACACCAGCTGTTAAGTAAAAAAAGCTAATGCTTAAACCAATATTTATTTCTAACTAAAGTTTGATAATAATAATAAAAATAATATAATAGTTATTGAAGCCATTGATGTTTATTTAAGCCAAGCACTACCTACCAGAAGGGGACTCTGCTAGCAGCCTTCATCATAGCAGGGCTCATAGCCGCGCGCCAAGGTGGCCTCACACAGCGGCAGCAGGAACCAGAATGATGTCAAACGGGCTTTTCCCAGAATTCATACTTAGCCGTCACACGCTTGAAAATTTTAACTTTTCATTTCATTTCAAAAAATAGATATCGTCCTTTAGAAGTCAAAAACCTCATTTGAATGAAATAAAATAACTTTGTTTTATTCCTCACTTTACTTTAAATAGTACGACCCGGGTTTCAACATCTAGTGTTATCATCAGGTACAATTGGATGGGTGGCATGCTCTTAAATGGGTAAACTTGGGTGGAAGGGGGGGGAGAACTGAAAAAGGGGGGCGGGTGGGAAGGAACGTTGATGACGGGTAAAGCTGTTTCTTGAAGAAAGGAGTGGGGGGACCTTGGGTTGGCTTGCATGGGATAAACGACAAAGAAAAAAGATAAAGGGAGGAGGGGTTCTCAAAAGGTTTAAAAGACATGAGGGAATCAAGGCTGAGGGTCGTAGGGGGATGGTAGTGTGACGTAAAGCAATGGTGACTGGGTGGGGAACATATGGTCATTACCAAGTTTAGTGGGGCAATTCACAATCTCAAACTGTTCTAATAAGTCCATTTTTCTCCCCTTGTCAATACTATGTAAAATTCTGAGTTCAAAATTACACTAATGGTTTTCGTCAAATAAAGGTTTTGCTATTACAGAGGATTCGTCATTATTTAAAAAAACATCGTCGATGTTATTTCATTTTTCAATAAAAATGAATTATTGACTGGCTTAACGTGTTTTTTTTTTTAGCCCGGAAAGTCAATTGCTATAGTGCATGATGGAAGGCTTCCAATCATTTCCACATTTTTGTATGTAGTTCCTTGGATTTGAAAGATAAATTTTGTCTTATGCATGGATGACTGAGATGTATGGTGCATTATGAATGTAGGCCTCATCTGACAGAGAAAGGTATCAAACAGAACGATTGTGTTTCAATGTATCATCAGCATGATTACGGCATTTTCATGGGACGTAAGCGTTGTCAGATCAAGGGCTGTTTTGTAACGTCTGAATAAACTAGATATTTATTGAGTATAGCATTGGTTTAGTCCCTAAATTAGATTTTATAATGCATGGTTAAGTTGAATCTGGCTGTTATTGTGGCTATCAAGTAAAATCAAGGATTTTCATGGTTGAAAAGGTGCATGTGGAGATTAAATTATTGAAAATAGCAAATGTTTGGGTTAATGTTGAATTAGCCGACAGTGTTGGAGAAGAAATAATCGACCAAGAATGACGACCCCAATATTTTTCCATTTTTACAATATCAGCCATCAATTTTCATTCTCATCAGACAGATTTTCCCATTACCACTGGCATTGGTGGATTTAGGAGAGCCGTCCCTCCCAGATGCTTAAGAAATAGACAAGATTCTTAATACAATTATCATTAGGTTTGTTTTGTTTTTTTATTTCGGAGCCTCAATCATTTTAATTTAATATCAATAAATTTCATATCAAAAAAGGGAATATTTTCTACAGTAATTGTTGTATTTCATTTTTAATCTCATAGATGAGAAGATCTGTCAGACCCGTGCGACCCCCAGAAAAAAATCCTGGATCAGCCCCTGACAACTGTTGATATCTCTAAAGTGGACTAAGTCATCAAGTTTGATAAAAATCAATCTCATTGAGAATAAAGCGTGTAATTGGTGGACTAACAATTGGAGATTTCGTGGTCTACACATGGAATTTGCACAGGTTGGCAGTATTAGCAGTTGCAAACATCAGAAATTGTTCCAAGAATAGTTTCTGATGTGTATTACATTCTCTTCTCTTTTTGCCTACTTTTTTATATCTGAAAGGGAATTCATTTCTTTGCGACTTAATATAGCTAATGTAGGATTGAGTTTGAGGTCTTAAGTATGAGTGGAACATGAAGAAGTCAGAAATGGGTCGAAAGTGGTGAGCTGCATTAAGATATTAATTATTAGGTGACAATGTAAGTCATTGAATCATATGTATTGTTAAAGAAAGGTGTTTTTCAGAAATGCCGCATGTGATCCATTAATACTGCACCTAAAATGAAAAACGAGGTATCATTTTTAACTTTTTCTCGCCAGCTTCTGACGTAAAATACAACCTCAACCTCGAATTTCACTATTTACCTATTAATTTGACTTAAAAGTTTCGATAATAAATGCGTGTAGAAGATGTTAATTATTAATACCTGCTGATCTTTCTTCTTTTACATATTTAAATTAGTGGTAATGGTAACATATAGTTGAAACATATACCATTCGAAAGAAAAATAAATACACGTTCTCACTTTTGCATTCGTGGTTTGTTTCCCAAGTGAATATTAATTGTGAATTTCGAAAAAAAGAACATATAAATGCGTGAACTTTAGCGTTTCTTGATTACTGTCCCCTTGACGACCATCGGTATCATTTATGTTTCTTCACGTCACTTTCTAAGTTAAGTAAAAAAATAAATCCCTTATTCTATGTATTATTATAGAAAGGTCTTTTCTGTCATCCCGCATGTGTTCCGTTAATACTGCACATACGCTGATATGTGATGCATCATTTTAAACGTTGAATCACCGGCGTTAGACGAAATACACAATCTCAATCTCGAATTGCACTATTTACCTTTTAATTTCACTGAAAATTTTCGATTTTCTCATATGGAAGTATATCGACTCCACACATTTTTCTGTTCTAAACTTCAAAAAAAAGTTTAAAAACCTATGAAACCCATAACTAAACCAAAGAAAAGAAACTTAACATAAACACGCAAAAATAATAAAAATAAAAACCTTAGAAGTATGAATAATGTTAAACAACAATGTTACTTCTGGTATTATCTTTACAGAAGTTTTGTGAATTGCGTGCCATTATCCATTAACAGACGCCTTTAACAATTCTAGTGGTATAAAACTCTCATGCCTGTAATGTATTCATATATTTTGTGTATTTTTGCAAGAGAAAAAGTACAAAGAAAGTACTTTATTCTCTCTTTGAAACCCAACTATACCGTTTCCTTAAAGTACTAATTCCTTGATTCATGCCCTGAAAGTGCGAAATTTTCGCTCGGATTAACGAGTATTATATATTTTCCTTTAATGCGATTTGGCCGGCCTGCACCAAACAAAAGGAGTCGCTGCTTTGACTTTTTATTTTCCTGTGCGCCACACTGCGCGGCGATACAAGAGAATTTGTGTGTTGCATATACGGCAGGATGCAAATGCATACTATTAACACTCGAGCTATGTAGCTTGTTGACGAATAAGTTCGCCAGTCTTCGAAAACCAAGGATTTCAACACTGTACTTACATTCTGGTCTAAATTGGCCTCGTGTATTCATATATTTTACTTTAACTGTCTACAGTGTGATTTTTCAAAGCTCGAAGTGTTGTAGCAGATTTTTTTACGATCGGCATTAGGAACTCAACACCCATGGCTTATAAATTACGCCGCACAACCGGCCATGTATCAAATCTGTACCTATTAATTTGTCTCAACTATGAATGTATAAGCTTGAAGTAATTTCCACAAAGAAAGATGGATTTTAACAAAAATCAAGTGTTATCATATAAAATGCATATATCGTGGTCAAAGTACGCCAAGTGCCCGGCCATGTAAAAATATCAGGCTTGCCTGCACGAGGGTTAACGTACAGTCCCTGCATACAAGGACCATGGGTCAATTCATCACACAATATTTATGAAAATTACCGTAATATCACACGTTAAATAATGGTAACATAAGGCAGTTTTAAGAAACTACAAATTAGGTAGACAGAATGAGAGAAGAAAAAGGAGAGTGCAACATATTCACTGATAGTAGAATTGCTGGTGAGGTTTTCATGGGTTTTCCATCTGGTGAGATGATTGTATGCCGACGTTTCGATGGCAGAGGCAGCCATTCAAACATCGGCCTACAAAGATCTCACCTGGTGGGAAACCCGATAAGACTTTACCAGCATAATATGCGGGGAAAGAGTCGCCATTTTGACAGGAGGCAGAGCCCGGCTTGCCATCAATTCTGTGCTCCCATCCAAACAAAGAAAAGACTTAGAGACTGAAGGTGAAATTTTGCGTAGCGAACTATTGCGGCCCTGTGTGAAAGCCACTAAGGCCGCAAAAATTCGACTTCAGACTGTCCTGAACTCCTCTTTCTGTTGAATTTCAGAATACGGATTCGCTCCACCAGCTTGCTCTCCCTACTCCACCTTCTTATTCTCAGAATGCAATCCTGGACCAAGCGCTCGCCTTTATATTGCCTCTCCTCCCATCTGAATTATCTCCATCCTTACATAGATCCTTTTTACCTGTCGTGCAAGAAATTTACCTCACAAGTACCGTAAATTGGCGTCATGGCTGTATGTCAAAAAACACCTAAGTAATAAATAAAAAGAACAATATCACAACGTGGGGGTTTTCGTGGTTACTACCGCGTAGTTTCATCTTTGCGGACGACAGTTCTTCTGGCATTGTAACAGGCTTCTTCAGGTCAATGAAGTGGAGATTCGTGGTATCACTGTCTCCTATGCACCCCGTCGGAGGCCGGTCTCTTCTCATTGGCTGGTTCATGAGGCCCAGGTGGCTTCTCGTTGGTCCCCACCTCCCGGCTCTGTCCTGTCTCTCCGGGTTTACTCTTGAGGACTTTTCTCCATGTGTTAGGGAGCTGGTATCCATTCTCCCCATTGAGGTTATTTGGTGTCTTAATTATCTCCATAGCTTCCCTAATGATCCGAGGGAAGTGTCTCTTTTCATTGGCAATGGCTTTCGCATTGTCATAGTCGGGATAGTGATTCGGTCTACTCCACGTGTGCTCAGCTATGGCCGAGAGGCGCAGTTGTTGATTCCTTGTGGCTCTTTGGTGTTCTTGGAGCCGCAACTTGAGGGGGTCTGCAAGTTTGTTCGTTATATGCTCTGCCAAAGGTGCAATTGACTCGCTACACCCCACAATCGTTTCCTGCGGGGGCTTTACCTTTGGCTTTGCTCTCCACTTGGTTGACCTGAAGAAGCCTGCTACAATGCCAGCAAAACTGTCGTCCGCAGAGATAAAACTACGCGGTTGTAACCCCGAAAACCTTCACATTGTGATCTTGTTCTTTTTATTTATTTATTTAAGAAAATTTTCACATACAGACACGATGCCAATTTACAGCATTTTTGTTACAATTACATGAATAAGACAATACAATAACAATATATAAGCTAACAAAGCATTAACCAGTAGAGAAAGGAAAACATTCAATTGCCGGACGGATGGGACGGAACTTGTGAGGTGAATTTTTTTGTATGGCAGGTGAAAAGGATCGATGTAAGGATGGAGAGAATTCAGATGGGAGGAGAGGTGATAGAAAGTTGAGCGCTAGGTCTAGGATTGCATTATGGACGTGGGAAGGTGTAGTAGGGAGAGCAATCGGTTGGAATTTGCCAGTATTCTAAAATTCAACGGTATAAGGGTGTCACTAGCCGTCTCGTGTCAGCTCGGTTTCGCTCTCGGGGTAATGGAAGAATCTCAGAGTCGCGTTCGAGTGATGGGTCCAGTATCTGAAACTCATAACGCGATGCAACCTCTCGCGTGGGATCCATCCTCGTGCATGACTCTGACACCCTAACCCGATTAACAACTTGCTCTCGCCTGGGAATTGGTCTCCGCGTATTTCTCCAACACTTAATGCCGTAACACGTTGCAGTATCTTGGCGTGGTAAGGCGTCTGGAATGCATTACCATGCGGCCTTTCCCGGCCAATAGGAAGACGCCGAGAGGGTCACGGGACGGACGCGACACGAGAGGAAGCCCCTTGGAAGGAATAGACACGAGGAGTCTTACGCTGTGTCTCGGAGGGGGAGTGTGTACCTGTGCTCTGACAATTAAACGTGTGGAACCAGACTTGTCATCTCATTCTGCCTTCTACGACCCTAGCCCTTCCTATACGCTTAGTGCTTACAACAGGCAAATATTTTATTTTATGAAATCTTCTGTATTCAAACAAATGAATCACTTGCGCATTTAGCTAAATGTAATGTAATTGCCGGAATTTAACTTAAAGTTAGTATCTTTCGTGGAATCCTACCTCAAGCGTTAGCTGCACAAAAATGCATTCTTCCTATTTTTCATGAATGCTCTGAATGGTCACAATAAATGCTGCAATAGTTACAATACTACGGGAGATGCAAATTTATCTCTTCGGCACATGCCTAACCCAGTGCACGTTGTGACTGAACACAATACTATGCTCCTTTTTCCGAATTTTACAATCAGTAAACTTGAAAACGGAATATTGGTAAAAGATAAACTATTTTTATCATGAAAACGAAAGTTTTTTAAATAGTGTTTAACCATCTGCATTAATATCGTAGCTGTTTCTGCACTCACTACGTTCTGTCTCCGGCAAGCGTCGATCCAAATTCTCCTTCTCTCCAAATCTTTGGGAAAACGAAAAGACTTCACACTCCCTTTGCATTTGCGATAGCTATTGCTGCAGCCAGAAACCGAGCAAAAAGACATCGCAGTTCCTTGGGTGCAATATCCTATAAACAAAAATTGTTCACCATAAGATCCAGTAGTCTTCCCAAGATGCACGTTGGAAATGAAATCCGGTTGACCGCACGCGACCGTCGGCATGCGCAATTGCTTATTTATTTTAGTACTACCATGCAGAATACGTACTCATACGGAAGTAGGGGAAAGTTAATTTGGTGGTCAAGAAAGCCCACATTGAGAGCCTAACTCCGGTCTTAATTGGTTGGCGTGGATCATTCAGTGTTCATTTCTGAGTGAAATGCCTCCATTTTTGGATATTGTTTTCTTGAAAACCGTCATGTTAAAAAACCCGAAAATCCTATGCAACATGCGGAAAAATTCCTTTCGGGGTTTCTGAAATTGTCTCAATACCGCGACATTGAAACAGATTTTCTAAGGAGGAATTCATTTTTTGCGTAAATTAAGTCCTGAGATACGTAACAAAAGATGGGCATAAACCATTGTCCGGGGATATGGAATACAATGCGTCGACCGGTTTGTTTTATGTATATAAATCGATGCAAAATACTACTTTTTTCGAAAATATAAAGAAGAATTGACAAAAATTTGCAAAAGGTACCGTAAAATTCAACATTTGAGTGCGAAATGTACTTCGAAAGCATTGATGTTTTTACAATAATAAATTCCTTGAATTAAATACCTTAATCTACGCAACCAAGATTCTGTGTACGTAGTGAAGATAACCTTGTCGCATTTCAAAACTGCCCCAAAAATACGATTTAAGCTACAAGGAAAATAGAATAATTATTATTTAACCTCATTCGAGTGAATATTTAAGAGTTCTGCTTCTATTAACTGACTTACTATTTCTTTAACCGCTTATACATTAATATTGCCTATATTAAAGAATTTTCGCTTTCTTGACCAAACGAATCAGACTGAACCTGTCCATGTTGTGTTGGCGCGAAGAAGGCAGTTGAAAAGCAAATAAGGACGTCTATAAATCACATGGAGTCATTAAACAAGAGTTGCAAACATATGGAAAGCAGCTACACATGAATCTTTTCAGTACACAGCAGTTACAATACGAATGATGACGTCTGAAAATCCTGCCGAATCGTTCAAAAGGAGTTCCAAACGTGTAGAAAGCAGTGCCTTACGAATACTCTCTGCAAAAAGGAGTTAAAAAGGTGTTTACAAATGAGTTAAAAACGTCTTCATACTGTCAAATTTTGGTATAAATAAATCGAAATGGAGTTCTACAGCATTTCCATGGGAGATTTTGGTGTTTTAAAACGGGTTCCAAGGCAGTTGGAAAGCAGAAATGTTTCCCTGAGAAACCATGGCTGGCAATATATTGTTTTCAAGAGGACGCATTTTATTGTCATTTGTACAAATAATTGCATTGTGATTGTGGTACACGCATTCAAACTACAACACAATACTGAGTCTTTGGTCCTTCCTTAGAACAACGAATAAAAGTTTATGAAACAGTATTTGCTGCTACAAATGTAAAAGAAAATAATACGCAAACAATTATGTTATTTAATAGTTGAAATTTCAAACTCCTTCCCCGTTTATGATGACTTCAAACCTCATGCAATATTATGTTCTTCCGAAATACATTATTTTTAATTTTATCATGAATTTCGTATAAAAAATATTTTGCGATTGATTCAGTACTGTTATGGGTTATCTCGGACAATGAAACTCTTCGAACGGAGTATAATTTAAATCTAATTACCTGAGAAAGTGAGTTTTAAAACGTGAGACTTTATTTCTGAGAGCTATTTCGGAAATTTTAGGACAGCGACAATTATTCTTTTAAAAAGAATTCAACGCGACCATTTTCTTCTGTTTTCCAGATTCTTTCTCAATGAAATATAGATCTTCCCTTTGTGCAGCTACACACACACACGCACACACACACACACACACTCATACTCCACCTCCTCAACTCCTGATTCTTTTTTCTGGAAACTTACCCTTCCCTATCCCAACCTCGTAATAGAAACGGCGAACAGTGGTCCGGATTGCGAGAAAGTAGAACAAAAAATCAGATTTTTGTGGGATTGTTTTGAAAATGGCACCACTAATGTTTTTTTGGCATACTCACTCCTTTTCTGCAGTTATTTTTACAATAACAACATTATTTTAGAAAATCATGAGGAATTATAATTCATAATTATAATCCTCCTTAGGATACCTGGAATTAGGGTGGTGACAGAGTCCAATGGAGTATATGCACCTCATTTGTTTATGGGTGATGAGGAAGATGATTTTGTCATGGACAAGTGCTGTTCATAGAGTGCGGCTTCCATCCAGAAGCATAGCTTTTCTCAATCAGGATATTTTCGGAGTCCAAAAGTGTGTGCCCACTGATTTTTCAAGGAAGCATAGGGCAATAAGTGAGTGAGTTTTGATTGGAAAGAAGAATTTTATTTTTTGAATTTTTTTATGAAGGACCTCTTTTAATCGAATTTTTGGATAATTCAAAGTTTTTAACTGGTTCCTTGATGCTCGATTTATCCAAGTTTCAGGGTATGGTTAGGACACAAGAGCATATTAAATCCAAAGATGATTTCTGCATGCGAGGTGTGGCAAGGTTAATAAAACTATTAGCTTGAAACATTAGCCGAAAATAAAACTTCGTGTGGGATCGAAACATCTCATCATAGGCAGATCTAGGGGGAGGCATGTGCAATTACAACAAACCCTCCACCGTAAGAATAGGGTAGTTTCCTTCATCAAAGAAACCGAAAGGCATTGATTGCTATTTGTTACCCACCATTACTGTTTTCATAATATACAAATTATTTAGTTTTAGAAATACCGGTTTAGACGAATGGCAATGGCCCATTTTTATCCTCATTTGAAAACGGCCAGATTGGCGCCCATGCAATGCAACTCCACGTGACGTCACAGGGAGGTAGTTTCTATAGGAGAAGATAGGAGTTATACATCGTCTGAGATTATAAATGCATGTATGAGGCGCAGAGCTCAGGGAAACATGTCTTAAGAATCACCTATTAAAACTGGCTACGGTCGGAAAGTTTTCTTCGTTTGATAAGGTATTAATAAACCTTTTTTAAGCCAAGCGCTACCAGCCATCAAGGTACTCAGCTACCCGATAGCATCCTGCGTCCTATCAGCGCTCAGAGCCTCGATCAAGGTCACCTCACAAGGCGGGAGGGGGAACCAGAAATACGTCACACGGAGAGATTTCCTTACCCGTCGCGTTTTCGCGCGCTCGAAAATTTTCACTTTTCATTTAATCGCGAAAAATAGATATCGTCATTTAAAATCTAAAAGCGTGAAATACGTACTCCAGGAGTAATAATCTTCCGATATATGCAATAAAAAATAATAGGAAGCCACCCTATTATAAGCTAATCCTAAAGAGAACTCACCTGATGCTCGCACTACTGCACTATCATCCGAATGATTCCACACGTAATTTTTATGCTTACATAGTGTTTGGGTTTGAAAACATTAACATTTGAATAACCAATGCTATTGGACAAGACAAGGTTAGTGGTAAACAGTGGAAAAAAATAATCTTTTCTGAGGGTCCATCACCTTTATTTTCTAGGACACAACATTTCATCAGCATCTTTCTGTTGTAGATTTATTTGTCAAACTAATTAATTTTTCTATATTCAAATATGGTATTAATAAAAACTGACCTTCTTTATATGGCAACATAACACTTGGACAATGTCTGGATGGATAGTACATTACACCCAGGTTCTATGTTTTTCACTAAAAATATACCAATACTCTGAATATTCTCAGGAATTTCTCCATACACTGCCTCAAAATGATATATCCAAGTTTTCAGTAGAGTCACTATCACAATCAGGCAGGAATGGGCAAAGCAATAGACATTCTTGCTCATGTTTGCTCTTGTACTTTATTTAAGTTTTCTCTCTTTTCTGTAGAAGTGAAGGTCTCATTTGTGTATGAAAGAATGCGGTCCTCTTGCATCAATCGATTCAGCCTCCTCGTTACCGTTTCCGGGGATAGCATGCACTATTTGCACGTCCTCGGGCTACATTCTTCATTCTCCTTCAGGAGCTCGAGAATTTTCCTCTTCCTAATCACGGGGCGATCTGGAGATAATGTGATCCGTTACGTGTATTCTATTACCATTATTCTCAAAGGGTCTTGCATCATTTTCCAACTCATGTACTGTCTGTAAAAAAGCAAGATACGCGAGTTTGAGGAGCTCTAGCGTCTAAACGAAGCAATCAACTTCAATGCAACAAAGAGCATACGAAATAGAATACATTTATATGTTGTAACATGTGCTTAAAAAATCTTCGGCTTCATAGTTTTTCCTGTTCTTAATTTTTTTCCCCAAAAGAACCCGTTTTATGCGCGTAAAATCAAGTTTCCCTAATTTGAGCATTTGGCTTTACCGTAGTTTTCGTTCCTATAACTACAATCTTGATATGAACAAGCCACATCTATCACTAGTAGTTAGCCGAAATCAAGCTATTTATACCACTAAAATTAACGGAGTTGTTGTATAAAACGCAAACCTCTGCTAACTTCCAAACCAGGGGATCAATTGAAAATTGATATGTACCTACTGTTGTCTTCCGTAGAATGTTAGTAATACATATACGTAGATCATACACGTTAAATGTCAGCAGTAAAACAAAAGTAATAAACAGGCAGCGAACCGAGAGCGCAGATGCGGCAAGCTATGGCAATTGGCTGGTTTGGGGAAGTTTCTTCGAGGCGTTGGAGAGCGAGTAGCTGTCCTCCCTATTGAAGCTTGGTGTTTTGGCTATTTCGATAGCCTCTTTAATCAGCCGGGGAAATTATTGCTTCTGTCTGGTTGTGCATTGGCCCTCCTTATACATGCTCGGCGATGGCGGATAAACGAAATGATCTATTCTTGGTAGCTCTTTGGTGTTCTTTCATTCTGCATTTCAAGGCTCGTGGTGTTTGGCACATGCACGAGTCTCCGCAAGAGCACTCGACTCGGTGTATTCGCCTTTGTATCTGAATGGCACTAGGCCTTTCATATGGGGTCGTCTGTCTCCTTGCCACAGGATTCTTGCAGAACACGACAAAGTCACAAAAGTGTCACTATGCCGTGTTTTACCAGAACCCTCGCGCCTTTTTCCGATGTCTCGGATACATATGTCATTGAAATGCAGAATGGAAACGCGCCTAAGGCCCACCGAGATAGACGATTTCGTTTATCCGCCATTGCGAAGCACGAACAAGGTTGACTTCGAAAACGCTAAATGCTAAGAATTTTGGTGTGACTATGTGACTACGCCGTGTTTTGCCAGAACCCTCGCACCTTTTTCCGATGTCTCGGATGCATACATCCTTGAAATGCAGAATGGAAACGCACTAAAGGCCCACCAAAATAGACAATTTTGTATATCCGCCATTGTGAAGCATGCCCAAGATTGACTTCGAAAACGCTAAACGCTAGGAAATTTTGGAAGACAAGTGGTTCCTGAACTGGCCGCTTTCACACTCTGATGAGCCGTGCGTCAATTTTTCCGCCATTATACCTATCTTCAAAACTTTATCGCAGGTGACTATTAAAACCTCTCGGGCAGTTTCCTCCCGGACATCAGAATGGGGGACTACTTTTACCTCTGGAATGTTTTACCCAAGGGAATTCCATCGTGAGTGATAATATAACGTTGGAGAGACAGCGACTCCTCGGGATAATAATGTGGTTGTTTCCCCTTGCCTTCCTCATCGCAGTACTACAGCCGTTCACGTAACTGTTCTCACGCCTGCAGTGAAATGAGTGTCGCTGTACTGACCGCCGTGGAGCTGCCTTTACTCATTTGAAGATGACCCGCTGCCTTCTCCTCTAGATGATGCGAGGCAAATTAAGAAGCCTCCCATCGCCAAATCACGGCATTATCAGAGGTTTTGTGTGTCATTTAGTTGGCCTATCTTGCCCAGGGATAGGCTCATATCTGCTCGAATCACTGCTGCCTTTTCTCCACGACTGCTTATTCGACATATAAATTTGCTTATATCGCAGCTTAACTTAATGATTAAATGTTGACACAACATCTTCATCTTCGGCGGACGCAGCCAGTAGCTTAAAACCTTTAACTGCGGGAGCGTCAACATTTTTCTGCCACTGTGTGCGGGACCTGAGCGGGAAAGATATTTATTCGTGGACCCCGGGTGTGTGTTAAGCAGGTGGTGAACCCTCTTAGTTCGGGACTGCCCACCCTACCCCCTGACGACAGACCGTAAATGTAATATGTCCTTGGTTATTACGCGGGGACGAAAGACCCACCGCCGATAGTACAAGAAGGAAAGACCAATGCATTCAAACAAGTTTCCCCGGCTAATGTACAACAGCAACATAAATAAATTCCTAGGAAATGCTAGGAATCGTTGGAATTGTTTTCATCGTGAATGCGCCGCGGAAAGTAGGGAGCTCTTTCCCTCTCGGAGAAGGGAAAATCCGGGCAGCGCTCCCCGTGATGAGGGTATCCAGTCCCCGAAAGACACTTTGGGCTCTCTGCCACTATACCCTTTTTCCGAACTGATGGCGGCTGGGTGGAAAATAGACCATCAGAAGCGCTGCCCTTTAAACTTCTCCTTTCTCCTCCATCCCCTTCCCTTTTCCCCTCTATCCTGCCGACCGGCGTTGCCAGCCTTGGGAATAACGGTACTTTCGGGAGCGGCGGAAGGTTCTAGGACGAACGCTGTGCGGTTCCAACGGATTAGATTTGGCAACACTGCGAGCTGGAGAGGGATCAGCACTGCACGGAGTTTGAGAGAGACTGCGGGCTCCTACACACTTTCTTCTGTCGCACTTCTGTAATTGGCTAGAAGAGTGGGTGGGTTTCGAGCAAGCTCACGGTCAGCCGCCGTCAGTTCAGAAAAAAGGGTATAGGTTTGGCCGAGTTCAAGCGACCGCAGAAAGGACGGCGTTGAAATCTTAAGATATGGCTGCCAGTGGCGAGAAAATTGGTCAAATATTGACACACGTCCTTCCCGCTATCACAATGCAGACCATTTAAAAACGTTTCCGCAGCCTAAGGTATAACCCATTAGTGCATAGCGTCCGATTCGTCGAACCTCCGTATATATTTTCTTTCTGGGCTCCAATTGATATGCGCTACATAGCGATACTATATTAAGTTGACATGGATGTCTGTCTTTACTGCGCTGCTAATATTTCAGCTGACTACTTGAATGTATCGACTTAAGAAGGATTTATGTAAGATATGGCATTCAAAGAACTTTCAGTCGCCCCACAGGGTAATTAAATTATTTTTATTGAATTTTTTCTCAATATGTTAATAACTTTTATCTTATCCGATTATCCGATATATCAGACGCCATGCACGGGGGTCAGTTCTTGTATGCCAAATACTTGTGGCATAGCCCGGAAGAAATTGAGATTTGTCAAGCGTATTGTGGGAAGATTTTCAGATGAGAAAGTAAAAGAAAGGTGCTATTTTGCACTCGTCCGACCGCATCTAGATAATGCAACAAACGTATGGGATCCGGCAAAGAAAGACTATTCAGCGAACTGAAAAAAAACCAAGGAAGGCTGTGTGGTTCGTCAAAAACTGCTACCTTTGTACAGAAAGCATTACTCAGATGTTATGTGAATTGGACTGGGAGCGACTGGAGACTCAAAGGCCACACGCTAGGCTTAGATTTCTTGAACAGTTGAGAATGGATTTCTTTAGAAGCGACACGGAGGACAAAATATTAGAGCCCCACTATATTTCCAGGTCCGATAGAAACGATACATTAAAAGAGTTGTTTTGCGGAACGGGTAGATATGAGAATTCATTTTTCCCCCGAGCAGTAAAGGATTATAATAAACGCTAGTCCTAATGCCCGTAGAGCATCTCCTTTTTATGTAAGAACAGCGGAAGTCCTAACACCCCCTACCACACGCCTTTCAGGGTATTATGCAGATTGAATGTAGAATTATTTGATTGTTATCAAGAATTCGGCTGTCTCTTAGCCATACTGATTTCATTTCTGGAGCATACCTCTAAATTTAATATTACGTCAACCATATTTTCTCCTCCAAGGAAGCTTCATGCCTAGTTGTCAGTAAAACCTAACAAAGCACCACTGCTAATCCCAAGGACAAAAGGGTGAATAGGAATGCATTCATTTAAAAGATTTTAGCTAATTTTCCCACGAATTGAAAATGGTCCAAAAGCAAAGCTAATTTTTGCCCTCATTTGACCAAGTTCCATATTTACATTTTCAATGAACCCTGAAATTTACTTTTCATACACAATTCTCAAACAAAATGCTCCATTCTGGCTTTTTGGGTATATAATTTTGAGGATTCGCACCGCTTTTCACAGGCATTTCTGGAAAAAAGGTGTGTGGTACTACGAGTAAATTTTTTTCTTTCAATAAACTAGTCTCCAAGCTTCGTTGAAGCAAGGCAGCATTCTTTTTATTCACTTAATATGACTCTTTAACTGTCATAAATGCCAAATAGAGAAAATAAAGAAAAATTCTTAGCCATTGCTCATTTACATACCCAAAAATTTCAGTGAAACAAAAATATTTTGTTAGGGAAGACCATTAAAAACGATTCAAATGACTACAAAAAAGGTAAGTAAATATACAAATTCTCCCCTATCCAATTACCACTTAAAACTAAGACAACAGGAAATATGGATGGATGACTAATTCAGGTTCTTCATCCTTCAGAATCAGTCACAATAAGGCCGATTTCAGAAGAGACCACTTTCCACATTCCTACATTCTCCGCATGGAACAAGGAAATCCAGAGTTTTCTCATCTGAAAGTGGTCTGAGTTTCACGACCAGTTGACGCTGTTGATGCTGCAATTCCTGGCCGGTTAGAAATGGGCGCAGTGGAGAACAACGCATGATTTGACTGGTATGAAGGCATCGGTAGGGACATTAGATTATATTAAAGCACAGCACCTGTGCTTTACTGTCCTGAAAGTCTGAAAGTGACCTAAGCCTTACTTGTATGCAACTTTTTGAGGCCCTTAAAAGCACTCATCCATTGCTTCCATTGTGGACTTATGGGACACTGTCAAATTTTCAATAATTGCTCTAGTCACACTAAAAGTTGGCTAAATAATAGCATTTACTTGTATATCCCCCACATTAACATCAATCCCTCCATGTAGAGAGTTATTTGCAACCCGTAAGAGTACTCACCAAATGCAGACTCATGGGCAGTAGCTGAACTCTCAAATGGGTCCCCATCCTCACTTAAAGTAGGCTGGAAGTAATCATCATGATATTAATCATGCGCAAAAAGAGATTCAGGACTTTTTTTGAAAGGATTGATTTAAACTTTTTTTTGCACCACATTATTAGAAAATTTGGAATTCCACACAAATTTTTTCCTTAAGCCGATGTCCCACGGTCAAATTTGCATCAAAATATTTGCATCAAAATGTTTGTCCAAATATTTTGATGCAAATATTTTGATACAACTGGACTGGGGGTGTCCCACGATGCATCTCATTTTGATCAAAAACAAACGAAAGACGATATTTATGTAAACAATTAGGAAACTTGTGGAGGTGGAGGATTCTTTCTTTTTTAGCAGGCGAAATTGTCTGAACAGGCCTCTTGAACATTAAAGATGCGAAAAAAGAAAACAGATGGAATGCTGAACTTGGCCTTGGCTGGAAAGGGGGTATGAAAGCGTTGGAATAAGCATGCTAAATATGTTGGAGAAGGAGTTGGTCGCCGATGTTACCATTTATTATCGATAATATAATTGACGAAAAGTGAGGATATTTTCATGTCCCTTATCAGCAAGGTTGAGGGCAGAATAAAACGCCAGGATACAAACGTGAGGCAGTTTATTCCCGCGAGGAAAATGTTATTAATAAATGATGGACATTGTGGTTGAGGAGATGTTATGAATAGTGCTGTAAGCATGCATTTAAATCACATTTTTCTCTCCTAATCTAGCAGTTTCTAAAATAAGGTTCTTATCCTATAATCATAGTAATAGAAATGGGCAGCTGTAGTGTTCCACAGGTACAATCGTCAGTTCATATTAGTCATTTCTCCAGCTGCTCGCTCGCATTGTATGCCTTCCACAAAGCGTAAAATTCGGCCTCGATACCTTAAGTAAATCTTTTATTATTTCCAAAACATCCCTCCTGGTAATGCGATTCTAAATATCGCTTCCTTTCTATTAAATATCAACTAATTATTACGGATTTCCTAGTTGAGAGCTTCCATCGCCTATCACTAAGACAAATTTTTGCTCATATTTACCTTTAGGGCCACACCAGGCGATGAAATAGACAATCACGAACGTATACATATATTTGAAATAATGTTTTGTGAATTCACTTCGTAGTATGGTGATATTATAAATTTAAAACTAAACCTTTTAGTATTCCATACAATAATAATGAAAAAACTCAACCGGTTTCGATCTTTTCAGGTGTTTATCTAGAGGTTTACGACTATGATAACGACCTGAAAAGGTGGAAACCGGTTGGGTTTTTAATGCATACTGTGAGGAATACAACAAAGTTTATTTTTGTGTCCATAATATACATAATTATTAATTAAAATACCCATGCAGACGATAAATAAGTTTAACCTATTTGGCCTGTGTGTCAGCGCTTGGCAATGCTTTTTTGTCAAAGGCCCTGTGATTGGTTGGTTTCATCCAATTGGATGAAAAATTAGAACCTGTCCTATCCATTTGTACAAATCGGTGATTTGTACAAACGATAGGACCAAAAGCCAGTTGGACAAAATTTTGACCGTGGGACAGGGTGCGCGTCAGTTGCATCAAATTTTGATGCAAATATTTTGACGCAAATTTGACTGTGGGACATCGGCTTTACAAAATAAAAATATTTGCAACACTTCAGGGAATAATATATTATTCCATTTTTTTCAACATGTAAACAGTCTTTGATTTATGTTCCGCCTGCATTGTGATATTATCTTCATTAGATAGCTCTGTAATGGATGCAATTTAGTTCATGCGATACCATATAATAATTAAGGTTTCTTTGGCAATGAATAAACTGATATTACACAATGGAAACTAGGCATCTGAATGAAAAAATGGGATAAAATCTGACACTGCATTGCAGAAAAAGATTTCTACATAGAAAACTACAAGGGTCGTTTTTAAAGTAACTACCATTTTGACATTAAAAAACAAGAAGTAAATTTTTTTTCAAAAATAATTTATTCACTTGAAAAGCCATACTATACTTTTCTATATAATTCCCAATGCTATTGCGGCATTTATCGTATCTTGGGACCAGCTTTTGTATGCCATTGTTAAACACGCTTGACGCCTAATTAGACAATCACTGCTTCACGGTCGTTTTCACTTCATCATCATCGGAATGGTGCAGATCCGCCAGATGCTTCTTCAAGTACAAAAGCAAATGTTTGCTCGGCACTAGAACGGGACTGTATGGAGGGTGGTTTAATTGTTCCCAGCCAAAAGAAGTGATAAGGTCTTGAGTTCGATTTGCTGTGTGTGGACGGGCATTATCATGGAGCAAAACGACTTATGCACTCAGCATGCCACGCCTTTTGTTTTGAATAGCGCAGCGCAATTTTTGTACAGTCGCACAGTACGCTGCAGCATTTATTGTGTCCCTGCAAGTAAAAAAAATCCACTAGCAACACACCCTTAATGGCAGGACAGCGCCATTCCGATGATGAGGAAGTGAAAACGACTGTGAAACAGTGGTTGTCTAATCAGGCGGCAAGCTTCTTTGACGATGGCATACAAAAGCTGGTCCCAAGATACGATAAATGCCTCAATAATAATGGGAATTATGTAGAAATGTAGAGTAAAGTATGGCCTTACAAGTGAATAAATTAATTTTGAAAAAAAAATTACTTGTTTTTTTATGTCAAAACGGTACTTACTTTAAAAACACCCCTTGTAAAATTTTCAGTGAATATCATGGAGATAATGATGAACAGCTGACATTTGTAAAATGAAAAGTATAAACAAATTTTGAAAAGTGCTACATGTAAACATCAAACCTAGGACATTAACACCGGGCTACCGCTCCTACTTGAAGGGAGACTATTTCTATGGGATCATATTAGGTATATAAATGTTGAACTGCATTCCACTTTAAAAACCATTAGTTGTATAACCTAATATGGGAGGAGATTTGTCGACAGCTCCCAATGAACTACAACACTACAGAGTTTGATTGAAATGTGAGACCTGATTTTCTTAATGAGCAATGAATTATCAGTCCTGGGATTTCATATTGTTAAATAAACGTCTTCATGAGGCATGATTTATTGGTCACAGGATAGTTTATAGTAATATAAATATCATATTGATATTTGATTCATCGGTACCAAGATTTAACATAAAAAGATGAGGCAAGAAAACTACAACAATTAGATACAAAATAAAGAGAAAAATATGACTTACTTTCAGATAAGAATATGTACTTGTTCCCGTTATAAGTAACTTTGAATCAAATAGGTAAGACTGCCTGTAAATACTTTTGCCTCAGCCTAAATAAGATTATAGGAATTTGAAGAAGGGTCACTATACTTCCAATAAACAGTAGCATAAACATGCCAAACACTGTTACCTCATGGCCAATACATGCCAACTTCCTTTTGTGTGCTATTAAACGCCAACCATGTGCAGGTCAATAACAAGCATCTATGTGAGGCATTTGACACCAAAATAATGGGTAGCTTCTGACAATCACAGGTAATTTATGTCATCATGTGAAAAAGAGCAAACACATGAAACACTATGGGCCACCAAGGAGCCCCACATCCCCTTTGGAGGGCTAATAAGGTTTAGTTTATCCATCCCAGGATTTTATAATGCAATAAAACTACAATAAAAATGTACAACATGAAAAGGAAAAAACCACTTTTTTAAGATAAGAAAACTTATTCGAGTAATTAGCAACTTTCAATCAAATGGTTTACCTTTAAAGCTGTGTAAAAATCTAAATGTCCTAGCATTTTCCTTGATTAACATTTCTGCCCACAATCTCTTCCAACAATTCATCAAATTGCATAGCAATAATTGCACACATACCTGGGCATTCTCCTCAGGAGATGGTTCCTCCTTTGCCCCGACCAGCGTCCAGTCCAGGTGTGCCACCATGGCTCCCATGCCCTGAGCTTCCACCTTTTCACCTTGGGAAGCAGTTAAGGTATTGGGCTGCAACTTAAACCCCAATCATCATCATTAATGATTGATAGAAGAAATATTAAAACAAAACTTTTGAGCATTCCTCATACGAAAAAAATTAAAGTTAGTTTCAAATGGATATATTCTTCATACTACCTGCAAGCTGCCTTAAGGTAATTAATGCTAGGACTTTATAATATTTTTTTTTAAATACCACTTTACTATATAACTATTACTTCTTATTTTGATCGCAAAATCCCTGCAAAAGCCACCTGATGATCCACAGGCCAATCGTTTCTGGAGATGCAGAACTCCAGATAAAATCTTATTCGTGACTGTAACTTATTTTACGAAAGAACTTTGCATGAGAATCCAGAGCTAATAGGTGATAATGTACATTCATGGAAAATAAATGGGGTCAATAATGGAGGATAAATTTAGTGTACATTTTGGTTTGCAATTCAGTTTAGAGACATCAAACCTTTTGACTAATAAATTAAACTTACTCAGACAAGATATAACAGAAGGCCATTCTGAGTTAACAAAAAAGAGAAATCTGTATATAAACTCCTTATATGACACAGCTTGCATAGCTTCAATGGGAAAATGTGAAGGTTCATATACTCTGCATGGACAACTGATAAGTAGGGATGGAAAAATTTAGCCATCATGAATTTTGAGGATTTAGACACAAAGTGTCCTGGTAGAGGTAACACGTTACAAAATACCCCAAAGTGACTGGGAAAATGACTTATGAACTCACGAAATGTCGCAAATTGTATCCCAAAATACGAATTTTTATTTTTTTGGGGAAAATTTTGAAACTATAATTTCAAACACAGGAAAAAGCATTACATTACACAGAATGATTTCAATTCGATTAAAATTAACACAAGTGCGAGTATTCCTTCGGTATGTGGACAAGTGTAGTTCCTAAGAGCATCACTAATGTTGCGATACAATCGCGGGAGGATGGCATCGCGTGTTTTCGATTTGCTGCAATACTAGGCAATGTATGGCAATCTCCCATCCTTACTCTGAGGGAATAACCGTCTTTATGCTCTCTGAGTTGAACAACATAAGAGCAATATATGCTATTTTTTCTTATCAACATCATCAATGGAATATTATATTAGTAGAGGAATCTGAAGCATGCCCCTAGAACTGTTGTCATTCCGTGAGCATAAAAATCAGATTTCAGTGGTAAATTCTGAGTAGAACTGTTCGCTAGCCCGGCGCTAGCCTGATGAATGCACCCATGGACTGCACGTGCCTGAATATCTGCTGTTTGGATCTCTACCTTTTAGCTATGTCTGTCAAATAACTGATTTTTCAGTGGCAATTGTTAAATATTGCTGCTGGTGTCTCAGAGATTCTAGTTATTTTGACGAGTTATTGTAGTGCCGAATGAAAAATTAATAAAAGGGACAGGGCTTTTCAGTATCAAAAGGATGGATTTTATTGTATCCATAAAAGTATGGTAATGTTCAAATTCTGTAATTGTCAGGTAGCTTGGGAAAGGAAAGACTCGATTGAAAAAGATTGGAAATCTTCGAAGCATCTAACTGCTGCAAAATTTGGTAGGTACGGCTATTCTTTAAAGTTAAAAACATCAATCTCTATCTGCATCAACTGCTGCCGGGCTAGCGAACAGTTCTACTCAGAATTTACCACTGAAATCTGATTTTTTATGCTCACGGAATGACAACAGTTCTAGGGGCATGCTTCAGATTCCTCTACTAATATAATATTCCATTGATGAT